>NC_138209.1:40682639-41320139 GCF_964194415.1 Vipera berus | reverse complement strand
TATCCAAGGATGTAATCATGAAGAAAAAATCATTCAATTCAGTCGATAAGTGTGAACTTATTCATTTGTCTGTACTTTTCCAATTTTCATCAGTAGCATTCAGGGGGGAAAAAAGCAAAGAAAGATGGGTATATTGGTAAAAATAAAATGTCCTTTGGAATTGGTTGGTAAAAAAAATATAAGGAAATTTATATAATTGCTTCTGGGGATTTTTCAAGAAAAGTTGCAGACTAAATAGATAAGAAAACAGTAAAACCATGTGTGAAGTATTTATCTAAGAATGAAACCTTTAGAATATTAAACAATTGGATTATTCAGTTTTTTGAAGATTTTCTTCCATTATAGAAATATACCATTGCTTGAAATAACATGCATCGACAGTATGAAAACATGACTACATTGTCCTAAAACATATTAAATACAGTCTAGCTATTATAGGATACTATTTTTTTGCTTCTTACTAGAACTCAAAAGGGTTCTAGGAAGACAGACAGCCCTAGAGCATAAGGAATGGAGAGATACCCAAAATAACAAGAACAGACATATTGCTTTAATTCCTTAATCCAGGTGAATAACTATAAACCAAGAATTGTGAAGCTATGAGTTATGCCGCGCAGGGCCACCCAAGATGGAAAGGTCATAGCAGAGAGTTCTGACAAAACGTGATCCACTGGAGAAGGAAATGGCAAACCACTCCAGTATCTTTGCCATGAAAACCCTATGGACAGTACCAAAAGGCAAAACGATATGACGCTGGAAGATGAGCGCCTCAGGTTGGAAGGCGTCCAATATGCTACTGGGGAAGACCAGAGGGCTAGTACTAGTAGCGCCAGAAAGAATCAAGTGACTGGGCCAAAGCCGAAAGGATGCTCAGCTGTGGATATGTCTGGTGGTGAAAGGAAAGTCCGATGCTATAAAGATTTTTTCTCCATAGGAACCTGGAATGTAAGATCCATGAATCAAGGAAAGCTGGATGTGGTCAAAAAAAGAGATGACAAGACTGAACATCGACATCTTAGCTATCAGCAAACTAAAATGGACAGGAATGGGTGAATTTAATTCAGATGACCATCAGGTATACTACTGTGGGCAAGAATCCCTCAGAAGAAATGGAGTAGCCTTCATAGTCAATAAAAGAGTAGGAAAAGCAATAGTGGGATACAATACTCAAAATGACAGAATGATCTCACTTCGAATCCAAGACAAACCATTCAATATCACAGTAGTCCACATCTATGCCCCAACCACCGGTGCTGAAGAGGATGAAATTGACCGGTTCTATGAAGCCCTACAGCACCTTATAGAACTAACACCAAAAAATGATGTCCTTATCATCATGGGGGATTGGGATGCTAAAGAAAGAAGCCAAAAGATAACCAGAATAACAGGCAAGTTTGGCCTTGGAGTACAAAATGAAGCAGGGCACAGGCTGATAGAATTTTGTCAAGAGAATACGATGGTCATAGCAAACACTCTTTTCCAACAACCCACGAGACGGCTCTACACATGGACATCACCAGACGGTCAACACAGAAATCAGATTAACTATGTGCTCTGCAGCCAAAGATGGAGAAGCTCTATACAGTCAGTAAAAACAAGACCAGGAGCTGACTATGGCTCAGACAATGAGCTTCTTGTTGCAAAATTAAGGCTTAAAACTGAAGAAAGTAGGGAAAAGCACTAGGCCACTCAGATATGGACTAAATCATATCCCTGATGAATACACAGTAGAGGTGACAAATAGATTTAAGGAATTAGATCTGATAGACAGAGTGCCTGAAGAACTATGGACAGAAGTTTGCAACATTGTACAAGAAGTAGCAACTAAAACCATCCCAAAGAAAAAGACATGCAAGAAAGCAAAATGGCTGTCTGAGGAAGTTTTGCAAATAGCTGAAGAAAGAATGGAGGTGAATGGCAATGGAGAAAAAGAAAGATACACCCAACTGAATGCAAAATTCCAGAGAATAGCTAGAAGAGATAAGAATACTTTCTTAAATGAACAGTGCAAAGAAATAGAAGAAAACAATAGAATAGGGAGGACCAGAGATCTTTTCAAGAAAACTGGAGAGATGAACGGAATGTTTCATGCAAAAATGGGCATGATAAAGGACCAAAATGGCAGGGACCTAACACAGGCAGAAGAGATTAAGAAAAGGTGGAAAATTACACAGAAGAACTATATGAGAATGAGCTTAACGTCCCTGACAATCACAATGAGGTGGTCACTGACCTCGAGCCACACATCCTAGAATGTGAAGTGAAGTGGGCCTTAAAAAAGCTGAGCAACAACAAAGCCATTGGAGGTGACAGTATTCCAGCTGAGCTATTCAAAATCTTAAAAGACGATGCAGTAAAAGTGCTACACTCAATTTGCCAGCAAATTTGGAAAACTCAGCAGTGACCACAGGATTGGAAAAGATCAGTTTACATTCCAATTCCAAAGAAAGGCAGTGCCAAAGAATGTTCAAACTATCACACCATTGCACTCATTTCTCATGCTAGTAAAGTTATGCTTAAAATCCTACAAGCTAGACTCCAGCAGTATGTGGATCGAGAACTACCAGAAGTACAGGCAGGATTTCAAAGAGGCAGAGGAACTAAAGATCAAATTGCCAACATACGCTGGATCATGGAGAAAGCTAGAGAGTTCCAGAAAAATCTACTTCTGCTTCATTGACTATGCTAAAGCCTTTGATTGTGTGGATCATAACAAACTGTGTCAAGTTCTTAAAGAGATGGGAGTACCAGACCATCTTATTTGTCTGTTGAGAAACCTATATGTGGGCCAAGAAGCAACAGTGAGAACTGGACACGGAACCACTGATTGGTTCAAAATTGGGAAAGGAGTCCGGCAAGTCTCTATACTGTCGCCCTGCCTATTTAACTTATATGCAGAGCACATCATGAGAAAAGCAGGGCTAGATGAATCAAAAGTTGAAATTAAGATTTCTGGAAAAAATATCAACAACCTAAGATATGCAGATGATACCACTCTAATGGCAGAAAGTGAAGAAGAACTAAAGAGCCTCTTGTTGCGGGTGAAGAAGGAGAGTGCAAAAGTTGGGTTGAAACTTAACATTAAGAAAACCAAGATCATGGCATCCGGCCCTCTCAATTCCTGGCAAATAGATGGGGAAGAAATGGAGGAAGTGACAGATTTTATTTTCCTGGGCTCCAAGATCACTGCAGATGGGGACTGTAGCCAAGAAATTAAAAGACGCTTGCTCCTCAGGAGGAAAGCCATGACAAATCTAGACAGCACACTAAAAAGCAGAGACATCACCCTGTCAACAAAAGTGTGTATAGTCAAGGCTATGGTCTTCCCAGTTGCAATGTATGGCAGTGAAAGGTGGACCATAAGAAAGGCCGAGTGCCAAAGAATTGAGGCCTTTGAGCTATGGTGCTGGAGAAGACTCCTGCGAGTCCCTTGGACTGCAAGGCAATCAAACCGGTCAGTCCTAGAGATCAACCCTGACTGCTCTTTAGAAGGCCAGATCCTGAAGCTAAAACTCAAATACTTTGGCCACCTAATGAGAAGGAAGGACTCACTGGAGAAGAGCCTAATGCTGGCAAAGATTGAGGGCAAGAGAAGAAGGGGATGACAGAAAATGAGGTGGCTGGATGGAGTCACTGAAGCAGTAGGCGTGAGCTTAAATGGATTCCAGAAGATGGTAGACGACAGGAAGGCCTGGAGGAACGTTGTCCATAGGGTTGTGATTTTTCTATATAGGTTTTTATAAAATTTTTCTTGATTGTTGTTTGGTGCATAAATTACCACTAACCATATTTGCTTTTGATGCAGATATGTTTCTACCATTAAAATTCTTCCTTCTTTATCTGAATATACCATTTTGGAATCTATTGTCTCTTTAATATATATATAGCAACCCCTCTTTTTTCTGTTGCGCTGATGCATAATAAAGTTTCCCAATTTTTGGATATTCCAATAATTTATGATGTTGTTCTTTTATATGCATTTCTTACAAACTAATTATATCTAAATTCAATTTCTGTAACTTCCTAAAAATCTTATTTCTTTTAATTGGGGAGTTTAGTCCATTTATGTTTACTGAAAAGATTCCATTTTGTTTCTCCATTTCCATTTATTTATATTTAGGTCTAGTAGATCTAGTAGTCCTTTGTTCTCTGGCAGGTCCTTCATTTTCGCCCTTTTGGTCGTCTTTCTCTTTCTGTTCTCCTGTTTGTGCAGTCACTCCTTGACTCCTCTCTTCTGTTTGCTTCTTCTCCTTACTCTCCCCTTGTCTTTGTTTCACTCCTTCATCTAAAATTGCTCTATTCCTTACTTCAAAATCTTCCGCCTTCCAGATTGAGTCCAATCGATATCTTGTATTATTCCAGTTTATTAAAATGCCTTCCAGCATCAGCCATCTAAAGTTTATACCATTGGCAATCAGCTTCGTAGTCAGGAAGTGAGAATGTCTTCGAGTATCTCTTACTCTCTTAGGTATCTGCTTTAAAAACACAATTTCTTTATTTTTGTATTGTATTGGCTCATCTCTAACTTTCCATAGTACTTCATCTCTTGTTATCTTCTTTGTAAACCGTATATGTACTTCTCTTGGCAGTTTCTTTCTTCTTGCATAGCTTGAATTCATGTGAAATATTTCATCGACCTCTAACTGAATTTCTCCTCTGTCTGCCTTTAAAGCCTCCTCCAGGATGTCAATAATCACCTCTGCTATGTTTTCTTCTCTATCCTAAGGAATATTTTGAAATCTTAAATAATGTTTCACTTTTTCCATCTCTAAAATCTTAATTGCATTCTCTAATTTTTCATTTTCTTCTAATAACATTTCTATCTTTTTATCATTCTCATCTGTTTTTTCTTCAATTTTGTGTATTTTCTGTTGATTTTTAATTATCATTTGATTTTGAGCTTCAATTTTTTCCTTTATATCCAAGATTTCTTCACTTACTTTCTCAAGTTTACTTTGTATTTCTTTATGATTTTCCTGTATTTCCACTTGATTCCTTTCCAATACCTCTTGATTATAATGCATCATTTCTTGAAGCAGTTTTAATGAAGTCTGCGTTTTGCTTTGAGCAGTGCTTATTTTTTTCACATTGCAACATTGCTTCAATAGATCCCTGTGTTGTTGAATTGTCCTACTGAGGGTGCAGAAGAGGTTTTCTTCATAAGTCTAGTAATATTCGATGAAGTCATTTTACAGCTTACAGTCTAAAGCCAAAACAATATCTGTTTATATTTAGCCAAATTCAATAAAAGTAACTTTGAAGAGTCTTTTCCCTAACAATCTCACAACAAGGCACTTTTGTTCTTTGTAGCTGTCTTTTTCCAAGGTCACTTTTATCAAAAACAATTTTTCCAGTTCTCACCATATATCAGAAGTGTCGTTCTTCTTTTGCCACTAGATGTCCTCCTTGGCTTATTTATCAATGTTCAATATTCTTAACAAAGAGTATTTCCCCTTCTTTGTAATTACTCGCCGCTTTTAACTTTAATCTTTCTGGGGGTCTTTACTTTTCAGCCCTTTCCCATCAGGGGCACATTTATAATCCTCAAGGAGAAGGAAAGAAAAATTCTGGCTCACCCAGCTTCAGCACGCAGTTGAGAATCAGCTGTTTTGCATTATTTCTCTTCCTGTTGGAGACAACTAGGGCTGCTGTGGCTCTCCCGGCAGCCTTTTTCTTCACTTTTTCAGAGGGTTCTACAGTCTGCTCCGATCGGGTGCCCTCTGATCTGAGCTCCTGAAGTATCCTTCCTTCTTCATTGCTCCTCCAAGAAAACTTTCCAACCCTTTAAGGGTTGCTAGACAAAGAAAAAACAAACTGGAAAGCCAAGCACCAGCTTTTTCCAGTTGTCCCGATGGCTGCCAAACAGGAGGTCTGAGAAACTTATTTTTTATTTCATTGATATACTGAAAGACCAAGAAATGAGAAACTTATTTCTTATTTCTTGGTCTTTCAGTATATCAATGAGGTAAGCAGTAACATTTCCTTTTATGTGTACAGTATATATAAAAATAACTAAACCATAAATGTGTTACCATTACAATGAATGAAAATTTCACAATTTACTCACTCACTCTGTATAAACCTTGGGAACCACCCAGAGTTTTTGTTAGGATGAGTGGCTACATAAATATTTTAAATAAAGAAAGAAATTATTAGATCTTCGGTTCTTAGGCATTAAGCAAGATGAGGTGTTGAAACAGCAAACAAGTTTATTTAACTCAGAACAGAAGCAAGCTAATAGCTGCTGCATAGCTATTTATATGGTTGGCCTCTAGGTGGCGACCAATAGGTTTAAAGTAGCAGTTTCCCTCCCAAACCTCATTATCAGCCTGGAGACAGCACATCAGGCTCAGTACAGCAACCATTACATAACACAGACAAAAGTAGGTCAGACATTAAACAAGTGATCAGACATTAAGCAAGTGATTATACACAGAAAAATAGCCAATACATTACACCCCTTCCCCCTAGATAGCACAAACTTTCAATTGTCTGACATAATCGCTCAGATAAGTAGGTGACCTTCTTGACCGTTCAGAACAACTAGGAGTTACAGGGATCTCCCAGTCTACCTGCTTGCCTTCCAGGCTGGGTAGACCAGGGCTCTGAGGTTCAGTGGAGTCAGAATGACTCAAGTCCTTTTGGCTGGCCAGCCCCAGTCAGCCCAAACCAAAGTCCAATTGTCCAGCGAAGTCTGCAGGGCTGCTACTCAGTGCTGTTTGTCTGTCCAGATCATGAGATACAGTCTGTGAGTCAAGAGGAGATACTGCTACAGCCATTTCCCCATCACCATGCATAAGAGTTCTCTCAGAGCGTGCAAACTGCTTGCTGACATGTGGATTCTGTGTGCTGCCCTCTTGGGTGTCCTGAGCTAGCGACTGATCTGCTAGCCACTGACGTAGCTGATCAATGTGCCAGCAAATGACTCACCCATCTTCCAGGACCACCTCATAGGAGAGTGGTCCTAACACCTTAACAACCTTTGCTGCCACCCACAAAGCCCCTTGCCCATAATTCTGGGTCCAAACCTGGTCACCCTCTTGAAAACTTCTTGGCATCTTTGGCCATGCATTGTCTGAAGTGACTCTGTTGGGGTGCAGCCTGTCCAGTTTGGTGATCAAATGCCTGCCCCAATGAAGCTCTGCTGGGCTCTTTCCTGTGGTGGTGCAGGGTGTTGTGTGCTGGCAGAGTAGAAAATCAGCCAGTCTGTGGTATCAATCCCCTGTGTCAATTCTTTTAAGGGATTCCTTGGTTGTGCGGACCATGCATTCCACTTGCCCGTTCAATGACGGGTGAAAAGGAGCCGATGTGGTGTGCCTTATGAGATTTGCCCTGAGAAAGGCCTGGAATTCTGAAACAGTGAACTGAGATCCAGTGTCTGAGACTAAGATGTCAGGGAGTCCATGTGTTGCAAATATTCTGCACAGCACCTGGATGGTCCTAGCAGTAGTCATAGTGGAAATTGGTACAACCTCTAATCATTTAGAGTGGCTGTCAACCACTATTAAAAACAGCTGTCCCTAAAAGGGCCCGGCAAAGTCAATGTGGATTCTTGACCACAGTGTGTGGGTGTCCTCCCATCAGTGGACAGGGGCCTGAGGCATCTCCGGCCTGGATTGTTGACACATGTAGCAACCATGTACTTGGGCATTGATAGCTTTATCTAGCCCTGGCCACCAAAGGTAGCTTCTTGCCATTGCCTTCATCCAGACTATTCCCGGATGGCCTTCATGCAGAGACTCAAGAACTCTGAGCCTTAATGAGCTGGGAATTTTGACTCTACTTCCCCAAAGAATACACCCTTTATGAGCTGAAAGCTCATATTTTCTCATGAAGAAACTTTGAAATTCTGGCCCTGGACATTAGTTCACCTGTCCTGTGTGAACCCAAGTAAGCATGCAGCTAAGTGTTCTGTCAGCTACTGTTTCAGCAGCTATGTCTGCAGCATGGAGAGAAGACTCTGGCAAATCCTATATGGCTAGGATGCATGCAGCCAGAACCAATCTGGCTCCACATGTGGCAGGGGCAATCTGCTAAGGACATCTGCATGGCCCATTTCTTTGTCCTGTTTGTGAATCAGCCTGTAGCTGTAGGCTGAAAGGAATATAGACCACATCAGCATTCTAGGAGACAGAATCTGAGGTGTCTGACTGTTCATAGTGAACAACCCTAGAAGTGGTCTGTAAAGACCATGAAATGGCAGCCATAAAAATAGTCACGGAACTTTTTAACCCCAGCCACAATGGCCAAGGCCTCCTTGTCAATCTGCCCATAATTGCACTCTGCAGATGACAGGGACCTCAAATAATAAGCGATGGGAGACTGTTTCCCATCAGCTGACAATGCTCAACACAGCCCCAACCCCATATGGGGATGCATCACAGGTGATGCAAACTGGCAGCTTTTCATTAAAATGAGTGAGCACCGAATTCGAGGACAGCAGTCATTTGACTGCCTGGAAACTGCTTTCGTGGACATTGGTCCACTGCCACTGAGCATTTTTGTCTAAGAGCCAGTGTAATGGCTCTGCCACTGCAGCCTTATGTGGGAGGAATGCATGATAAAAATTAAAAAGGTCCAAGAAAGCTTGAAGCTCACCCTTGCACCTAGGCCTTGGGGCCTGCTGAATCTCTTTCAGCTTTGAATCTGCAGGATGAATGCCATTGGCATTGATACAGAACCCTAGGAATTCAGTTGACTGTACCCCAATCTTGCACTTTTCTTTTTTAAATTTAAGTCCTGCTGCATGGAACTGCTGAAGGACAGCTCTAAGCCATTCAGCCAGGACTTCTGTAGACTCCCTGGCAATGAGTACATCATCAAAGTAGGGGCAGACCCCCAGAATGCCCTTTAGCATGCGCTCCATGTCTCCCTGGAAAATCCCTGCAGCTACACTCACCCCAAACCATAGGCGCTTGACCTTGAAAGCCCCCCAATGGGTGACAATGGTTTGGGTGGCTGCCGTGGCTTCATCCACCAGCAGCTGCTGGTAGGCCTGCACCAAGTCTAATTTGGTAAATACGCGGCCACCTTGCAATGATGCTAAAATATGGCTGACAACTGGCATTGGGTACGCGTGCTATTGAAGTGCCTGGTTAATGGTGCACTTATACTTAGCACATATGTATAGTTCTCCATTGGCGTTAAGTGGTGTTACTATGGGGGCCTCCCACGCCCCACTGTCACCCCACTGGGCTGCAAAACTCCCTGACTGACCAGCTTGTCCAGCTCTGCATCGATTTTGGATTTTAAAGTGAAAGGCACTTGAGGCTTGACCCATATTGGCATTACCAGGGGATCAAGCTTGAAGGCTATCAGAGTACCCTTGTACTCCCCTAGGCTTGAACTGAAAACTCTTGGCAGACTGAAGACAAGTTGCCACCTGTGATCGGTGAATGCCAGTTACTTGGATGCCCAATGCATCAAACCAATCAAGCCCTATGAGGCACATGCATTGGCCTTCCACCACGACAACATCTAGTGGGCCTGCAAACCCCTTGAAATTCATCAAAAGTGTGGCTTCACCCTTGACCACCACGCAGGAGTTTTGGAAGTCTGTGAGCAGAATATTAGATGGCCAAAGTTTGACCCATCTGTTGCTGCAGTTGCATATGTGCCAGAAGGTTCCTATGGAGATGATGGACATGGCTGTGCCTGTATCCAGTTCCATTTTGCATGGAACTCCCTGAAGCTTGACCTGAAGTCAAAGCTTCTGTTTAAGTGGGCAGTGGGCCCCAGCCCCTCCGGCTGGAGCAGAACCCTACTCAGTGTTCCCCAGGGTCCCGTTACCTCTCCTGAATGTATCTTCCAGCTGACGGTCTCTCTGGTGACCTCGGCAGATGGCAGCAATGTGGCCTGGTTTGCCACACCCCCAGCACTTTGCTGTTCAGAAACGGCATTCTGTGCGTTGATGGTGGCCTCCTCAGCCCATACATCTAAGGAACGGAACTGCCTTGTCAGCTGGCCAGAGTCCCTTCTCCTGGTTCCTCTGTAGCTTGTCAACCTTGTGGTCAGAGTCGGTGTCTTCCATCCATTCGGCATCCACATGGTGGACAGCTTCGGTGCTTGAAGTGCTTTTGGAGGGCTGCAGCACTTTAACAGCCGCTCTGGCAGCTTCGTCTGCCATGACCTTCTTCAAGGCTTCTTGTAGCGAGAGAATCTCCTTGGCAAACAGTTTTTGTTGGAGTTCTTAGTTCCGGAGTCCACAGACTAAGCGGTCTCTTAGTCTCTCCTCCAAATCCATGAAATTGCAGAGTCAGGACACTTGACGAAGAGTGGTGATGAATTGGGTGGCCGTCTTGCTGGGCTGTTGCTCCTGCAGCTCAAAAGCGTGCCTCCACACTATGATGGATAATTTAGGCTCAAAGTGGTCTTGAAGCTTCTTCAAGTCTGTGTAGGTTAAGGACTTGAGTGGCATCAGCGCGACCAGGTTCTCGGCAATGTCGAAGGTGGCTGGGCCACACACAGAAGGGTCGCGGCCTTCAGCCCATCTTCACTGACCTGGTTGGTGCAGAGGAAATTCTCAACATGGGAAATGTAGGACGCCCATCTCTCCGGGTATGTGACATCGAACTCTTCGAGTTTTCCCATTTTCACCATGGTGAGTTGCTTGCATTTCTTGTTGCTTGCATCACCTTGTGCTGCTGGCTTCTGTGTAAGCCCTAGGATGGATCCTTAGGGCAGGGTGGTCTCCAGCATGGCTTGCTTGGCAGACCGAGGGGGGGAATGAAGTTCCTACAAGGCTCTGTGCTGGCCTCACCCCCTAGTGACTTCAGACTCTTACAATGAAGCTGCACATCCCACCTTCATCGCCAATGTTAGATCTTTGGTTCTTAGGCATTAAGTGAGATGAGGAGTTGAAACAGCAAACAAGTTTATTTAACTCAGAACAGAAGCAAGCTAATAGCTGCTGTGCAGCTATTTATACAATTGGCCTCTAGGCGACGACCAATAGGTTTAAAGTAGCAGTTTCCCACCCCAAACCTCATTATCAGCTTGGAGACAGCACGTCTGGCTCAGTACAGCAACCATTACATAACACAGACAAAAGTAGGCCAGACATTAAACAAGTGATTATACACAGAAAAATGGCCAATGCATTACAGAAATGGAACCAATTCTGATTAGATTTGAATTGGCAGTATTCAAATACCCCCAAAATACTTGAATTGATTGGGCATGGCATTCCAGAAGGGAACTGAATTTGATCTGATTCAAGATAGGAATAAGATTTGTGCAAAGGCTATAACAAATACAACGCAAAATGCTCAAAACTGGGATTTTGTCTCCTTAAGAAGACAATAACCTTGCAAAGCTCAGCTTCAATGGTTTAGCCAATTTCTTTTAAAAAAAACAAAAAAAAATACTTACATACTTCTTACTTACATACATATGTCTTCATTTAGTGCAGAGAGAATTGGTGGAGTCTTTGATGTGCTCTGAGCTTGGTTATTTTGCTTGCAGACATTTCATTATCCAACTAGGTAATAATCGGTGCTAGTGAGTGTGGGGTTTCTTCCCTGTTTATACATAGTAGCTTGCCCTGCCAATGTTGGAGTGTTTTCTCCTAGTTAGTTTTTTGATTTGGGTATCATTTTCTGCTTGATTGTTTGTGTCTGTAGTAATTCCGTGATTAGGGCATTGAGAGAATATGACTTTGAAAGAATTTCACCAGATGTTTTAAAACTGTATGTATTCAAAAGAACATATAGTGAAGTTCACTGAAACAATGCAATGTCCTACTTCAGCTATTAAATACGAACTTTAAAAAGTAAGTTTTTGTTTTTCTGGGGTACTAGGAGGGCTGGCCTAGCTGATTTTCAAGGATCCTGGGCAAAATTTTCTTATCCTTATGCAGGCTTGATTGTAAACAGTATTGGCTTTCTGGCAATCTCCATATTAGTTAATTAGCAAGGTCAACAGAGACAGACTCACAAGGCAAGGAACACTGCCACAAAATCAGGCAGGCCACAGAGAAAGATTTTGGCACAGAACAAGTCGCATTCATACTCCTGCTGCCATTACCACCACACTTCCTTAAAAACAGTCAATAGAACAATGCAAGCTTGGCATACATTCACTTACCATAATATGAAGTTACTTCAATCCCAAAGTGAATTCTAGATTGGTCACATATTCTTGAGTCCTGAGTTGAATTCTCACTTGTGCTGGCAGGCACAGCATAGAAGAAAATTAACCTTCCACTGGCACAAGAAAAACAAATGTAAGGTACATGGCTGGCTGAATGAAAGAAGTTGAGAGCTGATAAAGTGAATGAAGCAATGTTAGCCTGGCCACTTAGTTCTGAAAGACATAGAGTTTAATAAGATGATAAAGCCTTTTGGCTGATGACTGCTCTGTGAATGTCAGAGAACCCATCACACCATTCATTCTCATGAGGAACTGAAAGAACAATAACATTGTGTGTTTGTCTGGTAGGATCTCTGAAGCAGTTAGAAAAGCTACTGAATTTTCAATTCAGAAGGATTCTAATACCGAACCAACAAATTCCATTTGTCTTTTGAATCCAGAGCCCTTTTCAGTTCATGAATCTGTGTTAAATGGGTGATTAATCAATGTTGATTGAACTGAATCGCCAAACTGAACCTTGCATGCCATGTTATTTGAATCATTATAAAATTTAGTGCAATGCTGCATTCACAGCTGAGGTTTATTGTGCAATTATTTCAGAAGCATATAATGAACTACAGACAAAATATGAGTCCCTCAAAATGACCAAAAGAATTGCAATGAAATTATATGCAAGTTTAACCTCTTTGTCTATTGATATTAGTTTTTCTATTAATTTTTCCTAACAAAATTGGTTGAGCCTCTGGCATGTAATAGTGTGGATGGTATTGTTTAAAATAAAGGTTTAATTCATAATCTGAGCACTGACAGCTTATTTCATAAGTCTTTTATTGCCATCTTTATTCAAAAAATAAAAAACACAGATTAGTTGACTACCCTCTAAGCTTCCAAAATACTGGTTTTAATGATGAAAATGTACCATTAAAACAAATATTTTAAGAACAGTTATTCAATATTCCCTTTTAAGTTGCTTATTAAAGGACAATATGTTGAATATACATAAGGTGCTCATTAAGATTCAATATCTTCTAAGGCATTTGTAGCTATGTGTGAAAATCTGTGCTATCAATCACCTTCCTAATAAGAAAGGTAAATTGCTTTGCTGTTGTTCTGTGCCTTTGGGAGAACTCGAGGATCAAATTTAATAGCATTTTTTCCCCTGTCATTGTCAAGGCTATTGCACCATTAACTATAAACTAATGCTGAAAGCCAACACTCAGCATAATGAGATTTTAAAAAAATGATCAGGCATTGCAAAGTAGTAGGAAGTTTCATTCTCATCTGTCTCAAAAACTACAATAGTGAGCAATAGCAATAATAAAAACGCAGTAGTAGAAGTGGTAGTAATAGTAGTAAAGTTGTACATGTATGGATCTAATAATATTTTTTCTTCACAAAGAAGAAAAAATAAGAAGGAATATTACTATAGCAAGTTACTTTTTCAAAGTTAGACTCAAAATGGCCAAGTTTGATTCTCTCACCCAACCCACCCACCCCGCACCACATTAAAAACATCTCATGCTGGGAGGAGGGAGCAAAACGATGAAAAGAGTCAACAAAATAATTTACATAGTACATGTTTGGGTTTTAAGTTAACATGAACTTATCAAGAATTTGTAATTTTAATGTGTTAGAAAAGAAATATGATTTACTATATGGCTGGGCCATAATCCTGTTTTAGGATTCATGGAGAAATTAAGACGACCTCATAGAGGGCAAAATCAGATAGTTAAACCACCCAAATGCCAATTGCTCCAAATTAGCTAAAATGATTAAAAATCAACTTTGATCACTGAAAGTTGTTCTACCTTTGCTGAATGTTGCTTGTAGTTGATAAAGGGCTTATGTCTCTTTTTGTTTCATCCTGGATAGCTAAAGATCAGGAGAAACTCCAGAGGAATTATCTATAGAATCAGTTACTGATAGAAGAGTTACATCCTTAATTTTGAAAGCTGAGAAGCAAGTTTAGAGTAAATTTGTCGAAAGACGTAGTTGCCAAAATGTAGTTAGCCTTGGGGATGGCAGCTGTTGCAGGTTCTTCCAATATCTCAGTCACAGTTACAAAGTTTTTGAAATGCTATTTTATCTTGAAATTCCATCCCTACTTGGAGAATTCAGGCATCATTGCTTGCCCCCTCCCTTTATTTCACTGCCTATCTAGACCTGTTAACATCAAATACTGGAGTTCATTACTTTTCTGTGGCTCCTACTAGACTAAAATGAACAGTTACACCAAAAGTAATAGCATGCTCTATTTAATTAAAGTTTAGCTTTCAGATGTCTCAGTTGATGAGAGATTTAAGATTGATAATAAGGTGACTGTTACATTTTATTTCTCACGTAATAAGGTGAGAAAAATATGTTCAGTAGCTATATATTTGATGCCAAAATAACTTGGGCTGGAGGCTGGGATGGCAAATAGCTTTTGTATTTCTGAGAGCCAGAAAATGCGACATGAGGGTAGTGAGAGACCATAGTCTGAAAGGCAAAGCAGTCAAGAAAGATGTTCTTGACCCTTTCTTGAGGTCTTATTTGTTACCTGCAAGTTCTACCATTGGTTGCATTTCCTAGCTCCAGATCCCAGGAAAGAAAGAAAAAATAGCTGCAAGAACTGAAGCAATAAGAAAATCAAGCAAACTTTTTTCTCCTTGATTAGATGTCTGAAAGAGAAAGATCAGTAGCATCTTTCACACTCAACAGTCAGTTTTATTGTTATATTTTTATAGTTCCCAGATTTCCATCAGTATATCTGTTTCCTAGTAAGCTTAGAAGGCAGGCAGACAGGAATTTGAAAAAGGAGGAGAAAAAGATAATAGTCCTAAATGAGAAGACCTTACCTGAGATATTATGCCAAGTTCAACTCTCCAGGGATATGTCCATCCTTCAACCAGAGAAAAATGCTCCCCATTTTTTTCTTAACATTCATGTTAATCTAATATAGAAATGGAGAATCCATTCCGGCTTGAGGGCAGAATTAGACACTGAAGTCATGTCCAAAATGGGCAGAGCCTCCTCACTGCCGGCATGCAGACACAGGCTGTAATTTCTTTGGATCTGTTCATTACCACAAAGGTATATCCTATGGACCTATGCACATCCCACACATGTATTTTCATATATTCTCCTGCCATGTAGAACTCTTGTAGAGAACATACAGCTTATTCAACAAGGCTTCCTCCCTCTGCTCTTACATGCAACAATAAAGCTCTATAAAACTTTCACCAGCCCTACCAGGGTCATATAAATATTTTGGTGAAAGACAAGCAGATTACCGTATATTTCCTTGTGAGGAAATCATGGGTAGAAGGGATTAAATTTCCTCTTCCTAGTCATGAGCACCCAAAATGCTGTCTGATCAGCAAGTACATTTTGAAAAGACTCTGACATCAATTAATCTGATTGCAATGCAATGCAGGAAAAATATATCCCTCATCCGAGACAGGTTTTCATGCCTGAAACAAGCTCCTTCATTGGTTGGACATTTTCCATTCCTGTTCTAGCTTTTTAAATTTCCCAGCAGAATCAAGGCTATACCTGGTTTGAATTCCCTTTCAAGGTCCAGTTATAAATTATTAGACAATCTTGATTCTCTTTCTTATTATTCATGATTTATCTTTCCTTACATAGCTAAAACAAAGAGCCAAAATTAGAGATTTGTCCTGCTTTTTCAGCTTTGTTTGGACAGGCTCTCAGGATTCAAAATAGCCCTTTATATTGCTCAGCTGCTTGCTTTGGACAAAATGCCAGGACCATTTTCTATACTATTTATACTAAAAATATAAATATGAGTGACATTTCTTTCTGTTGGCTTTCAATGCCTATGTACGTAAAAAAGAAATCAACCCACTATCATCTGGTATTTTGCAAGTCAAAGTGTCACTCTAACTTAATGAAACTTAATGAATGTAAAAGACTCCCAGTTTTGGTTTCAGAAAAGAGTTGAGGTTGCTTTTGAAGCTAAATTTGGCTCATATGTTTTTGCCAAGGGAACTATGATTGAGAAGGACTTAAAATTTCCCTGAAGCATTGACACTACCAGCACCCTTCTGTAGATATGTGAATTAATCTTTCCTATTTTTTGTTCATGTTCTAATTAATTGAAAGATTAATAGATTCTTTTAAATTTAATATATCAAGATATTTTGCATCCTTACAGTTATCCTTCCATTTATTTGGGGGAAAATAAAACAATATATTAATTTGCCAATCCTGAAATTGGTTACGCCATACCTTATTAAAAGACATTCCAGAATTTGGGGAGGAGGGTAGAGTTCATCTATGAAAATTGCAACAACTATCATATCAGAGAGCATCAGAGGCATATCAGAATTTATCAAATTTTATCAGTGCATATATTGAATTACAAAACAAAACCCTGGTATAAGAGGAGACATCAGGAATTGCCTTTATTTGAGCAACATTACAATGTCACCTATAAAATTTTATGCAGCTTTTCAATCCAATTAGTTTAGAAATGACAGATTAAATCATTAAAGAAACAGAATAGCAGTTTTCAATGTTAGTTTTGAAATTTGCTGAGTTTTTGAACCTCCAACTTCTTATACACTCTAATCTGATTTCCATGGGGAGTTAGTTCGACATTATCGACCTATTATAAAGTAACTAGGAGCTGAGTTTGACTCAAGGATATCTCTATATTTTTATCTTGACTTAGTAACCCTTTTTAAATAGTTTTAAGCTTTTCCTAAAACATTTAACCACAAACACCTGTGTCAACCTTCATTCAAATCATAGGTGCATGAGTGCTTGGCATGGATTGTTATCTCTGATTTAGTCTGGGAGGTTCTCTGAGAAGGATCCTGTTAGGAGGCTGATTTTGCTGTACCCTCTCCTGACATACAAGGCAGATTTTGTTTTTTTGTAACTGCACATCCAAATTAAACTAAGCCTCTGACCTGAAGATTTAACAAGGTACTACTACTGTAATGCATTTTCTCCCAACAAAGCTCTTCAACCAACAGTAAAGTGTAACTGTCTTCAAAACTGGAGCATTGTTGATTAATGTTTCAGCTTGACCTGCAGTACAGAAATAATTGCAAATGAAAAGATGATTGGGCTGCAATGTTCCTGATTTTTCTTTTGACTGTTTCACTCAACTTCTTTAAAAGCCTAGGTGTGTCTGTTAATTTATAGGAGTCTCATTTGCTCACCTCCAGATTCTTCAGGCAGAACTGCTACAGAAGTCATATGCATTAGCTTGGATTTTAAAATAATGTGATTTGCTCTTCTGCACATGTTCCCTGACATATTTTTGTATCTGGCCTCCAAAACCAAGTTCAATACAACACAGCAAATAACTCAGCAGCTCTGTTTAAAGGTGCAACTATTCACCTGATCTTAAATACTTGATCCCTTTTGGGACTGTTTATAACTGTTTGTTACCTCAGGATTGCAGGAAAGGTAACAATAACAGGACTAATGTTATTACTGCTTAATTAAAATTATCTTCTCCACAAGATTAGAGTCTGTGATCTATACCAAGCATAGGTCAATCAAATTTTAGTGCATTGAAGTCCCCATTGATTTCAGTAGAAAATCAAGCACCTTCTTAAAAATCTGGCTATAAACAATGGAATTTAAATGCCCAAAACAGTGGCTGGATGATATCCATCATCTAGCCTAATGTTTCCAACTTAGCATTAATAACTGAATTCAAAATAAAAACCCTTTACTTTTATAAGTAAATTTGTCTTCCTTACCTATATAGACAAAAGTAATTATATTTTAAACCACATTTATTTTAAATTTCATGAGGATCAGAAAAGTGCACAAAAATATGGTCCATTTAATGATACAATAACATACCAGCATTTACCTGAGGAAAAGAAATAAAAAGTGGAATTTGTAGAAGTGAAATAAAATTATGATGTCTAGAAATTTTCTTTTGAAAGGTAAGTGGTTCTTAAATAATATCTGTTAAAAATAGATTTTTCCTACAGTTTAAATCACATTCTTTCCCTAATGAGATGGCGTAGTCATTACATAAATCACTGTTCTTCAAAAGAACCAGATAAAATAAAGGGTAAATGTTACCAAATTTTATTGATAAATATTCATATAAGACAAGCTGTTTAACACAGAGCTTTAAAAAGTTATTTGTGTTAAAACTAACTTGGAACATAGTTAAATAAACCAAGGGGAAATCCATAAATGACATATTATTTTTAATTATATATTTCAGCTTTGGTTTAATATTTGCTGTTTTAAAGTACTCCATGTATTATATAAGTAAGGAAGCAAGTTTACAAATATTCATCTTTCCAACTAGACATGATGGTATCAATATAATAAATGTGCTAATGACAAATTATAAACTCCACTCTTTCCCACTTGTATTGCACAATCACCCACAATACATTATGAGCATAGTTTACATTGCAGCATTGCAACACACGCTTTGTCACTTATCCCACTCCTGTAGTCACTCCCCCATCAACCATTGAGATGGCAGACCAATTAGAAAGTTGAGCATAACAGCAAAACACAAATTATTTGAAAGAAATCCAATCATTAATTATTGTAAAAGAATGGCAACATTTATGCAAATAGAGAAGTAAGTCTGTAACAGATTTTGATAAAGAACCCTGAAAAAAATGATGTTGAAACATTTGGATAAGAAATCTTTAAATCAGGCAATATCAGGCTATACATACTTATTAATAATTTTTGCATTATTTATTTCTTGGAAATAAACATGACAACCCTAAAGACTGATATCTATAGGACAGATTTTGTACTGAGGTTTCTGGCATGCCTGTTGGCTGGATCTTTCAGCCCCCTCATTTGGAGGAAGCAAATACATTTCTAATAGTACCCAAAGTCATTTCAGGACTTTCATAAGCTCCTCTTTTACTATGATAGTAATTATATATCAGCTGTTAATGCACAAACAACAGGTGTCACCTACACATGATTGTAAAACACATTCAACTTTTATATAAATTATGTGTGTGTGTGTGTATATATATATATATATATATATATATATATATATATATATGTAAAGGTAAAGGTTCCCCCGCACATGCGTGCTAGTCGTTTCCGACTCTAGGGGCCGGTGCTCATCTCCGTTTCATAGCCGAAGAGCCAGCGTTTGTCCGAGGACGTCTCCGTGGTCATGTGGCTGGCATGACTAGACGCCAAAGGCGCACGGAACACTGTTACCTTCCCACCATAGTGGTCCCTATTTTTCTACTTGCATTTTTACGTGCTTTCGAACTGCTAGGTGGGCAGAAGCTGGGACGAGTAACAGGCGCTCACTCTGTTACGCGGCACTCGGGATTCGACCCGCCAAACTGCCGACCTTCTGATCGACAAGCTCAGCGTCCTAACCCACTGAGCCACCGCGTCCCTTTTTACTTCTAACATACAGATCTTAAAACCCATAAGCTTTGGAATAAAAATCCTAACTTGATCAGATACTATATATATATAATTATTAGTCAAAGTTAAATATTGTATCCTGATAGACCCGTGGTGGCAAACCTATGGCACGCATGCCACAGGTGGCACGCATAGCCTTCTCTGTGGGCACGCATGCCGTCGCCCCAATCCCAGGCCTTCTGCTGGGTTTTATAAAACCTTTTTGCTTTAGGCCTCCACCGCCGTGTGCAAAAAAAAAGGTTCAATCAATCAATCAATTTCAACTTCTCAAGGAAAAAAAAAGATCTCGCAAAGTTGGAATTGATTGATTGAACTTTTTAGTCCCACCCAGTCTGCCGTTACCACCACAGCCACACCCACCCAATGGGCCACACCCACCCAATGAGCCACACCCACCCAATGGGCCACGCCTACCTGGCACCCGACAATACATAAGTGGGTTTTGGGTTTCAGTTTAGGCACTCGGTCTCTAAAAGTTTCTCCATCACTGTGATAGACCATTCAAAATAACTGACTTGAAATAAAATAGACCATATTTTTTAAAAAAATATTGTACTGTACAAATGATATTCAAAAGAACTTTCAATGCAATTAGGAATGTTGTTGGTATTTTCCAGAACACAGTGGATATTTTATTTCTATTGTGTTGTAGAAAAAAATGCCTAGCTGATGGGCAATACATAGGACATGTGATCTTTTATTGGTTTTTTTTAATAAATTCCCTCGCTTTCCTCATTTACATCCCCACCCCTCCCACCCCACCCCACCCCCATTTTCTAGGCTTGAATCACCTACAAGATCTTTGATAATGGAAGCTCCAAAGGGAATACAAGTGAGTGCAGCCGCAGGGGACTTGAAAGCCACTTGTAGAAAAGAGCTACATTTGCAATCCACAGAAGGGGAGGTAAGCTTTATTAGAGAACCATATTTATCTAGTGAAATCCTATGCATGTTTACTTGGACACAAGTCTATTATATGTTGCTTGGATTTGGAGCCTTAAATTAATTTTATTTCTCTCTTTCTTGCAATAAAGTCCATCTCATTTAATTACATGTGTATAAAAAAATCAGTGTGCTTGATAGCATCTTCTTCACCCCAGAGCAGCTGATGTTTGATTTGATTCTGGAGGACATTAGATTTATGGTCACATCAGTTCTTGCTCCAAATATTTGTTACTGCTTATTGTCTTCGGAGGAAAGACAATCCCTTTAAGATGTTCTTTTCCATGGGTCCAGATGGATACCAAATGGACACTGGAGGGATTTTTTATTAAGAACTTAATGCATTACTGGAATTAAAAGGCACACGTGATTGCTCCACATTCCTTTCTGGGAAACTCCTTGGTTTACTGAAAACCTCTGTAAAATGATATGATTGAAGTGCACACTACTTGACATCCTTACTTTGACATGATCCTTTCTGTTCTGTTCTGATTTCACCTTACCCCACTCAGACTCCAGAATCCTTTCTGGCTGCCAAGGCCTTTACCACTTCCTTTCCTCTGTTATTTGGCCACTTTGCACAGAGAACACTTGTACACTGACAAACATAACTTTTCCCATGGTGTCAGCTGCAGGATCTTTTCTCCTAATGCATCTTTGGGATCTAAACAACTGCTCTTCATATTTCTCCTACTGACATTCTGAAATCCAGCTGCACTGTAGCAGTGTGGCATGCAACCAAGGCTCCTGCTCAGGCAGCAATGTTCCCTTTCAAGGAAATGGCTTAGGTGAATAAATGGAAAAAAAATGGCATCTACATTTTTGCTTCATTGCCATCCTCTCATGAAGGCCACTTTGTTACAATGCTTCCAACAAAATCCAATATTTTAACCTCTTCTGGACTTGCACCAGCTTTACTATAACCACAAGATTGTGTGCAGAGGTTATGTATTAAGTTCCTTGAGCATTTTATATTGTGTTTCTCCTCCATGAACTCATTGCAACACCGTGATGTAGGTGGGAAAAAGGATCTGGCCCATAGTTATCCAATTTATTTTCATGGCTTAAGATGAATGGAAGAGATATATTAGATATATTAATTATAAATATTTAAAAAACCACTCCAAATCCTTACTCCACATGTCTCTGTGTTCTTGAACATTTAATTAGTGTATTCTAGCAGCTGTTTCTAGAATTATTTTGTAAAGAATATGTTAAATCCTTTAGGAGTAAGTGGGATTCTGAAGGATTTTGCCTGCTGTTACATTAATATGTATGATATGTCTTGATAGACAATAAATGTTCTAACTGAAGATACTGGCAAATAGTATATAAATTATAATTCTTCAACTATCAAGATAACCATCATCTATTCCTATTCCATATTCTAAGCCTCATACTACTTATACAATCTTTGTTGGTTCTCCCACAAAGTTTTTGTCTATTTTCACATTTTAATTCCTCTATAATATTAACTCAGCATAATCATAAGAATCAAACAGAAGTTGAATTGCACATTATTACCAGTATAATAATTAGCTGCTCAGTATAACTTTCCTAGCTTTCACCACAATGCCGATAGTTTTAAGGGAAGATAGAGCAGGTATGTTTTTATCTTCTCACCATCATTAATTACTCAACTAATCTCTTCCTACCTACCAAAGGTCCTCAGCTAATGAATGGAAATTCACCTTTGAAAGTTTCATTGTCCAACAATCTAAATCCGTACCAGTAGCTCATAAATTGCTATCCTTTCCTGAATGTTCTTTTCCTAGGTGATATCAAAAAGTACTGCATTTGTCGGAACCGTGACACTGGGAGGTTATTAAATGAAGAAGAAGAAAGGGAACCAGTTGCAGAGTTGTGGGAATTAAATTTTGCCTTCTCACTTACAGTGCACTTTTCAAACTTCATTATGCTGATGGACATTAATGAAGGAATATAATTGCTACATTAGTAAGGGGAATATGCATAATCTCTTCCCTAAGTGGAACTGACGAATGGCTACAATTAAATCAGTATCACCAAAGAGTATAGTGCTGTATGCTTTTCATTTTTCAGAGCTCAAACTCTTATGTCCTTATGCACTACTTCAACCTTCTGCTCTATTTCAACATTTCAACACCAGATGAAAACCTTGCATGGTATCAAAAATAAGGAGAGCTGGGGTTGCCATGAAGTCCAGTTAACCAGGAAAGAGCCTGATACTGCTATTTTGTAACAACTGAATTTCATTCTGAAATACAGAGAAGGGCATCTTCTCTATTTTGGAGGTCTATTTTAGAGAATCCAATAATCCAATCAAGTCCTGCAGTAAAAATAACTCATTTTCTTCCTTTTTTCCCCCCCTAGATATTTTTAAATGCAGATTCAATCCGACTAGGGAATCTACCGCTGGGGTCTTTTCCCTCATCTTCCTCACCAAGTTCATCGGCAACAAGACAGACTATCTATGAAATCTGTGTTTGTCCCAATGGCAAACTCTACCTTTCCCCTGCAGGAGCAGGTTCCACGTGTCAGTCCAGTGGCAACATCTGCTTGTGGAGCTGAAGACACCAGAATCCTTCTCCTTCTCTTCCTCCTTCTCCTTCTCCTTCTCCTCCTCCTCCTCACACCAGAATAGCCTTTTTGTTACTGTCCCTCTGCTTCACGGTTCTGCTTGATTTCCCTTGTTTGATCATGAAGCTCCACGCAGCCTCCTGGATCTCTTCCAGCCCAAGCAAGGAGCCAAGTAGAGCCTTCTCTTCTGGCTTATGGAGCTCCAAGATGGAAGAGGGAAGGCCTGATAAAATGGCTGTCTTCACCAGGGAATCTGGATCTTCGTATCACTTTTTGTCCAAAAGGGAGAAATACACAGGTGCCTTGGCTATATATGAAGTGAAGCACATTGTTTTAGAATTTTTTTGAGCAAGAACTGTATATGAGAAACTGCACATATATACATAACTATATAAAGATAGATATTATACTATAGAAATTGGCCCAGAATCTAAAGTTGAGATGAATTGGTATGACAAATAACTCTATTGTCTGAAAGCACAATTTTCATACACCCCTCACTTTTGGATGTAAACTTTTATCCCAGAATTTTAAGACTTCAAAGCATTGTGTAACACTTGCTTTACTAAACAAGTAAAATTCAGTTTCACATTTTAAACAGCAAGAGACAGAATCCCTCCCTTATGTGAAAATCTTTTTCCCCCCTCCCTTTTGGGCATTGTTATTATTTGTCTCCTTCATACAGGTTTTATGCGTTACATACACACTTTACAAGTCATCAGAATTGTTACCTATTCAGACCTTTTTATTTCGGTGCTGATTTTGAACGATTTGTTTCTGCATGTGAAGTAACATTTAACAACAGTATTCCTCTCAGTCATTTGAATTCATC
Organism: Vipera berus; assembly: GCF_964194415.1. Taxonomy (NCBI): domain Eukaryota; kingdom Metazoa; phylum Chordata; class Lepidosauria; order Squamata; family Viperidae; genus Vipera; species Vipera berus. The sequence continues at coordinate 41,296,312 of NC_138209.1, read as the reverse complement.
TAATGCAGCCACACTATTAAAGAAAAGAGAGCCTGTTGACCTGGTGGCCCACAGAGCAAGATACACATACAATTAATACATTTTGTTTCTCAACAAACAAGCAAACCCTAATATATATAAATGTCTAGAGACAGAGAAAAGTTGAGGTCACTGAGGGTGTTTCTACAAAGAATAATTTAGGTACTTTGCCCAAAATATAGTGACTTATAATGGGAACAAGAGCCATGTTCTGGTGTTAAATGAGATTTTCCTCATTTCTATTTCATTACAGCAAAGAAGGTAAATCTATGCATACATAAATATCCCTTTGATTGAAACAAACAAAAGAGTAATCCAGAGTTCCTACAAAATTAACGGATTGGACTGCAGTAATTTCATATTAACAAAGCCATTAGATTACAAGTTTGGGAATTATTATATAGAACAACTGCAATGATAAATGGTTGGAATGTTAATGTTTTCATTTTTAGCTGTGATCATACTATTTGTAATGGCTAAGATAATTTAAGGTGGCTAAGATAACTTAAGGTGTAATGTAAAGGCTAAGATAACTTAAGGTGGTTCACAGTTGTAAAGTTCTTTACTTCTTCTTCCCTTTCTTCATCCCTAAATATCCCAAAAATCTTTCTAACGACTCCCAGGAAATTGTCCAGGTATAATGTAGGAAACTATGGAGTGATGGGTGCAGCAGAGTAGTCCCAAATTCATTAGCCAATTTTAGGTCATTATCCCTCCACCAGCAGCTCTCATAATATATTTCACATTACTCATTGGTGATCACCAAACTTCTTTGAGAAACTTTGGTGGTAGAGAGGAAGTTTTCCTTCTTTAAACTTCCCTACAAGCATATTTCCACTAAATATTAAAAGAAAAAAAGTAATAAACAGATAGATATTATGTATAGCCCCTCAAGTATATTTACAGAATGTACACATTGGAATTTATGAAACCAGTTAAAAGGTTTTATAGAAGCTGAACCCCAAAAGCAGTGTCAATGAGACGCAGTTGGAGATACAACTACAGGGGAATAAAAATATAATAAGCATATATATTACCACGTAAGGAATAGAAGACTCAAATGGAGAAAGAAAGAAAGAAAGAAAGAAAGAAAGAAAGAAAGAAAGAAAGAAAGAAAGAAAGAAAGAAAGAAAGAAAGAAAGAAAGAAAGAAAGAAAGAAAGGAAGGAAGGAAGGAAGGAAGGAAGGAAGGAAGGAAGGAAGGAAGGAAGGAAGAAAGGGTGAATCACTGTTTCAATGAAGCTATTTGAAAATAACAAGTACTTCTCACATGTGCAAGGAACACTAATCTACGGTTGTATGAATGAGTTGTGATAGTGCTCTTCTCATTTTAAGCTAATTGAATAGGGAGCACTTTTGTTTTATTTATACTTAAAGAACAAACCAGAATTTAAAACTATTGTTGATCCAAATTTATTCTTACCATAGTTTAAACAAGCTACGGTATGTGATACATTATTGGCAGGTGATGGGAGGAACAAATATTAAATGCCTCTCTTTCACATAATGAGAAACCATGATTTTCTATCACATTAAGAATGAGCCATCCTGTTTAAAACTAAGTACATATTCTACTGCATTAAAAAAAATGATGTGTAGGTACCCTTCAGTCATTTTGTGAGAATGCTGTCAAGCTCTCCCAAAATGTGCAACAGAACAAGAGTAAAAACATTTGATTCCCGGGAAATAAAAGCTCATCCTTATACCCATTATAGACATATAGCCTTAATTTTATAATCATTCAAAATGGCTTCTCAGTTATTTCAGCTGAACTGTGAAAATTTTCTAAGTAAATGAAATGTCTTACATGGATTCTATTTTGTTCATATTATTAATGTTAAACTGTCAAATGGACAACCCAAAAATAATGAACATGGGTATAAAATACTGTAAATCCCCCCTCCTTTCCTCTTTTTTTCTTCACGCAATCAAAACTAAGCTGAAAAGCAGAAAAGTCCCTCTTCTCCTGTGCTCAGAAACAGAAGAGCTTAAAATCAGAACCACATTATTTAAGAGACCCATACAAGCTTACCCACAGAGCTACAGAGCCAAGCTATCAGTTTTATAGCTGATCCCCAACTTCCTTGATTTGGTTTGTATATCTCAACATCTCTCAGTCATGAATCTAAAGTTGTGTGAATTTCGACTCCTAGAATTCTTCAGTCAACAAGCCAGAATTTTGGGAGTTGAAGCCCACACATCTACAAACACTGGTATAGCTATTTCCCCACTATATTCCACTTAGATAGAACTGTTATAAATCTAGCAATTTGTGCCCTTCTGAAAATTTTCACTTGAATTTCCAACAACTTTTGAATGTTTTTTTTTCATTTATAACAATATTTTTATTAAATCTGTCTCCACTGTGATTTATAAAAGATTTCATTTTAAGAAGGGTAGACTTAATGTATGTCCTAACAAGTGCATTTTCCAGCAATGTCAAGCCATTAGACTGCCATTTTTTCAGCATTTATTGTCAACATGGGCCATCTACAGCCTCTTCTCGTAGGAAATAGTAATAATAATAATAATAATAATAATAATAATAATAATAATAATAATAATAATAATAATAATAATAATAATAATAATAATAATAAATAATCATGCCCTTCATCCACACAGTGACATTGACAGACTGTATCTACCAAGGCAAATAGGTGAACGTGGAATGCTGCAAGTACATCAGATGGTTGAAGAAGAGAAAATAGCTTTGGAAGAATATCTGAAAAACAATGATGAAGATGCACTGAAATTAGTATATCAGGAAGGCTTACTGACTACTGGAGACACCAAACTGGCCTACAAGAAAGACCAAATGAAGAACAGAATAGAGGCATTGGGAAGACAAAGCACTACATGGCCAGTACATTAAAAATAGCTGGGAAAGCAGATAATAACAAGACCTGGCAATGGCTAAGAGCAGGAAAGTTGAAGAAAGAGACCGAGGGACTAATTCTGGCTGCACAAGACCAAGCCTTAAGGACAAATGCATACAAAGTCAAAACTGAGAAGACAGCAACAGACAGTAAGTGCCGCCTATGCAAAGATGCTGAAGAAACAGTGGACCACCTGGTAACCTGCTGCAAGAAGATCGCACAGACTGACTACAAGCAGTGGCATGACAAAGTAGCAAAAATGGTGCATTGGAAGATCTGCAAGAAATATAATTTTCCTGTAAGCAAGAACTGGTGGAATCATAAAATAGAGAAAGTCATAGAAAATGATAAAATGAAACTGCTCTGGGACTTCAGAATTCAAACAGACAAGCACCTGCAACATAACACCCCGGACTTAACAATTGTCAATAAGAAAGACAAAAAAGTCTGGATAGTGGACGTGGCAGTGCCTGGAGACAGCAGAATAGACAAGAAAGAACTGGAAAAGATAACAAAATACAAAGACCTACAAATAGAAATAGAAAGACTGTGGCAAAGGTAAGCAAGGGTAGTACCAATAGTAATAGGTGCCTTGGGTGCAATCCCAAAACAACTGGAGCACCACTTGAACACCATTGGCATTGACAAATTCACCATTAGTCAATTGCAAAAGGTGGCCTTACTAGGAACTGCTTCAATCCTGTGACAGTATAATACCATCAAACATCCACATCTGCCTATCCCAGGTCCTTGGTAAGGACTCGATAGGTAGACAAAAATGCCAAATCCAGTCTGAACATCTGGGTGTCTGTGCAATGATCAATAATAATAATAATAATAATAATAATTCCTATAAAATGAAGACGTTAAATTGCTCTGGGACTTTAAAAATTCAAACAGACACCTGCCACATAACACCCTAGACATAACAATTGTTGATAAGAAAGACAAAATGTCTGCATAGTGGATATGACAGTGCCTGGAGACAGCAAAATAGAAGAGAAAAAACTAAGGAAGATAACAAAATACAAAGATCTACAAATAGAAATAGAAAGATTGTGGTAAAGGGAAGCAAGGGTAATACCAAAAGTTTGGGTGCAATCCCAAAAGAACTGGAGCACCACTTGAGCATCATTGGCATTGACAAATTTGCCATCAGTCAATTGCAAAAGGCAGCTTTACTAGGAACAGTTTCTATCCTGCAACGGTATCTATAACACCATCAAACATCCAGATCTGCCTATCGCAGGTCCTTGGTAAAAAAATCGATAGGTAGGCAAAAATGCCAAACCCAGTCTGAACATCTGTCGGTGTAATAATTAGCTTGTTATAATTATAATAATGTCTGTAACACCATCAAACAATCAGATCTGCCTATTTCAGGTCCTTGAAAAGGACCCAATAGGTAGACAAAAATGCCAAATTCAGTCTGAACATCTGGCTGACTGTGCAACAAACTATAATAATAACTTGATTTATGGACATAAGGTTTAGTGGATCACATTACAACCATTACAGAAATACTACTTTCTAAAATAAAGAGATAAAAGCATAAGAGTTGTTGGTAGTAGATAAAATTTTACATTACTCTTAGAAGATACAACAGAAAATAGAGGGAAGGAATACAAACTGTTGTTTTGATTTTTATTTTTCTTAGGATAATTCAGATCGATTAACTCATGTCTAAATCATATAAGATTTTACTTTTTGATTCAATGTATTTGAACAAAGACTTCCTTCCTGTGCCTGAATTGGACTTTGATCTGGTTTGGCAATAAAACTAGATTTATTTTCTAGCTATGTAGATTTTATATAAATACTTATAAAATACAAACTAATATTTGGGAGCAATCTTTACAGGTGACATTTCAGATTTTCTTAGTATTTTGGATGATATCAGGGTTCCAACATTTTCTCATTAATATATTCAGTCCCTCTCCCACTGCCAAACCTCCCATGTGATGTTAAAAAAACATAATTATTTTTAATAACTGAATAATAGCCAAAATATTATTCCAGAGGAATCACTGAACAACTTCAAGAAAATTTTCCCTAACTGAATTGTGTCTCTTCTGTTTTCTTTAAAAATAAAAGGTTATAATGACTTTTCTATGTTTAAAATGCAATTGTTTTTCACTAAATAATTGATACATACTGTAGCACTCAATATGTAATTCAAGTTTTATTTGTCCAAAGCCTTTTAATGCAGCTTCACTTTTTAAAACTTTGGGTGCCCACATCTTAGTGTTATATCTAGACAAAGATATACACTTCTACCACTTTGCATGCACATAGTTTCTAATACCTGTTTCTTATAAGGTCCCAATACTCCTGCATTCCAGGAGTGCATTAATAATAATGATTTGTTAAATTTATATGCTGCCTGAGTCCAGTAACTCTGGAGTATTCCAATCACTCACATTAAAGTAAAGGAATAACTAAGCATAATGCGTGTAATATTTTTAACTTGCAGTTTTTGTAGGAGGAGACTCAGGAGACAGACAATATGAGGAATGAATTCAAATGCAAGAGGTTTTTAGAAGCCTATTGTAAACTAACAAGAAATTGGCTCTTCACATCTATTATATGGATTCTGGTCTTTCTCCTTCAACATGTGATCTAGACTACTAATCCTAGAGTCCCTGTGCAGCAAGCTCTTCTAGGGTATTTCAGCCTACCATTTGGTTACACTGATACAAGACAAAATAAAACATGGCCTTCAACAGAAGTAAATAGAGAGAGAGACACACACACACCCCAAATTACTAGATAGAAAACAGTATGAAGTTGTCAGGCCAGGGTGGTCTGCATGGCTCGAAAATGTCAAGATGACAAATGTGACCCCCTGATCCTTTCTTAGAGCTCTGGCACTTGACACATCCAGAAAAAAGGGGCAGTAATTACCATCTTGACTTTTTGCCTCCCTTGGTGGATACCTCTTGTAGCAGTTAGGAATAGGCAGACAAGGCAGAGGGAAATGCCTTGATGGAAATATGCTTTAGACCTTTTTTCCTAAGCAACAGAGACTTCATATCTCCATCAAGGTCATCTTCCTACTCTTTGTAGATAAGTAGATGATCACTGTTTGAATGAAACTGTAGGTTGGAGCATCTTTTTTAGTTTAAGTCTACATTACATACATATATAAGAGGAAGGAATGCAAATGTGAAGTTAGATGCTATGATTACATGTTTCAATTAAGGCCATTTTAAAAATATTGCCCTGTAAGTATGAAACACTATGGAAATGGTACTTCACTTTCCCAGACTTCTTGGTCTCTTCAGAATCATCCCAGCTACACTGTACACTCAAGACATACTTTAATACATCTTTTTTGAGAGTGTGTGTGAGAGAGAAAGAGTGAGTGAGTATGGGAGGGTAGGTACACCCACCCACCCACACAGTACAATCCAACAAGGTTAGTGGATACTGTCTCTTTCTTGTCTTTAAATAAATAAAGAAATAAAATAATACAATGACCTCTTTGAGCACTGTTACATGTATGTTGGGTTGATAAATTTTTAACTGTAATTCATATATTGGTTTAATATTAAAGACCAAAGAGTGATATTTCTGTTAAAATTAACATATTGACAATGCACCTTCATGGAATGAATTATGTGGTGTAACTGGTGTATGAGGTAGAAATTAGATTTCTGAGGATTTTTATGTGCTTTGGGTTTTTCATGTTTACTAGTTTTGAAGAAAAAGAGACTTTTGGTTCTTGGATCATGTATTTTGCATGCATCATAGATATTTCATCAGCATAAGAATTAGGTTTTGAAGTTTTAAAAATATGTTTCCAAGTTTGTTCATTTCAAGTCAATGTTATGAATATTTTTTTGATTTTTATGCTTTTCCCCCTATGAACAAAATGAGCTTCCATCGATGAATGGATTATTGCTTTCATGAAGGGCATTTCAGCAAGGAAAAATCTTGCAAGAATGGGAAATCTTTCAGTGTGTAGAGTAAAAACTAATTTTTTTAAAAAAAAACCTTATTTCACAAGAATGAAAGAAAATCATCAAAATGGCAATAGGCAAATATGGATTGTATTATTTGGGATCAGTATAACACTCAAATCAAGCAAATGGCTTGTAATAGCTGGTTCCATTGGAAAATTATTTGATATTTAAATGTCCAATTATTTCATTGTCTTTTCAGAATCTGACTACTCCCTTTTTGGCTGTTTTGTTTTCCTTTTTTCATGTGAATGTTGTTCTTCTGTATATAATTATATAAAAAAGATGAAACTATTTTCTTACACACACTATGCAATATATTTGTAAAGTTGCAATATTACCAAATTACAGAAGCTGTGCTTTTGTATTCTCTCTTGCTTTATGTGAAACAAAACTTTTTTCTATTTAAATGGATGGATTGTCTTATAAACTGTAGATAACCTATTAATTTCCATGCAGTATATGAATATCTTTAATTTTTTGTTGCTGTTCCACTTAAACTAATTAACAGCAAGGTTTTGGAAACAGGAATGTCTTCTCATCAGAACAGCAGAACTTTGGGTAATTTTATTAGAATGTTGAGAGTCTCTCGTAATTGTGTTTGGTATACAATTTTCCCCTGTTATGATACAGAAAAATGAGCCTTTCCATGCCATTTTTGATATATTAACTTTCTGCCAGGTCTCACTGTTACTCAAAGAGATATTTTTTTCATAGGCTAAAGACAACTAGGAAATGATCTGAGTTTTTAGAGGACAAATGAGTCTCTATTTTTGTTACCTGGCAACATGGAACAAATAGCCAAAGCATTTGCCAAGTGTACACATCACAGTTCATGTAACAGAGCCAGAAGATCAACAGTTTCTGCTACAATGTCACTGTGTTGACCAGCAGTGTCCTTGGGGCAAGGGTTTGTCTGTATCAAAATTGGCAAGATGGTGGGCAGAGCACCTCATGCATATAGAAAAGGAATGGGATTTGTATCATGTTGTTCTCTCCACCATCTTGCTGTGTTCTTCCTTGTTGGTGCTGACACTGAGAGTTCCATAATCTGGATTTCTAATTCAAGATTCTGGCATATTACACTACCCTTCTCAACCTGAGACTTTGTATTTCCAACAGCAGTCCTGACTGGGAATCCTGGGATTTGTAGTTTCATTTCCACCAAATCTGGGGGACACAATGTTGAAGCTGCCTTAGTATTGTCTATAGTATCTTGGCAACAAGTAGCCTAATAATTAATTGAGCCCAAAGAATATTTAGGAAGATATTTCTTCAATAGCAGCCTTTTTCCTTTTTCTCCCTCTCTTATTCATCCTTGCACAAAAATAAATGATTGTCAAGAGAAATTAAAATATCAGTTTAGACTACCATGATCATCTGCCTGAAGGAGTTCTTTATTGTAATCTGTTGTAAAATATTTTTCTGTATTTATATAAAAAGCTAAGTGTCCTTTGAGTTAACTTCAACCTTGGGAAACTTCATAAACATGCACATGTGATTTTCTTGGCAATAGTATGGAATTAGATTGCCATCACCTTCTTCCAAAATATTTGCTAATTTCCCAGATTATGTGGATGAGGATTTCTGAATAGTTGTCCATTCAAGGATTCAAATGGAAGTACATATTTTAAAAGCATACCAAATTTTAAAGGTCTTTACATGACATCAAAATCTGCAAAGGTGGGAGTTAGTTGAGCTAGGAACAGGGCCTAGCATGCAGGCTGCCTAGGTTCAAATCCCATAAAGGTATGGCTAGCTGATGAGAGCTAATAAGCTTGAAATAGCTATTCTAGTTAGTCTCCCATTTAAAACCTTTAACTTTATATATATATATATATATATATATATATATATATATATATATATATATATATATATATATATATATATATATATATATATGTCTTTAAAGCAATTACATCCCATGACATTAAGGTTTTAATTAGTAAAACAAGCATTTTAAATTGGACTGAGAAATAGATCAGCAGCCGGTGCTGATAAAGCACAGGTCTCATTACAGTCAAAATATGCTTTCCAAAAGTTTAGCTCTCTTCTGGGGCAAATGCAAGTCCCAAAGCATTTTTATAATTTTAAGAGCAGCTATACATATAATACATAGTTTACATTGTGCATAACATGGATATTTCAATCTTTGTTCAGTTAAAATTTCAGATGGGTTATCAACCAAAGTTCATCTTTTTCAACCATAAAGTTATCTTTATAGCTTTTCTATTTCTCTACCCAAGCAGACTTGGAATAATCACCAAACCCCATAATTATATTCAATAAAGGTAAATGCAACAGAATGTACAACTTTAAAAAAGCATCTGTAATATATTCTTACAATTATGATTCAGGTGGTGATCCAGCAAACCATCATCCTTCTGGTTTCGTTCTTGCAAATGCTTCCTAGTGGACACAACTTGGCTACTCATATGAAATATATTTTGGTTTCAACAGTGTGTGCATCAGATTTATCCAGGTTTCTTGAAATTCAGTTTATGTGATTTTTTAAAGTTTGTTGGGGTGGGGAGAATAAAGACAAATCACACAGTTTCCTTACAAAGCACCGTATGCTTCATTCCCCATAAAAATGTCTGTTTTATCTGTTTCAGCATAAAGATGGGACAAGAACAAGAAAATAGTGAAATTGAATTTTCCATCATTTTGGTTCCGTCTTCAATATTTCAGCTCAAAGCTTAAGAATTTGTAAATCTGAACTAGCCAAATTAATGTAATTTTTCGCTCTTCTGTTTGTCACATTTGCAAATAATACAGCCCCTAGATTAATGTGCTGAACACTGGATTGTCTTTATTCTTTGCCAAGAAAAATTTGCTACTGTAATATATTTCACAGTCAGGGAACACAGTTAATAGTGTTTTTAACTCAGTGATCGCATGTTATCTGCTAGATTCACAGTGGCTTGTAGATACACCTGCTACAATGAAACTATTAAATTGCAAATTATGTAAATGAATGCTAACTTTCTGCAAAAGTTACCCTCTATGTATCTCCTGGAGCATACACAATAATGTTAGGATAACCATAATATTACACCGATCAGAACCCAAGAGTGTGCATCCTTGGGGTTACAATGTGGTAGTAAATGGTTGGGTTTTAATGTTTTGTTATTAGCTATTACATTATTTCTGATTTATTACAGCAGTGGAAGATTATAGCCAATTCATAATAATAATAGTATATTGGAAGGGACCTTGGAGGTCATCTAGTCCACCCCCCTGCTCAGGCAGGAAACTCTATACCATTTCAGACAAATGGCTGTCCAGTCTCTTCTTAAAAACTTCCAGTTTTTAAATATAAGTTCCTGGGGCAAATCACAAAATAAATTGATTGAGACAGTTTCACCATGGACTACATAAATTTTGAAAGTATTGACGAAGAAATGTTTAATTTTTTTTCTAGTTTACTCTGCCAGCAAAAACTGGAACATTTATTGTCCCAAAACTGAGTTCAGACATTATTATTATTATTTTAGGAAAAAAGCTTGCTCTATGCATTATTATGTATTATGAAGTTGCAAGAGCTGTCTTAGGCGCACCACACAAAAATTGGACATACAGCGGCTATAGAATAAGACACATGCAACAGCTTTCTACAATAGAATATATACAGAAGAAATTTATAATCTAATTCATTTAGGATATTGACATCTTTACATAATACACTCTCAAACTTTCAGACATTTAGTCAATTATAAACATACAGATCAAAACCTGTCTCTGAAAAACATCTATTTATTCCTTAGACATGATTCACCTTTTGTCCTAGTCAATATATAAATTGGGATTAAGAACAAAAAGCCTTTGTTGAAATTTTCCAACAAATGGGTGTTGTTGTTTTTTGGGTTTTTTTTAAAAAAGCATTCCATCCCTTAAGAATTTGTTCTATGTTATTTTGTTTTGACAGTGGGCTTTTTTCTTTTGGTCTCCTCATTAATGAACAAAAAAAATTCCATCAGGATCAGGGAAGAAAATGATAGAAAGAAACAGAAATAATAGCGCATCTTCTGAAAACACATGTACAGAGTTTAATATTACCCCAAGATATATCTCAATGTAATTGGAATAGAAATGTTCTCACACATACATACACAAACACATCTGTTCCTTTATGTCTTTTAAAATCAAACATAAGAATGTGCTGCTCTCTAATCCTGGGACAGGCTATTAATATAAAGCTGTAACCATGCAGGGAACTCATTTGTTTCCTTGCATTCAAGGTAATATATCTGTTAGTTTAAAATCTGATTTTATGCAGCATTGCACATTAAAAGCTTCTTCTGGACTCAACTCTGCAGAACAAGACCATTAGTCATTATACTATCTCTGTTTTCCAAAATCTTGCATGGATTTAACTCATTAGATTTTTGATGGTGGGATGGGGAGATTAGTTTTTCAGTCTAGTACATTATATACTTTTTAGAAAGCTGAAATTATATATCTAAACAACAGAAATTTACTAGTGGCCATATATTTCTGATAACTGAAAGGGAAAAATACATTGAAATCCTGTTGCCTCATTTGGCAAGGCAATGTAATTCATTCTTCCTATAAAGGCCTCTATAGAAGCCAATTGAAATTTGATACTGTACAGTCCATCTAATAAGTTTTACTTAGAACGATTGTGATATTTACATTCCAATGCAAAATTTATAAATGGTGTATTATTCCCTTTTAGGAGAAAAACAGAATTGTTTATTACTAGAATTGATTTTAAAAAAGGTATATCAATGTATGACCATGTTGTGAAGTATGAAGAGCTATGTTATATCAATTTTTAAATATATGTAAATAAAATTATTTATTATATACAACGGTTATATGTGAAACTTTCTTTCATTAGCCAAATCAGCTGACCCTTTAGCAAAGAATGTGTATTTAGTTAGTTAGTTGTTAGTTAGTTAGTTAGTTAGTTAGTTAGTTAGTTAGTTAGTTAGTTAGTTAGTTAGTTTTATATAGCTGTCCAACTCAGTGATTCTGGGAGGCTTACAATTATAAAACAATAAAAACAATAAAAACATCCACAAAACAAATAAGTGCAAACATGTAGCCATGATGATTGATCAAGTAATACTAAAGCCAAGCAATGGTGCCTTTCACAAATTCCGAGCCTCGGGCCTAGATATATAGCCAAATTTTTAAAGCTTTGAAAAAAGCCAACAGAATTGGGGACATTGTAATCTCCAAGGCAAGGGTTACAGCTGAAAAAGGCCTTCTTCTAGTTCGTGTCAGTTTACACTCTGAATGACAGGATCTGCAGTATGCCCAATTTATTGGATTGGATTTGATGGGTAGAAGTTATTGGAAAAAGATGGTCCCTGTGGTGACCTGGTACCAAGCCATTTATAATAAAATACATTATTCAGTGAATCAAAACCTATGTAGGAAAACTTTAATTTTATGTCTTTTCATGTGTAAGAATGGTCCTTTTTTCAAGTCTCTTTAAGTTCCTTATTTTATAGCACAGTCAGGAAGAAAATGCGGAAATCTCTTCCTTCACAATGCCATCAAAATTTGGGGTTATCCATTGAGCTTGATTCATTGTATATGCAGTTGCAGCGTGTTTTAGTTTGTCACAATATGAGGAAACAATTAGAGAAGTGCATGGAAAATACATTTGTGAGTGATCAATCATAATCATCTAGTTTAGTGGATTCTTTAAGATTAAAATTAGATACTGCTAGTTAAATGTCAACTGCTAGGGACCATTTACTTTATAGATAAATCTGATTTAATGGCTCTCAATTGTTGAAGCAATACTAATGAAAGAACAATGGTACAATAGAAATAGATGAAAATAATTTTTAAAAAACCACCACAACAAACTAAGAATAAGAAAGAAATATAAACAATTCATGTTGGGGAATGAACAGAGAACAACGTACAAACAAGCATCCCAAATTGGGTGGGGGGGGGAGGGAGGCTGTCACAAAGCACCATCCATGGAATCTGCTAAAAAGTGGCAGTGGTTACATCATTTGTCCTCAGTGAACAAAAATGAACCTGTAGGCCATTGGTAAGATCTGTCAAACTTCAGTTTAGATGTTCAATTTCATAAGCAGGGTGTCCATTCTGAATTTGGGTGGAAGGTGTAAAATAGTATTACATAGCTTTTTTTTTTTTTTTGATTGACCTAAACCAGTGCTGGCTGGTCACTTCTGGGAACTGAAGTCGACCCATCTTAAGGCTGTCACGATTGAGAAATGCTGATTTAGACAATAGATAGCTTTAGAAGAAAGGATAGGAGCAGGATAAAGCAGCAATTGTTTCTGATTGGATTCACAGTGGAGAGCACTTCAGGCAGAGAATGCCTTCAGGAGATACCCTTTTATTCTCTGTAAGACAGATTCATGGCCAGCCTGCTATGGCCTAGGAGCAAGGTCACTAGCGTATGAGGAACTATTAAAAAATAAAAAGGCTCAGACTGTCTTTTATTCAGCAAATAGTCCCCTTATAGTTGCCCATCAAGCCTTGTTGAAATAAATAAATAAATAAATACTAATCAGGCAGCAAAAGTCCTGTACAAGAAATCAGCAAGCTTTTCTACTTCTGTTTTTCCTTAAGTTTTTCTTTGCTTCTATTACTTATTTCTTTACAAGCACATCAACCTTTATTTATTCTATAGCTCAAGAAAATATAACTATCGACTAGGAAAAAAACACCATAAACTGTAAATTCATAAGCATGCCGATTTATGTCACCTATCTATTTTTTTTTAGTATTAACCATTACACAAGATTTTCCACTTTCTTTTTACTTTCCTGATGAGCAATAGTAGGTTTTGGTTTCCTTTAACAAAGCCATCTCCATGTCTCAGTTTGTTAATGGTTTCACCTCCAGTTTTGATCCCTTGAAGATTCTAACTTCAAGGGATCAAAAAGTCAAGGTGGCAACTTCAAGCCATCATCAAAGCCCTGCCCTTTTTATATATATCTTGACTTTTGAGTACTCACTGTGGACATCCCTGTGGATATCAGCCTAGAGCAGTTAACACTTTAATTGCCTCTTTATCTGCTGCTAGAAGAACGCCTTCTGATCTGGAGATGCCTACATCAGGGGTAGGCAACCTTGGCTCTTTTATGATTTGTGGACTTCAACTCCCAGAATTTTGGGAGATGAAGTCCACGAGTCATAAAAGAGCCAAGGTTGCCTACCCCTGGCCTACATGGATACATATACATAGAAGTTATTTTAACATACCCAAAATCATTATTTTTTGCCATAGTCATAATTAAATGTTTTTATAAAATTAAACAATAATTATATATTATGTTCTTTTTTTTGTTCTGCACCTCTAACAATGTTGTTTCACTGGTTGATTTCACTTGATGTTACCTTCTCCATCTGCACTTTTTTTTAACCTGTATTTGCCCCCTACCCTAAGTGTGATCTAGATGAATCAAAAGCATTACCAATAAAATCACAATTGGAAAGATTTATTTTTTAAAAAATCTTAAAAATGTAGTATAAAATTCTTTTAAAAAATCATTTATTTATTATAAGAATCCATGACTCCTGAATTAGGATCAAATAATATATTACCATCAACTTAAAAATACAGGGATGAGTCTTCAAACAAAATTCTGAATTCAGATTCACTTCCAAGGAGCTGGGAGTTCCATAAATTTGGCACCACTACCTAGAAGAACATAGCTTTAGATTGCTTCTCTCTAGGCCTCTTTCTAGGTAGGCACCCACAAACATACCATCTTCACATTTTTCCTGAGGTACAAATAATAAATACTGCATTTTTTTCTTCATGAGAAGCTGCTCAAGTTCCCTGATCGTTTTGGATTTGTTTTGCATATTTTCTGGGTAGCTAGAAATCTACATAAATTTAATGAAGCAAGTGCCCATAAACACTTTCACACAATTGTCCTGGGGTTTCTCATGATGCATGTTTTTTTTCCTGATGCTAAAGCCTAGTCTACTTTATGAAACTGTGTGTGTGTGTGTGTGTGTGTGTGTGTTTGTGTGTGTTTAGGAGAAAAAAATTGAATTCTGGAAATATAATCTAGTTTTATGAAGAAATGAGGCTGGCCAAACTCCAGGATTTGTTAGCTATTTATTTCGGGTGGGGGTGGGGGAAGGCTACCAGGAACAGACATTGTCAGCAAATGAAGGTGATAAGAGATGACAGAGATATGAAAATTCTGTGAAAGAAAAACTGAAAAAAAGAAAATATATTAAAAACATGTGCTGAAGGAGGAAATAGCAGAGTCTATTGTGACAGAGGTGTTCTTAGGTTGGCTGTGGCATTTTAATTTTACTTTGCATTCTACACAAAAGCTTTATTAACAATGGGATGACTGTCTTGCCACCAGCTTATATGGAAATAAATGTCTCCTAGTGATTGTAGAGAAGAACCAAAGAATATATAAAGTATAATTTCAGTTCAAACCTTCTGATCCTGCTTTGGTCCCTACTTTGAGGAAAACCCGCTTAAAAGTGCACCCCAGTCAGAACTTTCTTGCATATTGAAATCTAGCACACCAAAAAGAAGGTTTCTCGAGGGAATCACTTTGATATAGGACACTTCTAAATGGCAAAATAATCCTCATCATCTAAAATGAATAGGTTGGCTTTCCAAAAAAATATATGTGACCAAGAATATTTGGTAACCACAAGGGAATGTGCTCTCCTCATGGCAAAGTCAATAGTTTCAAAACCACAGTCATAGCCCATAATGTTTATTGGTGGCCTTGAAAAGGTGACTGCAATGCTTAAGGGCAAAATTGAATCTAGGCAAATTATCTGTTCTGTTTTTACCTAATCAGTCTGAACATTAACCAGGGACCATCTTTTGTTTTATCTGCAGAGAAACGATAACCTTCTAACTTGAGTTACTCAACATTGGACCAAATTTCTCATTAATGAATTGGAACATGTGACTTACAACCCAAATTAGCTCTCATATAGAGAGTTTCTTTTTTCTTATTTGGCAAAGAAAACAGCAAGTGCTCAAAGACCAGTGTGACAAGCTTGGGGGGGGATTATTACTCACAAAAAACTGGCTTTGCAATTGTTTGTGCTGTCACTGAGTATAAGTCAGCCAAGGAAAATGATTTTGGAAACCTGAAATGAGAGATGTTCTGTGTCATACTACAGTGAAATCAAAAGGATTTGCAATTTTTATTACAGATTGGAATGTTTGTATGCTACCAATGAAAGAACAATATTTATTGCATGCTGACTTTTTTTCCTTTTCCATCCACTATTTTATCATCAGATTTTTCCCAACTTCAAAAGGAGTCAACCATTTTACAAAATTATTTTCTACTCATTAGAGTACAAAGGGTGAATATACCTAATAGAAATAAGTTGTTTCAGAGATGCACTTAATTTCAATCTGTAGGAAATCCAGTTGCAGTCTACCCCCATTATGAGAAACAGAGATGAATAATCTACTCCATTATCTATGTATGTGTGCCTGGAGAGTAACATATGATACTGGCAAATAAATAGGAAGTAGGGTGGCCAACATATTACATGGGAAAATATGAAGCCAGAGAGAAGACAAGGCCCCTATGGAAGGAGGACCACTGAAGTATCAGCAGATTGTACTTTGGTTTCAGTTAGCATCCCAGGATATATAAGTTTAATAAAATAAAATAAATAAAATAAATATTTATTAAAAGCAAGCCTCATTTTCCATGGGTGGAGAGCAGCAGTGCCCGACTGTCAGCAGAGGTTCTCAACATGATTAACATTTCCACAACAGATATTTGCTACATAGGAACAATGAAATGAGTCAATGGACTAGCTCACTTCTTATCGATCCTCTTTAATCACAAATAGATTGCAATGGCTTTTTATAACACCTGAAGAAGACTACATAATAAACTGTTCTTAAGTGAAGGACAATTAAGGGTGCCTCCTATGCCTGTTGACTTAAAAATTATTCTGAATTAATGAAATGGGATTTCCTACTAGATAAATGCCTAACTTTTTCAGCTGAACAGGAGGAGTAACAGATAGAGAACACCTGTTTTGTATTTGAAGGAAGGAGATGGAAACTTATAATTCTAGTTTTGCTGTATTATGTACTGGGGGAAAATCATCTAGTGGGGGAAAGAAAAGTCTTGCTGCGTTAGATGAAGTTTGCCCTCCAGTAGAGGAAAAGCACTGGAGCCCCTCCTTTCACACAGTTCTAATTGTATAAAGCCTTGAGGGCTACACGTATTGAAAAGTATTCTCAGAATATGCTGCTAGCTGATAAGGACTGACTTACTATTAAGCAGAGCAAGGCCAACTACCTTAGAGGCAACTTATGGGGGGGCAAAAATGTTTGGTTCCTTACCTTGTTATTGTAATTTTACTGCCTCAAAGAAGCAGAGGTACTTGTGGATTATTTTTTTGTTAACCCCTCAAGAGTCACAGTCATATAGATGGTTTTGAGTCTTATGCAGATTGCTGGTGGGTGGAGGACAGAAAGGAGGAGATTCATTTGCTGTTTTACAACATTTTGAGCTAGCCCTGCTGATTGCTCCAGATTGGTCAAAAAAGAAGTTGTTCAGAACAAATAAAAAAGAGGGGAAAGGAAATAGCTCTTAGTCAAGTTGGCAAAATTCATGTCTGGACTGCAGTTCTTCCAGTTCATGACCTCTCTTTGGAGAGCAATGGGAAACTACTTATAAGAACAATTTCTCTCCCATTGGAGCTTAGGCTTTATAGTATTTTGTTTTCATTCAGACATTAAATTAAATGCCTATATTTCAAATAATATAGCAGGTAACATAGCCTCTCTGTCCATGGTTGATCTTGAAAAAGCTAAGAAGTGTCAGAGCTAAAGATAGATAGCTTGAGAATGGATAGCGAGAGCTGGTTAGCTAGAGATAGCCTGAGAATCTTAGGCTACAAGCTAGACTTGGAAGTCACAAAAGCAATCTGGAAGATGATAATCGCAACCCACTTCTATACTTCTATATGTATGCAATGAAATTTCATTTTAATGTATGCCAGTTAGTGTACATTCAAAGTGACAATAAAATTATTATTCTATTCTACTGTAGTAAAGAAAATGGCAGACAAATCTATGAAATTGCTAGGAGTTAAGTTAGATTCCAGAGAGATTTTTCCCTTATCATAATTTTAGGAAAGAATATTTCATTGGCATAGGAATTCTGGGAGTTGAAGTCCACAAGTCTTAAAGTTGCCAAGTTTGAAGACCCCTAATCTAGAGTTTAGTATTTTGATGTTGGCAGGGCTATTTTTCTAAAAAAAAAAAAAAAAAAGGTGCCGGAACTCTAATCTTGGTGGGTGCAGGCAGCAGGCGCAGGTGGCGGGGGTAAGCCCTGCTGCGGTCACGGGCGTGAGGGGAGTTGGTGGCGGGCTGCCCCCCTGGGGCCAGAACCAGCACAGCTGGTGCAATGGGAGCAGCGGGGCCCACTGTATACGGCAGGGCTGCATGGGACGGGCGGCAGAGGCATGGTGGGCCAGGCGATGCAGGGCAGCTTCTTAGGTGCGCAGGGCAAGGTGACGGTGGCACAGGTCCAGCACTGGGTAGGCCACCAGCCTGGCTGACACAGGTGAGCACAAGGAAGGAGTGTACATGGACTCCGCAGAACCCACTTCCCACGCCTTGTCCTTTCTTACTTACCTAGTTGAGATGGTGTAGTTGGGCAGCAGGGAGGGATGCAAACTTCCTGCCAACTCACCTTCGCTGCAGACAACTTGCCGGTGCAACGTTTGCTGGCTGGGTCTTTTGGCACGCTCAGCAGCAATTCCTATTGGCTTTCGAGTAGCATAGCTTGTGGGAGGGAGGGAGTAGCATACCTTGTGCAAAAGCTTTTTTTGTGTGTGTGCAAAAAAAAAGGTGCTGGAACGCCATTCAGAGCATTAATGAGAAAAAAGCCCTGCTTTTATGTTTTAATCTTATGATTTTAAAAATATATTTTTGGTATTGTAAGTTGCCCCAAACCTCGCCATGTGGATTGCATACAAATACTATATAATCAGTAAATAAAGGTATAACATATGTTAAATATACATCAAATGATAATATGCTTCCCTACAAAGTCAATTCTTGCTCAATGACAGATCAAGGAGTTAACTCGGAAAGGCAAGAGGAAAATCTAGAAGAGGTCTGTGCAACTTGTAATAAACTTGTAATAATAAACTTGTAGAAGGGAAAGGCCCACACTGATAAATTAAAAATCTTTGTGGTCTGCAAAGGAATGCTGGAGGGCTAATCGATGATTTGGTGACTAGAGGAGCATCTACAGTATTGGAGCTCATGGTCATGGTAAGCCATGGAGACACTAGGCAACATGACTTTTAGGGCAGTGGTGGTGGTTTTATTACTTTTTTTTAAAAAAAAGTCTGTGCTCTGTCCAAGGGTGCTTGGCAGGCTGCATATACAGGCCTGGTCTAGAATTTATTTTGGAGCATTCAACTATCTAGAGCAGGCATGTCAAATTCATTTTGTTTGAGGCAACTTCTTATAAAAGAATTGCCATTAATTTGTTTTAATAAAATAATTTAAATCAATTTTTCACTTGATTTCAAATTAAATGAATTATATTGGTTGACAATGAGATATTTTTTTTAGTACAATTGCCAAATGCAATAAAGTGGTTTTAGGTATATGTTACTGGAAGGAAAAAGCAATCCCTGCTGCGTTACTGATCCCAGAGAAGCATTTGCATGTATGCAGGTATCCTTAGGGTGCCATAGTTATGGATGAGAAATATTGGTTGCAAAGTTGGCATTTCTGGATGTAATACAGATATTTTGGACTTATTTTTGTTTCTTTGCATGTTCAATATTTTTAAAAAGGCATATGCTACTAACTACACTTATGCACATATGTAACATCTTTTGCTAGAATACATGACCACTGTTTGTCCAGAATGTGAAAAGTGAAAGATTGTGACTAAACAAAATTTTAATGTACAGATAATACCACCAGAAATTATTTTGGCCTTTTTAATAAATATTGTTATTGATGTTAAGGTCACCATGGAAAACATCATATATTGTTATGTATATACTAGGTTAATTATTTAAAGACTGAAGTGCAACATAACTAGATTCTAAATAATCTATTTTTCAAAACACACAACAGTCCAAACAGTAAAAGTAAAGTCCAAATTAAGAATATTTCATTCTTAAGAATTGTTTAATTTAAAGTCGTTTAGTTGTAATAGATGGTTAGATTCAAAATAGTTTTCAATAGTACAAAATAGTACAAAAGATACTATTTTTTTCTAGCATCAGCTAAATTAGACATATTACATTGAGAAAAATGTTTCTCATTTCTTTCCTGTTACCTTTATGAAATCATCATTGCAGAGATGTTAACATAGGAAATAGATTATTTTGTTATCTAATTTTACCTTCGAAAAGACAGAAGGAGATGAAAAATCTGAGGTTCTTTCCTGTTGCCTTTTTTGAATTAGCTGCTTTAGATTCTAAAAGTTTAGTTCCTAAAGAAGTAACCCTGTAAATAATTTTAATGTCCTCCTCTAGTGCAGGGGTAGGCAACCTTGGCTCTTTTATGACTCAAGGACTTCAACTCCCAGAATTCCTGAGCCAGCATGGCTCAGGTTGGAAACATCTCCCTTTCCCCTCAGCATGGCTGGCTCAGGATTTCTGGGAGTTGAAGTCCACGAGTCATAAAAAGAGCCAAGATTGCCTAGCCCTGCAATGGAGGGAGCTTCTTCTTCTTCTTCTTCTTTTTTTTGTAAAAAAAAAAAGGTGCCGGAACGCTGTTCTGAGCGTTCTATGAGAAAAAAAGCCCTGGATGTTGAACATGTTGATTCCACTATAGCTTTGGATATTTTTTTTGTGGACATGAGTATTTCAGATGTAACAAGAGAGGATGACAGTCTATATTAATTTGCTTCTTTCCACCTTTATAATTGCTAAATACTTTATCAGGATTTGATGATAGGATTTAGTTTCATGGATTTAAGAACTAAGTCTGAAAGAGTTACATAAATTACTTCACCAAAGCTAATGCCTTCTAAAATGAATTTAAAACCTGACTGTTTTGTGCAAACTTGAATGGCAAAATTAATTCTAGGATATAATAATGATTTGATTTAGGGTGGTGGGATGATAGTCTTTCTGTTACAGTAAGGTAAAAAAAGATTGAGGTGGGATTGTTTCACTTGTACAATGTCAATCAAAGCAGACAATTTGTCTAGGGGTTGCATACACAAACCATTATTAACTAGATCACTAATGACTTCCTTCCTTCTTCCTCATTACTGAGTCTGGATTAATCAACTGCTCATTCCTCTGTTATATGGACCATGTGTTTTCACCAAGTCTTCCCCTCCTGTATCACTTTTTGAGGCCTTAACTTCCCTTGATAAAAATCCATTTTGTTGAGTGACAGTGAAAGTAATTAAACATTTACAATTCATTGTTACCCAGTTTCTAAATATCCAATAAGTTGAAGGCAGCAACATCATCACTTGATTGTTCTTCTTTTAAAATATGAATAGGAAAATAGGATCATTTCATTTGTCTTCGGTGATTGGGTTTTACATAATGATTTGAATTTAGAGCTCACTATTGCTGCCATTATCAACCAAATGGTTGATATGATATTGATATGAGATGATATTTAAATTTCTGGAACCCAACCTATCACATACACATACAAAATCAATACCTTTAAAATCTCTCAGCCTTTCAATGCAAAAATATAGTGTTTATCTAGCAGACTAATCAGTAATGAATATTTGGTTATGGCATAGATGATCAAAGCCTAATTCCTAAAAGAATATTGAATTTGTCTAATAAATAGTCCATAATTAAATGCAGATGTGAGGAAGCCTCCAAAATAATTCTACAATTACATCATTTGTAAAAGGCAGTTCAAAGATGTCTTACAATAATTTGGTATAACAGGCTTTGGATAGTCACAATTTTCTTCATTTTTCAAATGAATTCTGAGTCAAGGGTCCTACAATTGTCATTGTTGTTTTTAACATTTGTCCACAAGCAGTCATCTAGTTTTTACAGCAAAGCAATCAACACATAGTGGTTTGTTTATCAGTTTTTTGTTGCCTGCCACTGATTAGGCCTGAGAGAGAGTAACTGATCCTGCTGGTTTCCATGCCTACGGAAAAACTGAAGCCTCGGTCTCCCCATCTGTAGTCCACATCTTCATGACTGTATCATGCTGTACAGACTCCTACAATAATTAGTGAAATTATCTAATGAGTTTTAAATAAAATTGTATATTATCTGATAATTTAAAAAATGCTTGGAAGAAAGAATCACATGTACAGTAGCTGTGCATGCAATTTGAAAGAGAACATACTGATCTCCATTAGCCCAATTCGTCTTGCAATGACTTTGAAATCAGATCTTAAGTTTTGCCAATCTTCATGTTTCCGAGTGCTTAATGTAACCCTACAGAAAGTGTAAGTGGAAAAAGTAAAATTTTCTTCTGAAAAATCTGCAGATTCAGTTACTGTATAGTGAGATCAGTGAAGCAGGACAACACTCTTAATATAGTTGGGCTGTATCCTGTTGTTTAAAGCGAGGAAGGTGTTGGAGGTGCCCTGGGCATAAACTAAGTTATGTACATCATGCCACAGTGGAAAAGAGAAGGAAATGTGTTCATATACACATCTATGGCACCAATTGTCAATACAGATAGCGCTCAGCTTACAACCAGTCATTTAGTGACTGTTCAAAGTTATGATGGAGCTGAAATAAGTGACTTACAGCCATTTTTCACACTTACAACCATCCTCGTGGTCCCATGATCAAAATCTGGACACTTGGCAACTGGCATGTGTTTATAATGGTTGTAGTGTCCTGGGGTCATGTGATCATCTTTTTTTGACCGTCTGACAAACAAAGTCAATGGGGAAGCCAGATTCACTTAACTATGTTACTAACTTAACAGCTACTGTGATTCATTTAACAACTGTGGAAAGAAAGGTCATAGAATGGGGAAAAGTTCACTTAATAACCATCTTGTTCAGCACTGGAAATCTGGGGCTTAATTGTGGTCATAAGCTAAGGACTACTTGTACATTATTACAATACCTGGGAGCTGCACTTGATCATTACCATTATCACCATCATCTAAAGTTCCATGTTTAACTTTCATGAAATAATCTAAAAGTATTATAATGTCATCTAAGGATAACCAAATTATTTTTATTAAATTAAGATAGAATTACTAAGCAATCATTACTGTGGTATGCAATCTAGTTAACTGTCTTCAGGTTTTGAAAAATAAATCTCAAAAATCTTAAAATATATTTTGCTGAAAGAAAAAAAAACCTTATAAACTCTTCCCTAATCAAATTAATTCTAACATAACTATTTCTGTTTCTTAAAGGTTTTTTCCCTTATTTGCCATTATACTTTTGTTAATCAGCTGTCATCTGTTTTCAAAAAACTGGATGAAGTGCAGTTTCATTGACAGTTCAAATATTCTTTAACCTGTATAGCTTAAACTGTCTGCTACTAAAGAACTGTAGATTATTATAGAATTTTGCACTGTTTTTAGCTGAAATCTTTTACCTTCAAAAACTGCACTATCAAAATGCTAGTATGTACTGTAGCTGAGATATAAAATTACATTCCACTGCAGTTCATTTTAAACTCTCTACAAATATTTCCTACAGGCATAATTATTTGCAAGATTATTTGTCCTAACAATGGACATCCATCACCACTGGGTCTGCTGGTTATCTGAGTCTATCTTGCTGGTCATCCTTTTCTTCTCTTTCCTTCAACTTTTCTATGCATTAGGGACTTCTCCAAAGAATTGGGTCTTTGCATAATTTGGCAGTAGTAGGCGAATTTGAGCCTAGTCGTGTGTGTCTTAAGGGAGAACTCTGATTTGTTCAATAATCTATTAGTTGTTGTTGTTTTCCCATGACTGTCTACATTCTTCTCGGAAGTCTTTTCCTGTACCAAAAGCATCAATACTCTTCCTATCCTGGTTCTTGAAAATTTGACTCTCACTTTCATAGAGTGTCATAGAGAATAATTTAGACTTTAAAAGAGCTTTGCAAGCCCTCGTCCATTATTGCAATTACAATAAACTGGACATAAAATATGAGAAAACAAAGGTTATGGCTTTTGCAAAAAGACCAAAACTCTACTCATGGTATGTTAATGGTCATAACATGATAGCTCTTGGGGTCTCAGTTGTTTTTTACTATTGTTTTTTACTATTGTTCAACTGTATACCTACCGTACTCTGTACACCGCCCTGAGTCCCTCGGGAGAAGGGCGGTATATAAAAACAAACAAACAAACAAATAAACAAATAAATAAATAAATAAATAAATAAATAAATAAATAAATAAATAAATAATATAGAGCAGGTAACCACCTTTAAGTACCTAGGGGTGGTTATCTATGCCACTGGCTCAAGAAAACACATGGTGAATATGCAGCTGCCTCTGGCCAAAGATCAGCAAATGCCATCCTCAAATTTTTCTACACAAAGGGAGGATACTATGCTTCTGCCACAATTAAGCTCTTTCTGGCCAAGATGCTAGCACAGCTTCTTTATGGGACCTTGCTCAGACCCTCAGCTTCATGTTTCACACCATTGGAAAGAGTTCAATCCAAATTCACTAGAGCAATTTTCCAGATGCCACATTGTGTCTCAAATGCACTTCCGCACCTGGAAACAGGATTGATAAAAGTTGAAGCAAGAATCTGTATAGCTTCTTTAAATCTCTGGCTAAAGCTTAATTTCTTTCCACAAGGCCTTCCTCCACTAACCCTCCAAGACAAATTCTCCTCATCATGGATCAAGGCTGTCAAGTCCAACCTTGCCAAACTAGGCTTTTCTCCAGCCTCAATACTCAAGTTGGACTATGACCAAGCAAAACAAACCGTGTGACAAAGTGTAGAGGACATCGAGAGGCAAGCGGACTTAGGGAAAGCTCTGTTGTTTCTGGCTCCAGACTCTATTATATATCTTGTTACTCCTGCCAGTTATCAGCAAACCACGGAAAGCATTTTCGCTTGCATGGTGCCATGCACTTCCATCAGTGATCTTATACGGAAGTATAAAAAGATAACATTGACTGAAAGACTCTGCTCCTGTAGCTCAGGAGAGGTGGAGACCATTGGAAACATACTTCTTTGATGGTCTTTTATAGGGATATTAAAAAAACATATAGTCCTAATAATTGATAGGTAGCCTGGCTGTTCCAACACTGCTTAACTCCAGTGGCTGTTTAAAGATGAACAGACTGTGATTGCAGTGCAAGTGGCTAGATTCTGTGCAGGAGCACTGGGGATTCATCAGAAACATGTGATTAATCCACCATAGCTACTTTACACAACTAATGCAGCAAACCCATTTGCATTACTATTTTTTTTTTGCATTTTAGTATTCAATGACTATAGGCCCCACAGTTTAAGGATTAATATTATAATATAGTTAGGCCATCTGTAACTGACAAAATGGATGCCAAATTGTGATTTTAATATAGATTTTGTCTGTTATTTATTATTTTATTCTAGAATTTTTAACTGGATATTCATTGAGTGTTTTTATTTGTTCTAGTCTCTGGTCTTTGATTGTAATAAACGTGAATGAATGAATGACCTATTTAAAATACTGGAGGCTCCTTTCTGCTAAGAAAAACAACACTATTAAAACATATTTTATATGAAGTAATATTTGGATGAGGGAAAGAAGTTACTTTTCAATAAATCTAGAATTCAACAGTTGCACATGAAATGCTGTTTTTATTCATGTCCCCAAACATATGACAAAACAAACATTTTTACTGGCAGGTCTAGAAAATCTTATCACTTTATGGAATACAATGGTGATTGTTATTCACATTTTCCCATAGTGGTTGATTAATGTGATGTGGAGTTAATGTGCAGTTAAAGCTAGCTATCATCAAGTCAAGCTGTAGATCATAGCTGTCTGTTTTGACCTGCATAGGTTTTCCAGAATTTTGAGGAAAAATTCTAGAGATGTTGAAATTATCTGAAATGCTGAAATTAGAATATTCTGCATGGACAGAGCATGTACTATATTTAAATCACATTCCATGCCTGGAATTATGAACATGAAGTACACAGTTGATATTTCCACATGTATTTTAGCTAGGACAGGCATTCCAACATGATTATGTAGTTATGTGTTAACCATTCTTATATGTTGTTCTTTGATGTCTGTAGTAGTAAAATGGAAGTTTTTCACTTGAGGCTGTTGCCGCTGAACCTAACAGAACTAATTCAGACATTTCAGTAACTTGGGATTGTACAAATTAGGAATATTTACCCACTTGGACCAAAAACCTGGTCTAAATCAAGATAATCTAGGCAGAAATAGGAATGGGTTAGCAATTTAGTGTTGCACTAATTAGGAGTATGCATTAGATGTGGCTGAATACTGAACTGGGCTGATTCTAAAAATCAGTTCCTATACTTTACTACAAAGAGAAATAAAACATATTACTAAGCACACTACTGGTTTTCTTTCAACTGTGTACTCTACAACCAGTTACTAACAGGTATTACTGACACTCTTCTTTTAGAAATGTACTACTAAATGAAAAATACATAAGGTCTTGTTGGCCTTGTTCAAGACAGCATGAGAGAGCACATGATTGTTTGAGGCTTGCCAAGGTATACTAGGTATGAAGAACAATTTTCAGATCCTGTTAAAATTATGCCTATAATTTTAATAACATTGCTGAAGCAAATAATCATATTGCATGCTGCATGTTAAAATAAAGCATTTTTCTTAACTTCTTTCTCTATTTTTTAAAATAGGTATCAAAAACAGCACTATTCTTTCAACTAAAAAAAATACAGCTGCAAAATATACTGATGTAACAGAACTACCTCTCTGGCTTCAAAATGTTGGCATTCTGCACTAACAAGCAAAAAAAATGAAGTCAGGACACAAAAGAACATCTTCAAACTCAGCTCTCTCTCTTCTTCAAGGAAAAATCTTGAGGGAGCCTGCTGAACCTCAAAAGACAACTAATTTTTGACAGTTCAAGCTAGTGTCAGGTTAAAGGAAAATAAAACAGGGACCCTGGAAAATAATTCAGAATACTGCAACTGAAGACAGAAAATATGGTTCATTGAACCTACATCACTAAGCAGCTATTAAGCAGTCTCTACTGTTGAATAATAGAGAGATAGATAGATAGATAGATAGATAGATAGATAGATAGATAGATAGATAGATAGATAGATAGATAGATAGATAGATAGATAGATAGATAGATAGATAGATAGATAGATGACAACAGGACAGTTAGGGACCACTATTCCAAAGAAAGTGATATTTTCATGAAAATAAATTTCAAGAAACTCACATTGCACATTTTTAGCAGGTATGGTATGAATGTTTTATAGTTTGGGATACATAAAAGTTAAGACTCAAAGGCCTTAGTTTTTAGAAAAGGAACAAAGGGTGCTCATGAACAGAAGCAAGTCCTTGTACTCTAAACAAAATATCTAAGGTCATTTAGTTCAGCATATATAGTCTACCACCACCTAGATTATTCTATGTACATCAACTGAAACCAATCCATAGGAAAGACAAATACAAGATGTCTTACAAACTTTTTTCATGGGTGCTTTCTTCTAAAATTGTCTTTAGATCACAGAATTTGGTTCAGGAAATCATTTTAGACTTTTGGAAAGGGGCAAATTTACTCTGACTGAAACACAAATCTGAACTGGTGTACTGCCTGAATCAGAAATATCATGTATCCTTATTTGGCCCCAGCATCCCTTGGATAGCCATGTTAAGACAGTTGCTGTAGTGTTTCTAGACTCCAGATATAAACTGAGATTAAAGTTGCAAGATTATCCAGAATTTGGGGGCATGAACTATATATCCTTAGTAGTCCCCTTTGGCTCTGAATATACCATCAGCAGAGTTGGGCAAAGCTATAAAGTATTCTGAATATATTAGCTTATTTTATAAATAACAGGAGGAAAAGTGTTACCTTTTTGTTGCAGTCACAAGGCTAAAAATGGTATTAATGGGGGAGAGGATATTTCTCAGTATAACATATAACACTCTTCTGCAGAGGCAGAAATATAATAGAGTTGGTCTACATTATAAACCCTTTAAAATATTAAAAATAATATACTGTCTTAGAGAAGGTTGAAGAACTAGATTCTAGAGCAGTGTTTCTCATCCTTGTCATTTTTAAGATGTGTGGACAGCGTGTTGGCTGGGGAATTCTGGAAGTTGGTCCACACATCTTAAAGTTGACAAGGTTGAGAAACACAGTCTCAGATTGTTGGGACACAAAGAACTGTGTTTCTAGTGCTTGCAGAGCCTGATCACTTTGCACTGAGTGCTCTTGAATTCTTAGAGCAGGGGTGTCAAACTGCCGGCCCGTGGGCCGGAGTGTCACAGAGAAACCGCGCCCATCCCATTTTCGGCAAAGGGAAAAAGTTTCGATACGTCGCACGATGTCACGTGACGTCGCGAGTTTGACATACCTGTCTTAGAGTGAAGCTAGTAGTGCTGAGGAGTTTTATTTTTCAGCTGGTTTGTCACAGAGTCTTATACTGATTCAGGCTGAGAGGGAGTGACTGGCTGAAGGTTTTCCATGTCTAAGGGAAGAACAGGATCTGAGTCTATGCTGTTGATCTTAATTCATCTTAATCTTAACTGGCCTTAATCACAATACCAGACTAGCTCTTGATAGGAAGATCCAAATACCTGATCAAATAAGATCAAATTAATGTGTGGACTGATTGGTTTTCACATCTGTCCAATCATTGGGACACACCTACAATCATATAAAAGTACCAAGATATGATTAAAAATATGTTTGTTTAAAACTAATTATTGAAAGAAAATGTGCGGTCAGATATGTTTTTGAGTTGAGGCTAAGCAAGAGGGTCGACCTGCTGGTCCAAAAGTGAACTAAGTTCAGGACAATATCAACTTTAGCTCTCAGTGTACACGCCCCTCCTGCCAACACTCCCACTGCTGTCCACAAAAGAGTTAGTGCATGATATTAGATTTCTCCTGGACCTTGAGAGCCTGCTTTAACAGCAGAGGAAGTATGTAGTGTGGACAGTCTTTACCTAACTCAGCCTGTGTATCAGTTGTGGCCATTCTTGGAATTGGAGATTCTGGCAGTGGTTATGTATGCCTAGAAGATAGAACATAAAATAATAGAGCTGGAAGGATTTTGGAGGTCTTCTAGTCCAACCTCCTGCTCGAGCAGGAGACCCCATATTATTTTGGACAAATGGTTATCATTCACCTTTTGAAAGCCTTCAACTTCTGAATGCAAGCTATTCCATTGGTTAATTACTCTCATTGTTAGGAAATTACTTATCATCTTATTACTTATTACTCTTACTTATCATCTTATTACACATTACTAATGTAATGTGCTTCATATAGTACCATCTTTCTACCACCTAGAAACAACAACCCAATTGGTGTTTAGTGCCTGTTCTTGTGCAGTTGTGATTAGTGCCTCAGAGCTGATTTTAGTCTAGCCATTTCCAGCCACTGGTAGGATTTCCCAATATCTGACAACTCAGCTATTTGAGATGGTACATCCCATGCAGGGTCTTGTCTGCTTGATCTTCCTCCCACATCTGCTGCTGCCTCAGGCATTATCTCAACAGTTCATCTTGGGTTATCAACTTACTGATGTACTACTGGGCATTTTGGGTTTCATCCATGACTGTGGCTTTGACATTCACCAATCTTCACCCACCAGCTGGTATATAGTCTCTGGGTGTTGAACTTAGGGGAAAAGTCTCTGTACATTGTGAGGAGCTTCCAGGTCTTCACATTGGCAAGTTCCATATTTTTCTTTGGCCAGTTCACTGTACAATGCCAGCAGGTATCAAATGTCTGACAGAGCATATGCATTAATGGCATAAATCTTGTTCTTCCCATTAAACTGGCTCTTTGGGACCTGTCTGATCCTTCGGTAGTACTGGGATGTTGCTTGCCTTGCTTCCTCATTGTGGTTTCCATGTGACTGTGGGATACCAAGATACTTGTTCTGTATGTCTACTTATGTGACTTACTAATAGTTCCATCCCATCAATCTTAATTACTGTCCATCTTTTGACCACCGTCCAGCTACACTTCTGTAGTCTGAATGACATCCCAATGTCTTCACTGTAGATCTGTGTCAAGTAGATCAGAAATCAATCTCATTCATTCTTTGCATATAACTCTTGAACTTGTAAGCAGATTCAGTCTTTGTGATTATTTGGTTGAAGTCTATGCAGACAGCTGCAAGGACAATGCATTGCCTTGATATATGCAGAAGTTGATGGTCACTTATGTGAGCTATCTTGAGTTGACTTTTAGTGTTATTTTCCACAGTACCATTGAGTTATTGAGGAAGGTTCTTAGCGTCCTTTTGACTTTCTATAGTCATTTACAGGCATTTACAGATCCATGTCTACAGCATTGAGTTGTAGACTTTCCTATAGTCAATCCAGGTTGTTCTCAGATTAGTCTGCTTAAATCTTGAGTCTTGGGTGACTACTTTACCAATGAACAACCAGGAGTATGGAGCCTATGATGCTGTTCCCAATGCACTTCCAAACTGTGTTTGTGTACTGGCCCATATGATTCTGGAGCTTGGTGGCTATAATGCCGGATGGGACTTTCTATATTTTAAGGAGACAACTTATTGACCTGTAATTGGCTGGTGCTGTTTCCTTATGGGGGTCTTTCATGATGAGCACTTTCCTTCCTTGTGTTAGCCAGTCTGGGTGGGAATCTGCTTCTAGAAGCATGTTCTTCTGTACTGCTAAGTGTTCCTACAAAAGGGACGTGGTGGCTCAGTGGGTTAGGATGCTGAGCTTGTCGATCAGAAGGTCGGCAGTTTGGCGGGTCGAATCCCGAGTGCCGCGTAACAGAGTGAGCGCCTGTTACTCGTCCCAGCTTCTGCCAACCTAGCAGTTCGAAAGCACGTAAAAATGCAAGTAGAAAAATAGGGACCACTACGGTGGGAAGGTAACAGCGTTCCGTGCGCCTTTGGCGTCTAGTCATGCCGGCCACATGCCCACGGAGATGTCCTCGGACAAGCGCTGGCTCTTCGGCTTTGAAACGGAGATGAGCACCGGCCCCTAGAGTCGGAAACGACTAGCACACATGTGCGGGGGAACCTTTACCTTTACCTTTTAAGTGTTCCTACACTAGTTTCTTTCATCAGTAGGTCTGGATCATGTCTGAACCAGGCGCTGTCCAGCTCTTCATGTTCTTAACCCACTGATGGATGTCTGCTACTGTGATGGTGAATGGTTCTTGTTTTGGAAGAGTGGTCTGCTCTTAGGTCTGGCAGCCACTTTGCACTGGTGTTATATGTCTTTTCTTTATCCCATATGACCTTTCAGTACTGTCGAATTTCTAGTGTTGGTGGCTCTGCTCTTACTATGTTATTGCACTGCAGTTGGGAGTACATTTTGGATGGTTCTTTGGAGAATAGTCTGGTAGCGGTGCTGTGAGCCTTTTTTTCTTAGCAGTCTTGAGGGCTTCAGATGGAGTTAGGCCATTGTTTGTTTTCAGTAGCCAAGTCTTGTCCCTAATCTTCACACCTTTATGTAATTTCATCAGCTGACTAATCATTCTCTGAGTCACCTTGATCTTAGCCTCTAGCCATATTTTCTCAGGGGGTGGTGGTGGTGGTATGTACTATTGTTTTACTTGATTGTGTAGCCAAGCATCTCCAGGATTACAGCAGCTGTAGTTTAGTTCATTGGTGTGAGATATGGTAGTAGGGATTGTTGTGAGGGTTCTATTGGCACCTTCTAGCATACTATCTAAGGGTATTTCTCTCCTCAACCTTGGTAACCTGCCTCAAGGGCTGACGGTAGCTAATTTATCCATGATCTTATGCCTCATACCAGCAGCTTTGAACATAAGCAGTTGTTCTTGTGATCTTCTCAGGTATGGGATATAATAAGTAGTTAGTATATTTTCCCCCTTCATGGATTACTGCCTTGTCGTGGCGAAGGGGCTTGCGTAATTCAATGAAGCTATGAGCTATGCCGTGCAGGGCCACCCAAGACGGACAGGTCATAGCAGAGAGTTCTGACAAAACGTGATCCACTGGAGAAGGAAATGGCAACCCACTCCAGTATCTTTGCCATGAAAACCCTATGGACAGTACCAAAAGGCAAAACGATATGACGCTGGAAGATGAGCCCCTCAGGTCGGAAGGCGTCCAATATGCTACTGGGGAAGAGCAGAGGGCTAGTACTAGTAGCGCCAGAAAGAATGAAGCGACTGGGCCAAAGCCGAAAGGACGCTCAGCTGTGGATGTGTCTGGTGGTGAAAGGAAAGTCCGATGCTGTAAAGATTTTTTCTCCATAGGAACCTGGAATGTAAGATCCATGAATCAAGGAAAGCTGGACGTGGTCAAACAAGAGATGACAAGACTGAACATCGAAATCTTAGGCATCAGTGAACTAAAATGGACAGGAATGGGTGAATTTAATTCAGATGACCATCAGGTATACTACTGCGGGCAAGAATCCCTCAGAAGAAATGGAGTAGCCTTCATAGTCAATAAAAGAGTAGGAAAAGCAATACTGGGATACAATCCTCAAAATGACAGAATGATCTCAGTTCGAATCCAAGGCAAACCATTCAATATCACAGTAGTCCAAGTCTATGCCCCAACCA
The DNA here is from genome assembly GCF_964194415.1 of Vipera berus. Taxonomy (NCBI): domain Eukaryota; kingdom Metazoa; phylum Chordata; class Lepidosauria; order Squamata; family Viperidae; genus Vipera; species Vipera berus. The sequence continues at coordinate 41,263,824 of NC_138209.1, read as the reverse complement.
CCAGTGCTGAAGAGGATGAAATTGACCGGTTCTATGAAGCCCTACAGCACCTTATAGAACTAACACCAAAAAACGATGTCCTTATCATCATGGGGGATTGGAATGCTAAAGTAGGAAGCCAAAAGATAACTGGAATAACAGGCAAGTTTGGCCTTGGAGTACAAAATGAAGCAGGGCACAGGCTGATAGAATTTTGTCAAGAGAATACGATGGTCATAGCAAACACTCTTTTCCAACAACCCAAGAGACGGCTCTACACATGGACATCACCAGACGGTCAACACAGAAATCAGATTGACTATATGCTCTGCAGCCAAAGATGGAGAAGCTCTATACAGTCAGTAAAAACAAGACCAGGAGCTGACTGTGGCTCAGACCATGAGCTTCTCCTTGCAAAGTTTAGGCTTAAACTGAAGAAAGTAGGGAAAAGCACTAGGCCAGTCAGGTATGAATTAAATCATATCCCTGTTGAATATACAGTAGAGGTGACAAATAGATTTAAGGAATTAGATCTGATAGACAGAGTGCCTGAAGAACTATGGACAGAGGTTCGCGACATTGTACAACAGGTAGCAACCAAAACCATCCCAAAGAAAAAGAAATGCAAGAAAGCAAAATGGCTGTCTGAGGAAGCTTTGCGAATAGCTGAGAAAAGGAGGGAAGCGAAAGGCAAGGGAGAAAAAGAAAGATACGCCCAATTGAATGCAGAATTCCAGAGAATAGCTAGAAGAGATAAGAATGCCTTCTTAAATGAACAGTTCAAAGAAATAGAAGAAAACAATAGAATAGGGAGGACCAGAGATCTTTTCAAGAAAATTGGAGAGATGAAGGGAACGTTTAATGCAAAAATGGGCATGATAAAGGACCAAAATGGCAGGGACCTAACAGAGGCAGAAGAGATTAAGAAGAGGTGGCAAAATTACACAGAAGAACTATACAAGAATGAGCTTAACGTCCCTGATAATCACAATGAGGTGGTCACTGACCTCGAGCCAGACATCCTAGAATGTGAAGTGAAGTGGGCCTTAGAAAAGCTGAGCAACAACAAAGCTAGTGGAGTTGACAGTATTCCAGCTGAGCTATTCAAAATCTTAAAAGACAATGCAGTAAAAGTGCTACACTCAATTTGCCAGCAAATTTGGAAAACTCAACAGTGGCCACAGGATTGGAAAAGATCAGTTTACATTCCAATTCCAAAAAAAGGCAATGCCAAAGAATGTTCAAACTATCGCACCATTGCACTCATTTCTCATGCTAGCAAAGTCATGCTTAAAATCCTACAAGCTAGACTTCAGCAGTATGTGGATCGAGAACTACCAGAAGTACAGGCAGGATTTCGAAGAGGCAGAGGAACTAGAGATCAAATTGCCAACATACGCTGGATCATGGAGAAAGCTAGAGAGTTCCAGAAAAACATCTACTTCTGCTTCATTGACTATGCTAAAGCCTTTGATTGTGTGGATCATAACAAACTGTGGCAAGTTCTTAAAGAGATGGGAGTACCAGACCATCTTATTTGTCTCTTGAGAAACCTATATGCGGGTCAAGAAGCAACAGTGAGAACTGGACAGGGAACCACTGATTGGTTCAAAATTGGGAAAGGAGTCCGGCAAGGCTGTATACTGTCGCCCTGCCTATTTAACTTATATGCAGAGCACATCATGAGAAAGGCAGGGCTAGATGAATCAAAAGTTGGAATTAAGATTGCCGGAAGAAATATCAACAACCTAAGATACGCAGATGATACCACTCTAATGGCAGAAAGTGAAGAAGAACTAAAGAGCCTCTTGTTGCGGGTGAAGAAGGAGAGTGCAAAACTTGGGTTGAAACTTAACATTAAGAAAACCAAGATCATGGCATCTGGCCCTCTCAATTCCTGGCAAATAGATGGGGAAGAAATGGAGGTAGTGACAGATTTTATTTTCCTGGGCTCCAAGATCACTGCAGATGGGGACTGTAGCCAAGAAATTAAAAGACGCTTGCTCCTTGGGAGGAAAGCCATGGCAAATCTAGACAGCACACTAAAAAGCAGAGACATCACCCTGTCAACAAAAGTGCGTATAGTCAAGGCTATGGTCTTCCCAGTTGCAATGTATGGCTGTGAAAGTTGGACCATAAGAAAGGCTGAGCGCCAAAGAATTGAGGCCTTTGAACTATGGTGCTGGAGAAGACTCCTGCGAGTCCCTTGGACTGCAAGGCGATCAAACCGGTCAGTCCTAGAGGAGATCAATCCTGACTGCTCTTTAGAAGGCCAGATCCTGAAGCTAAAACTCAAATACTTTGGCCACCTAATGAGAAGGAAGGACTCACTGGAGAAGAGCCTAATGCTGGGAAAGATCGAGGGCAATAGAAGAAGGGGACGACAGAGAATGAGGTGGCTGGATGGAGTCACTGAAGCAGTAGGCGTGAGCTTAAATGGACTCCAGAAGATGGTAGAGGACAGGAAGGCCTGGAGGAATGTTGTCCATAGGGTCGCGATGGGTCGGACACGACTTCGCAGCTAACAACAACAACAACATATTTTCAGTTATAATAGCAGCTTCCTCTTCACTATGTTGAAACATTGGGTAACTAGCTATTCCTCAGTTTGTGTGATTGCAGGTCATATGCCTCTCTTTCATTAGGTCTGCTGTTGTAGTAGCATTCTATAAATTCAAGGTTCTCTTCTCTTGTCCATGTATGGTTTGTTCCAGTAACCTACTTTCCTGGCTTCTCAACAATATTCATGTCACTCTTATATTTTGAGAGCGGCAGATGAAGCATTAGGGAATCATTGCACAAGGACCCTTACTGGTAGGGTAGGTACAAGCTGGGATTAGAATTCCATTAAAATGGAACAGAACAGATTTCTGGGGTAAAAATATCCAAAACCGATATGGGCCTAAAGCAGATTCCAGCTTTAAATTCCATTTGACCATATATTTATGTTCTCTACCTATATTTGTTGTACAGATCATAGTGATTGTGATTCTGTGTGTTAATATGAAAATGTCAATAATGTATTTGTTCAGAATTGTTTACAGTATTTACTGATTATTACACATTTCAGCAGATATATTCAGGAAAAAGATGAGATATGTTACTTTATTTTAAAAGTAGAAATGTATTCTGCAGTGAATCAAATCCCTGGTCAAACAATTTTTGTTTTAGCTCATTGTATAGCTTGCATTACACATGTTGTATGGATATTTACACATCCTTTTTCCAGCAAGACCTCAACAATCAATTATGAATAGCCCCTGTTTGTTCTTGTATGTAAACAGTCTACACTAACCTTAGTTGAAGAAGTGTAAATATATTTTTAGCATTTCAGACTGAATCACTTTAATGTTTGAGGAAGTTGTGTCAAACTGAGTCAGACAAAAAAATCTCTAGGATTTTAAATGGGATATTCAAAGCCTTTTATCCTCAGAAAATAAATTTTAATCAGATTGTGCCAAGATTGTGATTACACAGTGGTGTTAGACAATACTATTTATTGACAGAAAATACTCATTTATGGAAAGTAAGTACCCAGTACTATCTAATATTATATAATATGACATTTTTAGAATGGTCTGTGAAAAACTGTTTCCTAATAATTTGGAATACAGCAATGTTTGATTTTAAAAAAACTGGATTGCACTGTTTTTATCAAACTATTTGTAGTGTGGCACAATTTACCATCTCATTTGGGGGATATTTGGAAGTAAAGGGAAAGTTGTTTTGATCTGCTGAATCTTGCCATTTCTACTGCTAATATTATTAACTCTTAATGATAAATGAGGGAAGCAAAGATAGAAAACCAACTTCTCACTACATTCTTTTATCTTTCAATAATGGCATTTGAAATAGTTCAAATATTTCTTCAAGGTATCTGCATGAATGTACTGGAATGAGCAGTTTTATTTCATCAAAGTTTATGCTCAGCCTCAGGATTATGTGGCTGTTGTGCCTACATAATCTTTAGACTGAGAATAATAATTGATCTATATAAGGGATAAGAGACTTTTGGTTTCAGACCTTTCTGACACACTCCTAAATGCTTATTTAAAATGCAGTATTTGAGATACCCAGTTCATCACAAAATTCAGTGAAGTCCAGTATCCAAAGGATACTGGAAGTTGAGAAATTGTAGAAGTTGAGAAATATGAAATGAAGTCACTTTATTCAAATGGCATTCTCTGTCCCGCTGGTATCATTGGTATATATCTAAGGCCTCTTCATAAAACAAATACATGTACAAATTATAGAGCATCAGGAAGCAGATTTTCTCACAAAGCATGTTTATTAACAGTCTGTGATATTAGAGAAAGACTGAGGACAACCCAAAGAAAAGGGTTGGCCATCAACCTTTTTATGAGAGTGATATAGGCTTGTTACCCTCTTTGCCATAACATGGTGTTACAAAAATCAATATGGTTCAATAATGTGGATGTTCTCTTTAATTATATATAGCTAAGCCTGAGAACTTATTACTATGGGAAGTGTTATGGCATTAACAATGAGGACAAAAAAATATTTCAAAACTGGAAAGACAGTTGACCCAAATTTATAACCTATCCTCATAGTGATATTATCTTTATGGATATTATCTTTGTGGGTGGTACTTCAATTTTGAAATTTTAACTGTATTATCAAACTTTAAAATATTTTATAGTGCTGTTTGATGACTAATTGGATTTGAGCCAACTGGATTAAAATTCTAGGGGAGAACTTTATTGCAAATAATTCTCTTACCAACCTGCTGTGAGTCAGAGAGAAGCATTGATATTTGTAATGACCAAAACCTCCTCCTCCTTCCACATGCCCTGAGACATTCTCTCTCGAGAATCTTAATACTGTAACATTTTGAGCTTGAACAAAAGAAAGACAGATTCTGGGAATAGGCTCAGGTTACCTCAAGGTCACTCTCAGAAATCTTTCTTATTTTTTCTTGGCTTGAGCTATATAAAATTTATTTTGCTCTGGTTTAATGCTTATGTTGCTTATGGAGATAAAACACCAGTTGTGAGGAGATGGAATAAACCCAGATGTATCCTGTTGAAATACTAACTTGATTACAAATCACATCAGTACTGATCACCTTGAATGCATCAGGAAAGGAATATTTTAAAGGCAATTTTAAGACAATCAGCATTTCTGAATAGCCAATATTGCATAGCTCTCTAATGAAAACTGTATCCTTTCTAGCCAAAAGAGAACGACATTCAAAATCTTTCTTTCCATTGGAAATTAAATTGCAAAGTGACATGATTCACTCAGTTCCCACAAGTCTCTATTTATCCCAGAGAGAAATCTCTTCAAGCCAACTAATAAAAAGTAATTTTGTTGAACTCTTGTCTTGTAAGGTTCAGGTATGGGTATCAAGATACAACCTCATCTATAGAAGAGAATATATATAGCTCAGGGTTGAAATGTCAAGTCCTTAGTGCTCTCTGAGCTTGGTTGTTTGCTTGAAGATGTTTCATTACCCAAATCAGTAATATCATCAGTATATCACCTAGTACCTGATGATGTTACTTAGTCAGATAATGAAACAACTTCAAGTAAACTACCAAGCTCAAAGAGCATCAAGGACTCCTCACCCTCATTTGCTTGATATACATTCTCTCTAAGGCAGGGGTGTCAAACTCAATTTCACTGAGGGCCGCATCAGCATTGTGGTTGCTCTCAAGGGGCCGGGTGGGTATGGCCAGGGTGGGCATGGCCTACTGGGTGGGCATGGCTAGTGTGTATGGCCTACTGGGTGGGCATGGCCAGCTCTACATCGTTCGCATCAAGGGTGCCTATGGGGGCCTGGGCAGGAGTGGGACAGATCTGAGGGTCTCTGGCAGAAGGAGGGTCTCTGGGCCAGGGCCAAGGCAGTGGGGGCCATTTCCTCACTGTTTCCAGGATGGCTTCGCGGGCCACATGAAACCACTTTGCGGGCCGAATCCGGCCCCCGGGCCTTGTGTTTGACATGTCTGCTCTAAGGAAACAACCACTAATATTTAAAACCTATGCTACCTATATTGTTTTAAGTAAGAAAGTTCAGGGAAGCAATTATAGATTTCTTTGGATTCATTTCCCTTTCCAGGTTAGATAAATCTGCTGCTGGATAAACCACAGAGGTCATTGTCCCTTACATGAAAAGGAGGCAAGGTTGGGTGAGTACAGGAAAATTTTGAATAGCATATTTAGCTACCTACCTCTGTCTGATTACATGACAAACAAGTTGTGGATGTGCAAGTGCTAGATGCCTGTGATCTGTTAATTTGGCTGTTTCTGAACATAGATCCAAAGTTATTCATAAAAAACAACAACAACACTAAAGCCATTAACTGACATGTCTCAGGTATGGAGGAAAGCAAAGAAATACTGGGGTAAGATTCATATTTTAAAACAGAAGATTCTTAAAGTCAATATAAAAATTAAACCAGAGACTTTTCTTTTAGGCTTAATAGATAAAAAACTTAGGAAAAATATATGGAACCTTGTTATTATATAGGTTGACAGCAGCAAGAATGCTTTTTGTATAAAAATGGAAATATGCTTTAATTCCCACAATGGATGAAAGGTTGGGAAAATTGATGGAACTAGCAATGTGACTAAATTAATTGTTCTAATCAAAGTATACATCCAACTTAGTTTCCACTTGGAAACCACTTCTGGATTTTGTGCTTGTCTTTGGGATTTGCCGATTAGATAAATTTGTTGTTATAGAAATAGCTAGTACATGTTATGTATGTAAAAAATAAAAAGTTGAGGCTGTAATATTATTACTTTATTCTACTGCAATAAAAAAGAGCTGTAAGCCAATGCTTTTCTTTCTTTTTTTCCTTTTAACCTATATTTCTTTCTTTCCTTTCCTTTTCATTTCCCCATTTTCCCACTATTTTCATTTATGTTTCATATTTCAATAAGCTTAATAAAATCATTTTAATAAAAAGGTATGAAAGATAACTTGTAGTGCAGCAGAAAAGAGCGGTGAATAACAGAGTTTTACTCTTGACTAGTTATATAAGGAAATAACAGCTTTGGCACTAAATCCAATGTTGTCCAGGAGCCAGCAGCAACCAAAATCAGCAGAATGGGGTAAGCAAAATTGTGGCTCATTGAAGTATTAAAAACAGTAAAAGGTATAGTCCCACATGCTGGTAGAAGCAGCAGAAACCTTGAAATTCACCCAGTAATAATAGAAACAGCAATGCAGAATTGGTAAAACCAATTACTCTTTTTTCAAGTAATTTCAAGAGTCCTAAACCAGGCAGCTTGGAAATCATATATTTCAAGTATCTCCTATAGCCAAAACCAAAATGGCCAAGAAAGGTGACTGGAATCAGCCTAAAATAGCCATTTGAAGCTGAGCAGATTTACCCATAATAATATCAGCAATCACTATGTCTGAAATAGCTAGAATGTTAAAGTTCTTCAGCTGTATAATTAATAATAATAATAATAATAATAATAATAATAATAATAATAATAATAATAACAACAATAACAACAACAACAACAATAACAACAATAACAACAATAACAACAACAATAACAACAACAGAGTTTGAAGTGACCTTGGAGGCCTTCTAGTCCAACCCCTGCTCAATCAGGAGATCCTATATAATTTCAGACAAAGTTTCTTCTTAAAATTCTCCAGTGATGGGGCACCCACAGTTTCTGAAGGCAAGGCATTCCACTGGTTAATTGTTCTCAACGTTAGGAAATTTCTTCTTAGTTCGAGGTTGCTTTTCTCCTTGATTAGTTTCCATCCATTGTTTCTTGTCTTGCCTTCTGGCACTTTGGAGAATGTGCCACCCACTCATCTTCATGTGTAGCCCCTGATATATTGGAACATTTCTCTGTCTCCTCTAGTTCTTCTTTTCACAAGACTAGGTAAAGGTAAAGGTTCCCCCGCACATGTGTGCTAGTCGTTTCCGACTCTAGGGGCCGGTGCTCATCTCCGTTTCAAAGCCGAAGAGCCAGCGCTTGTCCGAGGACATCTCCGTGGTCATGTGGCCGGCATGACTAGACGCCAAAGGCGCACGGAACGCTGTTACCTTCCCACTGTAGTGGTCCCTATTTTTCTACTTGCATTTTTTACGTGCTTTCGAACTGCTAGGTTGGCAGAAGCTGGGACGAGTAACAGGCGCTCACTCTGCTACGCGGCACTCGGGATTCGACCCGCCAAACTGCCGACCTTCTGATCGACAAGCTCAGCGTCCTAACCCACTGAGCCACTGCGTCCCTAACCCACTGAGCCACTGCGTTCACAAGACTAGACATACCCAATTCCTGCAACTGTTCTTCATACATTTTAGCCTCCAGTCCCCTAATTATCCTTGTTGCTCTTTTCTACACTCTTTCTCATCATTTTATACTGTGGTGACAAAACTGGATGTAATATTCCAAGTGTGGTCTTACTAAGGCTTTTTAAAGTGGTACTAATACTTCACATGGTCTTGATTCTATCCCTCTGTTAATGAAACCTAGGACATAATTGGCTTTCTTGGTGGCTGTGCTGGACCAGTATATATTCAGCTGCTCCATTTTACATCTAGTTTAGGAATTAAGAACTGTGTTAGTGTATTCAGCATTTACAGGGTTAATACAGCACCCTAGTCACATTGTATGTAAGAACATGTAGCATTTACAGGGTTAAACGTTATTTCCTCAAGAGATGCCTTATGGGAATTATAGTCTAGCTGTTTAATGAATACCATGCTTTCTAGTTAAGTGGGTGGAGCTTTCATAGTTTATGGCAGGACTTCCTGCCTCTGTCTTTGTATTATCTCTCTGGATGAACCCTGGCATGTGGCTGGGGATATCAAGTTCCATTTTCAACATGTAACTTTGCACAGGATGGAAAGTTCATCATTTTTTTACCTAATGAGATGGGTTCAGATTACAACCTTACATTCCGGATGGACCTTTGCTGTAACTATGAGTTATTGACATTGGACGCATGTGAATAAAGTAATTTGTTTATTCCCATTTCATTTGAGTTGATTTTGGCTGTTTCAAATGGGATCAGCAATCACATTTCTATTTAAGACGGAACAGTGGCTGTGGCATATTGCTGGTCATATTTAAGTGGTTGTCCACTATAGCTCTTAGATCCCTTTCACAGTTACTGTTATTGAGCCAAGTTTCACCTAGTCTGTACCTGTACCATTGTTTTTTCTTGTCTAAGTGTAAAATATTACTTCTATCCACATTGAATTTCACTTTGTTAGATAAGGCCCAGTTTTCCAGTTGTCAAAATCCATCTGGATCTTGAGCCTATCTTCTGGGGTGCTGGCTATTCCTGCCAGCTTAATGTCATGTTCAAATTTGATGAGTTCCCTTCCCTATTGCCTCATCTAAATCATTTATGAAGATATTGAAGAGCATTGAGCCTAAAACAGAACCTTGGGGTACCTCAGTTCTTACTTCCCTCCATGTGAATGTAGTTCTATTAATGACTATATTGTCAGCCAGTTACAAATCCATATAGTTTTGTAATATACTTAGGTTGTGGTGTATTTTGTCAAATGCCTTACTTAAATCTAAGTATATTATGTCCACAAAAGTTTGCTGATCCACTAATTTAGTTACTTGGTCAAAGAATGAAATAAGATTTGTTTAGCATGATATGTTTTTGAAGAAGTCATTCTGGCTTCTGGTTACAACATTGTTTCTAGGTGTTCACAGATTTGTTGCTTGATTATCTTTTCCAAGATCTTCCTGGGTATTGATGTCAAGCTGTTGGGTCCGTAGTTTTTTGAAGATGGGAACCACATCACCACTTTCTCAGTCCTCAGATAGTTTCCCAGTACTTCAAGAACTTTGAATGATATGGGTCAATAGTTCAGAGATCACATCTGCCAACTCTATCAGAACTCTGGGATGTAATCCATCAGCCCCCCATGATTTGAATTCATCTAAAGCTAACAGGTGTTCTCTTACCTTATTTTTGCTTATTTTAATTTGCATTCATAGCTGTAAGTCGGATTGTATTATGTTTTTGCGTGAAGACACATGCAAAAACTAAATTAAGCTTCTTGGATGAGAAGCAAAATGTCTTCAAAGAAAAACAAAAAAGTCCAGCTGCCTCATGAAAAAACACCTTTGGGATTAAGCTGTTCTGTTTTCTCTGTCCTGCTCATTACTTCCTTGCCACCATCTCCCATTAATGACTCAAGATTGTGAGGGCTTAGGTGGGGAACAACAGGGTTCTGCTGAATCCTGGCAAGATTGAATGGTTTTAGGTGCATGGAGCATCAAGACCTGGGACTTTAACGATTTTAGTTCAGAATGGGGTTACACTACTCTAAACAGGCCTGGTCTGCAACTTGAAGATTCTCCTGGACTCATGACTCCTGCTTGAAGAGCAGATGGCAGTTGTAGCTAGGAGACTTTGGCACAAATTCATGTTCTGTACCATAGCAGCCTTTCCTGGATCAGGATTCCCTGCACTCAGTCACTCAAGCCCAGGTCATCTCACATTTGGACTACTGCAATGCATTCTACATGGGGCTTCCCTTGAAGAGAATTTGGAAGCCAAAACTGGTACAGAGTGCAGCAGCATGGGAGATTCTTGGGGCCCCTACACCACTACACCATGAGCTACACTGCCTGCCAGTTTACTTCTGGGTGAAATTCAAGGTATTGTTTATTTCCTTTAAGACCCTGAATGGCATGGGTCCAGGTTACTTGAGGAACCATCACCCATGCAAGCAGAGGGGGCATGCTGCAGGTTCCATCAGTCAAAGAATTTTGGACAATGGGGTTCAGGAAAAAAGGCTTCTCTGCCATGGCTGCTGACCTTTGGGACATTTAATCTCTTGAGCTGAGATCTTCACCCATCCATCTAACATTCCACAAGGGCCTGAAGACCTTGTTCTGACAGCTGGCTTGGCTCCCAACAGGGGAGCATCACACTGGAGGTGGATGATGAATTAATAGCAAATCCCACCTCACCTACCTCCATGCATCCTGCTCCCTCTCTCCCTCCCTATGCTTTAACTGTAACTTTACTTTGGATAGTAGTACTATTTTTATTGCTTTCAGAAATATTTATCTTTTAGGTTTTCATTGCTTTTAATATTTTGAGCCACCCAGAGTTGCTTCTAAATGAGAAGGATGGCAAACAAATTCAATAAATAAGTAAAATAAATGTGGTAGACGTCTTCTTCTTCTTCTTCTTCTTCTTCTTCTTCTTCTTCTTCTTCTTCTTCTTCTTCTTCTTCTTCTTCTTCTTCTTCTTCTTCTTCTTCTTCTTCTTCTTCTTCTGCCTGTGATGAAAAATAATAAATTACGTATTTTATTGTTACATGTTACATGGTGACCCAACCTCTAAAAGAAAACAACAATGCTAAATGTGCTTCATTACAAGTGAATAAGTGAAACTGTTGTCATCCTTTCTTTCACTTACATTTGTTGGCTTAAACTGCATTGCAATACCCTGGCAAAAGGAAGAATTAGCCTTTGTATTTCCATCAGCATTGGCTGAAGGTTTATAAGTTCTTGATTGCTCTTGACAATGAAATAAAATATAATCAGCAGAAACCATCTCAGTGGTGGTGTTTTTCATAGCTAACAAATTCCTGCCACCATTCCAATAAGTTTTTTAATTAACACACTTTATTGAGGTCACCAAAAACATCTGACACTTTTGCTCTTCGGCGACACAGGACTCTCATTTCAAATCTTTCATTGGCCTTGTGATTCCTGGTTAGTGAATTCTCGTTCTTCTTCTGTCCTTTCCTGATTCTGATGCCTATCTGAACTTTCTCATTTAGCAGGGTAGCAGATATCCTCGCTAAACTTTTTTTTAATTCTTTTGAAAGGGTGAAAAGAACAAACAGTTCTTAAATAAGATGGAGATGGATTCTTTGCTGTTTTATTTCTGATTTGTTCAAAATTGCTAGAGTTATATAGATCTTGACTTTCAGATATACATTCTCAGTGTTCTCCACAAAGCAGTTGATTGTGGTAGAACTTATTGACTATAAGTTTTTGCTATTTGCATTAAACGTCAATGTCCTTTCAGGAGGCATAGGAGATAAAGAGCAGAGTAAACTTTTTTTTGCTATACTACCTCTCAGCTTTCAAAAATTAGGTAATACGTATTGCTCACACCACACACATCTGACCCAAATTACTTAATTCTAGTGCTTCCCAACAGAATTCACTTCTAAAACCTGGAAAACCACAAGACAGAGCAAAAAGCTACCACCTAATCTCCCTTTGGAGTTCCTGCTACAAACTCCTCGAGAGAATAGGTCCCATAATAGAGGAGCATTTGCTTGTGGAACAGCCAGCTTCCAACATAACTGGACCTGTGTAGATCAGGTATTAAGCCTAACAGTCCATACTGATGCTGGATTCTAATGAGATCTAAAAAAAACATGGCTGTGTTGTAGACCTAACTGCAGCATATGACAAAGTCTGGAAAGATGGATTATTATATAAACTGTGCCATGTTATCCCCTGTAAAAATCTTTAATGACATGCTGAGTGATAGATCTTTTCAGATAATAATGGGGGGTAAGTAAAGTAGAAGGTTAAACAATGGCCTCCCACAAGGCTTTGTAATGGCGCCCACATTATTCAACCTATATATATCAGAAATGCCAGTGAGAAGGGTATAGTAGTGCAAGAAAAACCTTCAAGGTCTAACAGCCTTGAATTTTTTAAAGTTATCCAGTCTTTTAATCATACCAGACAACAAGCATCATAATATAATCTAAATTCCAGTAAATCCAGACCTCTTCTGTCTTCAGAATCTTGTAGAAACTTATATTTAATTCTTGGTTTGTTTGTTTTTTTGTTTTTTTGCCACATAAATTTAGATATATCTTTCTGCCACTTTTGAAAGTGGAATCTCAATATTGGTACAGTCAGTATTGGTATAGTCTAAAATAAAAATAACATTCTGAGTAGTACATTCATTTTAATTACTGAAATTCTTCCCATTAATAACAAATCTAATTTTTGCCATCTATTTAAATCCAATTTTATCTCTTATCCATGTTTTACATGATACTGGAAAAACATGGTTCTGTCTTTGAAAATTGCATGTCAGAACAACTGTTGGCAGATAACTGAAGAAAATTTTCCCACTGAATATTAATCATTGTTCCAATGACAACAAATAACCAGTTGAGAGAGGGTTGCTCAGCCTTCCACTGCTGAAGGTGTGGTGCTGCTGGAGGAACCCAGGTGTCCAATCACTGCCTGGCTACATAGGCAGATAAAACCAAGAAGCATGACGCAAACGTATGTGCCAGGCTTAAGTAGAAACAAAGAAACAAAAGGTAAGGGGACATCTCTCTGTTGTTTACAAAGGGAAGGGAAAGAACAAAGAAATGTGGAATTATCCCTGGGACTTTCACTTATTTAACTGAAGTGTCTTTCATTTATTGAAGTCACTGAATGCCAAACTGGTACTCAAGAGGCAGCTAAGAAAAAAAATCTAAAGATAATAAGCAATAATAATAAAAACAGACCATTAAAATTGCCCTCCCAAATTTTCCCAACAGGCAAACTGTATAAAATGCTAAAGGCAGCTTTAACAGATATTTAAACTTGGCCACCTTCTTAGCATTCTCCCACAAGAAGATTTGATATTTTCAGAGTTTTGAAGCTAAATGCAATGCTAATATTTTTCAGAAAATGACGGATTTTCATGACAGAGAAGACTGCATCCTCTTTTGTTATCAGGAAAAAACTCTACCTGTGACTTGAGTCTTGTATGAGTTCCAAATGAGTTCCAAATGATTTCTTAGAATTGAGTGTACATCAGGACTAAATCTATCTAAACTGCTTTTCCACCTTATTTTTCTCTGGTCATCTGCCACCTAAGGAGGGAGGGAGGGAGGCAGAGAGAGAGAGATGGTTTTCCCCTCCCCACACAGGGAGGAAAGAAAATTAGTGGGATATGCATCTTCTGCTACCAGTAACATCCATCAAGGGGAATCCAACTCTATCCTCTACCATCCATGCATGGTGGTCAAAATCTTTATTGTTTCTGTAATGTATTGGGATTTACTTGAACTGTTTTCCCGTGTCTTTTGAATGCTGCTTAAGGTCGCTCAATTGGTGTGTCTGTGTAATGGTCACTGACTTGCCAGACAAGCTGTATCCAAGAAAATCATTGGCGGATTTGGGGCAGGAATTGGTTCCTTTAAACCTATTGGCTGCCGCCTAGTGGCCAACCATATACTGTAAGTAACTGAGCAGAAGCCTCTGTTTTCAGTTCTGTTCCTGTTGCCTCAATAAAGCAATGTTCCTGTTTGCAATCTCTCGCCTCGCTTAGTGCCTCCAAAGAACTCACTACACAAAAGTTTCACTCCCAAATCAGAAGACAAGGCCAAAGTGTGATTTGCCCTCTTTTGAATTGGAACATTTCTGTGCTGGCCCACATAGTGAAGAGCTGCATTTTAATATGCTATTGTTACACCAGTCATTTGGAATGAATATCTCATGGTCAGACTACATTCTTTCAAATACAAAGGTATACAGCATCTTAAGTATGATTTTCTTTGTATGAGCTCTGAATCAGGATTATAGTACACAAACAGCACTCTTTGTTGGGGAGAGAAGAGCCCTTCCCTTTGTAATGCTGAAGAGAGAGAGGGAGAGAGGGAGGACAAATCATAGCAACTCAGCATTTATTACGTCTTCTTCTGGGTTTTTTTACCATTAACTCAGCATACTTTCAAGGATTATAATTGCAAAATGAATTTTGTAATGAATTTTGCAAATGATTTTTCTCCAACCATACAGTACTGTATATGCTGCATATTATAAAGATTATAATCTCTGAACTGTTTTTATATTAACTCAATAATCCTGAATGAACTGAATATGAATATTTATGTATTGAATGATCCTGAGAAAACTGAATGATCATTTATTCAAGACTTTGTTTACACTACAAGGCTCTACTTACACTATAGTCCTCTAGCTATTACAAAGCAAGGCTTGTTTACACTAACCACAAAGCAAGAGGGTAAATTTATGAGGATTGTAAACTGATTTATGAGGATTATAAAACTGTGCTGTAAAATGCAATAAAACACTGCAGATGCTATTTATCTGCAATTATCACTCTACATTCTTATGTGAATTACAAACTGTAAAGGCTAGATTTTTAAAAGAAAGAGCATCTTCAGTATTAATACAAACAACTATTTTTCTATAGTCTTTTACAGTAATTACAAGCTAATATTTCAATTTTTACTCTCAGCTAAGATGCTTTTTTATTTTGAGCTGACATTTTATTTTTCTTTCCATCTTTTTATTCATCTGTCATTTTTTATATAAATCACTGGAGGTTTTTAAGAAGAGATTAGACAGCACTTTGTCTGAAATGGTATAGTGTCTCTTGCTTGGATGGGGGGGGGGGTTGGACTGGATGACTTCCAGGAGCCATTCTAACTCTATTATTCTGTTCTGTCATTCTGTTATTCTTTCTGATTGCATATATCTATCCCATCAAGTCCAGAGAAAGTCTGGAATGGTATAGGAACTCCTGCCATGGGCACGGGATTGGACTAGAAGACCTCCAAGATGTCTTCCAACCCTATTATTCTATATTTTGTGTTTTGGGAAGAATTAAATATATTTTTAGTTTCTGATCCAAAGTATTCTTTATCTTTTTTTAAATTGTCATTGAGGGGCTGCAATTGCTTTTCCATGCACCACAACTCTGATGTGCAATTTATTTGCCTTTTGAATTTTAAAAAGACATAAAGAGTTGCAATGCCATGATACGTATTTCATAAAACATCTCCATGTTCAGCAGATACATCCTACCAAGATATGAATAATTGTTGGATGAGGTGGGAGGATTAGATGCAGTGACTAGAAGAATCATTTCTCATATTGACTCTGCTGCTTAAATAGATAAGAGACTGTAGCTGTTCAGACTTTTTAAAAAATCTTTTTTCCCAAAACACAAAGAAGCACAGACCATTTAAGAAAGCAACAGACTACTCATATATCAGGGGAGCAATAGAGATGTGATCAGAGACTTTACAAGTACAGCGTTTGATTGAGAAAGTATAAGAGTCTCAATATTTATTTACAGAAAGCAGTCCTACAAATAGAAATGAGAAAAGAATGTTAAGATGGCTGCCAGCCCAAGAAATGAAGGGATATTTGACTTCTGAAAAAGTAAAAGAGTGAATTATATTTGGAAAATAAGGTGGGGGGAGGAAGCACACAGGAATAGGAAGCATCAGATCAAAAAGCAGTACAAGGAAAAGACATTTCTTCGTCATGGCACAGTAAAGTCAGTAGAAATTTTTGTTTAAAAAAGGAGCATTCAAAGCTACCTTTGTCACTGCAAAATCATTTTCTGGAATCCTTTGAAATATGAGGTTCTGTGCAGCAACAGGCAACCCAGCTAAAAGCTCCAAAAAAACCTTCCTCAGCAAATTGACTGTCAGTAACTCTATAAAAGACACAGTTGAAACACTCTGGGGAGACTTCTTGAGTTCAGAGGCAGTGGGTGTGGAAAAAAAGCAATTTCATTAACACAAGACAGAGTTGTGCCTGCTTAACAAAGGAGAGATAGTCCAAGCAAGAGCCGCAGATCAAGGTAGAGCTTTGCTGTAGTTCAGTGGAAAGTCCAAACCCAGCATGGGATCGGGAATATATTTTGAGATGATTTCTAACTCAATGTCTAACTTGAGGGATAGAGGCATCTAACAAACATTCCCTGTCCTTGATTTAAAATCCTCTGTGGAGCTTCACCTCCAATAGATTCTTGATGAGTCAATGAGTTATTGCCTTTTTCAATGCCATGGATCCAATTTAAAAGGCTTTGGGTGCTTGCTCAAGAAAAATGTCATGGGGAAGGGAAAGGAGCAAGTTTCTGCACATTAGAGAGAAAAGATGTATATATTTGGTATTACTGCAACCACACTTCATTGTCACCCAAATGACAATAGGCAGTTGCATATTTGATAAAACAGTTGCAAACAATTATTGATTTATTTCTTTCAGTTCTTTTCTAATTCCTATTTTTGCTTGGCTCATTACTACCGTCTTTCCCCCAAAATAAGACCAGGTCTTATATTAATTTTTGCTTTAAAAGATGCATTAGGGCTTATTTTCCAGTTAGGTCTTATTCTCCAGGAAATATGGTACTAATGTGTCTGTCTGGCAGACAATCTTAATTGGGGCTTATTATTGGGGGTGGGGCTTACATTACGAGTGTCCTGAAAAATCATGCTAGGGCTTATTTTCTGGGAAACACGGTAAATTTTCCTCCAGCTTGAATTTATCCCATTTTTTATTTTTCTAATTTATCCTCTTTTTCCTTCCATCTATTTCTTGCCAACACAGACTCACCCACACCAATTTTTACTTTGCCTTCTTTCCTCTGTCCTTTATCTTTTTTACTAAATAAAACTGTAAATTTGATGGGTTTACATGTTCTCTTCTTGCTCTTCTTTGGCTCTACTGGCAAGTGTAGTGGGAAAAGTCTATTAGGCAGAATCACAGCAGTGATTGCTAAGGAAAGGTAGAGATACGGTCTAGGATCAATCCTGTCATAGGTTTGCAGTAAGCTTTAAAGTAATCTCAATTAGCAATTGCTACAGCCAAAAGATTAGGTATGCTGAAAACTCTTGCACTGATTTCTACTGAATTTGGCTGTTTCATCATCTCACTATTTTCTAATCATGGTGTGAGAGATATAGGCATTTTCTCAATGATAGATCATAAGATATAATGGATAATCAGGATTTCATGTGTCCTGATTCACACTCCAGTTGGAATAGATGGGATAGATTTATGGCTTAGATTATTTCCGAAGCTATCCATGCGGCTGCAAATGGTTTAGTTTCTTCTCTTTCCCTAATTCAATATACTTCTTGTGAAAGAAGATCTAAAATTTCAGGGTTCTTTTTTGCCGCTCAGTATGTAATTAAGGACTGAATTTAGACAGAACTACCCCCCCCTTGCCTGGTGGCACAATGGTTAGAATGCAACATTGCAGGCTAACTCTGTCCACAGTCTGAAGTTCAATTCTGATGGCCTCATGGCTGGCTCAGCCTTTCATCCTTCCAAGATCAGTAAAATGAGGATCCAGATTGTTGGGGGGCAATATGCTGACATTGTAAACTGCCCAGAGAGTGCTGTAAAGCACTGTGGGTGGGTATATATGTCTAAGTGCTATTGCTGTTGCTATTGCCTGTTTCAATACAAAGTTTAGGCCTTCAGTTTCAAGAATATTTTACCTTTGCCCTAATGTGGTAAACCTCTTTCAAGCCTACCTTTCAAGCAAGCTTTATTTTGAGCAAAGATAATACTAAAAGACCAGCTAAAATGGAGGTAAACAGTGTTTTCCAAATCAGACTGACTGATCTTTTATGGAAGAAGAAACATAAAGACAGCTGGCTCTTAAGGATGTAAAACAAGGTATCTGTTCAGTTTCCTGTTCTTCCAAATATTAAGGATGTCAGGACACCTTGTCCTCATTTCTGTGCCATCTGGTCACCCAGCAAGGATGTTGGACTAGACATGACTTTTGTCAGCTTGAAGCCCAGAAAAAGAATAAAGCCACCATGTTGCATTATGTCCTAAACTTTTTCATATCCTAGGTGGATTTCATTAACAAAATAGGAGGAAGTGTC
This sequence comes from Vipera berus, assembly GCF_964194415.1. Taxonomy (NCBI): domain Eukaryota; kingdom Metazoa; phylum Chordata; class Lepidosauria; order Squamata; family Viperidae; genus Vipera; species Vipera berus. The sequence continues at coordinate 41,245,234 of NC_138209.1, read as the reverse complement.
ATAGTTAATGTAATTACTATCAATTAGACCTTTTGTAATGATTGTGCTAATTAAATTACAGGGTCATTTATAATTCTGCAAGTTATTATTCCACCATACACTTCCCGAAAGTATATGATGTAATACCAGAGAGGAGATTGAAAGAAACTTTTTTTAAATTTTAAAAAGAGAGAGATCGTTAATGGAAGTTTTACCTTATTCAGAAAACATACCAACCCACTAGAATTGATATGGCTCATTTTCAATACAAAAGTCTATTTCTGTTCATATTCAGATATGCCATCTTCCCATCTACGGAACTTCTGCTACCTTCATATCACATAAAACTTCATTTCCTAACTCAGCCAGCAGTACAAATGAGAAAGTTTTTATTCAATGTTCTCCAACCTGTCTCCCCACTAATGGGCTGGAATTGAACTATCAAAATTATCAAATTCATACTCTGCTTTCCTTTCAGACATTCAATGTGATATGTACAGCATCTCTCCTGTTAAATACTGTACATGGAGATAAATCATACTAATGGTATTTTATACATTTACATTAAATCTGATTAAAATTAGATTTCATTAGAAGTCCTAGTTCTACTGATTTATTACAATGTAGCTTCTACCCCAAGCATTAAAAAATAAATGTGGCCCACAACTGAAACAAAACTTAGATGGTAGAAACCCATTTAAACCCCCAATGTGTCTTTAGAAATAAAAGTAGTGACTCACTGCAATGTAGTGCTTTGAATATATGCCCGTCTCATGAGTGTGGGTGGGTGGGGATTGTGTGTATACTGATATATATATCTTTGTTGGTGCAAATTAAATGGTTGTAAATTTTTGAAATTTGTTTAAAGCTGATGATTTAAAAAAATGAATAAACAAAATGAGAAAATAAATTAGATATTGCAACATTTGTCCCCAAATCCTGTATTTAGGGAATTGTAATGAACTACCCTGCTCATTCTTTCATTTACTAGATTTATTATAATGCCAACCATCAATGATTTTTTTTGCCATTTTCAGTGAAACTGTCTCTTCACCTGCCCCTACATATTTGGAAAACCATCTGCAGTGCTCTGATATATCAAATCATCCATGAAGCCTCATTTCATCGCATCAGAAGCTCAGTTCAGCTCTGTAATGTATATAAACACACATGTACAAGGTTATTAACAAGTTATAATCGTTTAATACTATGAGGTAAACACCACTGACAGGGAAACACGCGGGAACTTTGACAGCTGTCAAAGTTCCCCGCCAGAGCGCAGGCGCAGCCATTTTGACAGCTCGCGGCTGTCAAAACACAGAAGCCGACTCACCACGCGGAGAGAAGAGCTGTCAAGACGCGACGGCGGTGATTGGATCAACAAGACGCGGTGCCAAAAGAAACGAACCTGATTGGACTACACTGACAGCCGCCGGCTATAAAAGCCGGACAAGTTATACTGTTCTTTGCCTTGCTCTTAAATAAATCCTAGTTGATTAACCTGTCGTCCAGAGTGGTCCTTCAGCCACTTCAAGCTCTGCTCCCTCTAGAAAGATTTTACTTCATGGAGACATAGAATCAGTCCAAAGTTGCCCAACCAAATTGGAATTTGGTCTGAAACTGGTAAGTTCTCCTCTAGACCAGAGCTTTCCAAATTTGGCAACTTTAAGACTTGTGGACTTCAACTCCCAGAATTCCTCAGCAAACATGTCAAGTTTGGAGACCCCTGCTCTAAATTATCAGACAGGCTTATTTTTTTCTATACTATGAATATAATTCAAATGGAAATTCAATTCTGAATCTTCTTAGGAAGGAGTATTTAATATCATCTTTAAGCATATTTTCATTCAAACTTAAATGGGTCCACATATAACACCCTTAAGGGCAATTTATTGTTCAAACATTTCTTTAATGAACACAAACACCTTAATAGTTACAGAGTTTGGGCAACAGTCTTTAAAGGTTTTCTATGAAATTAATTTAACTTTGTTAGGCATATCCTGTAAGCAGATACATTTTTATACATCCATTATTTTCAGATAACTTATCACTATTTGTTTATGTTTCAAAAGCTTCATGTCTTCCATTCTGATGTGGCTATACTTCCCTGATCCAGCCACCACAACTGCATAAGCATTTAGCAGCTCAGTCAATGGAGAATGCACCACCAAAAGATTAAATGACAGACTCATAAGCAATACAAGAAAGGCTTTCATGTTGCCTATCAGAACTAAAATAAAACGTCAGGCAGATTTGAATGTTCTTCCAAAGGAAAAGCATGTTGCCCCTTATACTCCATGCAACTAGAAAAAGAAAGGATTTGTGTTGTTTGTCATTATTTCCTACAGACAACTCATATAAGATAACACAGAACAACTCCTGAAAAGCTGATGAAAGCTTGTAAAGAAAAAAAAGTGAAGAGAAGTAAAGAAATTACAGAAGTGTTACTGAAAACCAGTTGTTGTTTGTTTCTCTGTTTTTTTAAAAAAGCAAAGGCACCACGGTAACCCAACCATGGAACCCCATGCAAATTTCAATTGCATAATAGCCATTCATTTTGAAAAGTGATTGATAGGCCAATGGACATAGCGATGACTAGAGACTGGGGTAATGGTGGAGTCTTAAAAACACATTTTTTAAAAAAAAACTGCAATGTTTTTTTTAAAAAAATATTCCTTTGTAGCATCTCCAGGTTCCAGGAAGATATGATCTGCAAATCTGGAAATGTTTCTATTAGGTAATGACTAAGCTGCTGAACTGTTGCTACCGTCACTTTCTATAAGAGAAGAGGTTCAGCCTCCATGGCACATGAATATTTCCCATAATACATCTGTTCTTGCTATCTTCACATCTGGGACTCTCTAAATTAGCCACCACTGTACTAGTTAAGGCCAAATAATTGTCAGAAGTCAGAAAGCTGCTGACATGCTAAGATGCTTTCTTGCTCTCTCTGCTGATAAAGTTGGCAAAAGAGAAAAATGTCTGTTCTTTTTTCCTGCATCACAAACAATTCTCTGTACCGCAGAGACCAATACATGAAAGGAATGATGGTGTAGGAATGACAGGACGTTCCGCCAAGTCAGCTTCCTTACTTCCTGTTTAGCAGAAATGCTGTTTCTTAGTGGCTTCCTCATTAACTCCTAGTGACAATGAGAGAACAAGAAATATTGGTGCAATAATATTGCATCTCTCATCTTCTTTAGCCCTAGAATGTACAGAAAAAATAGAATTTTGTCCAGTTAATACAGGTGTTTGGTAAAGAACAGCACCAGTCTTGTCTTCTAAAAGCTGGGTTTTTTGCTATCAACTAGTGATCACTGTTTTTCAGATTTGAGCTGCAAAAATCCAGAAATCTGGTTAGGTGGAGGTGAAAACACACTGAAAGAGCTACCTCTTTCCTGCAGACTAACGATTGCCCAGGTTTTTTTGCAGCCCTAGTCTTCCCAGTTGCAATGTATGGCAGTGAAAGTTGGACCATAAGAAAGGCTGAGCGCCAAAGAATTGAGGCCTTTGAACTGTGGTGCTGGAGAAGACTCCTGCGAGTCCCTTGGACTGCAAGGCGATCAAACCGGTCAGTCCTAGAGGAGATCAACCCTGACTGCTCTTTAGAAGGCCAGATCCTGAAGCTAAAACTCAAATACTTTGGCCACCTAAGGAGAAGGAAGGACTCACTGGAGAAAAGCCTAATGCTGGGAAAGATTGAGGGCAATAGAAGAAGGGGACGACAGAGAATGAGATGGCTGGATGGAGTCACTGAAGCAGTAGGCGTGAGCTTAAATGGACTCCAGAAGATGGTAGAAGACAGGAAGGCCTGGAGGAATGTTGTCCATAGGGTCGCGATGGGTCGGACACGACTTCGCAGCTAACAACAAAGTCTTCCTCAAACCTAGATTAAATATTTGCCCTAGAGGTATTAGTATTTTAACTGGGAGGAAGGCGAGGAAAGATACTCTGTGTTTTTAATATCTTACACAAGACACAATCCTTTCAGACAACTATCTCCTTCTGGAAGATAGGGAATCCTGGCAGAAAATTGTAAATTGCCTTTAGTTGCTTGTCAATTCAATGGGCTATAAATTAAGTAGTAAATCAAATAGTAAATTAATTTATCAGATTATCAAGTGGTCATTTTAAAGATATTCTAAAATAAATCTAATATTCTAAATTTATGGTGTCTGAACCCATAAGTAATCTTGCAGTCAGAAATTTTACTACTTCTTTCTCTTCCTGATTTTTAAAGGCTCGCCTAAATATTTCATCCTTTTTTCCTGGTTGGTTACAAAAAATAAAATAGGAAGGAAGGAAGGAAGGAAGGAAGGAAGGAAGGAAGGAAGGAAGGAAGGAAGGAAGGAAGGAAGGAAGTCATCACTGCCAGCAACGTAAAGAGTGAAGTAAAGGCTAACAGAAACTTTTGAAGAGGTTCTTCTAGATCTTTTCATGGAACTTGGATAGGAATAAATTATTTCAACAGCTGGTAACCATCATTTTTTAATGCTCATTAAAAGATCACCTTAACAGTTATGACAATTGGGGAACATCTAAACCAAACATGTCAAACTCGCGTTGTCACGTGATGTCACGCAACGTATCGAGATGATTTTGCCATTGCCGGCAATGGGGTGGGCGTGGCTTCCACATGATGCATCCGGCAGTTTGACACCCCTGATCTAAACAAACATTAGGAAGAAAACTTTATGTTTTCATCCACTTGCTGACACCAGTGTTCTCTGTGTGATCCACATAATGTATTTTTGCCCTGCATTATTTCTTGGGTGGTACGTTTTAACAGATAAATGTTACATTTCCCCTGAATTAGCTTTATTAGAAAATGGAAAAGGCCAGATATGCATTCATGCCAAATGATCTGAATCCATCAAAAAGCAGGAATAGAAGTTGCAAATTCAGCTTGCAATGCTTGATATCTTATTGCAGTAAAGATAATCTTACAATATTGCTTTCTGTAAATATATATTTTACAGTGGATATTGGAGCAACATAACTACTCCAATATACCCCAGTCAAAACTGATATGATAGTTAAAGACCACCTGCAGAAAGCTAATTCAGTTATTAATTATACAAGTGAAAAAGTTGCTTTTTTTCTTTTAATGACATTTTTTAATTGTCTTTTATCTTGCTCTTTAAATGTACCTTTATAACATCCGATGTTGGACAGGTATTGCTTGGATAAATCTAATCTAATCTAACAATATAATAATATAATATAATATAATTAATATAATATAATATAATATAATATAATATAATATAATATAATATAATATAATATAATATAATATAATATAATATAATATAATATAATATAATATAATATAATATAATAATATAATAATATAATATAATATTATAATATAATATAATATAATATAATATAATATAATATAATATAATATAATATAATAATATAATATAATATAATATAATATAATATAATATAATATAATATAATATAATATAATATAATATAATATAATATAATATAATATAATATAATATAATATAATATAATATAATTAATATAATATAATATAATATAATATAATATAATATAATATAATATAATATAATATATATAATATAATATAATTAATATAATATAATTAATATAATATAATAATATAGGCCTTCACACAGAATGGAATGAGTATCTTTGTGACTATTGCTATATATGGAAAACAGGGGTTAGAGTTAGGGCAGGGGTCGGCAACCCGAAAAAGGAAAAGAGCCACTGGGAACCGGTTCCATCACAGTGGGAGCCGCGTGCGCATGCGCGGACGCGCGCGGATGCCTTTTTTTATGTGTGATGGAACCGGTTCCCGGTTGCGTGACGTCGACGGCCCGTCTGCAAAGCTGCCGCTTTCGCAAGAAGCGGCGCCGCTACCCATTCCGAGAGGTGCGCGCGCACCTCTCCGAATGACCGTAGGTGTGCGTGCACCTCCCCAAACGTCGGCAGGTCTCCGTACCTCCGCGTGAACTGCCCGTTCGAAGAGGTACGCGCGCACCGGGCGGCTGGGAGCTGCAGGAGACGGCTCAAAGAGCCGCATGCGGCTCTGGAGCCGCGGGTTGCCGACCCGTGGCCCAGTCTAACACAATGCCATAAATACAAGAGATCCCAGATGAAACCAGCATGGTTGCATAAAAAACTGTCTGAATAAAAGGACAAGTATAAAAAATGGAAAGGGGACAGATTAGTAAAACAGAATACTAGCAAATAGCCTGAATCTGCAAGAACAAAATCAAGGAAATTAATGCTCAGAATGAAATAAGACTTGCAACAAATGCCAAAATTATTTTTTTTAAAAAAACTTTCAACATGTAAAAAAAAAGTCAAGGAAACAATTGGTCCACTAAGGGGAGAAGATGGCAAGGAGGTGACAGGTAACAGGTAGAAAGTGAAACTCCTTAATTCATTCTTTACATATGTCTTTACAAAAAAAGGAAACAATAGTCCAATGTGTCAATAGCAGTGCAGCATAAGACAGGATAGGAATGCAAGTCAAAATAGGCAAGAAAATGGTGAGAGAACATCTATCCAATCTGAATGTGTTCAAATCCCCAGGACCAAATTTTTTGCACCCCAGGGGTAGCCCTAACAAGCAGGCATATACATAGAATGAAGGCTACTGCTAAGCTTGTAAGCCGCCCTGAGTCTTCGGAGAAGGGCGGGATATAAATGTAATAAAAATAAATAAAATAAATAAATACTGAAGGACCTGATGTGATCTCAAAACCACTGAATACTATCTTTCAAAGCTCCAGGAACTATCAGAGCTGACATGGTTCCAATCTTCAAACAGGGAAAAAGTAGATACAGAATATAGAATAATCAATATTTGGGAAAATCCTAGAAAAATTAATCAAGCAGCAGATTTGCAAGCACCTAGAAATGAACAAGGTGATTACTAGAAGCCAATATGGGTTTGTTAAAAACAGATCATGCCAGACAAAACTTACTGTCTTCTTTATAGAGACTAAATTAGTGGATTGGGAAAATGCTATGGACATAGTTTACTTAGACTTCAGTATGTCATTTGACAAAGTAAACCACAGGCTACTTTTGGTAAGATAAAACACTGTGGCGTAAAGAAACATTACCACCAAATGGATTCACAACTGGTTGACCAACCACATTCAATGGAACTACATCTACATGGAGGGAAGAATGCCTATTAGGCCCAGTACTTTTCAACATCTTTATAAATTATTTAGATGAGGGAACAAAAGGAAACATATCAAGGAACTGCCAATACTTTAGAAGATAATCTCAGGATTTGGTAGGATTGTGACAGACTTGAACATTGGGCCCTATGCAATAAGATGCAGTTCAGTGGTAAGAAAAGTAACATCCTGCATCTAAGTAAGAAAGCAGGTATAGAATAGGTGATTTCTGGCTCAACAGTTGCAACTGTGAGAGGGATCTAGGAGTGATAAAGGACCACCACCATTAAGATATCTTTACTTTTACTTTACTTTACTTTTATTAAATTTGTATACCGCCCTTCTCCTGAAGGACTCAGGGCGGTTAACAGGGCATATATAAATAACAATACAAAAATTAAAAAGGAATTAAATAAGTGCCCAGTTAAAAATTACAATAACAATAAAAGACCCATTAAAAACCCTAATGTTCCCCATCAGGCCAGACCAGCTAGTTCAAATAAGTGGGTCTTCAGACCGCGCCGGAAGGAGCGAAGGTCCGATGCCATCCGGAGCTCAACTGGCAGTTGGTTCCATCTGATGCAGCTGCCATAAAAGCCAAAGTAGTCCTAGTAAGGTAAAGGTAAAGGTTCCCCCGCACATGCGTGCTAGTCGTTTCCAACCCTAGGGGCCGGTGCTCATCTCCGTTTTACAGCCAAAGAGCCAGTGCTTGTCCGAGGACGTCTCCGTGGTCATGTGGCCAGCATGACTAGACACCAGAGGCGCATGGAACACTGTTACCTTCCCACCGTAGTGGTCCCTATTTTTCTACTTGCATTTTTACGTGCTTTCGAACTGCTAGGTTGGCAGAAGCTGGGACAAGTAACAGGTGCTCACTCTGTTACGTGGCACTTGGGATTTGACCCGCCAAACTGCCAACCTTCTGATCGACAAGCTCAGCATCATAACCCACTGAGCCACCGCATCCTAGGCTGCATCAAAAGACAGCTTCAACATCACAGGAAGTGATAGTATCACTCTATACTGTAATAGTGAGGCCACACTTAGAATACTGCATCTAGTTGTCATCACCACAATACAAAAATGATGCTGGGTCACTAGAAACAATGCAGAGAATAGTAACAAAGATACTAAGTCATCTGGAGGCTAAACTCCAGAAAATGAACAGTTAAGGAAACTAGGTATGTCTAGCCTGTTAAAGAAAAGAATTAGGGTGACATGATAACTGTTTTCCAAAAGTTGAAAAGCTCTCACAGAGAAGAAAGGGTCAACTTATTCTCCAATGCAGCTGAGGGCAGGAGAAGAAGTAAAAAGTGGGAGATCATTAAAAAAAGATCCAACGTAGAACTTAGGAGAATTCTAAAAGAACAATCAATCACTGATATAGTTTGCAGAAGTTGTGGATGCTCCATCACTGGAGATTTTGAAAAAGAGACTAGACAACCATTTGTCCAGAATGGTTGGACTAGAAGATGTCAATGTTGTAAACATTGACATGTTTTTGCGCTGACAATATAAGAGACAGCCTGTAACTTTAATTGCTTCATTTGGGAGGGAGGAAATCTACCCGGAGTCGCCTGTAAAGGACTCCCATATGCACAACGACTGACTAAATTGTTCCTGAAACATATCTACTGACTGCATGGTGCCCCTAAGTGAATAATTTCAGATAGAGGAGTGCAGTTCACAGCGAAATTTTGGAGGAATTTCCTTAAATTAATTGGATTGTCTCAAGGTTTATCATCTGCTTTTCATCCAGCTACCAATGGGCTGCAGAATCCGCTAACAAAATGGTGGAGTAATACCTCTGATGCTATGTTTCCTACCAACAGACAAACTGGACTGACCTCCTCCCCTTCGCTGAGGTGGCCTACAATAATTCTGTTCACAGCAGCATTGGCTACATGCCTTTCAGAGTAGCCACAGGAAAAGAGTTCAGCCCAATGCCTGACTATCCTCAGCTGCCCTCTGCTTCCCAGACACTTGATCAGTGGGTGAGGGGGTGGGAAGAGGTTTGGAGAAGCATGAAAATGGCATTAAAAAGGATTTCTGAGACTTATAAAAAACAAGCTGATAAAAAGAGGGCTCCCCAAAGAACATTCCAAGTTGGGGAAAAGGTTTATCTGTCTACTAAATATTTACATCTCAAATTACCCAGCAAGAAATTGGGATCAAAATTCTTGGGGCCTTTCCCCATTGTGAAAATCATCAACCCAGTCACAGTAAAATTGAAGCTCCCCAGACTTTTGGGGGAAAAATCACCCGGTGTTCCATTGTAGCTTACTGAAACCTTTTCGAGCCTCCACTTTAAGACCTCCCCCTAAGAAAGTACCTGGACCCCTCATAGTAGTGGGTCAGACCCATTAAGAAGTGAAACATATTCTTGACTCTAGAATCTTTAAGGGGAAATTGCAGTACCTAGTATAATGGAAGGGATACCCATTGTCTGAAGCCATTTGGGTAAAATCTAGTGATGTGAAAGCTGACAGACTTATCAAAACGTTTTATGAGAAACACCCCAACAAAGAAAAAGCCAGCTCCTAACTTGTGTTTGCTTACATTACAGGATCTGTTCTTTTGTAAGGAGGGGGGCTGTCAATGCTGCAAACATTGACATGTTTTTGCACTGACAATATAAGAGACAGCCTGTTACTTTGATTGCTTCATTTGAGGGGGAGGAAATCTACCCACAGAATGGGAAGTGAAACATCATATTTAAAACTAATTGGATAATGTGATTTATGACATGTAGATAAGGGTGGGGATTGCATGTGTGTTGTGATGGGTTTGGGGAGTGGAGATTTCAGATTCTGGCATCCCTCCATGAGTGCCAATGTTTCGTTTCATTATTAAGACTTTTTAGATAAACAATGTTTGCATTTTATTTGAACTATCTTATTTATCGGAACCATGACATAAGACCTCCAAGGTCCCTTCCAAACCTGTTATTCTTATTATATCATGGTTTTGAGGAATCGCTACCACAAATGATACTGAGAAACTGAGTTAACTTGATGATTCAAAGGTGTGAGTCAATATAGGTGTGAAACATATTGTATGTGCAAGATAACAAAAATAATCAACAGTGACCTACTATGTGAGATCTGGAAACCCCATACTCCACTTTCTTCAGATTACTCTCCTGACAGCCAAAGTATTGCTATTCCATCCAACCATTCTTCAGATTTACGTAGGAAGATACATACTCCATGCTGAAGAGCTGAATGTCCTGTAGATGATAATGTAGCTCTAGTATTAGAAGTAATAATAGGGCCTTGATTCCAATTTACTCTGACTGGTACAGCTTGAAGCTTGGAGCCAATGTCTCAAATGGTAGAACTTGTGCTAGGAGAAGGAGATTCACCTATCTGGGTGGTTGTCCATGAACCATAATCTTTAGTCTGCTTTTCACAGTATGAACTCTCAAAAACATTACCACTCAACTTAGTCTTTACTCATAAATGCTTTCCCTGTTTGGCTTCTGACCAAATTCACTTAATCCAAATATTCCACCATGTCAGCCAAGGGGACTGTGAATAAGAAGAAAAGCTGAGCCATCCTACCAAAAAAATATGTTTAACCATCCCCAGGAAAATTGCTATGTATTATGAGGTTTGAAGTGCAGTTAGTTGAAAGCATTAAACTGCAAAAGTAGATGGAAATTAAAAATTCCAGCATCTTAGAGCTGCTTCAGCTACAAGGATTAAGACTAAAAATGGCTTAGTTTCCAAAATATTTCAGCTGGCTAGAAGAAATTCTAGAACTTGGCACATAAAATCTTTACTTCATTTATTTTAGATCAGCAGACGAAAACCTTATCTACAGTGTAGTAATAGACATATGGCCAAGAAACCCATTCAATGCAAAAAGTTATAATGAGAATAATAATAGTGATAGTTTTATTTGAAAAAAAATGGAACAGCATCCCTTTAATCTGCTGGATTGATTTACTTCTTTAAAAATCATAAAACTATATTTTGCAAGACTAAGAAATATTCATAGTAATATAATTCAGTTGAAATTGGGAAGAACTTTTATATTTTATAAAATCAGCCATACTTTACAACTCTTACAGAATTTCCCCTAATCATACCACAAGAAATAAAACAGTTCTTAAAGAATAGAATAGAATAGAATAGAATAGAATAGAATAGAATAGAATAGAATAGAATAGAATAGAATAGAATAGAATAGAATAGAATAGAATAGAATAGAATAGAATAGAATAGAATAGAATAGAATAGAATAATGGCAGAAGGTCACCAGCAGTTTTTTATTTGGTTGTTGTTTCCTGAGAAGTCTCAAGAAATATAATCTCTGTTGGGCCTTCTTAACCAATGCTATAACATGAGCACTCCAGGTCAGGTCCTCCTTTATGGTAACACCCAGAAACCTAAAGCTTGCCACTGCTCCACACAGTCACCGCTGATGACCAGGGGCTGAATATCTGACCTATTTCTCCTGTAATCTACTATAAACTACTTGGTCTTAGTGGTGTTGAGAAGCAAATTATTGTCTCTGCATCACAAGAGCCACTGCTCCACCTCATCCTGGTAGGCAGACTCATCCCCCTTGGAGATAAGCCCCACCAAAGGCAGAGCTCAGCAGGGCAGGGCAGGGCAGGAGAAAGGAATTTGAATTTTGAATTTTATTGAATTTATATACCGCCCTTTCCCGAAGGACTCAGGGCGGTTTACAGGGTACTTAAAACATTGATACAAAAATTAAAAACAATTAAAAAGATTAAATTAAATCCCTGAAAAAATATAAAAAAACCCAGTTAAAACTCTCAGCCTGGGCCAGAAAGCTCAAAGAGCCAGGTCTTCAGGTCCCGGCGAAATGAACGAAGGTCAGGGGCAGTCCTGAGCTCTGCGGGCAGCTGGTTCCAGAGGGCAGGCACACCCACAGAGAAGGCCTTCCCCCTGGGTGTTATCCACCGGCAATCTTTTACCGGCGGCACTCTGAGAAGGCCCTCCCTGTGGGAGCACAAAGGACGAAGGGAACCTGATGCCGGTAGCAGGTGTTCCCTCAGATATCCCGGACCCAAGCCATTTAGGGCTTTATAGGTCATCACCAGCACCTTGAATCTCACCCGGAGGGCAACCGGAAGCCAATGCAGCTCGCGGAGTAGAGGTGTTACATGGGAGTGTCGGGAAACCCCCATCACAACTCGCGTGGCCGCATTCTGCACCAGCTGAAGCCTCTGAGTTGTCCTCAAGGGCAGCCCCATGTAGAGAGCATTGCAGTAGTCTAAACGGGATGTCACGAGTGCATGAGTGACTGTGCATAGGGCATCTCGGTCCAGGTAGGGTCGCAACTGGCACACCAGGCGAACCTGGGCAAAAGCCCCCTGGTCACAGCTCCTATGTGGTCTTCAAAATTGAGCTGTGAATCCAGGAGGACGCCCAAGTTGTGAGCCCTATCAATGGGGGGTAACACCTCACCCCCCCCATCGTTAAAGATGGAATAGTCTGGTTGACCCGAGATGCCGGTATGCACAGCCACTCAGTCTTGGCAGGATTGAGACGAAGCCTGTTTCTCCCCATCCAGACCCAGACTGCCTCCAGGCAACGGGACATCATGGCGAGGGCATCACTGGGTTGGTTCAGGGTGGAGAAAAAAAGTTGGGTATCAACAGCATACTGATGATACCCCACCCCGAAACCACAAATGATCTCTCCCAGCGGCTTCATATAGATGTTGAACAGGAGGGGAGAGAGAACCAACCCCTGAGGAACTCCACAAATGAGAGGCCTCGGGGCGGATCTCTGCCCTCCCATCAACACCGACTGTGAGAGGCCCAGGAGATAGGAGGAGAACCACCGTAGAACGATGCCTCCCACTCCCAACCCCCTGAGACGCCGCAGTAGGATACCATGGTCGATAGTATCAAAAGCCACTGACAGATCTAATAGGACTAGGACAGAAGAACAACCCCTGTCCCGAGCTCGCTAGAGATCATTCACCAGCATGACCAATGCCGTCTCCGTGCTGTGCCCAAGCCTGAAACCTGATTGGTATGGGTCCAGATAATCAGTTTCCTCCAGGAACAGAGGAAGCTGATGCGCCACCACACTCTCAACAACCTTCACCAAAAAGCGAAGGTTGGAGACCGGACGATAGTTATTTAAAACAGCCGGGTCCAGGGCAGGCTTCTTGAGGAGGGGTCTCACCACCACCTCCTTCAAGGCAGCGGGGAAGATACCCTCCTTCAAGGAAGCAGTTATTACTGCCTGGAACCAGCCTCGTGTCTCCTCCCGGGCCGCATAAACCAGCCAGGAAGGGCACGGGTCCAACAAACAGGTGGTGGAGCTTAGCCTTCCCATCATCCTGTCCACATCATCAGGGGAAACAGGATCGAACTCAGTCCAGATAACATGCTCAAGACCGTCCGATTCCTCCACGTCAGACTCTGCCCAGTCAGAGTATCGGAACTTTTTCCCCATTGCCGGCAATGGGATGGGCGCAGTTTTGTTGTGACACATCTGGCCCATGGATGATCCGGCCCTGCTCTAGATGAACACTTGCGAAATCTAGATGAGTTCAAATTACCAAGAGCAGATGGATTACATCACAGGGTTCTGAAGGAGCTAGAGACATGATCTTAGAATCACTGAACAAAACATCTCAAAGCTCCTGGAGCACTAGGGAAATAGCAGAGGATTGCAAAAGAGCTGAAGTGTTTCCAATCTACAAAAAGGGGAAAAAGTGAATCCAGGAAACTACAGACCAATCAGCCTGACATGAATAACTGAGAACATCTTGGAAAAGATAATCTGCAATGAATTAGCAAATACCTAGAAACAAGCAAAACAATTACTAAAAGCCAGCAAGAGTTTGTCAAAAACTGATCATGTCATTCAATCTTTATTGCCTTCTTTGACAAATTGACTAAATTAGTGGGTTGGAGAAATGCAATGGACATAGTTTACTTAGACTTTAGAAAGGCATTTGACAAAATAGACCACAACCTACTTCTTGGTAAGTAGAACAATATATGGTAAACAGTACCACCACAGTGGGGTATCACAAGATTCTGCCTTAGCCTAGTACTCTTCAACATCTTCATAAATGATTTAGATGAGGTGCTAGAAGGGGAATTGATCAAATTTGCAGATGACTTCAAGCTGGAGAGAATAGCTAATACTTTAGAAGATAGACTCAAGATTCAGAAGGATCTTGACAGACTTAATATTGGGCACTGCAATTCAGTGGAGAGTAAAGTAAGTTCCTTCACATAGGTACGAAAAACCAAATGCACAGGTATAGAATAGATGGTACCTGTCTCAACAGTAGTAGCTGTGAGAGGGATCTAGGTATCCAAGTAGAGAGCCAGCAGTGGCTGCACCTGCCAAAACAGGTAATGCATTCTAGGCTGCATCAACACAGGGATCATTGCATGATCATGTGAAGTAATAGTATACTGTGCTGGAAAAATCACATTTGGAATACTGCATCCAGTTCTAATCACCAAAATACAAAAATATATGTTGAGACCCTAGAAAGAGTGCAGAGAAGAGCACCTGAGGGAACACCTGCTGCCAGCATCAAGTTCCCTTCATCCAGTGCGCTCCCACAGGGAGGGTCTCCTCAGGGTGCCGCCGGTTAAAGATTGCCGGCGGGTAACACCCAGGGGTAGGGCCTTCTCAGTGGGTGCGCCTGCCCTGTGGAACCAGCTGCCTGCGGAGCTTAGGACTGCCCCCACCCTCCGTTCTTTCCGCCGGGACCTGAAGACCTGGCTCTTCGAGCTCTCGGGCCCAGGCTGAGAATATTTTTAATTGTAATTTTAACTGGGTTTTAATTTTCTCAGGGTTCTATTTAATCTCTTTTAATTTGTTTTAACGTTTGTATTGACTGTTTTTTAAATGCCCTGTAAACCGCCCTGAGTCCTTCGGGAAAGGGCGGTATATAAATATAAATAAAATAAAAATAAATAAATAAAAATAAAGTGTCTGGAGGCGAAACCATATGATGAACAATTAAGAGAACTAGGTATGTCTAGTCTAATGAAGAGAAGGACTGGGGAGATATGAAAGCAGACTTCCAGTACTTGAGGGGCTGTCACAAAGAAAAGGATGTGAATCTATTCTCCAATGTATTCTTTTACAAAGGGCAGGATAGGAAGTAACTGGAGAAAGATCATTAAAGAGAGATCCAACATAGAACAAAGGAGAAATTTCCTGACAGTGAGAACAAATAATCAGTGGCTTACCTCTGAAAGTTGTAGTTGCTCTATCACTGCAGGTTTTTGAGAAAGGACTGGGCAAGCTTTAGTCCAGAACTGTATAAGGTCTCCTATACAAGAAGAAGACCTCAGGGACCCTTTCAACCATATTATTCTATATTGTATGTTCTAAAAGTTCCATAGCCACTGGAAAGAAAACTGTGGGTAATTAGCTGGACACTTCCAAAAGGTTAATCCATCCATAACCCTTTTATGGACATATCAGAAGCAAAAGAGTGATGGAAAGTAGGCCACTAGGTCAGACATGTCAAACACAAGGCCCGGGGGCCAGATCCGGCCCGTGAAGTGGTTTCATGTGGCCCGCGAAGCCATCCTGGAAACAGTGAGGGAATGGCCCCCACTGCCTTGGCCCTGGCCCAGAGACCCTCCTCCTGCCAGAGACCCTCAGATCTGTCCCACTCCTGCCCAGGCCCCCATAGGCACCCTTGATGCGAACGATGTAGACCTGGCCACGCCCACCCAGTAGGCCATATGCACTTTAGCCATGCCCACCCAGTAGGCCACGCCCACCCAGGCCACACCCACCCGGCCCCCTGAGGGCAACCGCAATGCTGATGTGGCCCTCAATGAAATTGAGTTTGACACCCCTGCACTAGGTGATTCTTCCTGTATTTTGCACCATAAAAGAAATAATTTGGTAGACAGGGCTGATTTATCCAACATACTTCATGTCTACTACTAAAAAGTCAGTAATCTTTGAGAGGGCAACAGCATATGTGGAATAACATACACATGCATTTTGCTTTTCTCAGAATGTCTGCCCTAAAGGAAAGTACATTTCCATAAAATGTGTCCAAGGTGGGATGACATGTCATACAATATCCAAGAAGTATCAAAACTGACTAATTATTAAGCTACCCAGTGAACCTTCATGATTTTTTTTTAAAAAAACTTCTCCATAAAATGAATGTCATACATATAGGTTAGGATTTGTGTTGCATGTGTGCATACACACACATGCTACACATACACACAGTATGTGCATGTCTGCATCTATATACTTTCTAATCTAATGCTAAGTATTACAGAATATTTAACTGAGTAAAGTGTAGCCCTCTTACAGCTGGGGTGGTCTACCACATTTTTTTTTTTTGGGCAGATCCGAAGATTTTTCCCCACTATATCATAGATGAAGGTTTTTTGCCTCTTTCAAATGCAAAATGCATAGAAACCATAAATATAAATATAAAATAGGCTTAACATAATGAAAGAAAAGGGAAAAAATATTTTCTAAGAAATTCAGGAAATTCCCAAGAAGTCTAGCTCTGCATGGCTCCATTCATTCTTTCCATTGGGCCTTTGCTTATTCACAAAACCTACTCTGTATGGCTTTAAGTGCTATATTTTCAGACTTCAAAATTTGATCTTTTTTCCTATTATTTTCTGCAATAGATGCTTACAGACCTAATAAATGCTGAATTGGTACATGGTTAACTAGAATGATTAATATTCCAAATTTCAGTATATAGATCTCATTTATCTGTAGGATATTCCTCTTTTGTACTATATCTGGTTTCTTCTAAGACCAATTAGTCCTTGTATCTTCAAAACAGCAGGTTGACAAGAATCACATCACCTTTGGTATCCAAGGCTGAATGAGAGTTCATTATTTCATAGATTATAAATTAGACCTTGAGAGGTAGTATTACTAAGCTTCTTCCTTCAGGTGAAATTAATTCTTACAGAGAAAATAGCTATAAAGTATTGAAAATTGTTGATACCTCACAGTATTTATCAGAAGGCAAATTATTCACCCTTCCCAAATAATTACTTGTGAATTGGTGAGGTAGGATTCTTCCATTTATTAAGACCCCATCCTGTGGACCATTCTGCCACCAGAGGTGAGAGCTGCCCCCTCCCTTTTTGGCTTTCTGGAAGTGTATCTAACCTGGCTTTGCCAGTCAGCCCAGGATCCCTAGGTGGGTGCTCACTGCTGGAGATGGCTGATGGGGTAAGAAGAGGAGCCTTGGTGGAGCAGTGGGCTAATGCCTCCTTAAGTAACACCAGCTGCCTGCAATTAGTGCAGGTTCGCATCCCACCAGGCTCAAGGTTGACTCAGCCTTCCATCCTTCCGAGGTAGGTAAAATGAGGACCCAGATTGTTGGGGGCAATAAGCTGACTTTGTAATAATGCCGCTTGGGGGGGGGGTGAAAGCCCTAATAAGCAGGCATATACATAGAATGAAGGCTATTGCTAAGCACATTGATTTGTGCTTTAAATTGTAAGCCGCCATGAGTCTTCGGAGAAGGGCGGGATATAAATGGGATTAAAAAAATATAAAAAAAATCTCATCCAGTTCTTAGCTCTCTTATTTCAGTTTCAGCATAGTTCTTAATAATAATTTAATTCTGTGTTGATTTAATCTTTTAACTATTTTTGCTTGTTTTATAACCCGTAAGCTCCCCATCTTGTAGGGACAATGAGGGACATTAAAATTGATAAATAAATTTTAAAAAACAGTCAAGGTTTTCTGTCCACTGTCTCCTCCCGTTTGGCTTGTTTCTATATACTTTTTTCTTTGTGTCATTATAACTTCTCTTTCCTTTTACCCTTTACTCCACCCTAGTGTTTATTTTCCTTTTCCTGTTTGCACTAAAAGGGAGAAAGGGAAGTTGTCTTTATATATTTAAGTTTCATTGTCTGACAGTATTGTTCAAACTATGTGCAAGTGGGTATCCATTAGTTTGAAATTTGGGTTACTTAATTTTTCTAGTAATTAAAATTAATTAATATTGTAATTACTCACATTGTTAATGTTATTATTTTATTCTTTTGTCCTGGCCCAGCCTTATTATTGAAGTGTGTTTCTAGCAGATACAAACTGATATTGTTTGTTTGACTGATTATATGCCACCAAGTCATTATTGATTCTAAGTGACCACATAAATACATTTTCTCCATGACAATCTAATTGGTCCTTCAGGTCTTCCAATCATCACTGTAACTGACCACCAATATGACCGCCTTACTTCTGGTCATTTTCTTATCTTTCTGTCCATCTTTCTGGCATTAAAACTAGGTCCTCATACAATGGGTCTGAAGCAGGATAATTTGAACCTGGTCATTTGTGCTCAGATGAGAACTCTGAATAGATTTTTTTGGTGATCCATTTGTTTGTTTTCTGGTAATCTCAAAAATCTCTTCCAACACCAAAGTTCAAAAATGTTGACATTCTTTCTATCCTCCATCTTCAAAGTCCAACATTCAGAGTGTGTCACATATATATTTGCACACTCATCCATCAGGATATTTTATCTAGACTGACAAAATGAGAAAATTGGTAATTGCACAAGATCTCTCTCTCTCTCTCTCTCTCTCTCTCTCTCTCTCTCTCTCTCTCTCTCTCTCTCTCTCACACACACACACACACACACACACACACACACACACACACACAAACACATACATTTTCCCCAGCAAATGATTTACTTTAATTCAGTTTTGTTTGGGGAAATAAGAAGTGTGTGTGTGTGTGTTAAGGCAGGTGGTAGGCAATATATCATTTCCATAAACTTCTGATTGCTGTTCACAGAATCTTTCTTCATTGCCTACAACTGGTTGAGTGTTATTGGTGTCGTAGTCCAATGCATCAGATGGAAACTATGTATTTCTTTCATGTACACTTCATTTTTACTTGGCTAAAAGAACAATATGATTAACTTTTCCTGTTGAATTACAAGCTAAAATACAAACAGAGATTCTTTAACCCACTCATATCTGAGAACCAAAACAGGATCTCTGAAAATGCATCCCTCCCAAAAGGTTGGTTACTCATTCTGGGCCAAGGGCAGAGAAGATGCTTTCAGATTCCCATTATGTAGCTCAGCTTGTCTCAGCTGTTGAAAGAAATTATCTAAAGAGTTTTGGTTCACACCAGGAGACAATGGCATGACAGCTTTG
The DNA here is from genome assembly GCF_964194415.1 of Vipera berus. Taxonomy (NCBI): domain Eukaryota; kingdom Metazoa; phylum Chordata; class Lepidosauria; order Squamata; family Viperidae; genus Vipera; species Vipera berus. The sequence continues at coordinate 41,225,932 of NC_138209.1, read as the reverse complement.
ATTTATGAAGGAGATGATAGCTTGGGGAATAGTTGAGAGCTACATCCTTAATTTCAAGGGTTTTCTGTGGGCCACATAAGAAACCAATACATCAGAATGAGATTTTGACAGCCAGTGAGCACTGATGGTATATATGGATTTCTTCAAAAATAATACAGAATAGTGTTGACATCTGAAACTTTCTGTAATCTGCAGTATCTTTAGAATTAGCATTTTTAAATAAATACCCTGAGAGAAACAAAATTCAAGTTTGGCATGTATGTACTGTATGTATGTGTGTATTTGTTTGTTTGTTTGTTTATTGAATTTCTATGTGCCCATCTCACTAATACAACAACTCTGTGTAAATCATAAGAGCATAAGGAAGTATGAATGAGATATTTGATGAAGACAGTAGAGTAGATTATAAAAGTTATTCACTTCTATATTTTCACATGCACTATAGAAATACAGGTAATCCTCAGTTTACAGCAGTTCATTTAGTGACCCTTCAAAGTTAAAATGTCACTGAAAAAAGTGACTTATGACCATTTTTCACATTTATGATCACTGCAGCATCTCCATGATCAGGTGATCAAAATTCAGGCACTTAGCAATTGATTCATATTTATAACGGTTGCATATTCCTGGGGTCATGCAATCACTTTTTGCAACCTTCTGATAAGAAAAGTCAACGAGGAAGCCAGATTCACTTAACAATGGTGTTAACAGCTGCAGTGATTCACTTACGTGTAGCAAGAAAAATCATAAAGTGGGGCAAAACTCACTTAACCAATGTTTCACTTAGCAACAGAAATGTCGTGCTCAGTTGTGGTCTTAAGTCGAGGACGACCTGTAAAACATTCTGTTTCAATTCCATAGTTACACCATAAAAGAAATTGAGGAAAAAGAAACTGCAGTTTTTTTGTGTATTTGTGATAATAGAGGATTGATTAAAAAGAGAAAGACACTCTTGAGTCAAGCTCAGATCCTAGTGATGCAGTTTTCTTGACAACAGTATGGAAGCAGATGGTCATTGTCTTCTTCCAAAACGTTACTTTCCCTTCCCATCAATCTAGTCTACAGCTTGGGATTCTCTAGTGTTCTCTATCATAGAATAGCCAGGTGAGCTTAGACTTTATTGTATAAGCTAAGGATAACTACTTGTTGCAAGATGAGGTCATTTATGATTGATATATCATTAAAAGAGCTGGAGGACTTCAAAGAAACACAGCGGCTCCAGTAGGAAAGGTGTCTATAGTTCTGAAAATAACCAGAAGTCGAACTCTTTTTTGGATTGTGGTAAGACAAACATGTTAAGCAAGCCACAAAGTAAGTTGTTGCCTCTTTATTGGGATTTTATATCAGAAATATCCTAAAATTCTTCATTCCATTGAAATTATATTACTGTATTGCATCTATTTTAGCTACCATATGATGTTGGATTATGTATTGTATCTGTAATGGTTAAAGGCACTGGACTACAAACTTAGAAACTCTGAGTTTTAGTGTGCATTGGGCACGTAGCCATCTGGACGTTGTGCCTCTCGGCCCCAGGAAAAAAGCCATGGCAAACCATTTCTGAAAATGTTGCCAAAAAAACTGCACAGGTCACCAGAAGCCAACAATAACTGAAGGCACAAATATATATTAGTGTCTATATAGTAGTTGTGAACAAGCCAGTCATGTGATTATGGCAATATAAAAAAAATCTGTTACTGCTAAAATATTACCTAATTTGCATTGAGCATTATGGCAAAATTGCAATCCCAGTTTTGTTCAACTAAGAGGATGTGCCAAGTTGTCAATCTTTCTTTTTAAGACTCCCTTTTCTTTCTTCCTAGGCATTTATTTTCTCAAATCATTAATTTTCTCAGTACGCATGAATTGTTTGGCATCTGCTTGTTTGTCACAGTAAAGCAGATTTTATCTACTATAATCTACAGTTGAAAGATGCTGAATTTGGAAGCTATATTTGTCATCTAGAAATCATTAAAAATAGAAGCAAATAATAGAACCTCTGTCTGTTTGCACTGGAAAAAGACTGAATTTTGAAAAGAGACTGCTCTTTGTATTTTTTTCCCAAAATGTTGTTTTCCCCATAAACAAGTTTGTCTTTAAAGATACTACTCTACTAAAATCAATATATTTTAAAGCAGGCTCCACAGAAAGTAAAGTCATTGTAATGCTATTAATTTGAGTAGAATTATACTTTTAGGCTGATGCAAAATTCTTTCCTTAATTTTTTCCCACTTTCTCATTGTTCGGTTGATAAATTTAATTTTTAAAACTGCATACAAGACAGCATAAAGGCTTCTCAGGTAAAAAAAAAAACATGCCAAATTACTGAAGACTAGGCACATGAGAATCTGTGTTAAATTATCAAATGATTTTGGAACTTGAAGGGTTTCTTTCCATTGCCACCTTTTGAACAACCAGTTCAGAGGAGGAAAAGATTGTGGGAAAGAGGGTTGAGAGACTGGGAATAGTTTGGAATAAATGAAACTGGGCGCCTAAAGGGAAAAAGTCTGTTAATGAATGGTGTGGAATGTTTATGAATGAAGGGAGAGAAATTCAACCAGATGACTCAGGAACCTGTTGTCTAGGTCACATCCCCCACACGGGAGGACACCAGAACTCAAACTGGATCCACCCCCATTCTACCCTCTTTCGACAGCGACAACAGAGAGAATGACCCAATGGTGAGCCGACATGTCCCACCTTTTTCACTGCCTGCCAAGCTCATAATCCCGAAGTTGGGTACACAGGCAGATTAAAAGGTGCTAGTTGATTCTGGATGTTCCCGGTGCATCATTAGCTTGCCATTTGCCATGAAACTGGGCATACGAGCAAAACTACTCTCCAAACCTGTGAGATTCGAGCAAGCTGATGGCTGCTTGATGGGAAGGACTTTAGTCACACAATTAACGGAGCCCTTACACCTGGAAATAGGTGAGCACTGGGAGTTTATTCACTTCCTGGTGGCCCCAAAAAATGACTGGGACTGTAATCTTAAGATTAGCCTGGTTGGACAAATGGAAACTGTTTATCTGGTGGGAGAAAGGAATGAGAACTGTGAGACTACCTATAAGGCTCGATCCCCCCATTGATTCAACAGATGTTACAGGAAATTTTAGCTCACCCAATGAGCGAGCACACATGGCTACCTCACAGCCACCAGACGAGCTGCTCATCCCCAGCAAGTACCAGGACTTAGTGGAGGATTTAGTGAGAAAGAATATGATACCTTGCCTCCTCACTGGCTCAATGATTGTTCCACTGAACTATTGCCAGGGGCCAAACTTCCACAACCAAGAATGTACGCTATGCCCCCCCTTGAAATGGAGGAGATGCAGCGATATACAGCGAGGGGATTCATTGAATGGGCCAAGTCTACTGTGGGAGCCCTTGTGTTGTTCAAAGAAAAAAAAGATAGGTCTCTTCATCTCTGCGTGGACTATAAGGGCCTAAATGCTATGAGTGTGGAAAATAAATACCCTCTCCTCTGAAAGATTTACTAACCCATCTGGCAAAGGGGAGTGTCTTCACCAAGTTTGACCTGAGAGAAGCATATTACCGGGTGAGAATAAAGGAGGGGGATGAGTGGAAAACAGCCTTCAACTGTTCCTTGGGAAGCTACCAATTCAAAGTCATGCAATTTGGACTGCAGGGGGCCCCAGCCATATTTGTGCAGTTGACTAATGTGGTCCTACATGAACATTTATACAAAGGGGTTCTGGTGTATCTTGATGACATTCTGATATACAGTACGAATATGACTGATCACATAAGACTGGTCAGAGAAGTGTTAAAGAAACTATTGAATGCCAAACTTTATGTCAAATTGTCAAAATGTGAATTTCACCAAACCCGATTAGATTATCTTGGCTATAGAATTTCCGACAAGGGCATCAAAATGGACCCAGCCAAAGTGAAAACTATAATTGAATGGCAGCCCCCAAAGACTCGCAAACAGCTCAAGAGCTTCCTAGGGTTTGCCAATTTCTACCGTCAATTCATTCCCTCTTTTGCCGAGATTGCTCTACCCCTTACAGAACTACTCAAAATGGGCAAGGGAAGGGGAAAACCGCAACCTGGCCAACCACTAGCATGGACTATGAGTTGTCAGAAAGCTTTTGAGAATTTAAAAAGACTATTTGTGGTTGAACCGGTGCTAAAGCACTCCTGCTCCGGGGAGCCCTTTGTAATTCAAGCAGATGCCAGCGACGTGGCAGTCGGAGCTGTGTTACTACAAAAGAATAACAGTGGAGTCCCACAACCTTGAGCCTACACCTCTACAAAATTCATGGAAGGCGAGAGGAGATGGACACTCTGGGAGAAGGAGGCCTTCGCAATTAAGTGAGGACTATTAAACTGGCAACACTATTTAGAAGTGAGCAAGGTGCCTTTTGAAGTATGGACAGATCACAAAAATTTAGAGGCACTAAAAACTCCCCACAAATTGTCCCCAAAGCAAGCACAATGGGCACAGTAGTTTAACCATTTTAACTTTACTTTAAAGTGCATACCAGGAAGAAAAATCTTCCTAGCTGATGGACTTCCAGTTTGCCAACACACCCATCATGGACATCTGGAGAATGGCTCTTGTCTTCCACATCCAGCTTCGCTAAAAGGGCCAAAGAGTCACCCTGGAGGGGTGACTAGCAAGAAGGGGCTTTTGCAGAAACACAGGGGAGCCGCAAGCCCCCCCATTAGTGCCTGCATTCCCTTCAAACCAGAGGATGAAAGACCGCCCATAGCAACATGGCTGGTTACCAGGCTGCAAACAGCAAAGTCACACTTACCACCAGGCAACATTAAAGCAGCATGGAAGAGACTGGTAAGATTTCTCTCTGATATTCCAATCTTCTTCCTTTCACCTAAATAAGCTGCTAAGTACTTTCCCCCCTGTGGAGAGGGAGGGGGGAGTTTCAACCCTCCCTTCAAGAGAGCAGTGATCTAGCCTTCAGGGATGTTGTTATTTTTTTAAAGTTGAAAAAAATTAATTGACCTCAATTAGATCTTTATAATTTGTGGACTAAAAGCTTTTGACTACCTACTTCTTACTTCCTACTTTTATTTGAAAATTTGGCTTTGTTCTTCCAAAATAGAAGAAATAATTGAAAGAGATTTACAGATACTTCCCTAAAAGAAACAGAAAATAAACTCTCTAAGCGCTTGGGGGACACTCAGTGGCCAAATTTGAAATTGCAATTGAAACTGCAATCTGACACTCTTTAAAAGAAACACAGAGAGAAAAGATTTGGCTGACTGCTTAGAAAAATAAGATAAGACTAGCCTTCAACATCAGATGTGAGACTCCACTATGGAAGAAATACAAAAACAAATCTATGCTATGATGAAAATATCCTGCCAAACCTATCAGTTCCTGTCTACAGCCAGCGATGAAATAAGAGCTTTTGGAAAAAAAACCAGAAAGCGTCTTGGAGAAGCAAACTCAAATTTTGACTACAACTAATGATTTATTGGGACAGAACACAACAGAAAAAATTGAACAATTAAATACATTGATGGAAGAATTAACTACTCAACAAGCACAGACAATTGAAGATAAAAATGAGAAACGAATGGAAGAAAAATTATATAGTCCAGGACAACTATATCAAGAGATGAAAATAATGAGAGGATATGGAGTTTTTATCAGACCCCCCCCCCAATCCTTCAAAAAGGAAGATTGGAGAATTACTTCAATACAATATAACAACACAAGAACTCTTTGATGACCCTGAAGCAAACAAGCGAAAAATCATATGGCAAAGGAAAAAAGCAAAAATAAGACTGAAGAAAAACAGACATATCTAAAAGGCCTGAAATGGAATACTAAAATAGACAGGATTGTATTTGGATTATGAGACATTGTTTTGATGAGTAAATTAAAATACCAGCTAATAAAAAACCTCAGATGTATGAATATTAACTGTTAAATTGAAATATTGAGCTGTTTAAATGAATTTGATTAAGATGTATATATGTTAAGAATGGTATAATGTAATCAATATACTTGGATGTAGTGATATGAAAGATGAAAGGATGTATTAAATGTTGAAATGGGAGAAATTTTTGGTTAATTTTTAATATGTGGAAATTATAGTGAAAACAAGAATATTATATTGTTTTATTAACTTGTTGAAATGGAAATGAAATAGATAAGAAGTGTATTTATATTACCAGGTATTAGAATTGTGTAACGGGAAGGGAGGTCACCTAGAAATATAAAATTGAGAAACTTTCAAACATTTAATTTTAATATTAATGCAAAATTAAAGCTGGAAAAGTGTATAAGGTATTTAATGTCTTAAAGATGGAATGTTAAAATTTAAAATATATTAAAGTATTGATAAATGTAAGAAAACTACTTAATAACTGATAGATAAAAATAAGAAGTATGTTTATTTAGATAAGATATAGTAAAGGTAAAGGTAAAGGTTCCCCCGCACATGTGTGCTAGTCATTTCCGACTCTAGGGGCCTGTGCTCATCTCCGTTTTAAAGCCGAAAAGCCAGCGCTTGTCCAAGAATGTCTCCGTGATCATGTGGCCAGCATGATGACAAAGGTGCACGGAACGCTGTTACCTTCCCACTGTAGTGGTCCCTATTTTTCTACTTGCATTTTTACGTGCTTTCAAACTGCTAGGTTGGCAGAAGCTGGGACGAGTAACAGGCGCTTACTCTGTTATGTGGCACTCAGGATTCGACCCGCCAAACTGCCGACCATCTGATCGACAAGCTCAGCATCCTAACCCACTGAGCCACCGCGTCCCTTAGATAAGACATAATATGTATCAAAGGAAAAGAGAGAGAAAATTCTGGTTATAACAAATTGGAGATTTGTAATATTATGTATTTGTATGAAATGGAACTATTGTAACCCAGACACCATGTTGCTTTCAAAGACACTATTGTAATATTGAAAAATCAATTAAAAAACCTATAAAAAAACTTCCTAGCTGATGCGCTATCCCAACTGCCACAGTACAAAAGTGAACGCAAAGAGGTCTACAAGACAATTATCCCAAGTTCACAACCTGCAGCACAACTCACACCTCGCAGAACCCCTAATCCTGATGACCCAGGAGTGAAGAAGATAAAATGAGAGCTCCTTACTGATCAATGGTTCAAAGATAATCAAACCTCCCTAACATGCAGGGATGGTTTGGCATACATGGGGGAAAAATTATATTTACCTGAAACCCTCCGTCCCAAAAAAGAGGGCTCCCCAAAGAACATTCCAAGTTGGGGAAAAGGTTTATCTGTCAACAAAATATTTACGTCTCAAATTACCCAGCAAGAAATTGGGATCGAAATTCTTGAGGCCTTTCCCCATTGTGAGAATCATCAACCCAGTCACAGTAAAATTGAAACTCCCCAGACTTTTGGGGAAAATTCACCTGGTGTTCCATTGTAGCTTACTGAAACCTTTTCGAGCCTCCACTTTAAGGCCTCCCCCTAAGAAAGTACCTGGACCCCTCATAGTAGCGGGTCAGATCCATTATGAAGTGAAATGTATCCTTGACTCTAGAATATTTAAGGGGAAATTGCAGTACCTAATACAATGGAAGGGATACCCATTGTCTGAAGCCATTTGGGTGAAATCTAGCAATGTGAAAGCTGACAGACTTATCAAAAAGTTTTATGAGAAACACCCCAACAAACCAAAAGCCAGCTCGTAATGTGTTTGTTTATATTACAGGATCTGTTCTTTTTGCAAGGGGGGGCGGATGTCAATGCTGCAAACATTGACATGTTTTTATACTGACAATATAACAGACAGCCTTTTATTTTGACTGCTTAAGGGAGGGGGGGAAATGTCAACTGGATGTTTGGAGAAGATAAGAAAATCCACACACAGAAAGGGAAGTGAAACTTCAGATGTAAAACTAATTGGATAATGTGATTATGACATGTGAATAGGGGTAGGAATTGTGCATGATACGATGGGTTTGGGGGGAGGAGATTTCAGATTCTGGCATCCCTCCATGAGTGCTAATGTTTCCTTTCATTATTAAGATTTATTAGATAAACAATGCTTGAAATTTGTTTGAACTGTCTCATTTATCAGAACCATGACAGCATAGATACATTATTTCAAGGAAAATAAAGTCCTGTACCAATTCAATTTCTTAATTGTTATTTTTCATCTTAATGTCAACATTTCCAGCTGTAATGTACTGGCCATTTCTGTTTAAAATCACTTGCTTAATGTCTGATCACTTGCTAAATGTCTGTCCTACTTTTTGCGTTATGTAACAGTTGCTATTACAGAAGCCAGACTTGCTGTCTCCAGGCTGATAATTAGGTTTGCAGTGGGAAGCTGTTACTTTAAACCTATTGGTTGCCGCCTAGAGGCCAACCGTATAAATAGCTGTGCAGCAGCCATTAGCTTGCTTCTGTTCTGTGTTAATAAACTTGTTTGCTGTTTCAACACCTCATCTCGCTTAATTCCTAAAAAACCAGAGATATAACACCAGCTGTTTTAGTCTTCTTGAGATTTAGATGCAATCCAGCTTTTTTACTTTTTGTCTTTACTTTTAAAATAAATTAAATTTCATTTTTTATCTGTAGACTAGTGTCACCTGCAGCTCTTAGAAAGTTAACATTCCTACCACCAATTTTTATTTTTCTTTAGGATGCATTTCAGTTAATATCCCTCAAAGCTGCCTTTACTAAATTAGTATAATTTATTTTACACTAAATTTAAGCAGTGACAGAATACTATCTTGTTACACATTTTTTCTAATCTTGAACCAATCTGTATCTCAGAATTTAAGCTTGGCGGTGTTGAAAGAAAAATCTTCATCATGGTCCAGTCCAAGTCAGGAATAAACAAAATGGAGACTGCTTTAGAAAGAAGGCTGTGATTTATTGAAGAGGAGAGCCAGACAGAAAGATAGCTCTGGGAAAGTTGACCACATATAGCTGGGAGTGGTGGGTTTTTATACCAAGAAGAGACTATTTAGATAAGTTCCTGAATTTTTCTTGGCAAGGTTATTCCAAAGTGGTTTGTCATTGCCTCTTTCCAAGGCTTGAGAAAGTGACTGCTCCAAGGTCAACCAGGTGGCTTCTTGTCCAAGGCGTGACTGAAACTCATTATAAGATAACCTTTATTGTCATTTTTTACTGTGGCCACACTGGCACACATTAAAAATGAAATTCTGTTGCTTGCTCTCAAAAATATACATAACACACATATAAAAATGCTATATACAACATATGTATATACCTACACCCTTACATATAAATGCATATAAATATTAATCTCTGTCCATCTTGAATACATAATCTCCTGGTTTCTACTCTAATCCTTAACCACTACGCCAAACTACCTTTCAACTTTTACGATAATTTTACTTAATCTGTATGCAGTGGTAAAAAAATGTTGAAATATGAAGACTTTGGGATTTCCAGAAAAAGTAAGCTCATGTAATTTAACTAAGAATATCTCCCCAAATATGAAATAGAAATAATCAAAAAGTTAGGCTGGAAATATCTAACACATTTGCCTGTCCACTGAGGTAGCTCAGTTCCTCTTGAGTGACTCAAATACAGCAGCTATAGTATATTGATGATTCCATCTAGAAATATATTACTGTAATTATGAGTATGGTTACGCTATGTTATGCTGACCTACTCATGTAATCTTTAATATTGATTCTATTACAGATAGCTTTGATTCAGTACAATATTTGTGCTTTTAGTAGAAACATGATTTAATGTTCAATTATTTTAAGAATGAAATCATTCCTCAGGAATTTAACAAAATACTATATGACTAAGATCCGTGAGACACGTATTACAGAGATGCCCGAAACTACCGTTCAAAAGCCTAAATATAGTTCTTTAACAGGTTTAGTTTTTGACTATCCCTCCTGAAACAACTGATAAAGGTGAGATGAGGGTAGCTGAGACAAGTAAAGAAATAAATTTCATCTTTTGTTTCTCTCATATTTTCAGACATGGAAACCAAACTATCCCTTTATAATTCTGTCAAGGAAGGTGTGCTTTGTCTCTGGACAAAAAAAATGAAACCTTAAGATAGTTAATTGAATAATACTATAGTCTTATCTCTTCCAACGGATTAGCTTTCACCTTCTGTAAAATTAAGATAAGTGCTTAGGAGATGGGCAGAGAGGAACAGGCCCAGATGAGTCCAGCTGTCCTTTCTTCAGTACTCAAGTAATACAACCCTAAAGGAGAAAATTGGTAAATAGCACACTTATGATTGCTGCCTGCCCTTGTTTTCAATGTATTTTCCCAATAAACTCTTTTGTATACATAGTGATCTGGCTTCATTGGTTTTAGAAGGAAATATTTCATTTCAATCTACCTTATAACCAAGATGGCAAAGTTGCCCCAGTAATTGACTGTAACTCTGATCTTTGTGTAAGAGAGCCAAACAACCTTCCATTCTATTCTCCTAATTTCTTTCTGGGCTAAGGAGATAAGAAGAATCTCCTAAGAACTAAGAACTTCCAAGCAGAATAAACTAGAGTATGCAGGTACTGTATCCTGGTAGTTCAGCTTTATTAGTGAATAATAATTATCTTTTACTGGGGATTCCCTTGTGAAAATGGTGCTGTCAGGGAGGTTCGAAATTGTTAAACTAATGACTGCAGTTAATGACTTAATTGTAGTAGGGTTTAAAAGATTTATTAAAAATAGAAAAATAGCTACATGAAAAAGCCTTCTTTGCTTCAAAGAGCCATAAAATCTCTCTGACCTGAGGATTTGGGCTAACCTGATAAATAGCATATAGTGTTTTAAAATACAGATGTTTCCCACTGTTTAAAAATTATGTCCAAAACAGCTTGCATACTCTTAAAAATCAAGATCTGATAACACCCAACCACCACCCCAAAATTGCATGTAAAGGGAGGAAAATATTGAATGAAGGCAGCAAGTTATAACCTGAAAGGTATCGAACAGCGCTGTCATCTCCATCATCAAAGACATTATTTTTCTCAGTAGTGTGGATGCATGGCCTCTGTTTTAAACATCTGTTGAATACATTGCAGAGGGAGAAAAATAAGCATATTGCTGGGCTTATGTTTAATATTCTTTATTTGTTCTCCTAGGGATGCACTGGTGAGGAGAGATGAAACAATTCCACTTGCATCTCCGCAAGACTTGACAAGTATTCTTGCCTGCAAAGCATTTGGCAAAATCCACCCATGATGTGTTTGTTTAACATGGTTTTATGCCAAATCCTGCAGTGTGAAGGTTTGGATGGTGTGCCTCTTCTTGGTGTAATGTAATCGTAAAGCTTGTGCATTCTCATCTGTTTTCCTATCAGAACAGTAAAGGCTTTTGTTTTCTTGGGAACGCAGCCAGAGAGGCATTTTGACTTTATATTATTAGAAAGTCATTCTAGGCACAGATGCAACAGCAGCAGAAGAATACAATTACATGTTTTGTTTCTCTATCAATCAAGATGCACATCTGCAATGATTAATAAGCAATGGGACACAAAACAGATGATGCCTGTTAAAGGAAGAATTTGGAGTCATATATATACAGTAATCCCCTTCATGGATTACTGCCTTGTCGTGGCGAAGGGGCTTGCGTAATTCAATGAAGCTATGAGCTATGCCGTGCAGGGCCACCCAAGACGGAAAGGTCATACCAGAGAGTTCTGACAAAACGTGATCCACTGGAGAAGGAAATGGCAAACCACTCCAGTATCTTTGCCATGAAAACCCTATGGACAGTACCAAAAGGCAAAACGATATGACGCTGAAAGATGAGCCCCTCAGGTCGGAAGGCGTCCAATATGCTACTGGGGAAGAGCAGAGGGCTAGTACTAGTAGCGCCAGAAAGAATGAAGCGACTGGGCCAAAGCCGAAAGGACGCTCAGCTGTGGATATGTCTGGTGGTGAAAGGAAAGTCCGATGCTGTAAAGATTTTTTCTCCATAGGAACCTGGAATGTAAGATCCATGAATCAAGGAAAGCTGGACGTGGTCAAACAAGAGATGACAAGACTAAACATCGACATCTTAGGTATCAGCGAACTAAAATGGACAGGAATGGGTGAATTTAATTCAGATGACCATCAGGTATACTACTGCGGACAAGAATCCCTCAGAAGAAATGGAGTAGCCTTCATAGTCAATAAAAGAGTAGGAAAAGCACTATTGGGATACAATCCCCAAAATGACAGAATGATCTCAGTTCGAATCCAAGGCAAACCATTCAATATCACAGTAGTCCAAGTCTATGCCCCAACCACCGGTGCTGAAGAGGATGAAATTGACCGGTTCTATGAAGCCCTACAGCACCTTATAGAACTAACACCCAAAAATGATGTCCTTATCGTCATGGGGGATTGGAATGCTAAAGTAGGAAGCCAAAAGATAACTGGAATAACAGGCAAGTTTGGCCTTGGAGTACAAAATGAAGCAGGGCACAGGCTGATAGAATTTTGTCAAGAGAATACGATGGTCATAGCAAACACTCTTTTCCAACAACCCAAGAGACGGCTTTACACATGGACATCACCAGACGGTCAACACAGAAATCAGATTGACTATATGCTCTGCAGCCAAAGATGGAGAAGCTCTATACAGTCAGTAAAAACAAGACCAGGAGCTGACTGTGGCTCAGACCATGAGCTTCTTGTTGCAAAGTTTAGGCTTAAATTAAAGAAAGTAGGGAAAAGTGCTAGGCCAGTCAGGTATGAATTAAATCATATCCCTGTTCAATATACAGTAGAGGTGACAAATAGATTTAAGGAATTAGATCTGATAGACAGAGTGCCTGAAGAACTATGGACAGAGGTTCGCAACATTGTACAACAGGTAGCAACCAAAACCATCCCAAAGAAAAAGAAATGCAAGAAAGCAAAATGGCTGTCTGAGGAAGCTTTGCAAATAGCTGAGGAAAGGAGGGAAGCGAAAGGCAAGGGAGAAAAAGAAAGATATGCCCAATTAAATGCAGAATTCCAAAGAATAGCTAGAAGAGATAAGAATGCCTTCTTAAATGAACAGTGCAAAGAAATAGAAGAAAACAATAGAATAGGGAGGACCAGAGATCTTTTCAAGAAAATTGGAGAGATGAAAGGAACGTTTCATGCAAAAATGGGCATGATAAAGGACCAAAATGGCAGGGACCTAACAGAGGCAGAAGAGATTAAGAAGAGATGGCAAAATTACACAGAAGAACTATACAAGAACGAGCTTAACATCCCTGATAATCACAATGAGGTGGTCACTGACCTCGAGCCAGACATCCTAGAATGTGAAGTGGGTCTTAGAAAAGCTGAGCAACAACAAAGCTAGTGGAGGTGACAGTATTCCAGCTGAGCTATTCAAAATCTTAAAAGACGATGCAGTAAAAGTGCTACACTCAATTTGCCAGCAAATTTGGAAAACACAACAGTGGCCAAAGGATTGGAAAAGATCAGTTTACATTCCAATTCCAAAGAAAGGCAGTGCCAAAGAATGTTCAAACTATCACACCATTGCACTCATTTCACATGCCAGTAAAGTTATGCTTAAAATCCTACAAGCTAGACTCCAGCAGTATGTGGATCGAGAACTACCAGAAGTACAGGCAGGATTTCAAAGAGGCAGAGGAACTAGAGATCAAATTGCCAACATACGCTGGATCATGGAGAAAGCTAGAGAGTTCCAGAAAAACATCTACTTCTGCTTCATTGACTATGCTAAAGCCTTTGATTGTGTGGATGATAACAAACTGTGGCAAGTTCTTAAAGAGATGGGCATACCAGACCATCTTATTTGTCTCTTGAGAAACCTATATGTGGGCCAAGAAGCAACAGTGAGACCTGGACATGGAACCACTGATTGGTTCAAAATTGGGAAAGGAGTCCAGGAAGGCTGTATACTGTCGCCCTGCCTAATTAACTTATATGCAGAGCACATCATGAGAAAGGCAGGGCTAGATGAATCAAAAGTTGGAATTAAGATTGCCGGAAGAAATATCAACAACCTAAGATATGCAGATGATACCACTCTAATGGCAGAAAGTGAAGAGGAACTAATGAGCCTCTTGTTGCGGGTGAAGAAGGAGAGTGCAAAACTTGGGTTGAAACTTAACATTAAAAAAACCAAGGTCATGGCATCTGGCCCTCTCAATTCCTGGCAAATAAATGGGGAAGAAATGGAGGTAGTGACAGATTTTATTTTCCTGGACTCCAAGATCACTGCAGATGGGGACTGTAGCCAAGAAATTAAAAGACGCTTGCTCCTCGGAAGGAAAGCCATGGCAAATCTGGACAGCACACTAAAAAGCAGAGACATCACCCTCTCATCAAAAGTGTGTATAGTCAAGGCTATGGTCTTCCCAGTTGCAATGTATGGCAGTGAAAGTTGGACCATAAAAAAAGCTGAGCGCCAAAGAATTGAGGCCTTTGAACTATGGTGCTGAAGAAGACTCCTGCGAGTCCCTTGGACTGCAAAGCGATCAAACCGGTCAGTCCTAGAGGAGATCAACCCTGACTGCTCTTTAGAAGGACAGATCCTAAAGCTAAAACTCAAATACTTTGGCCACCTAATGAGAAGGAAGGACTCACTGGAGAAGAGCCTAATGCTGGGAAAGATTGAGGGCAAGAGAAGAAAGGCACGACAGAGAATGAGGTGGCTGGATGGAGTCACTGAAGCAGTAGGCATGAAGGTGAAGGTGGTAGAGGACAAGAAGGACTGGAGGAACATTGTCCATAAGGTCGCGATGGGTCGGACACGACTTCGCAGCTAACAACAATATATATATATATATATATATATATATATATATATATATATATATATATATATATATATATATATATATATATATATATGTGTGTGTGTGTGTGTGTGTGTGTGTGTGTGTGTGTGTGTGTGTGTGTAAATTATTCAAATTGCTAATAAAGAATTTGGGAGGCCATTTTGAACTTATTTTGTTCTCATCAGTCAGTCATACCCTTGATGAATGTCTTTGATATCATTAACATCAAAATGCACACTAGGAATTAGTTAAAATTTCTTTGGAAAAGGAAATTCCTCTGTATCTACCTGTTGCCATCTCTCTGAAGATCCCTGGGCAATTATGAAGATGAAGATTAACTCCTGTGCCAACTGACTTAATGTTCTTGCATAGTATGTTCAGGCCCAGCTATATCATGGGTCAGACTCATAATTATTGCATAACACCTCATCACAGTAATGATAAACCTAAGAAGTGCATGGAAACATGAGGTCCTACGAAGGGTCTAAAATCACAAGTTCTCTGTTGCTAAATAGAAATAATTGGCATATAGGTTGCTACAATTCAATTCCCCTGCCTCTCATCTAATATCTACCTTGTACATTCTTTTTACTCTGTTCTTACCTTCCTATTGTATTCTATCCCATGTTTCAAGTTTAATTATCTCTTCTTAGAGAGATAATGTCCCATTTCATTCACAAGTCTGTGATTCCAAGCTATTAACCTATGTTTTGATTGGAATTAGATTATAGAAAGCATTTCAATTTCTGTGCATTATCCTTTATAATGCATATGGCCTTTGGAACAAGCTCTGTGGTCTAAAGGATTTGGAAAGGATATATCTTCTCTGGTATACAGATATAGTACATTTTCTCCTAGCAGTCTATTTCTAGAAATGG
Source organism: Vipera berus (assembly GCF_964194415.1). Taxonomy (NCBI): domain Eukaryota; kingdom Metazoa; phylum Chordata; class Lepidosauria; order Squamata; family Viperidae; genus Vipera; species Vipera berus. Next base: position 41,210,333 of record NC_138209.1, on the reverse strand, counting down.
AAACTATCCAGGAGTTGCAAGATGGCTCATTTATTCATTTATTCCTCTATTTTACAGTTTTTAAGGATGTAATTCTCAACTCATATCAAAATCTGCCTTCAACTGTCTATTTTAGGGTAAATATATGTATTTTTTTAACAAATGTAATATTCTAACATTTTTAAAGTGCAGGTTTCTTTAAAAGTCAATATAATGTGAAAATGGAAGACAAGAAACTAATGATTACTTATAAAACTTATTAAATTTGATGCAATGTAATGTTTATTAAGGGGAACTATATTTCTTAAAGGCTGGAGAATTCAGCAAGATGAAAATGTGGGAAATCACTTCAAGCTGATCCTCTAGCTGGTAAAAATATATTATTCTGTTTCTTTTATTGATAATTCCATTTTGCTCTTCTAACTAGAAATGGCAGGAAAAGTCAAGTGAAGAAATAGAGTAGGTGGTTCTGATATAGTCAATCACTTCACTGTAATTAAAGGATAAGACACACATCCAATACTATTGATTGGTGATGACAAGATTACCATAGAATTTCTTTTTTTATCTCGAATGCATATGGAACAGAATCCTTCTATTCAGTGTAATCAAGTGGCATTCATACATGCTTAAATCAACATAAGAAAGTGGATCATATATCTTCAGCTCCTGATCATTTGAAGGTGCATCCTTTCCTGAGACAAGGTGGTCTGGCTACAGTAATTTGAAAGCTAATTATCTCAGTTTGTCCATCATACATGTAGTTGACTTTGAAGATGAAATGAGGACTTACCGTACATGATTTGGAATTCTACTAGCCAGATATTGGCTAACACTTATTTTCAATCATTTGTACTGCTTGCTGATTTCTTCTCAAACCTACTTGAAGATCTGAATATTGAGGGTCTAAACAATTTGCAGGCAATCCTTTTATTTGAATGCCTCTTATCTCTGGAAATAGCATAGCTCTGGACTATGGGAAATGCTAGAGAAATGTGAAGGAGACATGAAGTAAATAAGTGTTATTAATTTAAGAGCCCATTTTGGATTAATCTTTGAGATGGAAGTGGAATATATCACTTTAATCACTATCACAACTCATCAGGACTAAATTGATATTGCATGAATGGCAAAAAAAGTATTTTCCCCACCAGCATAGGAAACCTATCGTGTTTAATGAATATGAAACTTACTGATGTATAAAAATCTATGAATGCTGCTCCCAATCCACCCAGGTTTTTTTAGTCTTCTTTTCTAAGAGGAAAACAACATTTCTTTTTGTATATAATAAATGAGGATGGGATGACCTTGAAAGTTGCTTTATTTGAAGTACAATTGTGAAAATATAAACAACTTCATCACTAATGCAGCTGTTTTTCAGCAATCAATATATATATACAAGACACTTTAAAACTCAGTTCAAATTCAATTGTTTCTATAACTATTCTTCAGTGATCCCCGTATTTTTGTTCTTCATTAAAACCAACACTAGAATCCTTACTGGTTACTGCTCATTTTTAGGCATATTGAAATATTCTGCAGTCATTTTCTCTGCTTATAATTTTGAATTGCCAATACATCAAATCATCACCAAACTAAAAATATATGCTGTAAGAGAAAACTAGGACTTCTGTTTTTTTCGCCATAGATGCGGCCAGGGGATTGCGAAGCTCCCCACCCCATGGCAGATTTTGCCCTGCCAGGGGACCCTAAATAGGTCTGAAGTTGCCCTGGAGAGGCAACAAAGAAGAGGGGTGCCCAATGATCATGGAATGATGTTCTGTTTGATCTGGGGGAAGTCTTCTAACCCGACAGAGAAAGGCTAGCTGCACACCAGAATCTAGCCCAAGCTACTTGCAGCTGAAGTCCAAGAGCACGAACCAGAACAATGGTGAACAGCATGCCTGGAACTGGTAAGAGAATCGATCTTCTCTCCTCTACTCTGTAACTAAGTCCTTGGGAAAGATACCCAAAGTAAGAAAACCTCCAAAAGTGAAGGGAGGGGACTACACCCCCACTCCCTAATAGACAGAAGCAGCAAATTAACTTTTAAGGGGGAAAGAAATATATTGAAACCAAAATTAAAATACTACAGTCTGGATAAATCTAGAAATTAAAAAAACTGCTATTACTGTATATTTTAAAGGGTTTTGATGAAACTATAAAAATAATAATAAATAATAATATTTTTGTCTGAAAAAGCTGGAAAATAAACAACTACTGACACCTAGTGGAGAACTAAAACATAGAACATTAACAACACTGACTTAGAAATTAGCAAGATGTCCAGAAACAAAGAATAATATGTTCCCTTGAACTTTAATAACCCTCAAGAAGACACCTGGGTGGGAACAAAAAAGAATACATACTGGACCAGCCATAAGTTTAAAAAGTGTCTGAAGGAAAAGAAATACTCTGACTGTTGTCTAAATTTAAGAATTGTTTACAGAAAAAGAAAAACTTCGACTGAGCTTATCTTTTAGGTGGGAATTTACAGGAAGGATTCAAGGTGGTTAAATATACTGAATTGCAATTTTGATTGGTTGACAACTGTCCTCTGAATAAAAGAACTGTTATAAAATAATGATTTTACTGATGCCCTGACAATTGGAAATACAGTGGATTATAAAAACTATATATAAAGATAAGAACTATATAAAATTGGCCTGTTTGGATTCTGAATTTGGCTGGTTTCATAAGGCTAAGTATAGAGACTATGGCACTGATGAAGGATTATTTAAAAGGGGGAGACCACATAGATATTGCATACTTATCAAAAAAAATGACAGAAAACCACATTTAATACTTACTCCTGAAGGACCTGGAATATCAAAGACCTCCAGAAGCAACATTTCAAGACAAGACAAATACTTTCCAGAGGAAGTGTATGTAATGCTACAACAGATACAAATGACAATAGATTCAAACCATGAGAAGATCAAAAATAACTTTGATGACATAAATGAGCACATCTCTAATATAAACCCACAATTAAAAAAACTTCAGAAAATGATGGTAAAAAATGAACAAACAAATCAGATAACAGAACATAAACTAGAAGAAAATGACTTAATCAGCAAAATTGCAAATGAAGAGAATTATAATTTAACACAAATGGGAAAAAACCTACAAGACTTTGACATAACAATAAAAATGGAAAAGATACTTTATTTAAATGTCAAAATAAACCTGAAGATAAGAAAGAAGATTTAACAAAATGGACTATAGAACTGCCAGGAGAACCATTAGAGTTCGGGAGACAAAAAACATATATTCTATGCATCCTGTATTCTCCACTCTGAACAATACTTACAAAAATACCAGAACTTCCTGGCAAGCAGAATATATCAACTTGGAAAGCTACTTGGCAAAAGAAGAAGGCCAGAGACAGATTCCAGAGATTTGACTCGCCCTACCAAATAGAGAATTACATGTGCAAACACTTGTTTGAATACCGTTAAAAGAACAGATAACTTTGGATATAAAGTGGCCCTACAATCAGAGGGATAAGAGATATAAGTAATATAGTAATTTTCATAATATATAAAAGGTAAATATATTGGGATGATGTATGTGAATGAAAAGTTTGAAACTTAAGGTAAATTAAGTTGAAGAGAATTAGGACTAAAGAATGACTGAAATACTGAGGGGAAATTAAGCTTAAATAAGAACTTTAAAAATAGGATATATAGATTTAACAAATTAAATATTTTACAAATATAAGTGAAGTATACACTGACCAGAAAAGATGTTATAGGTAAATGTCATAAGATACAGTAGGTAAGTAGTATAGTATTTTTATAATGCATGAATTATCAAAAGATTGGGATGGTGTATCTAAATGGATATTTAGATGATTAATATTGAGAAAATTGTGACTGATAAGAATTGTTTGAATATTAAGGGGAAATTAAGCTTAAATAAGAATTATGAAAATAGGATATATGGTGAACTAATAAGATGTTTTTTATAAACACAACACAAGTTGATAAGAAAAGTGTCATACATGGGCATTATTATTTGTACAAAATGAAAAAAATATTTATATTTAACCATTTATGCATTGAAAATATTAAGAATTATATTTGTTTAAGGTTGAAGAAGGAGAATACTATTGGGAGAAGGAAAGATCAAAGAAAAATACTATTAATTAATATACTAATTATGGAACTACAAAATTATTATTGACTGTTAGTTAACTACTATTGATTGTTGTTTTTTTCAAAATATATGAACCAAGACATGCTATGCTAAGCACTAAGGATTGTTATTGTAAAAAATCAATAAAACATTGAGAGAGAGAGAGAGAGAGAGAGAGAGAGAGAGAGAGAGAGAGAGATCTAAATACTGAAGGATCTTAAGTATGACTTGGTGTAAAAACATTCCCTGCCAGAACTTTTGAGTAATGGATCTTTCCTCTTATGCTCAAGGACTTTATTAGGTAAAATATATATATTTGCAACTTGCTTCTCATGATTTGATTCTCAGTGTATGCTCTTTGCTCATGATTGCAGATTCAAATGATTTCCTGCTTCAATGGATGAGTGGACAAACTGAACACTGCCTCTTATATCACAGCACAACAATGTTACATTGGTAACATTTTCCACCAAAGTCTGATTCATGCTATCATTTCTGGTCTTTCAGTGGAAGAAATCAAGAAATACATGAATAAAACAGCCCACTGCTTCACAGTATCCAATTTAATTAAAGTTCTGTACTATACGATTGAGTTCCCAGTGCTGAGAGAAAAATGTCTGGATATGTTTGGACTTTTTAGTTTTACTGGCAATTCATTAACCCCATTAGTAATATTGTCTCCAATCTCTTTCATGTGCTTAGAATTCAAATGCCTTATTTTTCTTGGCCATGAAATGAAACCCTTTCTATCTGTCATATTTGTATATAAACCATTTCATTCTAGTCTTCTTTCCAGCTCAAATAAGTCCTCCAAGTACAACATTAAACAAAAAATTAATGAAAATTGAAACTATGAAAGAAGATCCAACTGCAACAAAGTTCCATTTTTAAATCCAGATGGTTGAGGATATACACATCAACCTGAGTGCTGAAACAGAAAATACAGAGCTGGAGTAAAGAATACTTTATAGCAGACTTCCAGTTCATGATTGCAGCCCTGGTGGATGCATGGAGGCAAGCCTCATCTCCAGTGTCCAGTTTTATTCCACTGGGGGACCTTGGAAAAGGTCAAAAGTTGCCCTGTAGGGACAACGAGCAAGGAGAGGACCCCCGCTTGATCACGGAAGGGTGGCAGCTCTTCAGACTGATGGGGAAAAGACTGGCCGTAGTAATATGGCTCATCAGTAAGCTGCTGACAGCGGAAGTCAAATTTACTACCAAGCACTTTGAAAGCAATGCGGATGAAAGTGGGTGAGATCTTATCTTCAGTTTACCCTAAGTACCTTCTTCCTGTGAAAGCTCTTTGAAGTATCTTCCCCCTGTGAGGAGAGAGGGAAGGGAATTTCTATCCCACCCTCCAAGAATAGTGGCATTTGACTACCCAGGGGAATCAAAGCTTTAAAAGGACAATTTCAATCTAATTGGATTCATATGTTTCTGTGATTTGGGGAGAAACAATTTTCCTGTCTTTACTGTAGGCTTTTGTTTCTATCTACAAAAAAGAAATAAAACTGGAAAAGAAAGAAAATCTTAAATTGTATCAGTGACATCTTGTGGTGATGCTTGGCATGGCAATTTGTTATTTCCTAAAAAGACACTTGGCTCAGAGCCCAGAACATAGATAAGACTTTCTTGACCTTGGCAATATCTGTGAGAGATTCAACTGTAAGAGAACAGCTAGGCAGTAAAATTGGCCTTCTTGAACTGTGAATATAAACGTTTACTGACTATTGTTTAACAAACAACTTTTATTAGAAATATTATTTACAAACATGTGAAAGATGGATGAAGACCAGGAAAAAATTCTTGCCATGTTGAAAGCAATACATGAAACTATTCTTTCATCTTGTGATAAAATGAGACCTAAAATAAAAGATCAAGATGGCAGCTTAGATGCACAAAGCCAAATTTTGACTACAACCAAAGAACCAACAATGCAGAAGATAACAGAAGAAGTGGAACAATTAAATACTAAGACAGAAGATTCAATTGACCAACAAGTACAGTTGATGGAAAACCCAGACAAGGAAGTAACAACACTGAAAATGGAAATGTCTCTCTATACAAATCAGAAGAAATTTGAGAAAGAAGAAGAAGAAGAATTGAATACAAATATATCAGAGCAAACATGGGGAACTGGAATAATAGGGTGACAATTAAATGAATACAAATGGGTTAGTCCGTCCAGAAAACTAGCAATCAAATGGTCTCCTTTAATTCAACTAACATATATAAGAATGAAGGGAGATTTATTTGATGATTTAAAAGTGCTGATATGGAAGCCTAGTTGGCAAAGGAAGAAAGCTAGAATAAGGTTGAAAAAATTGGGGTTTTGATCCATTAGAGGGAATTTTATATTGTCAATTAGAGGATTAAAGGGAGATGTTGAGATAAGGGGAATTTTGGTTATTAGATTTCAAATAGCTAGAAACTAGTTGAAAATAAGGATTTAATATTGAAAACTTAGATCTAAAAAGGAAAAGAAAATTAATTATCATGAATATGTTTGATTTATTGATTAACCCAGGCAATATATATATTGGTTTTGATTTATTAAATGGGATATTGTATTATTAAGTAGGGGACGCGGTGGCTCAGTGGGTTAGGACGCTGAGCTTGTCGATCTGAAGGTCAGCAGTTTGGTGGGTCAAATCCCAAGTGCCGCGTAACAAAGTGAGCGCCTGTTACTCGTCCCAGCTTCTGCCAACCTAGCAGTTCGAAAGCCCATAAAAATGCAAGTAGAAAAATAGGGACCACTACGGTGGGAAGGTAACAGCGTTCCATGCACCTTTGGTGTCTAGTCATGCCAGCCACATGACCACGGAGACGTCCTCGGACAAGCGCTAGCTCTTCGGCTTTGAAACGGAGATGAGCACTGGCCCCTAGAGTCAGAAATGACTAGTACGCCTTTACCTTTACCTTTACCTTTTATTATTAAGTAGATGACTTAATATGGTGGGAAATTGATAACTTTTAGGAAATAGAAGAAGATTATATTTAAATAGATAAAATGTGTATTTTGGACATTATAGTTTGTTATGAAGTAGGATAAGGGAAATCTTGGTTACCCAATGTTTGAAAATTACGGATATCAAAGGTTAAATTTGAATACTGATGAGAAGTTAAAAATTAGGTAAAAATTAATCAGGATATGGATTGTGTATGAAGATTGAATGTAATTAAGATATGTATAAGCTAAATTTATAGATAAATGTAATAATGATATCTTTATTGAGTTGATATAATTAGAAATATACTAGTTTGAATACAAGATAGTAAATGTTAAGAGAAAAAGAGAAGACATATCTGATGTTATAACCTGAGATTTGCACTAAAGATTTTGTTATTGAATTATTGATTAACCCAGTCACCACGTTGATTTTTAAATACTCAAATGTAAAACTGGAAAATTAGTAAAATATTATATAAAAAAGAATATAGCTATTAACCAAAACCATAGAATTAGCAAAAACAAATTGATATGGGTTCTGTAGGATTGATTTTCTCTTTGCCACACTGTGGATCAGTTATCTTTGGAAAAGCCATTGGGAAATTATATGTACTTTAACTCACAAACAATGTATTGCTATAATCCAATAGTGGGTTTAGACTAGAGGAATGACAATATATTGAAACCAATATATTTTTTCAGAGAAGGGTGTAGTTGGCATATCAGCCAAAGTCAAAAGAACATTATCAGAGAAGAAAAAAAAGGCTTGTTTAAGGCATACAGTTGATCTTCCAGTAACTACATCATAGCTCAGATACAAAAAGGTATGGAATACTGGTATTTTTAGTAGGCTGAGAAAAAAAATAATGGCCCAAAGTATAGAAAGATGCTACTAATCAGTGGAGAAGGCTAATAGTCAAATAGTTCAAATCCATATATCTCATTTCCCAAAGAGACATCATCAGGAAGAACATTGCTACAAGTTGTTTTCAGGGAAGTCATTAATATGTCATCAGCAAGCTAATTATAAATCACCCAGAAATGCTAATCTACTCCCATGTATTTCATTAAAAAAACCAGGAGATGAGATTATTCCTTGTGAAAAACATCTTCAAGACAGAACATCCAGATGAAAACTATGAAATTTTCTCTGGCTGCTTAAATAAAATAATCACAATATTGCTTCCAACCCACCCTATTCTAATGAGCCTTTACCACTACCACTATGTCTTAATGGACTGCTAAAATGCAACAATGAAAGCAGAAATGATTCCTCTTATACAGAAAATGCTGTATCCTGCCTATGATTTATCTGTTACAGATGAGGAGCCAAGCAGAAAAAGAAGATGGTGTCTTTAATTCACCATATGAACTATGTCTGGATACATAGCGATTCAACAGCAGATTTTGATTTTCAAAATCTAATAAAAAGACACATCAAATTTGTTCTCCCTCATAGGTGATTTTTAAAAGTAAGTTATTCCATCTTATGAAAAAACTCTGAATTTGACCAAATAACGTATTATTAATAATAACCAAGTCAAATTTAAATTATTATCCAGTACAAAGGGAAGGAAAATATATAATTTATTTTGGATTTATGCTTCCTGGGGCTTTACTTTCTTAATGTTAAAATAAGCTTCTATTTCATTTTTTTTAGAAAAGAAAGGAATAAGACACTCTGTGTTTTGCAATTGATTCTGTTGCCACAGCATTGTTTACTAACCTTCAAATCACTAAAACAATTTTTTTCTATAGACTTCTGTCATTTTCCTAATCATTAAGAATTCTTATTGCAACTATCTGAAAAAGGACACTTTTTGTACTAGCTAGAAAAACTTTCAGCATCTTCTTCACTATTGAAGCTTTGCTAATGGATTACAGAATTAACTTTGAAAAACTTTTAGAATGCATGCATTGTTCTGAATATCAGGACATGTTGACAAGGAGGGAGTGAGGAAAAGTGGCATATGCAATAATAATTTCATGCCTAAGTAGTCTCTCTTCTACAGAAGAAGAGTGTGGGGACCACAGCCAAGGGTGTGAAGAGCCACAGATTGGAGACTTCCAGTTTGTCACGCAGCCGCTATGGATGGCTGGGAGACTTGCTCTCTCCCTCCCCCCATCCAATTTCGCATTGCTGGGGGCCCCCTGAAAAGGGCTGAAAGTTGCCCCAAAGAGGCAACCAGTAAGGAGGGGTACTCACTGGATCATGGGAGAGCCGCAACTCTACCGTTAGACCTGGTGATCCCTCCAAACTGGCGGATGAAAGGACCGGCCATTATGGCTCGTCTCTAGGCTGTGAACAGCCGAAGTCACATTTTCCACCAGTCAACTCTTAAAGCAGTGCAGAACAGACTGGGTGAGATTTACCTCTTTTACACCCTAATTACTTTCTGTACCTCCTTAAGCTGCTGAGCATTTTCCCCCCTGCGGTGAAGGAAGGAGAACTTTTGCCCTTCCTCCAGAAACAGCAGCAACTAAATACCCAGGGGCATTTTAAACGTTGAAAAAGTAACTGAATCCCAATTGGAACTTTATTTCTCAAAGCATGTGGACTGAAAGATCTTTTATTTCCTATGTTTTATTGTCTACGTCTGTTGGAAATCTGGATTCTTTCTTATGAAAAAAAAAAAGATGATAGAAAAAATGAAATATTCAAGTACAATGACAGAAGAATCTACTATTAAACAAATATTGATATTTGAAAATCCAGAAAAGACATTGACAACTTGGAAAAAGGAAAAGGCTTCTTATACAACTCAGAAGGAACTAGAGGATCTAGAAAGAGAACAATTGGATGAGAAGATAAACAATTCAGAACAACTACGTCGATATGGAAGAATAAAGAGATGACCCACTAGACCTACAAGTCCTCTCAAAAAAATGGCGATTGGATGGTTTTGCCAATATCAATTAATATACATAATATTACAAGGAGATTGTTTCGATGACCCAAAAACAAGGACATGGAAGATGATTTGGCAAAGGAAAACATCCAGAATAAGACTCAAGAAGAATGGAGTTTTGACCATCTTATTGAAATCTGAAACAGAATGTACACAAGACATTGTTATGAACTGAGATAAAGAAAAAATTTTGGTCATTAAAATTTAGCAGTATAAATATAAATATTAATATTAATTTGAATATTGATTTGTACATAAAGGTCATGTAAAGATGAATAATGTAGACAAGCTAAAATCCTATTGTTGAAAGTAATAAATAGGTCTATATGGAATGTTAAAAACAAAAATTATCAGTTTAAGCAAGAGATAGCAGATACAAAGAGGAAGAGAGGAAGTATTAAATATTGAAATAAAAATAAATTTTGATTACTACTTAAAAAAACAATTGAAAATTAGCAAAAAGGAAGGATATCATATTGTATCCTTAATTTGTTGACATAGAGGGTGAGAAGTTAAGTAAATGGGATGTGTATTTTGAATATTTGATTTTGTGAGGAATGGTGATAGATGATTTGGGAGTATATTAAAAACCTTGGGAATGATAAATATCAAACGTTAAATCTAAATGTTTTGTTGTTAGTTGCGAAGTCGTGTCTGACCCATCGCGACCCTATGGACAATGTTCCTCCAGGCTTTCCTGTCCTCTACCATCTTCTGGAGTCCATTTAAGCTCACGCCTACTGCTTCAGTGACTCCATCCAGCCACCTCATTCTCTGTCGTCCCCTTCTTCTATTGCCCTCAATCTTTCCTAGCATTAGGCTCTTCTCCAGTGAGTCCTTCCTCCTCATTAGGTGGCCAAAGTATTTGAGTTTTAGCTTCAGGATCTGGCCTTCTAAAGAGCAGTCAGGGTTGATCTCCTCTAGGACTGACCGGTTTGATCGCCTTGCAGTCCAAGGGACTCGCAGGAGTCTTCTCCAGCACCAGAGTTCAAAGGCCTCAATTCTTTTGCGCTCAGCCTTTCTTATGGTCCAACTTTCACTGCCATACATTGCAACTGGGAAGACCATAGCCTTGACTATACGCACTTTTGTTGACAGGGTGATGTCTCTGCTTTTTAGTGTGCTGTCTAGATTTGCCATGGCTTTCCTCCCGAGGAGCAAGCGTCTTTTAATTTCTTGACTACAGTCCCCATCTGCAGTGATCTTGGAGCCCAGGAAAATAAAATCCGTCACTACCTCCATTTCTTCCCCATCTATTTGCCAGGAATTGAGAGGGCCGGATGCCATGATCTTGGTTTTCTTAATGTTTAGTTTCAACCCAACTTTTGCACTCTCCTTCTTCACTCGCAACAAGAGACTCTTCAGTTCCTCTTCACTTTCTGCCATTAGAGTGGTATCATCTGCATATCTTAGGTTGTTGATATTTCTTCCAGCAATCTTAATTCCAACTTTTGATTCATCTAGCCCTGCCTTTCTCATGATGTGCTCTGCATATAAGTTAAATAGGCAAGGCGACAGTATACAGCCTTGCCGGACTCCTTTCCCAATTTGGAACCAATCAGTGGTTCCGTGTCCAGTTCTCACTGTTGCTTCTTGGCCCGCATATAGGTTTCTCAAGAGACAAATAAGATGTTCTGGTACTCCCATCTCTTTAAGAACTTGCCACAGTTTGTTATGATCCACACAATCAAAGGCTTTAGCATAGTCAATGAAGCAGAAGTAGATGTTTTTCTGAAACTCTCTAGCTTTCTCCATGATCCACCGTATGTTGGCTATTTGATCTCTAGTTCCTCTGCCTCTTCGAAATCCTGCCTGTACTTCTGGTAGTTCTCGATCCACATATTGCTGGAGTCTAGCTTGTAGGATTTTAAGCATAACTTTACTAGCATGAGAAATGAGTGCAATGGTGCGATAGTTTGAACATTCTTTGGCACTGCCTTTCTTTGGAATTGGAATGTAAACTGATCTTTTCCAATCCTGTGGCCACTGTTGAGTTTTCCAAATTTGCTGGCAAATTGAGTGTAGCACTTTTACTGCATCGTCTTTTAAGATTTTGAATAGCTCAGCTGGAATACTGTCACCTCCACTAGCTTTGTTGTTGCTCAGCTTTTCTAAGGCCCACTTCACTTCACATTCTAGGATGTCTGGCTCGAGGTCAGTGACCACCTCATTGTGATTATCAGGGACGTTAAGCTCATTCTTGTATAGTTATTCTGTGTAATTTTGCCATCTCTTCTTAATCTCTTCTGCCTCTGTTAGGTCCCTGCCATTTTGGTCCTTTATCATGCCCATTTTTGCATTGAACGTTCCCTTCATCTCTCCAATTTTCTTGAAAAGATCTCTGGTCCTCCCTATTCTATTGTTTTCTTCTATTTCTTTGCACTGTTCATTTAAGAAGGCATTCTTATCTCTTCTAGCTATTCTCTGGAATTCTGCATTCAATTGGGCGTATCTTTCTTTTTCTCCCTTGCCTTTTGCTTCCCTCCTTTCCTCAGCTATTTGCAAAGCTTCCTCAGACAGCCATTTTGCTTTCTTGCATTTCTTTTTCTTTGGGATGGTTTTGGTTGCTACCTCTTGTACAATGTTGCGAACCTCTGTCCATAGTTCTTCAGGCACCCTGTCTATCAGATCTAATTCCTTAAATCTATTTGTCACCTCTACTGTATATTCAACGGGGATATGATTTAATTCATACCTGACTGGCCTGGTGCTTTTCCCTACCTTCTTCAGTTTAAGCCTAAACTTTGCAACAAGAAGCTCATGGTCTGAGCCACAGTCAGCTCCTGGTCTTGTTTTTACTGACTGTATAGAGCTTCTCCATCTTTGGCTGCAGAGCATATAGTCAATCTGATTTCTGTGTTGACCGTCTGGTGATGTCCATGTGTAGAGCCGTCTCTTGGGTTGTTGGAAAAGAGTGTTTGCTATGACCATCATATTCTCTAGACAAAATTCTATCAGCCTGTGCCCTGCTTCATTTTGTACTCCAAGGCCAAACCTGCCTGTTATTCCGGTTATCTTTTGGCTTCCTACCTTAGCATTCCAATCCCCCATGATGATAAGGACATCATTTTTTGGTGTTAGTTCTATAAGGTGCTGTAGGGCTTCATAGAACCGGTCAATTTCATCCTCTTCAGCACCGGTGGTTGGGGCATAGACTTGGACTACTGTGATATTGAATGGTTTGCCTTGGATTCGAACTGAGATCATTCTGTCATTTTGAGGATTGTATCCCAGCATTGCTTTTCCTACTCTTTTATTGACTATGAAGGCTACTCCATTTCTTCTGAGGGATTCTTGCCCGCAGTAGTATACCTGATGGTCATCTGAATTAAATTCACCCATTCCTGTCCATTTTAGTTCGCTGATACCTAAGATGTCGATGTTCAGTCTTGTCATCTCTTGTTTGACCACGTCCAGCTTGCCTTGATTCATGGATCTTACATTCCAGGTTCCTATGGAGAAAAAATCTTTACAGCATCGGACTTTCCTTTCACCACCAGACATATCCACAGCTGAGCGTCCTTTCGGCTTTGGCCCAGTCGCTTCATTCTTTCTGGCGCTACTAGTACTAGCCCTCTGCTCTTCCCCAGTAGCATATTGGACGCCTTCCGACCTGAGGGGCTCATCTTCCAGCGTCATATCGTTTTGCCTTTTGGTACTGTCCATAGGGTTTTCATGGCAAAGATACTGGAGTGGGTTGCCATTTCCTTCTCCAGTGGATCACGTTTTGTCAGAACTCTCTACTATGACCTGTCCGTCTTGGGTGGCCCTGCACGGCATAGCTCATAGCTTCATTGAATTACGCAAGCCCCTTCGCCACGACAAGGCAGTAATCCATGAAGGGGAAATCTAAATGTTAGTGGAAATTAAAATTGAAAAATCTATTAGGTCATTGATTGTCTAAAAGATTGTATATTAAAAACAATTAGAATATGTGTAAACTAAAAACTATGGATATATGTAAGAAAGTTGTTTTCTATGTGATGGATAGGATGAAACTTGTCTTTTAATTTACAAATAGACAGTATATGAAGGGAAAAAGAGAGCAATTTGAAATCTGTACTAATGATATCTGTATGTAATTGAGTTACTACTACCCAGCCACCACGTTGCTTTTCAAATATGTAAATGTAATATCAGAAAATCAATAAAATTTGTAAACAAAAGAGAGAGAGAGAGAGAGCCACAGATTGCAAGGAGAGGGTGCCCATAAAAAGAGAGAAACAGTTCAAAAGCAGAAGGATCTTTAAATATTCATAGCATGAGATGAAGAAGGATGTAAATAGTCAAATGCACCTTCTTTGATTTTGTTTTCCCTTCTCATCTCCTTTACCCATTTTTCATAAGCCTTGATTTGGACTCCTCTAGCATGATCATTCCACAGCTTGACATGGAAGTCTGAATGCTTGTATGTGCCAAACCTTTCTCTACGTTATTACTGTTCCCCAGCTGACAAACCAAGTTTCCCAGATGGGGAAGAATCTATCAGCCTAGGAAATGAAAAGATTTACTTCAATTTTGCAGAGGGGAAAAAAACCTCTAAGGATCTTGGCAGACATTAGATGAGTTACATCATTTTCTCAATAAGGACCATAGAACTAGCAACCCAAGTCACACCCCTTGAGGGAACACCTGGTCCACTTGTGCCCTGCAAGAAAAAGCTGTTCCTGATGTTGCTTTTCCCTTTTCACTAGTGTAATTGCTTGAGGCTTGGTGCAGGTGATAGTTATATGAGCAAAGCAGACAGAACTAATTCATTAGGCACACTGGTATTCTAACATAGCTGCTTTCACAAAAGTCTGTTGCTCACAATACCCTAAATTTACTTTTTCCTATATTGAGAGTTACACTAAGAAACATTCAAAAAAGAACCTAATTATGACTTGTTTGTAAGAGTCATGAGTATAATATTCAGTGTGAATTGCCTGTTGCAATTTTACTCTCTGTTGTTAATTTTTTAAAGGAACTGCAAGGGAGCGGCAAGGTGTTAATGTTTATATTCCCCCATACATAACAATGAAGGTTGTGCTCTTGCCTTTGCTAATGCTGGAAAGAAGGCTACTAAATCTGGGTATTTTCATTTATTTAATCTGATGGTGAAGCAAATTTTTAATAACATTTCACTTTGTTACAGATATTAAAGTCAGGCCTGTGAAAAATCAGTCATTAGTTGAATCAGAAGGGGAATATGACATGTGGAGAGACCATGATTTGATTCAAACTTCTTCCAAATTGAGATGGAAAAATAGAATAATCCATAGGCTGTAATAGAAACAGTTCCAAACACCTGAAGCTGCTTCCTTTCTGGAAAATGGGGTGAAAACAGCAGGGATGATAGACATTTAAAGGACACTAATCCTGCCAAATTTTCAGCTGAATAGCTTCAAGGACTGAGCACAATAAATCACTGAAATATCTCAGGCTTCTATATCTTTATTTAGGACAGAAATAACATGATGAAGAAAAGACAACACAATAACTCTAGATTGTCTAACAAGGTGCCTAGTGAGAAATTGGTTGAACCATTGCAGAAAATTATCTTATTATTTAAAAATAAATAAACCTTCACATGCTATTTTAAAAAGTAAATTCTTTTCCATTTGTTTCCCTAGTTGCAGGCTTGGTATGCAACTGAAGAACGAATGTTGTCTTTCCACTGGGCAAAAGAATCCTGTGAAGCATCTCATCACTAGGTTTTGCTAAGGTCCCAGGAGGACTAGCATAGTTGGTTGAACCTTTGGGAAGCATCTCAGAAATTTGGATTACTTGGGGCAATGTCAGGTGATTGCTAAATGCTACTCCTAATGGCAATCCCATCATTTGAACATAACCAACCACCTACTTACAACCTAATCCTTAACCCCAATACATGTTTATGAAAAGTCCTATTTTGTGCCTGCCCATTTGTTTGGTGCTGAATTAAACTTAATGCCTAGCCCAAGCCCATAGGATTAGTCCTGCATTGGATCAGTGTATTGTGCATCTAGAAAAATATCTTTGCATGGTTTATTTTTATGATGCAATGCCTAGTGCATCTAAACCTGGTTTTTATAGCCAGGAGTCCAGTCCTCCACCCTCTTTCCTTTTTCTTTTGCTTTGGCTTTCATTATTTAGTGGAGTGATCCAGAAAATTCCAAATAATGTATATTTAGCTATCAGGTTTTAGCTTGGCAGCAATTTCTGGATTAATGATTTAAAGGATTGTCCTTTTGATAGACAGGTAAATATATTGCAAGACACAAAGTCAATGTATTTTATTGACAAGAAGTAAAGGTGTCAGCCCATAGAGTTAGGAGGATTATTACACCCCCACCCTGCTACTATAAACTTTACTGAACTTCAACAACATAGCATACTGTGCAAACCGAGCCTCTGTCCTCTTCCATTAATTGCGTTGACACTGGCACTGAAAGGCCATTCTCAGCTTGGTCAGTTTCCTTCCTGACAACAGCTGTACACATTTGCAGCCAGGCTGTTCACTCAGCATCAAGATTTAGCTTTGTATCTGCTCTGGGGAAACTCAAGAAACATCTAATGCTAATTACTAGCCCCTGTTCTCAGAAGGACTAAAATAAATTGTTGAGGTCCAGTGATAACTGTAACAGCTATTCCTCTCTATTCTGAATTAGTAACTTTTATTTTTTTAGCTGCAGTTCAGATTTGACCCATTATCTGACCAAGCTCTAAGCATCCTTGGGCAAACTTGATCTCTCTATCACTGGAAAAACAGACTAAGCTTTGGTATTAGAAATTAAGGGTCTAACTTGTCCCTCAGCAGTAATACTTAATGTTCCCCAAAGAAAACAAAGATTCTTTGGGAAAATCAAAATTGCACAGCTGAGGATAGTACATCTGCAGGTGGTTGGCACAAGAGCTGGTAGTGCAAAAAAATAAAATAAAACCCAACATTAGTCTGCCCCACTTCCACCCCCATTTCCAAGAGGAGTGAAACTGGTGGACTGGTCTGGTCCCCATGTGCCAATAATTAAGACTGAAACATTATTGATGAAACCTAACTTGAGCCTTGAACCTGGAATTGATATGTATGAGTTCAAGTACAGACAATTGCCTTAAAGGAAGGAATGGTCTGCAAACTCAGATTTGTGCAATAACAAAGTAAGGTAGGCAGGCAGGCAGGCAGGCAGGCAGGCAGGCAGGCAGGCAGGCAGGCAGATAACCTTTATTGTCATTTTTGCTGTGGGCACAATAGCACACATTAAAAATAAAATTTAGTTGCTTGCTCTCAAAGTGTACACATACATAACACACATTTAAACATACTATATGCAACATATGTATAGACCTACACCGTTACGTATAAGTAACATATAAATATTAATCACTGTCCATCTTCAATACCTAACAGAAGGAGGAAGCTTTAGAGTTCATAAGGTTAATACTGTATGGAAAAAAACTGTGACTGAATCTGGATGTTCTGCTTTAATTAATTTACCTACTCCCAGAAGGTAAAAAGGAAAACAGGTTGTGAAGAGGATGTGTAGTGTCCCAGACAATCTTACGGACCCTGCTAAAACACCACTTATGTGTATGACCTGGATGGAAGGGAGGAAACTGCCAATAACCTTTGCAGCCATCCTCACCACTCTGCACCACCTTCCTGTCTGAAGCAGTGAGGCTTCTAAACCAGCAGTGATGCTGTATGACAGGATGCTCTTGATCGTCCCCCTGTAAAAAGTGGTAAGGATTGGGGAAGGAAGATGTGCTTTTCTCATGTGACGCAGAAAATGCAGGTGCTGCTGTGCCTGCTTCACCAGTGTCTTACTGCTGAGTGACCAAGCCAGCCTACTTGTTAACTGCACACCCAGGAATTTGATGCTGGTAACCATCTCCACAGGTGAATCATTAATGCATAGAGAAGTGTGGCTGTGCCTGCCTTTTCTGAAATCAACAGTGATCTATTTGGTTTTTCCAGTATTTAAAATTAGGCTGTTTTACTTACATCAGTTCACCAAACTCTCAACCTCCTTGGGATAAGTATCCTCATTGTCATCAGGAATAAGGCCCACTACTGTTGTATCATCTGCAAACTTCACAATATGGTTGGTGACAAACCTAGCACAACAGTCATGGCTCAACAGGGTGAACAGCAGCTGACTTAGGACACAGCCCTGGAGGGAACCTGTGCTCAAGAAGTAAAATTGATGATGATGATGATTGTTATGTATTGAATATATACAAAGTTGTGTTAATCCTTGCTAAAGTGAAACTAACTTAACTCCAAGTGCTTGTGAAACTAAAATGAAACTAACCTTTAGATGACCCTGGCTGTTAACTCCAACTGTTTTGGAGGGAAACCTTGAACATTCATATTTGAGTGGGTTTTTCAAGTATTGTGATTGGTTAAGGCCCTGTGGGCTCAGAGTATAAATTACAGGCAATTGCCTGCAGTTCTCCAGTTCTAGTTTGAGTCAATAAACAATGTTGTAACTATGCTGGTCTGCTCCTTGACTACTGAAGCCCACTACTTGATGATGATGATGATGATGATGATGATGATGATGATGATGATGATGATTGTTAAATAGCAGGTTCTTTGAGGCAACAATGAAGACGTGAAATGGAGTACAGGGTAACTCATTGTTTATTTTGTGCTATGACTGTACAGGAAGAAATGGCTGCAACCAGCCGCAATATATAGTCTAGCCCCTAGGCGGCAGCCAATAGGTTTGAATTGGAGATAGCCAATTGCAACACAGGAGACTTGTAGTCTGGGTTGCTAGAGAGCCGTTAGCTGCTCCAGCAACCCACATGGTATTCCCTCAAAAGGCCCAGTACATAATACCCTTCCCCTCTTAGATCAGACCATAATAACACCAATTAGTCTCAACAATTGTCAAGACTCAATAGCCAAACACACTAAAGTAAAAGTGATAATAATAATAAAAAAACACAATGTGGACTACAATGTTATGAAACAATGTCTGAATGAATAGGCTACCAAAATGGCCTTTTTAGACAGTTACATCATATCACTAGTTCTGTAGTCTAGTGGCAACAGGATTTACAACAATATATAGCTCTTTATTTTACAACGTAATCTGCAAGATATGAAGGAGGCTTGTGTGCCCTAGAGGAACGTCTCAGAGTTCCCATCACTTTGTGGTCTACCAGCTTACCCAGTGGGCTGGGTAGACTTGTGTCC
Source organism: Vipera berus (assembly GCF_964194415.1). Taxonomy (NCBI): domain Eukaryota; kingdom Metazoa; phylum Chordata; class Lepidosauria; order Squamata; family Viperidae; genus Vipera; species Vipera berus. Next base: position 41,191,192 of record NC_138209.1, on the reverse strand, counting down.
CTTTGTGCTCCTGAGTCAAGGGGATTCGATGCACTCTGGCTGGCCTCTCCAGGTTGGCCCACCCAAGACTCAGACTGTTCAGCAGAGTAGGCACAGCAGTTGCTGAAGTTCGGTTGGCTTGCTCCTTCAGGGGGTCCATGTTGCACTCCAGACCTCCCCAGTTCTCCCTCTGGTTCCATCTCAGTTAAGAAGGAAAAGTCCAGGTAGTCCATGTTAGGGCTGGCTTGGACGTAAGTTTGAGGACCTTGGGACGGACTTATGACACAGTCCTCACTTAGTGGCCATTCTGGAAACCTTTTCCTGAGCTGATCAATGTGTCGTCTGACAAGTTGCCCTCCCTCCAACCCCACGTCATGAGATAGGGGTCTGGATGCCTTGGTAATTTGACCAGGAACCCACAGATTCCCATGACCATAGTTCCTGGCCCAAACCCAATCACCCATGTGCAGCCCCCCTCGGGGGTTTTGGTTGAGAGGCTTCTGCTGCCACTCTATCTGGATGCAACCTGTCCAGTTTAGTGATCAAATGCCTCCCCCAACATAGTTCTGCAGGACTTTTGCCTGTGGCAGTGCAGGGCGTAGAATGCTGGCAGAGTAAAAAACTCTGCCAATCTGTGATGCCAGTCATCTGTAATGATGCGCTTGAGTGCCTCCTTCATTGTCCTCACCATGCGTTCAGCTTGACCATTAGAAGATGGATGAAAAGGTGCAGACGTTGCATGTCTGATGAGATTATCTCTAAGGAAGGCCTGAAATTCAGCAGCAGTGAATTGGGCCCCATTGTCTCAAACTAAGACATCTGGCAACCCATGTGTTGCAAAGAGTTTTCTCAGCACCTGGATGGTCCTAGCAGTAGTCATGTTAGGAACTGGAATTACTTCCAGCCATTTTGAGTGGCTATCCACTACTATAAAGAAGAGCTGTCCCTGAAAGGGCCCAGTGTAGTCTATGTGAACCCTAGACCAGGGAGTGTGCATTTCCTCCCACCTGTGAACTGGAGCCTGTGGCATTTCAGGCCTAGATTGCTGGTATGTATAACAACCATGGACTTGAACCTCAATGGCCTTATCAAGGCTAGGCCACCAGAGGTAGCTTCTAGCTAAAGCTTTCATTCTGACAATGCCTGGATGGCCTTCATGTAATGATTGTAAAACCCTCTCTCTTAGGGAAGTGGGAATTATGACTCTGTTTCCCCATAAAATGCACCCTTTATGGGCAGATAACTCATGCCTCCTGACAAAATAGCTTTGGAATTCTGAGCCTGGACTTTTTTCCAACCAGCCTGTGTATACCCATGACAACACTCTACTAAGTATTTTATCTGTGGCAGTTTCAGCAGCAATGTCCCTTGCATGTAGGGGGAACTCAGGTATGTCCTGTATGGACAATATTCTAGCAGCAGGAGCTGAATCTGGATCCATTAGTGGCAGTGGTAGTCTGCTAAGGCCATCAGCATGGCCCATTTCCTTGCCCGGTTTGTGAATTAATTTAAAATTGTATGCAGATAGGAAAATAGACCATCTCAACATTCTTGAAAGATAGTATGTGGGGGCTTTGTTTGTCTATTGTAAAAAGTCCCAACAGAGGTTTGTGGTCAGTGTAGACTGTGAAATTCCTGCCATATACAGTAAATAGTCATGGATTTTTTTTATTCCAGTAAAGATGGCTAGGGCCTCTTTGTCAATCTGAGCATAGTTGCGCTCAGCAGAGGACAATGTCCTTGAGTAAAATGCTATAGGAACCTGTTTCTCATTTTTTTGTATGTGACTTAAAAGTGCCCCCACCCCATAGGGAGACGCATCACATGCAAGACATACAGGTTTAGACTCTTTGTAGTGAGTTACAGTGGACTTTTCTGACAATAGTGCTTTTAAGTCCTGGAAACTTTTTCCAGGTAAGTTAGTCCATTTCCATGGAGCTTTCTTATCTAGAAGCCTGTGGAGGGCTATTGGTGCCTTATGAGGTAGAAATGTGTGATAGAAGTTTAAAAGACCCAAGAATGCTTGTAGCTCTCCTTTTGATTTGGGCCTAGGAGCCATCTTAATGGCCTTCACTTTAGAATCAGTGGGGTGAATGCCATTAGCATCAATTCAGAACCCCAAGAATTCTGTTGATGAAACCCCAATACTACACTTGTTCTTTTTTAATTTGAGGCCTGCTTCGCGAAGCCTCTGCAAGACAGCCCTGAGCCTACTGGCCAAAACTTCAGGGGATTCCCCTGCAATAAGAACATCATCAAAATAAGGGCAGATGCCCTGAATACCCTTGAGTGTACGCTCCATGATTCCCTGAAAAATACCTGGTGTAACACTGACTCCAAACTGTAAGCGTTTAACTTTGAATGCCCCTCTGTGAGTCACAATCATTTGAGCCTTGGCTGTGGCCTCATTAACCAGCAATTGCTGATAGGCCTGTGCTAAATCAATTTAGCAAAAATAGTACCCCCTTGCAAGGAGGCTAAAATATGGTTGAACACTGGGACCAGGTAAGCGTGTTGCTTGAGGGCTTTATTTAGTGTGCATTTATACTCAGCACAAATGCGAATTTCCCCATTGGCTTTAAGTAGAGTGACTATAGGAGTTTCCCACTCCCCACCATCAACTGGCTGAAACACACCCTGTTCTACAAGCTTATCGATTTCAAAATCAATTTTATGTTTTAAGGCAAAGGGGACCCTACGAGGCTTAACCCTGATTGGAACTATGTTGGGATCTAGCTTAAATGAGATAGGCGGGCCTGTGTATGTGCCTAGGGTTGAATCAAAAACATCTGCATATTCCTCGCACACTGACGCGAGGTCTGCAGTTTGTGTCCGGTTTATGCCAGTAATCTGAATACCTAACGCATCAAACCAATCAAGTCCAATGAGACTTGTTCTCTGGCCCCCTACTACTATTACATCCAGGTGCCCCAAAAACCCTTTAAACTTTACCAACAAAGTGGCTTCTCCCTTAACTTTAATGTGAGCATTTTGAAAATCCGTTAGGATTATATCTGAGGGTCTTAGTTTGGCCCAATTGTTACTGCACCTACACATAAAGTTAAAAGTGTCTTGAGAAATGATTGGGACTGCAGAGCCAGAGTCCAATTCCATCTTACATGGAACTCCTTGTAGCTCTACCATGAGCTTAAGTTTGGGTTTGAGGGGGCGTCGAGCCCTGGTGCGGCATACACTTCTACGGCTTCTGAAAAATCCCACACTAACTGGACCCTGGGCCCCAGTACCTCTCCTAGTTGGTTCTTTCGACTGGTGTTTGGGTGGCCGGTCTCTCTGGCAGGCTCTGCAAACCACCATGATGTGGCCTGTCCTTCTACAAGCTCTACACGTGGCTGAACGAAATCTGCAATTAGCGTGAAAATGATTGCCGCTGCACCCCTTACATCTCGGTAAGAGAACTGCCTTGTAACTGTCCTCTCACTGTAGGCTGTTGCAGTGTTGTGCGTTGGGTTGCCTTTGGAGTCGGTTGATTTCAGGTTCTTCTTCCTCGGAAGATTCTCTGGTGCATTTGGCATCCTCAAGGTGAACCGTTTCTTTGAACTTTGTCGATTTGGCAGGCTGTACTGTCTGAACTGCGCCCCCGGCAGCTTTATCGGCCATCACCTCGTCCTGTGCTTCAGAAAACATTAAATTTGGCCTAGCAAATAGTCTCTGCTGAAGCATTCTGTCCCGTAGGCCGCAAATGAGCCAGTCTCATAATCGCTCTTCTAAATTTGAAAATTTGCATAGGTGTGCGGCTTGCCTTAGGCCTGCTATGAATTCCGAAGCTGACTCCCCGGGTAGCTGCACTCTTTGCTCGAACTTGAACCACCAAGCCATTTCAGACATCTTGGGCTGGAAGTGCCCGGTTAGCTTCTTTTTGAGATCTGCGTAGGAGACCACTTCGATTGGTGTCGGTGCGAAAAGTTTCTCAGCCTAATCAAAGGTTGCCGGGCCGCACACACAGAATAGTGTTGCGGCCTTCAGTCCTTCTTCCGCGATCTGATTGGCTCTGAGGTAGTTTTCTACTTGCGATAAATATGATGGCCATTCCTCCAGGTGTTTCATGTCGAATTCTCGCAGTTTTCCGACCTTCAGCATTCATTCTTTCTGGTTCCTGTGTTCTTCTGGATCCTGCTTCCAGGCTCAGGGAATGAGCCCACTGAGCACGAGGTCGCTAGCGTAGCTTGCTAGCTGACCTTGAGAGGGGGGGGGAAATGCCTCTTCCCACCGGCGTGTGCTGCCTTTCCCTCGTAGACTTCAGCTCTTATTCAGTGAAGCAGGATCCCATCCTCGTCGCCACTGCTAAATAGCGGGTTCTTTGATGCAGGAATGAAGACACGAAACGGAGTACAGGGTAACTCATCGTTTATTTCGTGCTATGACTGTACTGGAGAAAATGGCTGCAACCAGCTGCAATATATAGTCTTGCCCCTAGGCAGCAGCCAATAGGTTTGAATCAACCATTGCCGCCTGGAGATAGCCAATTGCAGCACAGGAGACTTGTAGTCTGGGTTGCTGGAGAGCCATTAGCTGCTCCAGCAACCCACGTGGTATTCCCTCAAAAAGCCCAGTACATAACAATGATGATGATGATGATGATGATATAGCTTCTTGCATGAGAAGCAAAAGATCTTCAAGGAAAAACAATGTCCAGTTGCCTCTTGAGAAAGCACCTTTGGGGTTAAGGAAGCAGTAGATACCCTAAATATATCCAATGACATTTATGACTGAACCAGGATTTAACATAAGTTATCTTAGGCTAAAGTTTACATTTGACTATATTGTTACCAGTGAATTCAAGAACAAAGCTAGTGTTCCTTGAGAAGGGATGATTGAAAAGTGACAGCACAAAATTTAATCTCATGGCCATCTTTCCCAACATCTGTAACTTTAACAGGTTTGTTTAGAGACTGCTGTTAGCCCTAGTTTCTTAGATCTTAAAATGAAACTAAATAGTAGTTTCTGCTATGATATAGTGGTTTACAATATTTTAAATATTTCTTTGGCATTTCTCCCAGCCTTTAAATTCCCAGGCACCATCCAGTGGAAGCTTTACAGAAAACTGGCAACCCTGTACAGAAAATCTAACTTCTTTGTCTGGACTCCAGTTTTGTCTGCCAAAACTAAATTGGCAGCTCTCGCATATTTTATTTGAATAGATATAATAAACAATAACAATGACCGTTTATTAAAATATTTGAAATATGTTGCATCTGATTCCTAAATATAAACTTTAAAGGAGATTAGTGTGAAGCATCAAAATTCCAAGGGAAATCAGCTGTTCAAGTTTTTGCTGATTTTGATTATTCTCAACATATAAAGATTCATTCATAGGCATCATAGTCACAGAATCATTTGAAATTAGTAACATTTGTAATCTGGCCTATTGTCCATGACTGAGATAACAAACCTTCAGTTATGGCTATACAGCTTCATGATCCCCAAATCCTATTTTTATAGATTCCAGAGCATCCTTACATCATACTCCTAAATCTGAACTGGAAAAATGTTGATTTTCAATGATATGATTTTTTTTTTAGTTTTACATTTTTTTTATTGAAAAGTTTTGTCATACATTTTATCTTTGACAGTCCCCCCTACCCCTCCCCTATCCCTCCCTCCTTACCCCTCCCCCCCTCCCCACTCCCCCCCCCCGACTTCCCAGAGCTAAGTACAAGGTATAAAAAACAAAAAAAGAATCATAAACAACCATATGCTAACAACCATAGACTCTAAAATCTATCACTCTCTAGCTCACATAGGATAACTACAAACACTATTAATATAGAATATATATAAAAAAAACAGAAAGAAAAAAAAAGAAAGGAAGACTTATTCAAATACTACCTGAAACTTCTTAATCCCATATTTGTTCTGGATATACTCAATCCATTCCTCTTAACAGTTTAATAGCCTCCTTAGACTTCACAACCTCTATATTCAAAATCCAAGCCTTTTCTTTTTCCTTTATTTCATTCCCCAATTCTTCCCTCCTAGCTTCCACAGCACATCTATGTTTATTGTTCATATATATCAACACCCCTCTCAAATAGGCCTTGCTAGCATCCCAAACCATATCCATAGAGGTGCCCTTATTCATATTAATTTCAAAAAAAACAAAAAAAAACCCTTCATCCGCTGTTTACATTCTTCCACATTTCTCTGGTTTCTAAACAAATTCTCATCTACGCGCCACGAGCGCCTATCTCTATTGTCCTTATAAATCTCTAGCCAAACTGGGCTATGATCAGAAATAGTTCTTACACATATCTTCACCTTCTTAATCCTTAAAAAAAAGTCATTTGTCAACAAAATAAAATCGATCCTGGAAAAAAAATTGATGTCTGTCAGAAAAAAAAAGTATAATCCTTTTCATGCGAATGTCTTTCACGCCAAATATCTCGCAGTTCCAAGTCATCCTTCATTTCAAAAAAGGATTTAGACAGTCTAGCATGACTTGATATGATTTTTATCTGGCTCCCCTAAGATGTTCTGGTTGGTAACATTTTTGCATGTGTTTGTGGTGACACACTTTTTTTTCCCAAAAATGTCTCCATGTTCTATCTATAAAATTAAAAAAAATAACAGTCTCATTTTTCCACTTAATTACCCAATCCAAGCCTTTCTCTAATGTCATTGCATCACTGGCTATGGGTCTCTAGAAGATAGATAGAACATGAAGAGGAGACATTTTTTTGGGGGGGAAGTGTGTCCCCACAAACACATGCAAAAATGTTACCAACCAGAACATCTTAGGGGAGCCAGAAAAGACAGTGAACAAGGAAGTAGCAGAAAGAATATACTTAACTATTCATTTAATAGTCACTCAGTTATGGCCTGGTTACTTGCTACCAGTATCCAATAACATCTGGCCAGCCATTTAAATTCTACAGAGTTGGCATGGTCCAATGACATTGGTCAGGACTCCAGAAGTGGCTTTCTTTGTAGTTGGGCCTGTTCTCTGGAATGAGGTTACTCCCAAGATCTGGATCACACACACTCACACACACACACACACACACACACACACACACACACAAACTTTGCTGTTGTTTAGAAGAGCTGTGAAGGCCTGGCTCTTCCCCCAAGCCATTGGCATGGGACAGTGAGACCTCTTGTTTCATTGCACTTACCATCTTTTATCTTTATTTTTTGTTTTATTTTATTATAATTTCTTTGTTATGAGCCATCTAGCTTATTTTGAGAGTTGGGCAGCATACTAGTTATTATTATTATAATGTGGTTTTATAGCAACTGAAAATAATTGACTAGTGATGTCTTGACCATCATTCTCTTCTCTTCCTGGGCATTTGCACAATGCTGCTACATCATTTTGCTAGTACAGTTGCTTCCAGTAGGATTGCCCCAAACTGACAGTCTAATCTTCTGTAGTACACATTCTGTGCACAATATTCCTATGATATTGTGAATTTGGGTGGCCTATAACCATGATTTAAAAGCAAACAAGCAAATAAATAAATGCATGTATGTATGTATTTTTTGCAACCCTATCTATAGTAAGGTGAGTTGCAAGCATTTTGCATGCTCCAGCCCTGAAAATGTCATCACATTTTTTTCTCCTTTCGGCCTTCCTAATGAAAACAGGCTATTTCAAGTCAGACTCAGTGAAATGGGGGGGGGGGGGGAAAGCTGCAGAAAATCTTCTCCATAGTAGTAGTTCCTTTACGGATTATTCCTTTATAGCTGGAAACAGGGAAACTAGTAATAATGATCAAAACAGGCAAAAGTAAGTGCAACAAAATAAGGCATTAAAACTCTGAGGTGATGATATGCCGCCATGTTATTTTATATAACAGTCTCTCTCTTCATAAATCTACCAAAGCTGAAGAAACAGCAAGCTGTGCTTTTACTTTCAAATATTTTCAGTATATATCCAATTCAAAATGCAACTTTGTACCCATCTGACCTCAGAAGTTTACCAGTGAATCTATATTTATTTGTATGTTTGTATTTGCATTATGCATTATAATATATACATGTATTTGTATTATAGGGCTAAGAACAATTAAAATTCTATCATCCCAGATTATAAGTAATTCTAATTTACTTTATTGATTCAGAATTGGAGACCAAATAAAGTAGATATAAAACAGCACTGCAATGCATATACAGTATATATTAAAAAATAGCAAGGCCAATTAATGACAGTATGCTAAATCAGTTATAGGTAAACCCTCTGGAGACAGTGACTAGGTTCAATACTTCCTAAAAACATAGCAATGGAGCAGAATTTGGCTATATTCCTGGAGATTACTGGTCTGCCAGTAAGTAGGTAATTTCCAGATTTGATCAAGCCATGCGCAAGGACAAAAGTAGAGTAAGTTGTACTGCTGACTCAGTGGCAGGATCAAAACAAATGCAAAAATGTTCTGCATAGAAGTTAATTAAATCTTCCCTCCATCAAGATTAAGGAAAGGCATTAAATCTTGCAAGTGTGAGCATTTTGCTTATGAGTAGCAGATGGATGGTTGTAATGAACCTGGTGGATCAGAAAGGGCTATGGAAGAAAATGTCTTGGCCTTCTGATTAAGATCAAAAGTAGGTGAGGTTGTGGGGTTTTTTTATTCATTAGCAAAAAAAAATAAGCTTGTAATACAACCAAATTAGTTACCTTTCAAATGCTAACTAAGGCTTCTGAAATTTAGAGCATGCATGCCATAACTTTAAAAAAAAAGCATGGTGATAAATCACATTCTTCATGGATTAAATATCTCAGGTTCAACCTCTAATATCAGGTAGAATAAGCAATTTTGGTGGCCACAAAACTGCTCTTAATAATTTGGGGAATAGAAAGGTGCTAGTGCAAAGAGATGGATGATTTTGTGGTTCACTTGTTTGCTTTCTAGTTATTGCTGTGTTGTAATAGTTTTAGAGTTAAGTAAAGGCACCCTCAACTATGAGTCTGGTTTTCTTGACAACCATGCAACTATTTTTCCATATCTTCCTCCAGAATGTTTTTTCTGCTTAATCTAGTCTGCAGCCCAGGGAGTTCCTTGTGGTCTTCCATACATGTGCTACGTGTATATGGCACTACAGTAAATCTTGATAGCTAGGCAGCTCTCAAGAGCTCCAACATTTAGCTGTGTGTCACAGTTTTCTGGTGTTTCCCAGCTTAATATGTGAGTTTGGTTTGCATATGACCCTGAGAAAGGTCTCTGTTTCAGAGTTACTAACTATCAGAGGATAATACTGGAGATGATAAATCACTGGACAAATAGGTAAATAATAAAAGCAGAAATGTCTTGCAAAATACTTTCTGTCATTTTTTACCACTATGTCAAATTGTATGCACATTAAGACACTGGAATAAGATCCAGTTGACCCAGTCAAGATAATAGATGTATGAAATTGGAACACAGACTCACATATAATGCCACTGGAATGCGACTTATATGTAGCTATTTCAGGAATGTCCTGGCTTCTGACATTTTTTATTACAAATCAACTGGGCATGTAATATTAATAGAGATAGGTCCCAGGAGGCCTATGAATCTTGATCTTGGGAATGAACAAGGATAAGTTGGGAGGAAGTTTGCGTCAACCTCTCAGAACCTACATAATTTTCATGAAAATTTTGACGATACTCTGTGCTGTTTTTATTTTAGCATTTGGTTATAGAAACTACTTTGGAAAGAAGATGTATTTACACTGCAGTTTATATTCTTCCCTTCTAATACTGATGCATCTTTTTTCGTATTCTTTTTTCCTCTAGTCTGACCTTGACCTATATTATTTTGCATTTTATGTTTACTCTATTTCTTGATGTGATTTGCCTGCTGCCTGAAACCTATCACAGGCAGCTTAGCAAATTAAATGCAATACAATACAAATGTGTTGATTAAAATAAATAATAATATAATGTAATGAATATAATACAATATAATATAACATAATATAATCCATCATCTGATTCACAGTTTTCCTCAGCTTTTCTCTTGAGAGGAACTAATGCACAAAATGGAATTTTCTCAGTTATTCAAAAGAACATCCACTTAACAGCAAGTCTGTTTACATGCATTCATTATCATAGTAAAATATTTACTGGTGAAATACTAAGACTATTCAGGGGATGGTGAACCTGGGGCAATAAATCCTAGCACTACTGTAATCTTTATGAGAGGAATGCCCTTCACTCACATCAGTCACGGATCCTTTTACGGACAGCAGACCAACACCCATTTCATCTGCCCCAAATCTATACAGGTAGGTCCTCAACTTACAGTCACAGTTGGGACCACAATTCTTAAGCAGTTCTGGCTTCTCCCCATTGACTTTGCTTGTCGGAAACCAGCTAGGAAGGTTGAAAATGGAGATCACAAGGGTTCTGGGACATTACAACCATTGTAAATACATGCCAGTTACCAAGCATCCAAATTTTGATCACATGACCATGTGAATGCTACAACAGTCATACATATGAAGACTGGTCATGTCACTTTTTGCTATGCCACTGCAACTTCAAAGAATCTCAAAATGAATGGTTGTAAGTCAAGGACTACCTATAAATACTTTGACTACCCTTGGCTAAATAGGAGATTCTAGATTGCTCAACTTTATAATAATGAAAGAGTTTAATCTATTAAATTCAGGATTGGGGTTAAGAACTTTAATACAAATACTTTTGTTTTTTCAGTGTTATCAATTATGTTTTCATGTATGGACTTTTGTGGGTCACATACTTGGTTAAGAATTCTTGGGCAATAGAACTATAGGAAAGGCCAGTAGATGCAATCTTGTTCATACTTCTGCATGATATTTTTTTTCTTTAGGAGTAAATATGCCAAAATGTTTGTTGTAGAGGAGAGACAATGCCTTTGGACATTGTGCATTTGCTTAAAATTGTACTAATCTTAGGGACAGCCATTCCACAGAATAGTACAAGTGTGATAATCAGGATCTTCTTATTCCTAGATATACATCTTAGAGGTTTCTAATAAAAGAAATGTAATGTCTTTACTTAATGCATTCCAATTTTAGCAACAAAGAATCCAGATGCTATATAACAATAAAGGAGAAATATAAATATAATAATAATGATACAAAATTTGACTTCAAAAATCCATATGATGGTTAGTGGCAGCAAAAAATAAGAGTTCTGTGTAACTGCTGATGCTCTTTAGTGGCCAGTCACTATACAACAAAGAATATTTTATTTATATGTTGCAATATATTCTTATATACTACTGTGAAATTTAACAAAGATAAAAATGCCTAATGGTTTAAATTAAAAAATACTATTAAGAGTTATGGAATACTTTAAATCATTTTGTAAACTCCATAATTCTCAAAATTATGTTGAATTTATTTAATAGCCCAATCCTGGCAAAACTGTAAACATTATAGAATGAAGATCAAGGCTAAGTGATATCTTTATTTGTGCCATATGAAGTCAACTTCCTCTTGTGATCACATGCTTTAAATTAAAATATCAAACATTCGAATCAACACATGTACAAGTAGTGTTGTACATTATTTAAATTAGTTGCAGAAATAAGTAAGGTGATTTGTTTTGTCTTTCTTTCATATTATATTTTACTGGCTGACAGAACCCAAGGTCAGGCCAAATGAGAGACTATCTTGTAGCTGATAAGGGTTGACAGAAAATGTAGGAAAAGTAAATAATAATCTGCAACTGCTGATAATGGAAATGTCACTGAACTAGGAATTACTGTCTATATAAAGAATTGCCCTCCCCCCCATCTCCAATTCCAAACCTTCTACAAAAATAAAACAATATAGCATGGTGAAATGATAGATTTAAAAAAGACTATAGAAAGAATGAAATCCTATTGTGGGCTGGGAAAATATTGCTGCCATTAACTGCACCAATGATTACATCAAAGGGTCTATCCATTTTCAATATTAGAAAAGAGGACTGCTAATGTCATTTTCAGTAAGAAGACAATTATGTTTCAAAGGCCATTAAAACTTCAATATTTCCATTCTGATGCACAGGGATCTAACAAAACATTACATTTTTTAATCACCCTCTTAATCAATTATTTTACTTCTGGAATGACCAAATTTTTTTAGCTTTTGTTTTCTTTGTTATGAAAACAATTGTGTGTGACACTTTCTGTAACACAGAGGGGTATTAAAATATAATTGGTTTTGGCATACAACAAGCAATACAGAGAAACATATTCCTCTCCAAGCCTTGGGCCCAACACAAGAACTCCTTCAAGTTCCCTCTGAACTGTAATATTTAATGTGAAATGAAAAGAAAAGCAACTGAATACAGAAGGATAACTATATATACAGTATTGATCTAAATCTAATTAAGTCAAATTCCACTTTTTTCCTGGCTCCACTTATTTCTTTGTCCATTCAGAATTTCACTGTAGCCTCTGACAATTCAAAAACTGAATGTATCGCCCTGCTTGACCCTGGCTTATATATACAGTATGGTTCTGTCTCTTTACCGTAGAATTGCTTTTGCTTATCAGGGTTTCTGCTTATATTTTAAGCTGTCCTTCAGTCCTGTGGTCCCTCCTATGATCTGTCATAATCTTCTTTGTTTTCTACGAAGAGAATGATCCATGTATACAAAGAGGAACATTTGTCCTTTTGGACATGAAGCCCTCCATCACTCCTGCTGTTCTAACAAAAGGGAGAGATGCCAGTAGGATTTTGAATATGGCAGCTCCACAGTCTTTCTAAATCTCTTACATTTAATGTATATCTCTTTAAAGGTAAAGGTTCCCCCTCACATGCGTGCTAATCGTTTCCAACTCTAGGGGCTGGTGCTCATCTCCGTTTCAAAGCCGGAAAGCCAGCGCTTGTCTGAGGACATCTCCGTGGTCATGTGGCCGGCATGACTAGATGCCAAAGGCACACGGAATGCTGTTACCTTCCCACCGTAGTGGTCCCTATTTTTCTACTTGCATTTTTACGTGCTTTTGAACTGCTAGGTTGGCAGAAGCTGGGACGAGTAATAGGAGCTCACTCTGTTACGTGGCACTCGGGATTCGACCTGCCAAACTGCCGATCTTCTGATCGACAAGTTCAGTGTCCTAACCCACTGAGCCACCACATCCCTGTATATCTCTTTACATGTCAACAAATGTCTGGGATAATGGGAATGATGTGCTAAAATTCCTTGATTTCTAGTCCTCTCTTCTATCTCTTTTTTTTCTGGTATAGACAGAGCCATATAGACAAATAGAAGGAATGTGATATAGTGATTTAGTAGTTAAAGTACTGTATTAAAAGCAGGTAGACATCACTGGATTGGTATGATAGAGTACATTAATCTTACATTAATTTTCATTGAAGAGACCTTTATTCTGCAGTAGATTGATTTGGGCTAATAATCATAATAATGAACACACCATAAAGCATCAAGGTTTTCACTCTCACCCCAAATATCTCATAGTTGTCCTATATGAAAACTGAGAGTGACTAAAAAAAATCAATAAATGGTGAAACTGCACTTATTAGGAAAAGAAAAAAAGAAGAAATAAAGAAAAAGAAGAAAAAATGGAAGTTTGGGGGAAAGCAGTATGAAAAGCAAAAATATAGCAAGTTCCTACTGGGCATGGAATCAACAATATCAGTGTTGCATTGCTATAGCATTACTGACTGTGCTGTTATAATAGGACAGAAGCAGAGGTATAAGAATTAAACATGGGTGCACTTGAATAAGTCATTGTTTATCTTTTGCAAAGTACCCAATAAATTGTCAACATTAGGCTGCAGCCAACTGAAAGCACTCTAGCCAAAATAGGAATCATTCAATATGAAATAGGAAAGAAAAGAGAAAAATGGAAGAAAATTGAAGAGTGACAAGTGAAAATTCCCTTAGTATCAGTTTCATTTAGACATAATTATGTTAATTTATGTATTTTGTCTTTTTACCATTTGCATTTAAGTCTAGCAAGGAAATAACCACAGAAGAATCAGTACTGCAGTATCAATTTCAGTGGGTTTTCTTTGATATGTCAGTTGGTCCCAGATTTCTCTGCTTTTGAATGAATGAATGAATGAATGAATGAATGAATGAATGAATGAATGAATGAATGAATGAATGGTTACATACATAAATACATACAATATAACTTTTATAACATTTCTAAAATTTGATTGCAATTCCATCTTGAATTCAGTGTTGTCATTAATTTAGCACTCTGCTGTCTTAAGCTTTTAAGAGCTGGTCTATAAAACTCTGGGCAATCACTAGGTGGTAGTAAGAAGCTACAAAAAACTTGCAGTCTATATCTAATAACCCATCTGATAGTCAGGTCAAAAGTTAAGATGGGCACAGCTCTCTGTCTTCTTCATGTGTGCTTAGTTGATTTAAAATGATGTAAACAAAGAGAACTATAACTAGAGGACCTTGAAAGGTCATTTAATACTGGATTTCTGTTTGTAGTGTTAGCATCAATTTGCACATCAAACATCAGCAAAGGGGGAGTCTGAGGCAAAACGAGTTTTGTAATCATTTGTATCACCCTAGTTTCACTCAAAGATTAAAAACAAACAAACCTTCTTTGTACAATCCAATACTTCCAGATTTTCCATATTCATTGACTCTGGAATAAAACAGATTTTGAGTCAGCAGGTAGTCAGGAAGGCATGAATATAAGCTTCCAGAGAATGACATTGCCCTATGAATGTCACTAACAGATTCATTGCTTATAATGTTTGTTAAATAAATAATAAAACATAAGAGCATAAGTGTGAGACTCTGCTTTTTTCAATTCCATCTAATTCACCTTTGCAGAGAAAACCCAGATAATAAAAAAGCCAAGGTATGAATGCAAAGAAAGGTATATTGATCCAATTTAATATTTTCACCATTCCTTATCGAAGACCCTTTGTTTTAAAGCAAAAACATGTTGTGTATTTAAATTATAAATAGCTCATATACTAAAATGAACTATGCAAAGTAAAACGCCAACGTATTTGGAAGCCATAGCTGTTTGGTCCTCTCATCAATGAATGAGAGTTTTCTTAATGATGGGAAACAACTGGGATAATAGGTATATGAAATCTGCCAAATTAATATCAAAAAAGACACACTGTGCTTCATTTGGGTAATTATCTATATTATGTGACAGAAAGAGAGACAGAAAAGATAACAGATCCATTTATAGGAAATAGAGCATACTAATTATTTGCTTGGATCCATTTGTTCTCTTTAAGTGTTGACCTTATGAATGTAGTCAGATTTTGCCAATATAATTTAGGCATGAGGTTTGGAAGCTTCATTTCCATGTATTTTAAGTAGAATCTGTTCTCAAAATAGTTAAACTTACTTATTTCAATGAAGCATAAAGGGTAGATACAAAGCTTTGGACTTCACACCTTTGCTTTCCCCGAAAACAGCATTGCCAATTAGTTTTGCAACAAGAATACGATTATAAGAATGTTTGCCAATCTAGATTTTTATTCCAAAATCTTATTTCAATTTTTTTCTTGAACTTTAGTCCATTTGTAACTTTCTAAAATCAAAGTTTTAATCATGGTTTTTTTCCTGTTGCTTTAAACAGAAATAAAGCCCTTAAACCAGAGATGTCAAATTGCAGGCCCGTGGGCCGGATGTGTCATGCCAAAACCGCGCCCACCCCATTGCCAGCAATGGAAAAAAAGTCACGATACATCACATCATGTGACATTGTGAGTTGACACCCCTGCCTTAAACCTACATTTAAAATTTCTTTTACTAATGACTGAAGTAAACCTACCTGATGTAAAAATTAGATTCCTAATAGCTGAAAGCAGTTAATAAGCTATTTCTTAAAGTGATTTAAAAAGTGTGCAAACCCACTGTCCTTTCAGAGGCACCAACTACAGTTTGAATGAAATGATTATTCCCTTCTCCCCAACCTCTAAACCTGCTAAAGACCACTGTCTTACAGTCTTCTTGTGAGGAACAACTGTCTGGAGCATTTGTGGGCAATCTCCTTTCCTTGCCTAAACAGGAATTACAAAAAGACAATCAATTTGTCAGCTCTTCATTCCAACTATTGTTGGTCCCTCTTTTCATAAAGTCAAACGTTACAAACATTTGGATTTCTGAATTATAATCTCACTCTAAAAGAGTATTAGTCAACCTGAAAAGAAAAATGTCACTAAGGAGTTTTTTTTGTCACAGAATCTCATTTGGGAAAAGACTGCCTGATTAAGAAGACACTGTTTTGCATCAACAGATGTAAGAATTGCAGTTGTGTTCTGGTGGGATAGAAGTCCAGACAGTTGCCTGTCTCAGTGAAATGACTTAAGGCATAATGAAGTTGATTTAAAAAGCCATTCTTACCTATACAATGTTGTTTTATGTTTGCAAATGATATTACATAAAATACCTCCAAGTGTATTATGAGATCCATACACAGGAGAAATATGTGAAGAAGCACACAACTATAGACAAATTTTCTTCCATCCATTAAAATAGGTGTCTAACTACGATTCTTTGCTTGCAGCATCTCATGTGTGTGAACTTGTTCCTGTTAACTTTAGGATATAATGAGTGCAAATTGGTTCTGCTGAGCAGTGGAGGCAATTGGTAAATTGTCCCCCATAGCAATAACCAATTTTAACACTCAAAAATTATGTAAGTTGTATGCTAATGTTTACCATCTCTCTGATGAATCTAAAGCAGTTTATATAGTATATTTACTTTAGGAAAAACTATTTCCTGTTTTATTTTTCTATGAAAAGCACTGCATTGAATGGACAACAATAAAAACAGAAAACAGTAATATCAATGCATTGTATTAAGATGAACAGATGTTAACAGACTAGACAAACTGGTAAATTTCCAAGCTATGCAGAAATATGTTTACCCATGAGACGTGTCAACCCCACTAGATAAACCAAACCAGTTTAGGAAAAAACCCCACAGGCAAGCTAAGACCACTTTTGTAAAGATTGGTTGTAATAAAACAATCCTGAAAGTATGATTGTGCTGTACCTCCTTTAACTTCTCATAGTCCTGTGAATCTCCCAAGTAGGGGCTGCTAAAAAGAAATAACTATCTAGTTTCCATTCTCACTTGAAAAGAAAGGAGAAGGATCTTGCATTATTTTAAAATGTTGGTGAAAATAAGATTGGTTCAAGTGTCTTGCTCATGTTGATATTCATATTATTTGGTGACTAAAGATCTGCATGTTTTAACATGTCAGCATTTCTAAACAGGGAGACTTATATAACTGTATTCTGGTATCCAGAGAAGATTATTGTAAATGATTAAAACATTAATGTAAATATTGGCCATGATTGAACATCTCCATCATATCATACACTGTGTACTGAAAAAATCAACCCTTGGAACCACAGAATAGGGAAAGTGTAAAATAAATCTAAAGGGATAATTATTATTATATCAATATCTCACACATGCTCATTGTGCTGCACATTAGGCACAAACATAAAGCATTTAGACCTGCCCCATCAGTAAATATAAATCGAGTGTCTCATTTAATACATTGTACTGCTAAATTAAGGAGAGCTCAAGACATGAAGCTTATTAGTGTTCAATTGTACTGTATGTCCTAATCCTACTACTGTAAACTCAGATTACCCCAACTCTTCCATACAGATTGGCAAAAAGGCTGGATATCAGCACTATTCTCCATGTATTGTTTGGGATGTTCTGAATGCAAAGCACTATAATCTTGCTGCACTGTAAGACCTATTGCCTGGAACAAGGATACTCTGGATGAAACATATTATTTCATCCAACTAAAGTAATAAATAGAGTAATAATGATCTCCGGATCTGTTGTACAGGAATCAGAAGCCAGTACCATAATGAACAGAACTTTTAAGGAGCTTTTATTCTTGTGCAATACAAGCAGGTTCTAACTGGCAAAAGTAATGACAGTATGTGGAAATCAGGCATCTAAAAAAAATTACAAGTGAAATGTTACACACTTATCTTTCCTTTCTTCTTTGTTCCATTCATTTCTTTGTCCTTACCTTACACAGATAGTTCATTTAACTATAATGTTGCCCGGTCTATTTTCTATCAGTGCTGACATATTTTTCTATAACAGTGTCTTCTTTAAGGAGAAATGTAACTGAACTGAGTTGGACTCCATTGTAAAAATGAATTTTAATCTCTTTTACACAGTAGTGTAAATGCAGCATTTCTAGATATCATAGAAAACTATAGAAAATTCTCAAGTTTTGTGGAAACACTCCAAAAATGTGAATGCTCCCATATAAGAACAGTTGCAAATATGATGTTGCAGTAATACAATAGCTCAATAAAAAAATTATGATCAATAGAAGAACAAAACGATAATCATTGATTGAAGATTATCTTGCATTTATAACCTCATTATTTTGAAAGAAATAAAATTATAGGTACAGAGATATGAATCAATGCTATTCCTATTCTAAAAAAAATAGGATTGCCAATATTTTTATGATAAATAGCTTGCTCATCCCCACCCATTTCCTGTCTTCACCTCTTTCTGGTATCTGAAGTCCTGAGTTATTCAAAAGTATTTAGTTTTGTAATAATGCCGCTTGGGGGGGGGGGGGGGCGAAAGCCCTAATAAGCAGGCATATACATAGAATGAAGGCTATTGCTAAGCACATTGATTTGTGCTTAAATTGTAAGCCGCCCTGAGTCTTCGGAGAAGGGAGGGATATAAATGGGATTAAAATAAAATAAATAAATAAATACTGAAGGAAACACCAAGACCACTTCTAGCAACACTTACAGGGAAAGCCACTAATATATACAATGAGAGCAAACCCTCCTCCCTACTAGCACTGATGATGTTATCTAATATGGTAATGAAATAGCAACCTCAGAACACCTCGGACCGCACAGTTCAACCCTCAGCTACAAATATTCTCTTCTATCAGTTTCTTCATAGTACACCAGGGATTCTTGGAGTCCATACATCTTAAAGTTATGTTAAAGTTGGAAAAACGTTGCTGTAGGTCATGACCTCTCAGGTAGTGAACAGCAAATTTCAGGAAGGTTTTATCTGCTAGAAATGGTGTCGGCTTCCCAAGTAGAGCAGACAGTAAACACGACATGCTGAACTGTTTCTACTTGAAAGGCTACATTAAGAGAATCTGGCAAATCTGAACGTACAAACCATGTCTTTTCACAGCCTGATAAATTAGGGCAGATCCTTTCTAAGTTTATTTCTCTGCTCATTATTCAGTTATGGGCTTCTGCCCCTTTTTGGGATTATTCCCTAGCTACCATCTCTTCTCCCCAAATCTTCCAAAGTCATTCTCATAGTCCATTACATATATTTCATTGCTCATATTCTGTTATACATGTAAAGCTTTTGCTGAGCTTCTGGTGCTGGACTCCTGCAATGGCTCCAAATTGTTCCTGATCAAAGCAAGGACATACCTAGTTCTTGCACAGCTAAACCTCTTTTCCTGACTTTCTCTAGGCTGCTTTAGAGATCCAGGTTTCAGTGCAGGAACCTAGTTTTCACCTGCACTACTGAATTTCTACCAGATGGATCCCTCACTGCCTGGACAAGCCAACAGCTAGCTTGTCTAGGCAGACTGGAAACTGAAAGATAGCAACAGTCCTGTCAGAGTGCAGGCTGACTATTTTATTCCTTCATTTATTATACTGGAGAATCATTGTGCAGCAAGTTTGAGAAGCTTTACATTAAACAGAAATTACTGCAAAAATAATTGCAATGTATAAACATTATATGTGTGTATGTGTGTGTGTGTCTTTTAACTTACCTGAAATATAGTTCATTTCTTAAAAATGTATGTGTTGTACTTCAACACCATCTCCGCCCCCCCCCCATCCTAAGGGCTTAAAGACAGCCCTTTATCTTTTAAAATAAAAATCTGCATTCTTTAAAGCTGAGATATGCTATTTTTTTCATTATCTGAACCTCCCTAATTTTAGTATAGCTTTAGAGTTTACAACTAGAATGTTTCCTATTTCATTATTTTTATATAAGCACCTCAAAAGTTAAAAGATATCTTTTGAGGTTCTTACAGTATATAAAAATTAATGAAGTATTAAATGTACATATTGTACATACTGTACATACCATATATTAATGTAAAGCTTCTCAAACTTGTTGCACTATGTTATCTGCACTAATCCATAATTTCTTTTAACTATGATTTGTCAAACAAGCCAAAGTGGTCTGGTTCAGTTATAACATCAGGCTATAAATCATAGCTTGAAGAGCACAATGGATATGTTTGGAGCATCCAAAAAGAGAAATACTAACTGGTATAACAATCATATGAAGTAGTAAATTTTTTTTAAAAGGTTAAATAAGAGACAGAAATCATTTCTTGCACTACACAGTAATCTTGCTATACCAAGGGTTAATATTGAAATGTTATGACTGCTCTTACTGAATGGGTATTATATGAGATAAATATGTGCAGGATTATATTTCATGTTTCCTAAATACTGTACAATGTTTCCCCTTTCCTAAATGCAATACCATGTAACTTTATATTAAAACAATAATTTCATTTGTTTGTTAAAATTATTCTTATTTGTTGAATATTGTCTGGGCTACAATCCTATACCAGATTGCAAGGATACAAAACCATTCATTACGATTTACATGTGTAGAGATATATTGCAAAAGTGAGGAAGTTGTAGCTATGCCAAAGTTGTGGAAGTACAACTCCCAGCCAACCAGGCTATTGACTGGGCTGGTTGGGACTGCTGACTTATAACTGAATATTTGAATAGTCACACATAATGTGTAGGTCCCCTTTATGGATTACTGCCTTGTTGCAGTGAAGGGGTTTGCATACCTCAATGAAGCTATGAGCTATACCATGCAGGGCCACCCAAGATGGACAGGTCATAACAGAGTTCTGACAAAATGTGATCCACTGGAGAAGGAAATGGCAACCCACTCCAGTATCTTTGCCATGAAAACCCTATGGACAGTACCAAAAGGCAAAACGATATGACGCTGGAAGATGAGCCCCTCAGGTCGGAAGGCGTCCAATATGCTACTGGGGAAGAGCAGAGGGCTAGTACTAGTAGCGCCAGAAAGAATGAAGCGACTGGGCCAAAGCCGAAAGGACGCTCAGCTGTGGATATGTCTGGTGGTGAAAGGAAAGTCCGATGATGTAAAGATTTTTTCTCCATAGGAACCTGGAATGTAAGATCCATGAATCAAGGAAAGCTAGACGTAGTCAAACAAGAGATGACAAGACTGAATATCGACATATTAGGAATCAGCGAACTAAAATGTACAGGAATGGGTGAATTTAATTCAGATGACCATCAGGTATACTACTGCAGGCAAGAATCCCTCAGAAGAAACGGAGTAGCCTTCATAGTCAATAAAAGAGTAGGAAAAGCAATACTGGGATACAATCCTCAAAATGACAGAATGATCTCAGTTTGAATCCAAGGCAAACCATTCAATATCACAGTAGTCCAAGTCTATGCCCCAACCACTGGTGCTGAAGAGGATGTAATTGACCGGTTCTATGAAGCCCTACAGCACCTTATAGAATTAACACCAAAAAATGATGTCCTTATCATCATGGGGGATTGGAATGCTAAGGTAGGAAGCCAAAAGATAACCGGAATAACAGGAAAGTTTAGCCTTTGAGTACAAAATGAAGCAGGGCACAGGCTGATAGAATTTTGTCAAGAGTATGCAATGGTCATAGCAAACAATCTTTTCCAACAACCCAAGAGATGGCTCTACACATGGACATCACCAAATGGCCAACACAGAAATCAGATTGACTATATGCTCTGCAGCCAAAGATGGAGACGCTCTATACAGTCAGTAAAAACAAGACCAGGTGCTGACTGTGGCTCAGATCAGGAGCTTCTCGTTGCAAAATTTAGGCTTAAATTGAAGAAAGTATGGGAAAGCACTAGGCCACTCAGATATGAACTAAATCATATCCCTGATGAATACACAGTAGAGGTGACAAATAGATTTAAGGAATTAGATCTGATAGACAGAGTGCCAGACAGAGTTATGGATGGAGGTTCGCAACATTGTACAACAGGTAGCAACTAAAACCATCCCAAAGAAAAAGAAATGCAAGAAAACAAAATGGCTGTCTGAGGAAGCTTTGCAAATAGCTGAGGAAAGAAGGGAAGTGAAAGACAAGGGAGAAAGAGAAAGATACACCCAACTGAATGCAGAATTCTAGAGAATAGCTAGAATAGATAAGAATGCCTTCTTAAATGAACAGTGCAAAGAAATAGAAGAAAACAATAGAATAGGGAGGACCAGGGATCTCTTCAAGAAAATTGGAGATATAAAGGGAACGTTTCATGCAAAGATGGGCATGATAAAGGACCAAAATGGCAGGGACCTAACAGAGGCAGAAGAGATTAAGAAGAGGTGGCAAAATTACACAGAAGATCTATACAAGAATGAGCTTAACGTCCCTGATAATCACAATGAGGTGGTCACTGACCCCCGAGCTAGACATCCTAGAATGTGAAGGGAAGTGGGCCTTAGAAAATCTGAACAACAACAAAGCTAGTGGAGGTGACAGTATTCCAGCTGAGCTATTCAAAATCTTAAAAGACGATGCAGTAAAAGTGCTACACTCAATTTGCCAGCAAATTTGGAAAACTCAACAGTGGCCACAGGATTGGAAAAGATCAGTTTACATTCCAATTCCAAAGAAAGACAGTGCCAAAGAATGTTCAAACTATCGCACCATTGCACTCATTTCACATGCTAGTAAAGTTATGCTTAAAATCCTACAAGCTAGAGAAATCTAGGGAGTTCCAGAAAAACATCTACTTCTGCTTCATTGACTATGCTAAAGCCTTTGATTGTGTGGATCACAACAAATTGTGGCAAGTTCTTAAAGAGATGGGAGTACCAGATCATCTTATTTGTCTCTTGAGAAAACTATATGCGGGTCAAGAAGCAACAGTGAGAACTGGACACGGAACCACTGATTGGTTCAAAATTGGGAAAGGAGTCCAGCAAGGCTGTGTACTGTCACCCTGCCTATTTAACTTATATGCAGAGCACCTCATGAGAAAGGCAGGGCTAGGCTTCCGGTTTGCTGACAGCTATGAATGGACGCCTGGAGGACGGCTCCCGTCTTCCACATCCAGATTCGCATCGCTGGGGAGTCCTAAAAGGACTGAAGAGGCACCCTGGAGGGGTGTCCAGATAGAAGGGGCTTTTGTAGAAATGCAGGGGGGCAGCAACCCCCTCATTAGTGCCTGCATTCTCTTTGTACCGGCGAACGAAAGACTGACCATAGGAATATGGCCAGCTCCTAGGCTGCAGACAGCCGAGGTCAAATCTACCATCAGGCAACATTAAAGTATTGGTTATAAATAACATGGAGATTTGTAATAATATGTATTTGTAATAATATGTATTTGTCTGTAATGGAACTATTGTAACCCGGACACCATGTTGCTTTTTAAAGATATTATTGTAAACATTGGAAAACTAATAAAATGTTTTTTTTAAAAAAAGAGAGAGAGAAAGGCAGGGCTAGATGAATCAAAAGTTGGAATTAAGATTGCCAGGAGAAATATCAACAACCTAAGATATGCAGATGATACCACTCTAATGGCAGAAAGTGAAGAGGAACTAAAGAGCCTCTTGTTGCAAGTGAAGAAGGAGAGTGCAAAAGTGGGCTTGAAATTCAACATTAAGAAAACCAAGATCATGGCATCCAGCCCTCTCAATTCCTGGGAAATAGATGGAGAAGAAATTGAGGTAGTGACAGACTTTATTTTCCTGGGCTCCAAGATCACCGCAGATGGGGACTGTAGCCAAGAAATTAAAAGATGCTTGCTCCTGGGGAGGAAAACTATGACAAATCTAGACAGCATACTAAAAAGCAGAGACATCACCCTGCCAACAAAGGTCCATATTGTCAAGGCTATGGTTTTCCCAGTTGCAATGTATGGCTGTGAAAGTTGGACCATAAGAAAGGCTGAGCGCAAAAGAATTGAGGCCTTTGAACTATGGTGCAGGAGAAGACTCCTGCAAGTCCCCTGGACTGCAAGACATTCAAACTGGTCAGTCCTAGAGGAGATCAACCCTGACTGCTCTTTAGAAGGCCAGATCCTGAAGTTGAAACTCAAATACTTTGGCCACCTAATGAGAAAGAAGGACTCACTGGAGAAGAGCCTAATGCTGGGAAAGATTGAGGGCAAGAGAAGAAGGGGACGACAGAGAATGAGGTGGCTGGATGGAGTCACTGAAGCAGTAGGCATGAGCTTAAATGGACTCCAGAAGATGGTAGAGGACAGGAAGGCCTGGAGGAACGTTGTCCATGGGGTCGTGATAGGTCGGACACTAACTAACAACAACAACAATGTATTAGATTGTGTAGTTGGCTTTCTAACAAATGAATCACTTCTAACAGCATCTACAGTGTGTATGTAGGGGTGGATAAAAAGAGACATGGCTTTGATCCTGTGGCAATGGCTACCATCTTTGAAAATTTACCAAGGAAACTGCAGGGACTAGTCCAAGCAGTTATTAGGAGTCAAAAACTGACTCAAAGGCACACATACACATGAAGACACATAAATGTAATTCAGTTGCATAAATTTTGATTTAATAACTCCCCATATAAAACATTTCTCATAATTAATTAAGAAGACTAACCTCATGGATTTGTCTAGTCACCTTTAATAGACCGAATGATCTGCTAATTTTATTGGACAACTTCAAATTCTAGTGTTTTGAATTGAGGGCTGTTTCTTCTGCTGCTTCCTGTTCTCATGATTCATTTTTTAAAACTTTATTGTGTATCCCCTTTAGCAGGAGAGTTAGTTGTTATTTGGTGAAAACAACAACTCTGAAAAGCCAATGTTCTCTTTTTGTTTTTGTTTTGTATGCAAGGAGAATAGAGGACAAGATCCAATCACAGCCATTCTTCAGGTAGCAAATAACATCCCTCAGACTAATTCCTGAAATAAGAACCACTAGAAGTTTTATTTCCTGCTGTCCAGCAGCTATGATAAATTTCTGAGGGAAACAATAACACGTATTTCTTACTTGCCTGGAAGTAGCAAAACTGGTCAAGAACTTGGTGGGTTTGTTTGAGTGAAGCAATTGCTTACATAGCACATGGGTAAAGCTGTTATGTATTGATGTAAATTACTTGTAAACCATTATTGATAGTTAACTGCTGTGTCTGTTTAAACTCCAGACTGCTTGTCTCCAGAATTGTTACTTGTGCTTTGAGCGGGAAATACTGCTTTAATTCCATTGGCCGCCACCTAGTGGTGGTCCAAATAAATAGAAGTTAAGCAGCAGTTCATGCTGCTTCGGTTTAAGTTAATAAACGTGTTCTTGCTTTTCACCACTGTCCTGTCAATGCCTCACCGATCCTGATACTTAACAATGGCGACAAAGGTGGAATGTGCTGCTAAGGAAGAGAGAGCCAAAAGTCACTAGGGGTAAGACCAGGCATCAGCGCCATGGTAAGAACCACATTCCCACTTCTGCCTGCCACCAAGCCATGCTGGAGGTAACCTCATCCTAGGGACCTGTCCCTAGGATCAACATAGAAGCCCTTAGCAGCACAAGGCATTGAGAGGTCGGTAACAGCTAACCATGGCCAAAGTTGGCAAGCTGTCAGAGTTTGACATGTTGCATCCTGAGAGGTGGAGCTCGTACATTTCACATGTCGAGAACTATCTGAGGGCTAGTTAGCGAAGATGGCTTAAAGGCCACAACGCTATTGTGTGTATGTGGCCTGGTGACATTTGATATAGCCGAAAACCTAGTTACTTCAGCTACACTAGAATCGGTCGCCTACTCCGAGTTCAAGAAAAAGCTCAAGGAACATTTTGAGCTGAAGCTGTCCATCATTACATGGAGACACGAGTTCAAGCAAAGGGAGCAGCAACCAGGAGCCTTAAGACCCTCCAAGGACACTCCCAGCCCAGAAACCATCCACCATGAGGATGCAGAAAGATCCAACGACCCTGACAGGGACAATGAGATTGACTGACTGTGGAAGTTGCCAGAAAGAAGGCAGTGGCCATTTGAGAAGGCAGTTCCCTTCACTCAAGGTGCAGGCTGTAGAGGCAGACACAGGCATTTGGAGTACAGGTTCCATACAGCAATATGCCAGGCATGTGGCAAACAAGGCCACATCGCTGCCATCTGTAAAGTTCACCAGAGGGACATTCCCCAGGAAAGGTACAGGGGCCCTGGGGCAGAACAGAGTTGGCTATTGCTCCAGTAGAAGGAGCGTCCTTAAAACAGGTACCCATCGCCCCCTTAAAGAAAAGCTTAGGCTTAAAGTCAAGCTTCAAGGCATTCCCTGCCACATGGAACAGGACACAGCGTCAGCCCTGTCCATAATTTCTCAAAGAACTTTTAACAACATTTGCAACTGCAGTGGCAAAAGAGTTAAACTCAAGCCATCAAATGTGCTGTTAATGGATTTCCAAAATTCCCATGTAGCGGTTAAGGGAGAAGCTATGCTCAAGGTTCAATTCAAAGAGTTTGAGGGTCCCCTCGATGTCATGGTAGTCAAAGGCCACCACACAAGCCTCATCGATTTAGACTAGTTCGATGCCCTGGGCATCCATGTGACTGGCATTAACAGAACACAAGCTGCAGACCTGTCGGCAGTTTGCCAGGAATTCGCTGATGTTTTCAGCCCTAGCTTAGGCAAGTACAAGCAACCTACAATTGCCCTCCACCTTGATCCAACCATAACTCCAATTAGGATCAAGCCTTGCAGAGTGCCTTTTGCCCTAAAACCAAAAATAGATGCAGAGCTGGACAAGCTGGTGCAACAAGGTGTGTTGAGGCAGGTGATAGCAGTGTGTGGGAGACCCCCATAATTACACCACTTAAAGCCAACAGTGAGGTGCACATATGCATGGATTATATGATTATAAATAGAGCACTTCAACAACATGCATATCTGGTGCCTGTAGTCAGCCATATTCTGGCATCACTACAGGGAGGTTGCGTATTCGCCAAATTTGATTTGGCACAAGCATACCAGCAACTGCCCGTGGATGATGCCAGACCATAGTAACCCACAGGGGTGCTTTCAGGGTTTGGCACCTACAGTTCAGGGTCAGTGTAACCCCAGGGATTTTCCAAAGTGTGATGGAGCGCACACTCAAAAACATTCCAGGTGTGTGCTCTTATTTCGACGACATCCTCATAGCTGGGGAGTCAGTAGAAATATTGGCAGAATGGCTCAAAGCCGTCCTTCAGCATTTCGGTGAAGTGGTGCTGAAGCTGAAGAGGGAAAAATGCAAAATAGGGGTAGACTCAACCGAGTTCCTTGGGTTTTGCATAGATGCTGCAAGCATTCATCCGGCTGAATCCAACCTCAAAGCTATTCAGCAGGCTCCCAATCCCAAGTCAAAGGGGGAGCTTCAGGCATTCTTAGGGCTGCTCAACTTTTACCATGCCTTTCTTCCACACAAAGCCACAGTGGCAGAGCCCTTACACAGGCTCTTGGACGAGAAGGCACATTGGCAGTGGATGAGCATCCACAAGAAAAGCTTCATGGCAGTCAAATCACTGCTGCCATCACACTCAGTACTCACACATTTTAAGGAAAAGCTGCCTATCAGCATTGCATGTGATGCATCCCCGTACGGAATAGGGGCCATGTTGAGCCATTTAATGGCTGATGGGAGGCAAGCTCCCACTGCTTATTATTCAAGTACTCTGTCTTCAACAGAACGCAACTACACCCAAATAGATAAGGAGGCACTGGCCATAGTGGCCAGTATCTAAAAAATTCATGATTACTTGTATGGCCGCCCATTCACGGTCTTCATGTGAAGTGGCTGAAGGACCACGCAGGGACGACAGGCTGGCCAACAAGGTTTATTAGGTAACAAGGCAAAGAAGGGTACAACTCGTTCGGCTTTTATAGCCAGCTGCCGGCAGGCTGAACCAATCAGGAGTCGGTCTTTTCGCGCCGCGTTCCATCGTCCAATTGTAGGTGCTGCATTTGACAGCTCTCTCTCTCCTCGTGGCTGGCGGCTTCCCCATGTTTTGACAGCCGCGAGCTGTTAGTCGGCTGCGCCTGCGCTCTGGCCGGGAATTTTGACAGCTGTCAAAATTCCCGCGTGTTCTCCTGTCAGTTTAGTTTACCTCATGGGTTAACGTGTTTTAACAATGGTTATAACGTTTATATACATATATATTCATATATTACACCCCTTACCCTTACCCCGGATTGTTTCCTCCCCCCTGTTGTTGGTTGTTAGAGCCGGCCCATTCGTAATCTTGTAAATAAGCCGGTGCTCTTCGGTTTCAGCCGGATCGTCGCAGGGGAGGTTCATTCTCTTGTTCCCCTTCATCCTGAGGTGGTGCAGGCAGTATGTCCACGGGGGGTGGAAGTGGGTCGTTGGTAGGTGGGAGGTCTGGGAGGTGTGACGTACGTTCTGGTTGTCTTGGACGGAGCTGGTCTATATGTCGTCGCAGGTTGCCTTCTGTTGTAGTGTGTATTAAGTAGGAGATGGGTCCTGTCTGCCTTATGACGACCCCTTGGACCCATTTGTTGTTTGAAGTGTAAGAGCGTGCCCAAATTAGTTGGCCTGGAGTAAATGTGCGATGTGGGGGGGTGTTCTGGGTCTGGTATGCTGTTGTCGGGGTGCAGTCTGTCCAGACGTCTTATTAGCCTCCTGCCCCACCTGAGTTCTGCTGGCGTTGTGCCGGTTGCTGTACAAGGTGTGGTGTGTTGTGCCATGAGGAATTGGCTGAGGCGACGGTTCCAGTCTCCCTTTACGAACTTTTTTAAGGCCTCTTTGGTTGAGCGAACCATGATTTCAGCCATCCTGTTCGTCGATGGGTGGAACGGCGCTGATGTGACCAACCTAATAGAGTTCTTCATAGCGAACATCTGAAATTTACGAGAAGTGAATTGTGGTCCGTTATCTGAGACTATGACGTCTGGGAGGCCGTGGGTAGCAAATACCTTCCTAAGGGCTTGTATGGTGGCTCCTGAAGTGGTTTTCTTGAGGGGAAGTACTTCTAGCCATTTGGAATAGCTGTCAACTATTACTAAAAAACTCTGTCCCCGGATTGGTCCCGCAAAATCTAAGTGGATGCGGGACCATGGGTTTTTCGTGGTTTCCCATTTGTGCACTGGGCTGTGGGGTGGATTACCTCTTGTTGATTGGCAAGGGTAGCATCCTCCCACATGGGTCTCTATATCCTTATCTATTCCTGGCCACCATACATAGCTCCTGGCTAGGGCTTTCATCTTAACTATCCCTGGATGTCCTTCGTGGAGGGTGTCTAGGGTTTGTGCTATGTTTTTGTTTGGTATTACCACCCTGTTCCCCCATAAGAGGCATCCTAGGTGGGCTGACAATTCGTGTTGTCTATTACAGAATGGTTGGAATTGTGGTTCTGGGCATTTTGCTGGCCATCCCGTGGTTGCCCATCTAAGAACCCTGCTTAGAATCTTGTCCTTGGCTGTATTTTTGGCTATGATCTTAGTGGAGAGGGGGCATTCTGGTGGTTCGGATATTGCTAGTATGTATCCTGCAGGAGCAGGGTCTGTGTCATTAGTTTGAATAGGCAGTCTGCTAAGGCAATCTGCGTGACCCAATTCCTTCCCTGGTTTGTGTATTAATCTGTATGAATACGCTGACAGGAAGGTAGACCAGCGCAAAATTCTTGGGGATAGAATTTGGGGGGTTGTTTTGTCCCACGTAAAAATTCCCAAAAGGGGCTTGTGATCTGTAAATATAGTGAAGGATCTTCCATATAGATAGTCATGGAACTTTTTTACCCCTGCTACAATTGCTAGAGCCTCCCTGTCAATCTGCGCGTAGTTCCTTTCTGCTTTGGATAGTGTGCGGGAGTAGAAGGCTATTGGTCTTTGGGTGCCATCCCTATAAAGGTGGCTTAGTACGGCCCCGATTCCGTAGGGTGAGGCATCGCAAGCGATGCATACTGGAATGTCCTCCCTAAAGAGTGTGACAGTCGAACTGTTACAGATAATGTTTTTCAGTGACTGAAAACTGTTTTCGTGAGTCCTGGTCCAAGACCAGGTGGTGCCCTTATCTAGTAACCTGTGGAGAGGTTCTGCTATTGTGGCTTTGTGTGGCAGGAAAGCGTGATAGAAATTTAGCAATCCTAAAAAGGCTTGGAGTTCTTGCTTATTTTTTGGGCTGGGGGCTGATTGAATAGCCTCTAATTTTTCGTTTGTTGGATGGTTGCCCTTGGCATCTATTTTATATCCTAAAAATTCTGTAGAAGTGACTCCGATGGAGCACTTTTCCCTTTTTAATTTGAGACCAGCTTTCCTGAGCCGGTCCAAAACAGCTGACAGTCTGTCAGCTAAGTTTGCTTCGTTTTCTCCGGCGATGAGCACATCGTCGAAGTAAGGGCAGACCCCGGGTATTCCTTTTAAGGTTTTTTCCATGATACCTTGGAAAATCCCCGGGGCTGCCGAAATGCCAAACTGTAGCCTTTTTACTTTAAAAGCCCCGCGGTGTGTGACAATTGTTTGGGCTTCCGCAGTTTCATTGGTTACAGGCAATTGCAAGTACGCCTGCGTGAGGTCAAGTTTAGCGAAGATGGCGCCGGAGCGGATGGAAGCGAGGACGTCTCTCACCGCTGGAACCGGGTAAGTGTGGGGACTTAGAGCTAGGTTTAGGGTTGCTTTGTAGTCTGCACATAATCTTATTTCCCCGTTAGGTTTAACAGGGGTTACTATTGGGGTTTCCCAGCTTCCCCCATCGGTAGGTTCGAGTACCCCTAGTTTTACGAGGCGTTCCAGTTCGTCCTCAATTTTTTTCTTGAGGGCGAATGGAACCCTCCTGGCCCTTATCCTAACGGGTTGGATGGTTGGGTTTAATTTTAGGGAGATGGGGGGGCCTGTGTATTTTCCTAGCGAGCCGTCAAAGACGTCTGCATACTTGTTGCAGACGGCTTCGAGGCTTGCAGCCTGTACTAAGTTTACCCCGATGATGGCAATGCCCAGGGAGCTGAACCAGTTTAGCCCTATTAAATCGGTGCGATTCCCTGGGGTTACTAGGACTTCTAGGGGTCCTTTAAATTTTTTATATTCTATTGTGACCCTAGCCTTCCCTTCCAGTGGGATGGGGGTTTTCTGGTAGTCCGCTAGCTGGACGTGGGGGTTTTCTAGAGGGATTTCCCTATTACTCTGTCAGCAGATTTCCTGGTACGTTTTGAACGAAATTAGGGAAACTGCTGACCCGGAGTCGACCTCCATGTTGCAGGTGACTCCTTGTATTTTTACCTTAATTTTTACTTTTGGGCTTAGACTGTGTACCTCGTCTACCGTCCCCACTAGACCCCCCGGTGTTCCTCCCCTGTTGTCGTGGGTGGTGTTCCTACCTGGGGGGTTGGCCTCCAGTTCGTGCAAGTTGTCGTGGGGACGACTTCGGCATACTGGCTTGATGTGGCCGGTTTTGCCGCAATTGTGGCATTTTGCGTTTTGGAACCGGCAGCTGCCCCTGGCATGGTTGCCCCCGCAGCTGGCACAGG
The DNA here is from genome assembly GCF_964194415.1 of Vipera berus. Taxonomy (NCBI): domain Eukaryota; kingdom Metazoa; phylum Chordata; class Lepidosauria; order Squamata; family Viperidae; genus Vipera; species Vipera berus. The sequence goes on along the minus strand of NC_138209.1, from coordinate 41,159,799 downwards.
TGGAGCGTTGATCTCTTCGTGGTGGCAGGAGGTTTCTGGTTTTTTGGCGGTCCGTGGTGTCGTTCCTTCGGGGAAGCCGCCTCTCCATCCTGCGTTGTAGGGCGTCCCCGTCGGTGAGGTCTACGGACTCGTTGTCATCACTGAAGGTTGCGTCTTCTTGGTATACGGTCGCGTGACTTTCTGGTGTGGTTGTGGTTGATTTTTTTCAGTGGTTGTCTTCGTAGGCCATTATTTCTCGGGTGAGTTCAGCTAGACTCATATCGGGCTTCGATGTGAGTTTTTTCTGGAGGCGTTCGTCCCTCAAGCCTATCACCACTTGGTCCCGGATGCGGTCTTCCAAATCTGGGAAGCTGCAGTTGCGGGTGGCGTGCCGGACCCCTGCGATGAAATCGTTCGCAGGCTCATCCGGCCGCTGCTTCTTTTGGGCGAATTGTACTCGCCAGTACAGCTCTGAGCGGGCTGGCATGTAGTGCTTGTTGAGCTGGTCGACCAGGTCCGCGTAGGAGACTTCGGTGATGGGCACCGGGCTGAACAGCCCGACGGCGTCGTCATATACCGGGGGCCCGCTGATATACAGGAGGGCTGCGGCCTTTGATCTGTCGTCAGTAATTTTGCTGACGAGGAGGAAGCCCTCGACCTGCCCCAGGTGTGACTGCCATCACTCTGGATGGCTGGTGTCAAATTCCCTCACGCGCCCGAAATTGGCCATGTCGCCCAGTCCTAGGTCTCGCTCCGCTCGGGAAGTTAGAACTTCCAGTGACTGCTCTTTGGCCGGGAATTCCCTTCCTCGGCCGTGACTTCAGCTCGGGAGCGATCCCGCCTTCATCGCCAGTGAAGTGGCTGAAGGACCACGCAGGGACAACAGGCTGGCCAACAAGGTTTATTAGGTAACAAGGCAAAGAAGGGTACAACTCGTTTGGCTTTTATAGCCGGCTGCCGGCAGGCTGAACCAATCAGGAGTCGGTCTTTTCGCGCCGCGTTCCGTCATCCAATTGTAGGTGCCGCATTTGACAGCTCTCTCTCTCCTCGTGGCTGGCGGCTTCCCCGTGTTTTGACAGCCGCAAGCTGTCAGTCGGCTGCGCCTGCGCTCTGGCCGGGAATTTTGACAGCTGTCAAAATTCCCGCGTGTTCTCCTGTCAGTTTAGTTTACCTCATGGGTTAACGTGTTTTAACAATGGTTATAACGTTTATATACATATATATTCATATATTACACTTCATGGACCACAAACTGCTTCTGGGTCTGTTCACTACGGACAAACAAACCCCTCAGATCCTCTCCCCACGGATGCTGAGGTGATCCATTTTTCTTTCAGCCTATAGTTACAGGCTAATTCATAAACCAGGCAGGGAAATGGGGCCACGTGGACACCCTAAGCAGACTGCCCCTGCCGTACTCAGAGCCAGAGCCCGCACCGGCTGCTCGCATCCTGGATATCCAGGATTTGCCAGAGTCTCCCCTTCACACTGGGGATGTGGCTGCTGAGACAGCCTCTGACAAAACACTAAGTCACATTTTGAACTGGGTGCTCACAGGACGGCTGGAAACTGGGGACAGATTTTCAAAGTTTCAGTAGGAGGAAGAATGAGCTGTCAGCTCACAAAGGCTTCATTCTTTGGGGTAGTAGGATTGTTGTTCCCAACACTTTGAGGACTAGGGTCTTAGAATCTCTGCATGAGGGACATCCTGAAATTGTCAGGCTGAAGGCACTCACAAGAAGCCACCTGTGATGGCCAGGGTTGGATAAGGATATTGAGGTCCAAGTACAAAGTTGCCATGTTTGCCAGCAATCCAGACTCAAAATGCCCCAGTACATTGCTGGGAAACCACTCACACCCCATAGTAAAGAATCCATATAGACTTTGTGGGACCATTCCAGGGACAACTGTTCCTCATTGTCATGGACAGTCACTCTAAATGGTTAGAGGTCGCCCCTGTCCCTATTATGACTACTGCCAGGACCATCCAGAAACTGCACAGAATCTTTGCCACAGATGGGTTACCCAACATAACTGTATCTGACAACAAGGCTCAATTCACTGCTACAGAATTTCAGTCCTTTTTGAGGGCTAACATGATCAGGTATGCCACTTCAGCCCCCTTTCACCCGGCTTCGAATGGCCAAGTGGAACACATGGTTCAGACAATCAAAGAGTCATTAAAGAGAATCATAACCGGCAATTGGCAGCACCGGTTGGCAGATCTTTTACTTTGCCAACAAATGACTCCCTACACTTCCACAGGCAGAAGCCCAGCAGAACTCATGTGGGGACGGTGCTTAATCACTAAGCTGGATCGTTTGCATCCAGACCGTCAATGCCTCACCGATCCCAATACTTAACAAAAGTCTTCTTAATTAAAGATATTGTTTTCTAGGAAAGAAAACACCATTTGCATCTCTACTGCCATGTAAATGCCATGGCTTTTTGAGGAAATCATTAGCATTTCTTTAGATTTTGAAAAGTAAAATGTAATAATAATTGTATTTTGACTTTCGAAGTCTATGACTAAAAAAAAGCAGGCTACTGTTGTGAGAAGAAAAAAATAACATTAGGAATCAAGGGAACTTCTCCCAAATCCTAACATTGGAGGGTGCTTTATTTATCTATTTAAAATATTTTTATTTTACTTCTCAGTTGTAAAGCATTCCAACTTTACAATTAAAAAAGTAAGCTGTCTCTTTTCAGTCAGGTTTTAAAAGATCCAATAAATATGTTCAACTACAGGTAATCCTGACTTAACAACTAGACTGAAGTTACAATGGACCTTCCAAAAGGTACCTTTAAAGTTCCAATGGCTGCAACCTGCCATCCAAGATCATAAAATCTTATTTGGGTCATTTGGCTCATCTTTACGACTGTTGGTGGCTTCCCTCTGTCATGTGAATTTTTCTGGTTTCTGGTATTTGCCCATTGAAAAACCTGATTTGCTTAACAACTGCTGTGTTTGCTTAATGACCACCACATTCACTTACCAACCATCACAGAAAAGGTCATAAAATTGTGCATGGTAATTTGGGGATCTGCTTAATGACCACAGTGACTTATGACTGTAATTATACAGGCTCAATTACAGTCTTAAGTCAAGGTCTATCTGTGGAATTGCCAAAAACCCTAATAGCTCAGTAAAAAAGAAACCCTGCATCTGAAATATGAAAGACGTTAGGATTCTACAGATAGTCCTCAATTTAGGATTTTGTTTTTATATATGACAACTGCAGTGAGATTATTATATAAACAAAAATGGAAAGACTTGATATTGTTGTGCAGTTAAGGAGTTTTCATTATGGCTTCTGATTGCAAACTGGTATGGATATGCTCTGCTAGTCTTCTTCCTGTCTGTCCTACATAGTGGCTGTTATACTCTTTACACTGTATGTCACAGCACATGGACAAACTTCACTATAGTGTCAATGGGGAAACTGTAAGCATCCTAGACCAACAACAAAAATTCTAGAGAATCCTGGAAGCCTGGTACTCATATAAATCAGCTATCAATGGGCACATAGAGGTAAGCAACATCTACATACCATTCAAAAAAGACAACCAAACATCTGAAAAAAAACCAAAAGACCAAAACCTCCTCACCAGCAATCAATACCTATATGAGCAGAGATTAACACCAATCTCTTTGTAGATCAAGGGGGGATCTACAAAGTCAAAAAAGTGGCTGTGTGATCAAAAACTCATCTCACATGTTTACAATTCATAGAGAGCTGTGATTTTTGGATTGACTGACTGCCATCTTGAGGGGTTTTTTTAAACTCCCCCTCCCCCATCATGAATGCCCATTTCCTGAAGATGGCCTGGCTGCCAATGAGGTGGGAAAACTTTTTTATGTTATTACAAAGTCAGCACACAATTTCAATTTAATGTGGATCTTAGATATAAAAGGATCAAATCTGTATCCTTTTTTAAAATACATAAATTATGCCTCACTTCTTTTATATATGTTTGTAACTAGTGATATTAATGTTACAGCAGCACCTAAATGATCCTGGCAGATCTCACTAAAGCTAAGCAGGCTTGGATCTAGTTAGCAGTTGGATAGAAATCCATCAGAAATTCCACGATTGTAGACTGCAGTGAAAAGATCTGAAAGGTGCAATGAAACTATATTGTTGCCAAGAAAAGATGATGGTATGTCTGTGTAGTGAACAGGATCTGAGCTGGTACTTTGGGTGATAGGTTGACCCCCTCATTTTTGTGGCAACCTACACAATTAATACTTGAAAAAAAATTAGTGAAGGACCACTCCTCTCAGAAACTGATTCCATTGATGATCTGCTCTTCCTATCCAGAAATTTTCAGGGATAATTTAATCTTTTATTTGTCTTTTAACTTGTATTTTGTATTGGTATGATTTTAAAATGCCCTGTAAACCGCCCTGAGTCCTCCGGGAAAGGGCGGTATATAAATCTAATAAAATAAATAAATAAATAAATAAATAAATAAATAAATAAATAAATAAATAAATAAATAAATACAAATACTATAAATGTATCCATGTATAAATGAAATTAATTAAATCTAATTCTAGGATGTACAGGGGAAGGGGGGACTCAACATGGCACATGTGGCCATACAGTCAAAACTTTGCCTCCTTTTGATAAGTTTCAAACCCACTATATTGACCTTTTAAATGTTAATCTTCGAGAATACCTTTTTTGCTTTCTTCTACCTTTTGGGTTTCTAAAGAATACATATATTCAATTCTTTCAAATTACCATACCTAAAAATTTAGCACATAGAAAAATTGTAATAAGGGTAATCATTTCCATTTAACTATAGGATTAGGATAATTTTATGTCAGCACATTATGAATTGCTATATTTCTTTCTGTTATTTAATTGGATAATAAATTAATTGCTGACACTTTCCCCAATATGTGCCTTCCTATGGTGATCAGCAAATCTTCATTTTCAGTTTCAAAGACTTCTACAGAAAAAAAATGAAGATATTTAAAAAATAACAAAACCAGGGACATGTTATATTCAGGAACAGACTGCACAATAGGAAGTTTTTACAAAATGAATAGATGCTCAGAGCTGATATAAAATGGGGCAGAGAGCCAATAATGGTAGTGACAGAAAAGAAAACTAGTTTCACAGCCTTTGACAGCTTAAATATTTGATATTTTTAAAAAGGGAGAGAAAGGAGGAAAGAAGAAAAGGAATGCAAAACTTACGCTGTCTTCTATTTACGATCTTTGGTATACATATGTTAGTGAATTGTGTTATAAATAATGTATTTTCATAAGCAAATAGAATATTGCAGTTTTTTAAAAAAATGATTAATGGAGTTGGCATTTATTTTAAGCAGAAGTCATAGCTGCTGATCAACAAAAAAAAGGAGCAAGGAAAAAAATCTTTTGCTTCAGTCCAAATCAGGTTCATGGGGATTTTGTTTGTTTGTTGTGCCTTCCAGTAAATCTTGACTCCAGACCACTGTATGGACAAGTCCATGAAGTTTTCTTCTAAATATTTTTGGGATGTAGCTTGTCCCTGGCTTATCCTAGGATTCCAAGTCACCGAGCTGGCTTTGTGTCTAAATAGGAACTTTTCATGATTCACAGCCTCCCATTTTCTAGCCTGGTATCTTTAAGCACTACATCAAAGTGGCTCTAAGACAATTTAGGGAATGTAATTTTAACAAAATGACTTTCAAAACCCTTTTGGATTCTGAGTAAACATTGGAAGCAATGTTACCATAGTTGTAGGATTTTTGTAATATGGTCATTAGAATAAGGAAACTTTTGTAACTGAACATTTATTGCCTTCCTTTGGTTGCTTAGAGTGGGCTTTGACATAAGATGTGAGAATTATGGGAGCAGAATCTCATAGGGATTTTTGATCTCGTATGCCATAAGACAATTGTCTTAGCCTGCCTTTGAGTTACTGTGCTGTAAAAGGCGTGCTGAAGAACAAAAACAAAGATAGTAGTAACATTTATTTATTCAATCAATGACCAGCAAAAAATAAAGATAAATAAAAAGCAATAATAAAAAAATTAGAGTGCTGGAGCAACATCCTATGAGGAAAACAAAATTCAGGGCTTTTAATGTCATGAAAAAAGTGGACTAATGGCTGACATGAAAGTGGCATATTCATTTATTTTTGGTGATGAGAAGTAGGTAAGAATTACTGTCTCAGGAACTGGGCTTCATCTATAAGCCAGTGGTTTCAACCTTGGGAACTTTAAGATATGTGGACTTTGTGTCCCTGAATTCTTCAGTCAGCATGTAGGTGTGGACCAGATGCGAATTCTGGAAGTTGAAGTCCACATATCTTAAGGTTCCCAAGGCTGATAAACATTGCTGTACATTGCCATGGGTCTGCTTGAATTTAGCAAGTTACAAACCCAAACAACAAACATATCTGAGGGAACACCTGCTGCCAGCATCAAGCTCCGTTCGTCCAGTGCGCTCCCACAGGGAGGGTCTTCCCAGGGTGCCGCCGGTTAAAGATTGCTGGCGGGTAACACCCAGGGGTAGGGCCTTCTCAGTGGGCGTGCCTGCCCTTTGGAACCAGCTGCCTGCGGAGCTTAGGACTGCCCCCGACCTCTGTTCATTTCGCCGGGACCTGAAGACCTGGCTCTTCGAGCTCTCTGGCCCATTGCTGTACATTGCCATGGGTCTGCTTGAATTTAGCAAGTTACAAACCCAAACAACAAACATATCTGAGGGAACACCTGCTGCCAGCATCAAGCTCCGTTCGTCCAGTGCGCTCCCACAGGGAGGGTCTTCCCAGGGTGCCGCCGGTTAAAGATTGCTGGCGGGTAACACCCAGGGGTAGGGCCTTCTCAGTGGGCGTGCCTGCCCTTTGGAACCAGCTGCCTGCGGAGCTTAGGACTGCCCCCGACCTCTGTTCATTTCGCCGGGACCTGAAGACCTGGCTCTTCGAGCTCTCTGGCCCATTGCTGTACATTGCCATGGGTCTGCTTGAATTTAGCAAGTTACAAACCCAAACAACAAACATATCTGAGGGAACACCTGCTGCCAGCATCAAGCTCCGTTCGTCCAGTGCGCTCCCACAGGGAGGGTCTTCCCAGGGTGCCGCCGGTTAAAGATTGCTGGCGGGTAACACCCAGGGGTAGGGCCTTCTCAGTGGGCGTGCCTGCCCTTTGGAACCAGCTGCCTGCGGAGCTTAGGACTGCCCCCGACCTCTGTTCATTTCGCCGGGACCTGAAGACCTGGCTCTTCGAGCTCTCTGGCCCATTGCTGTACATTGCCATGGGTCTGCTTGAATTTAGCAAGTTACAAACCCAAACAACAAACATATCTGAGGGAACACCTGCTGCCAGCATCAAGCTCCGTTCGTCCAGTGCGCTCCCACAGGGAGGGTCTTCCCAGGGTGCCGCCGGTTAAAGATTGCTGGCGGGTAACACCCAGGGGTAGGGCCTTCTCAGTGGGCGTGCCTGCCCTTTGGAACCAGCTGCCTGCGGAGCTTAGGACTGCCCCCGACCTCTGTTCATTTCGCCGGGACCTGAAGACCTGGCTCTTCGAGCTCTCTGGCCCATTGCTGTACATTGCCATGGGTCTGCTTGAATTTAGCAAGTTACAAACCCAAACAACAAACATATCTGAGGGAACACCTGCTGCCAGCATCAAGCTCCGTTCGTCCAGTGCGCTCCCACAGGGAGGGTCTTCCCAGGGTGCCGCCGGTTAAAGATTGCTGGCGGGTAACACCCAGGGGTAGGGCCTTCTCAGTGGGCGTGCCTGCCCTTTGGAACCAGCTGCCTGCGGAGCTTAGGACTGCCCCCGACCTCTGTTCATTTCGCCGGGACCTGAAGACCTGGCTCTTCGAGCTCTCTGGCCCATTGCTGTACATTGCCATGGGTCTGCTTGAATTTAGCAAGTTACAAACCCAAACAACAAACATATCTGAGGGAACACCTGCTGCCAGCATCAAGCTCCGTTCGTCCAGTGCGCTCCCACAGGGAGGGTCTTCTCAGGGTGCCGCCGGTTAAAGATTGCTGGCGGGTAACACCCAGGGGTAGGGCCTTCTCAGTGGGCGTGCCTGCCCTTTGGAACCAGCTGCCTGCGGAGCTTAGGACTGCCCCCGACCTCTGTTCATTTCGCCGGGACCTGAAGACCTGGCTCTTCGAGCTCTCTGGCCCAGGCTGAGAATTTTTAACTTTAACTGGGGTTTTTATTTTTCTCTCAGGGATTGATTTAATTTTTTTTAATTGTTTTAACTTTTGTATTGATTTTTCTTTTAAATATCCTGTAAACCACCCTGAGTCCTTCGGGAAAGGGCGGTATATAAATCTAAATAAATAAATAAATAAATATTTATCTCCTTCTTGTAGTAATATTACCATAGTTCCATACTATTCCTGTGGAACAGGATAGGGGGATAGGAGGAAAGGAGAAGAAAAAGATTGCCTGCCCATAATGTAAATGAAAATTTCTGCAGAAAAAAAATGATTTTAAAGGTTAAAAAGCAGGCTAAGCCATTTGTTTCATCAGTTAGCAACCTCAATAAAAACATCACTGCACTCTGATAAGGTTAACAAAAGAATCTGATACAAATGATTCTTTGCTAGATACTTAAAATGTAGTCATTTTAAGGCTTGACACATTAAAAATAGGGCCAAGAGGGCCAATGGAGGGCATTATTTCATAATACTTACAGTAGTGGCCAAAATTGTGGAAACCTTTTGGGAAAAGTGTATTTTTGAGGTTTGATGGCTAATAACACCACTTTTTTTGGAGTAGTACCATAAAATTATATATCAATGGAAAGATAATTTAATCAAGAATGTAATGCAACATAGTTTGTTCAATTATCTGTACTGTATTCTATGAAATGTTATAGCCAAATAACCAGAAAAAGGAAGTACAACTTGCTTAGGTTGATATCAGGTAGCTTTCCTTCATCTGATTGTGGCCAGTGAGCATGAATGTTTAGAGTGCCAATCAGGTGTCATCTTGTTTTGGCAATGAGCCAATCAGATCACAGTAGGATTCAGTTATTGATGTCATGTATTGAAGCTGAGAGGAGGACATTTGTCAGTGTGTTATGTGATCACTATCAAGTTGGGTTTTTTTCTTTCATTTAGTGAGCTTGTAAAACATAATAAAATTAAAGTAATGGTGCAAAGAGTTGACTGGTTGCCCTGAAAGTGATGTAAAATAGTATTATTACGTGAACAAGGCTACAGTTATAAAGAAATTAGAAGAAAAATTGGTGGAAACTTAACCAAAGGTGACATTTCTACTGTACACTTTTCCCAAAAGGTTTTCACAATTTTGGCCACTACTGTATGTCCTTGCTCTTAAAATGAAGTGCATAATCAACTCCATCCTTGAAGATGACTTTCTAAGGAGGGAAAGATACTTTACTGAGACAGCAAAAGGGAGACTTGTGACAAACATGCTAAAAAAATATTTTGCACTGCATATTACTAACAGAGCCAAGTTGCCATTTTGACAACAAGCCCGACTATGAAGATTGAGAAAATTAGTGAGGGGAGTAGCACAACAGGAGGTTGTTAATTTAGGATAAATATTTTTTAGGTACTGTAAAGAGTTTATCTTCCAATGAATATGGGAAAAAAGAAAAGAAATTTAAGAAATGAAAATGAAAGTAGAATAGGAAGGGGAAGTACAAGTATTGTGTGAAAAAGCATCAAAAGGCAGAATAATCTTCCAGAGAATTAATCATTAAATATAAAAAAAGATTGCTTGATGGAATGATGATGTGAATGATATACTGTATAAGAAAAAAATGCATATCCTTAAGAATAATTGTTGGGAAAATGAGAATAAAGTACAATATGTACATAGATGAAAGTTTAGCTGCAAAGCATGCAGCCTGTCAGGAAGAATGATTAAGAATAAAAGGGTCAGAAAAAAGGCACATTTTAAAAAACAAAAAAAGTTTTAAAATTGGTGTGGGGAACTAAAGGATGCACCTCCTGTTGAATGAATGGTATTCAAAATAAAAGTGATGGAATAATTTAGGATTAAACTGAAATGATGGAATGCTGAAAGCCCCATTTTAGAGATGCATACAGAAATAATAGTTTGTTAAAGAATAGCTTGAAACAAACACTGTATATGTTCACATATAAGAAAAAAATATATAAAAGGAAGTAAGAAATGCTGTAAAAGGTTAAAAATGAAGCTGAAAGTTTAATGGAGTAACCAGAGATGTGGCTTGCTTATGAAGTGGCTGTGTGACATTTAATGTATTTGTAAAGACTGTGCCTGACACTCAGAGGAATGGGGTTATTCTCCCCCTTATATAAAAACCTGAGAAGTATTGATCAGAATTCTGAAAGACTTTCAATCTCAGAATTCAGAAATATCTGAAACGTGAGAATGAATAAACTGCAGTTGTTTTAGTTGACGTTGAGGATGTATAAACCATACTTATGCTCTTTGGCAGACTATTTAGAAATTAATGAATGTGACATTTAGGTAAAGCATTTGATAAAGTGAAGAGGTTTAAAATTATTATTATTATTATTGATGATGATAATTAACTTCCCATCATCCTGTGAGCTCCCATAGAGAGGCCCTCCTTAGGGTGCCGCCGGTTAGGGAATGCCGGCGGGTGATCCCCAGAGGGAGGGCATTCTCTGTGGGCGCGCCTGCCCTTTGGAATGATTTACCTGTGGAACTCTGGACTGCCCCCGATCTGCATTCATTTCGCCGGGACCTGAAAACCTGGCTTTTCGATTTATCAGGCCTGGACTGAAGGGGTTTTAGCTTTTAAAATATTGTTTTAATTGTTGGGCTTAATCAATTTAATTTATTTTAATTTAAATTATCTTTTATATTGTATTTTATGCTGCCCTGTAAACCGCCCTGAGTCCTTCGGGAATAGGGTGGTATAGAAATCTAATTAAAATAAATAAATAAATAAATAAATAAATAAATAAATAAATAAATAAATAAATAAATAAATAAATAAATAAATAAATAAATAATCTAATGTTTAATTATTGAATGTTTTGCATGAATATGAAGTTTAGTTGCTGAAAGCAATCAGTTGTATATGACAGAAGTAAATAATATATGAAAATCAATGGAATGCTTAGTGAACAGAGCAGGTAAAATGTTAAGTAATATGTTCTTTGTTTAATGTATTTATTCATAAAGGAACAAGGAATGTTTGTGGTGATCTCAGAGCTGTGTCAATTGGGAATATCAGTGTACCATTTTTATGATCTTGGCTACTTTGCAGTAAATGTTAGATTTTATGAGCAATGAGTAGCAGATATCTAAAAATTAATATGTCAAACATCAAGGAAAATTGAACTGATATAAAATTATTAATAAATAGCAGAAAAAATAGGTGAAAGAATAATTTGCATGCATGTTTATGGTAGATAGGAAATAGTTGGACAAATATTAAGGTATGAAATGTTTGACTATTATAAAATATAAAGTAGAGAAAACAAATTTAGATGCAGACACATTAAAAAAAGGTAGTGGGCAATATATTTCAGTTGTGAGGAATGAAAGTTTGTTGAAAGCCATAAAAATGGCTATGTATAAGAGTATTACCCTGACTATTTTGTTAGATGTAAATGAGATCTAGTTGTCTCAGGTAAAACATAGAATAAGTGGAGTGTTGGGATGACATGATACTTAAGCATAGTAACACTAGAAGAAATTCAATACAAAAATGGATAGGCGCTTAATGAATATGGTCTGAATAGAAAATATGAGCGATCATTGTGAAATAAATACTGTGAGGTTATTTAATAATATAGTAATAGCACTTAGACATACACTGTCCCATAGCTTTACAGTACTCTCTGGGCAGTTTACCACATCAGCATATTGCCCCCAACAATCTGGGTTCTCATTTTACCAACCTTCAGCCCCATCAGGATCAAACTCCAGATTCAGACTTTGCCTGAAATAGTTCATTTTAACCAGTTTGCCACCAGAGAAAATAAATGAAGATCAAATTGCAAAGCACATATGTTTATATATTAGATATGTAGAAAAAGGAAATTGGTCAAGAGGATGACTGAAAAAAATGGCTTGGGGAGTTGATGAGATCTTGACAGCAGTAAGAAACTTAAAAGCTAAGGAACAACTTTTCTCTGGAGATTATGGATGGCCCTGACTGCATTTGTCTTTTGAAAGATATTTGTTTATTTTACTCATTTATTAAGAAAGTAAGTCATATCTAGTTCCCTTAGCTATTCCTTGTATGGTTTAGCCTCCAGACCACTTATCTTTGTTGCTCTTCTCTGCACTCTTTCTAGGGCCTTAGCATCTTTTTTTGTATTGTGGTGACCAGAACTGGACACAGTATTCCAAGTGTGGCTTCACTAGTGCAGTACAGAGGATACTATCATTATCACACATACCTGTGTATTTGGCTTTTCCTGCCTATGTGCAGGATCTTTCCTTTCTCATCACTGAACTGCATCTTGTTGGATAGGGCCCACTGCTCACGTCTGTCAGTATTATGAATCTTGAGTCTATCTTCTAAAGTGTTAGCAATTCCCCCTAGCTTGGGGTCATCTGCACATTTGATGTTCACCCCCTCAGTCCCCTCATTTAAGTCATTTATGAAGGTGTTATTTTTCTGTACCCCATATTATGTTGTTTTGCAATCTATCTAGCTATATGTGCCAGCAATTAAATTCCCTCCCTGCTCACATTAGTGATCTCCCTTATTTGTACCCATCCTTGCCTATCACCAGAGTGTGATATGAATTTGTGAGGCTGTGCCATAATATTGACAGCTAGACTAAGATAATTGCCTAACTTGGATGAAAAATGCACAAAAGAAATAAACTGCTGTAATGTTAGCTTTTATATGCTTTTGAAGGCTTCACATTTACAGTCAGGAAGTATATTTCAAATATTGCTTGATAAAGTGCATAATTTCTTTAATTGGGGGTTTAGATCCATCATATATTCCCCTTATTCCCACACATCTGGGATTGATGTGTTAACAGAGTTCAAGAGAGAGAATTCTCTATTCTCTACTCTGCCAGTCTCTGATAGACTTTTCTCTCCTCTGTGTTCCCTGCTGTTAGGAGCAGCAGCGGTCCTGGAAAAATGTCATCCAGGGAGAACTCTAGAGATTTGATTTTTGCTGCTGCAGTATTCTAGGTATAAGCAGGGATGCTGGTCAGGCTATAAAAAGTCTCTTCCTACCAAGGAAGCAGAAAACAAATTTCTTATCCTGTTCACCTGGTGTTTAAGTAGGGATGCTAGATCTAAATTGTGAAACCTAAGCAACCAGCCCTTGGTTGCAAAAAGCTAGTTTCTTTTGGCTGCCATCTAGTGGTTTGCCAGAGTTTTTTAAGCATTAGTTATCCATAAACACCTCTAAAATGTATATTTCAACTAAGGAATTCAAAATTTTAAGATAGTGTTCCTGCCCCAATGTTATCTTCCTCAAACTGTTTTATCTTATTTTATTGTTTCTCTCCCTCCTAACTCTCTTGGTCAGAACAAACTTTTTTTTCCCTGCTGTGCAGTTCCCTTGCAGGAATTCACATTGAATTCCAGGATGAGACAGGATAAAAGCAGGAGAATCATGCAAAGCCCAAAGTAAGAGAATCTCTTTTTTATTCCTTTCTAACACACCTGCTCTCACTCTCAGCTGGTGACTAGCGTAGGAAAATGTAATACAGTTAATGAAAATAGGCTGATGGACTCATTAAATTAGGCTAAGCTTTGCCGATTGCTTTAGCATTATGTGTTCTGTTCCTGTTTTAAGTTGAGGTGGTCAGTGGTGACATAAGGACATGCCTAAAATAGGGGAAGAGCTATGAACCATATTATATGAGGATAAGACCTGATTTTTTTGGAGGAAAGGAATTTGGGCAGTAGGCTTCTTTATAACTTAAGAGTGGTGTTCTTTGACTAAGGCTTATTTTTTCAGTTTTTATCTGTTACCCAAATTAAAGTAACAAAAAACTTGTTTTCAACAATCATGGACAAAAGAGACTCATAGATCACACATGTTTCTAAATCTCATGGATTGTCCACCCATTTAACCAAGTTACAGTGTGCTTCCTTCTGCTTGGAATAGCCACAGGAAAGACACACTTTTATAAGCCATGACTTTACATCAATAATGAAGTATTGGTGTACAAAGCCATGAACAGTTTCACCATGAAGAATTTACAGGCCCTGAAACTCAGCCAGACAAAGAACAGGCTCCTTACACAGGAAAGTATTGTGTGTAATATTTATGTTTAATAATATCTCTCCTGCACAGGTCAAATTAAAAGTTACTACTTTTTACTTTCTCCAATGTTTAAAATATGCAGAAAGAACAGTCTACACATAGTATTTGTATGCCACCTGCAGGGGAAAATGGGCTCATGCTGAATTTTATATTTTATCCAGAAACAAACAGGGATACTGTCCTTTGAACCTACACAGATTTTGAAACAGGCTGTTATTTTAATAAGTAACTTGTAAATATTTTATATAGTCCGCAGGGAAGCAAAAAGTATCCTCAAAAACTGCTACTCAGATGCAAGCAAATTTAACTGATGATTGAGCAAAGTATTTTAACTCAGATCTGCCCCTTGAGATAAGAAGAAACAAAAGGTACACATGGTTACATTTTGTCACTAGCAAGTTATAATGTCATCTATTATTCATTTCAATTTATGAAGCAGTAACAGAATTTCATGTTAGTTTATGAAAGGTAAAAATGGATAAATAATAAGAGACATTCTTTCTCAATCTGTTATTCTCCATACTGTATAGGTCAAGCTTTTCTATAAATACAGTAAATTGACAATAGTCACCCTCTTCTTTTCATTTTAAAAAAAGTGTTCACTTTTTGCCTGCATGTTGATTTAATGTAATTAATTCCCTGCCTTTCAATTTAGTAAAAATGTGTTAAAGGCTTCCAATTTAAACATAACATGTTATATATTTAAAAGAAAAGTAAAATAAGGGAATGAACAAATCAAAAAGAAGCATTGGGAAAGAACTTTTTTAAAAAGATTGGGAAGAATTTAATAAGAATTTAATAATAGGAAAACAAACTTCAATGCATTGCAAACTTGAGAGAAAATGAGTGTTTAGCTTAATGTTTCTTGCCAGAGTTTGCATCAGATTTTTCTGGGAATATATATCTAAGGCAATGTCCCTACCTCTAACATTCAGCCTCCACCCCCACATCATTAGTTGATTATCACAGGCTGGATCAATAAGAAAATTATCTTCTTTATAAATCATGTGACAGCATAGGTTCTGACAGATACCAAGGACCAGACAATAATGGGAGATTTGAAATGGCAAAAAATATTTAAATTGCATTCAACAAACCAGAAAAAAGCCACAATAGTTCTTGTATCCTGCTTATTAGATTTCCATTAGTTATCTGGTTGGCCACTATGAGAATAGAACTGCTGAATGAGATAATTTTTTTATCTGATATAAATTGGACGTTCTGAACTATTCTAATACTGTAACAGGGATATGTTTCAAGTTGTTAATTCCAGTTAATTATCAAGAACCTCTTTTATATCTCTTGATATCTGTGAATTAAATAGAACTTATTAAAGAAGTTCACTCAAGTCAAACGCAGCAGCAACAAGGAAACAGGAAAAAAGATAATAAACTTGAAAGATTTTTATTCAAATTGGAAATTGATGATTTCAAGAGGGCCTGAGTCAGTTCAAGTTTAATGAACTGACTTATTTCAAGCTGCTGTGAAAGTCCATTAAAAGAAGATTTGTCCATAAGCTACAATGGGAGAAATATCGAATAGTCTGAAGTTGCCCCATTGTTTGGGGCAGAATAGAATGAAAATTTACAGGGATGGCAAACCATTTTGCAGGTATTCACTCTGCTGTGTTTCAAATAATCCTTTAAAAAGGTAAGACCCTATTTTTCCAATTGCTTTATGGAAGCTAAGAATACACATGATATTAAAAAAAAAAGATTGTTGTGTTTCCATCATGGAGTGCTAGGCTGGCTCTCATTGCTTGCTGTTTTTTGGGTGCCAGGAGAGTTGCCAACCAGCATCACTGGTTGTGCCAAACTGTATAGGCCACACATTGGCAAAGCTTGACATTTCTTTGGCAGGATTTTAAACAATGACTGTTGTTGACATTTCCTTATAGGAAGTGTTTTGCCTCTTCCAATTGCTGGCTTTTGGGGGTGCCTGGTTGGCATATCTGGTTGGTAAGCCTGGCTGCTCCTGAAAAAAATATCATCAGTATTGGCAGAACCTAGTTATCATCAGAGTTGGGACATGTTGCCACTACTAAAAAGAGCCTTGGTGGAGCAGTGGGCTAATGCCTCCTTAAGTAACACCAGCTGCCTGCAATTAGTGCAGGTTCTCATCCCACCAGGCTCAAGGTTGACTCAGCCTTCCATCCTTCCGAGGTAGGTAAAATGAGGACCCAGATTGTTGGGGGCAATAAGCTGACTTTGTAATAATGCCGCTTGGGGTGTGTGTGAAAGCCCTAATAAGCAGGCATATACATAGAATGAAGGCTACTGCTAAGCTTGTAAGCCGCCCTGAGTCTTCAGAGAAGGGTGGGATATAAATGGAATTAAAATAAAAAAATAAAAATAAAAAAAAACTATATACCAATTGGTTAAATCAGCAAATGCAGAAGAAACACATTAGCAGAGTGAGATTCACTACCACAAAGACAGGTAACCCACAGAGAAAATCACATTTGTATGTAGTTTGTCCACATACACAACATAATACATGTTTAGAGCAATGTGTGTCAGTAATGGCTTTGGACAATTCACTCATTATAAAGAGCTTTAAACATAGTCTCTGGATTTAACTTGACTCCTGGTAAATGAATCCATATAGTATTTCTGGCAGCATTATGAAATCAACTTGCTGTAGCCTTCTTCCAAGTTTTTTTTTACACTTCTCAGTCTAGCCAACACCTATCCAAACACCCACCAGGGCTGACATGGCTTAACTTCTGAGAACAGCTAAGGTCAGCTGAAGAACAGCCACGCTGAGGCATCAAACCCTAAAATCTGTTCAAATTGATGTAGAGTTCAAAAGTATGGTTTGATCCAAGTGTGTGTTCTGGAATTGAACTTTTCTTCAGGATACTGAGAGCTGACGTGCACCTCCAGGAGCAGCATAGAAACATAATGTTCCATTAGCACAAGAGAAAGCAGAATGAAAATGTGAAGATTACCCTATTAAAGAAAATCAGAGCAAGGACAGATTGAAGTTAAAGCAGCATTCACTTTTTGCCATGCCATTCGCAATCTTGCTTTGCAAAAAAAAAGTAAGAACAAGGTTGCTTCCTAAATTAAAACAACTGGCAAATGCCAATCCCTAATGTGAAGAGAGCATCCATTTGCAAACCTGTTCCCTAACTCTAATAGGCCTTGGGAAAGGTCATGTGCTTAGCCATGTGGGCTTGCCCAATTCAAGTGATGTGAACATGTATGTTAAAACTAACCTATAAATGTCCTGGGTTCAACCTCCTGGGTCAGTGACTTATATGGACAGGAAGGCAAATTTGCACACCTGCTTGAGGCGAGAAGTTTCCCGGGATTTTCCAAAATTAATATTTTAAAATCAGAAGTCTACTCATTGTGCCCTCTTGGCTCCTAGATTAGCCATGTCTTATTTAAATAGTTCCATATGAAAAAGACCCAAATGGATGATCAGGGACATACATGTTTCAGTCTTTAAATTCAACTATCAAGTTTGTGACTTGCTGGCAGTACTGAGTAGAGAGTTGCCCTTCAGAGCGCTGCTCCACCTAGTAAATTTACTGCAGATAGAGGCAAAGTGGCAGGCTGGCAGGCTTTCACAAGGCAATGTAGGCAGTCTGAAAAAAGTAAAAGGATAAGAGTTGTGGGGAAATGGAAAGGTTGTACAGGCTGTGATAATTGACAGGCAGTTAGCATGTGACAAAGGTCAGCTAGTGGAGGATTACAAACACAAGGAAAGAAGGACCAAAACAGGTAGGCTGGCATAGGAGGAGCAGGAAATTTGCTATTAAATGCATTCCTGTACAGTTTGTATAATTGTACTGTACAATTATGGTTAACAACCCAGTTAGTTAAACATGCTACAGAAAGGGGATCTAGCAAGAGTGGCTTAAATAGCCGCCCTGAGTCTTCGGAGAAGGGCGGGATATAAATGGAATTAAAAATAAAATACTGTACTAATTAGCAGCATGGCTTTATGATAGAGCTATTAACCAATCCAGGTTTCTTCATCCAACCCATTAACTTTTATATTTCTAAGTAATTTCATAAAAGTGGTCAACATTTGATAAAACCATGACCATACTTTGCATTTGAAGAATCAACAGGCATAGCCTTCTAATAGCAATAATTAAGGATTATTCCCACCTGTTTCCATGTCTCTCCATTAACAGCATCAGTGGACATTCAGGGTCAACCCCTTTACTCCATGCTGAGATGTAATGTTATAACTTTAGCAGAAATCAAAGAAAAATCAAATGCTAATTGCCAGGTCCCTTGTTCCCAGAAGGAATGAAACAAACCTGTGGAATCAGGCATAATGTTAGCTGCGGCCTATTATTTTAAAAAATGGTACAACAAACTAGCTCACTCTTAATTATGTCCCCTATTCCCAAAAGGTGTAAAATGAACTTTTGGGACTTGGTCTAATATTAGTTGTAGCTATTAGCTAAGCATAGTTCCTTATTCCAAAATATTAACTTTTGACTTCTTAAAATCAATGTACACTTGTCAAGACTCATTATCATACACCCTACACACACACACCAAACTGCCTTAAACAAATGCATTAGCAACCAAGGGCCAATCCATTTACTCAGGGTTCATTTAATACTTGCCTTGGGCAAATCAGGTTCCTTGTAGATTCTGTTCTGTCTTTAATTTTTAAAAAATGTACAGCTGCAGTGAGCCTCTAAAGACAGACAATCAAAATAGCATGGATGATGAAAGTGCATTTCCAAGTGATTTGGGAAGAAAACCATAATACAAGAAGCCAAGATATGAATAACAGAAGAAGGTCCAGGACACATGCTTGCTAAATTAAGAAACAAGCTTGCAAAAGGAAGAATTGCAAGATTGCACTGTACCTCAACCCTAGTTATTTCTTTTTAGAACTGGCAGCTGCATCCAATCTACTATGTATGGACATGTTAGCTTTCTATACATTTAGGGTGAGGTGCCATAGAGCTTTTATTTCAAGAGCATCAAACCTCAGCTAGATATTTTTCCCAGGACTCTTTTCAGGCAACAGTGGCTCCATCTCTTCTAAGTCATTTCTCCAAGGGGGAAAAAACAGACTTCTCATTGTTCATTGTTCTCAATATTGCATTTTCCCAGTTTTCCAGAAACTTCCAGACAATAATGATTCCAGCTTCTTTCAAGCCTCCCCAAAAGTAGTTGAAACAAGACAAAACACAAATAAATTATCATTCCTCGTCTCCCCCACATACACACATTTTTTCCAGCTACTCTTTCAAACAACAATGACGGTACCATCTGGAAGGTATCCCTATGAGAGAGAATAGGTTGGTCCCCAAATACAGAGAAAATTAAGATGAAGATGCTTCAGTTGTATTTCTAGAGTGCTCAAATATGGTCATGGTGGTGAATAATTTAAGACTAAAATCAGAATGATCACTCACCTCTTCTAGAAGCATCATAGCCCATGTAAAATCTATAAATTATAATAAAACCTCAAACCACTAGATAGCAGTTTTCTTACTCTTTTTTCTATCTTCAAGTAGTATGAATTCAGACTTTTTCTATCTCGATATGGTAGCCTAAAACCTGTGTTCAGCTGGAGTATATTTAAGTTTACCAAATGCTGGAAGTAAGCCATATAGAAAGACTGTTTTATCCTATACAACTTGGCAACTTTAAAATGTGTGGAGATCAATTTCCAGAATATCCCAATTTCACATCTTAAAGTTGACAAGTTTGCAAAACTTTGCCCTAAATTTCAGAGTATATTCTCTGACACCTAGAATAATTTATTAGATAGTCATTATATAGTCCCTCTGGTGGCCTTTTGACTGTTCTTCTTCTTTACCCTTAAATTTGGACACTTTTAGTTCCCAGCTTCAGACTGCAAATTTTGGGTTATCCTTGAGGTTGGCTTTTGCTGTGATTATTTTTAAGAGTTTCTGTTCTAATCTCATAGGCCTACATCTATAACTAGTTCAGAAGAGATTATTTTTGGTGAATCATGAAACAAGCAATTGACTTTTTACATTTCTGTGCTCTTTGATGAAAGGCAACAATTTTATAGTAGAAGAGTTTTTAAAAAATGTAATTTTACTACATATATAGGCATATAATTGTAGTAATTATTTCATCTATATAACCTAAAGTAATTTCAAGTGGCTTTTGAATTGAAAAGAAATGTCTTACTAGTATTATTTGTTGCAGTCAGAATGTACAAAATTCAGAAGAAATAAATAACATCAAGGAGCATCCAAGGTGAAAAGAGTCCCATCAGCCATTCTCAGAACAAAAGAAGAAAAAGATTAAAGGTTTCAGAAACTCTTGCAAGTTAGGCTTGTAAATCATTAACTGGCATGCAGATTACAGAGCAGTCTGAAAATATTGGACTTAATTATTGGACCATTTGAACTGGATCACTTTTTAATGTTTTAGATGGTTAATATGGATGGTCAAATGCTATCCATTGTATATATGAATGCAAGAATTATTTTAGATAATAAATCTGAATCTGAATGCTTTTCTTTGCTGGATCTGATAATGTGTCACTTAAATGAAAAAATCTGACCTGGCTTCATAAAACTGAAATTACAAAAAGAGTTTCTCAGTAAAAATGTATTATTTGCTAAAAGCAGTTGGATTTTGATATAAAAACAAGTCACATAACCAGGTGTCTACAGGCAGCATCCCATGGACAATCTTAGGTAGGTTTGGAAGCTAAGCTGGATCAAAGTTTGGAATACTTAGGAACCATGTGGGCATCCCAGAGCTATAAGGTAGAATAAGGTCAAAAAACATTCCAGAAGAAGACAATGGCAAACTACCATCATATGGTTGCCAAGAAAACTGCTTGGACAGGGAATCAAATATGGCTTATATGTACCTATATATGTTAAATGAGTTAATAGAACATTCCTTTGACTTAAAAAATTGGAATCAATTTATCTGGATTAATGTTTTTATTCTCAGACTGGAGAGCAGTTATGGCAGATCCCCAGCTTTTCCTGACCTCCATTCTGCCAATTTCGTCTCTTGGACCTCTTAAACTACTGACAGAGCCTTGGTGGAGCAGTGGGCTAATACCTCCTTAAGTAACACCAGCTGCCTGCAATTAGTGCAGGTTCGCATCCCACCAGGCTCAAGGTTGACTCAGCCTTCCATCCTTCCGAGGTAGGTAAAATGAGGACCCAGATTGTTGGGGGCAATTAAGCTGACTTTGTAATAATGCCGCTTGGGGGGGTGTATGAAAGCCCTAATAAGCAGGCATATACATAGAATGAAGGCTACTGCTAAGCTTGTAAGCCGCCCTGAGTCTTCGGAGAAGGGCGGGATATAAATGGAATAAAAATTAAAAAAAATAAAAAATAAGTGTGTCCAGCCCCAATGTTGAAGAAATACAGTTCAGTGGTAGCTTTGTATGGAATAAAGATAAAAATGGACTGCCCCTGACCTTCGTTCATTCCGCCGGGACCTGAAGACCTGGCTCTTTGAGCTCTCTGGCCTGGTCTGAGTATATTAATTGGGATTTTAACTATTTTTAACTGGGGTTTTATTACAAGGTTTATATAATTCTTTTAATTGATTTTAAGATTTTTGCAATTGTATCTGTTTTTAATACCTTGTGAACCGCCCTGAGTCCTACGGGAGAAGGGCGGTATATAAATTGAATAAATAATAAATAAATAAATAAGTAAATTATATTGGAACAACTCTGTCTTTTCTTGCTTTCTTAGATGATGGGATAATGCTGGGCTGAATTACAAATGGCTTATCTGGAGAATAGGCAATAGTCCAGCTGTCATGAATCAAGACTAAATGAGCTCCAAAGTCAGCAGGACTGGCCCAAAACAGTAGAGATTCATAGGGCCATTGCATTTGAGTCCATTATTGACCAGTTCTTTCCAAATAAACTGTTTATGCATTTATTACAAATAATCCCAGATGTTATTAAAAATATTTAAATCTTCCTTATATTGAATTGGAATGCTAGACATCTGGATGTTCATTAGCTATAACAATAATAAGAAATATTGCTACACCAAAATCACCAGCTAATGTAGTCAGCAAAGGTGATTCATCAATTACAGGATGAATCAGAGGCATTCCGAGAGTTAACGTGGGATTTTTTTAGTCTGTTTACCAATGGTGAAGATTGAACATGGAATTTTTAATAAAGTGTAGGCTCAACCAATTTGCCATCCCAAGCAAAATTAATGAGAAGTAGCATAATATCCAAGATGTTGCTTCTACAATCTACATATATCTATTTTCTCCCTAAGACAATTTAATTTAGTGGGAGGATTCCTGCTCACATCTCAGGGATATTCATAAGCATCACTTTGAGCATGGCTTATGCCTGATACTTCAGGGTTACAGGAAAGTTAGCAATGCAGCTGATTAAACTCTGAGCTGAAGGAATTTGGCATTTGATAGAGTAAGGCCCTTAGGTGGGTTTTAAATTGGACTGGCAGAAACTGTTGCCTTTAGTAAATAAAAAATCAATATGAGAAGATGGAGCTTTATTTGCTATATCCTTGGAGTGATGCCTCAGGATGAATATAAGGGAGAAAAAAGTCATTTTTTAAGTTTAATAGAGCTTTATTTATTTGTCAGGTATCTCTATACTGAGCTAAGATTACTGCACAGATACAGAACTGCACTGAATGTTAAGTTCACTTTAGATGCTAATATTAACAGTATGTATTGAAAGCAGATTAGACCAGAACATAAGCTGAAGCATGGTCATTCAGCAATGCTCTTTATTTACCAATGCAGAATAAATATGAAGCTACCACTTTTCTAATTCTGGGCTTTTAACAGATTTGCTTCCAGCTTTGTTTCTTGGACCTCCAATACTCCTTAAAGCAACCTTAGCCCTTTTGCAGCCCCAAAATTGCTCTTCTGCAGCCCTCTGAGACCCTTCTGATCTGATTACAAATGATCACAGCTGACAATTGTTTTCAACAATTTTGCTTGTTCATTTGTAAACATATATTAACATCAATTTGTTTGAAGTGAGCATAAGCACAGGCTTGGTACTTGGATAAATTATCTATTTAACTTCAAATACCTTGATATTAAAAATCCTTATTGGGAGCTCATAGGAAATAACCTCAATCTCTGGGAATGTTATGTAAGAATGCCTAGTGCATTCACATTCCCTTTTTCAAACATAAAAGAATATTTGGAAATTGATGAGGACAGGTATTGTAATCAAACATATCTGGAAGTAAGAAGTTGATGAAAGCTTTCATAAGCAATCTAATCTCTTTTATTGCATGTCTATGGAGTCCAAAAGGGATGCGGTG
The DNA here is from genome assembly GCF_964194415.1 of Vipera berus. Classification (NCBI taxonomy): domain Eukaryota; kingdom Metazoa; phylum Chordata; class Lepidosauria; order Squamata; family Viperidae; genus Vipera; species Vipera berus. Next base: position 41,136,357 of record NC_138209.1, on the reverse strand, counting down.
GCTCAGTGGGTTAGGACGCTGAGCTTGTCGATCAGAAGGTCGGCAGTTTGGCGGGTCGAATCCCGAGTGCCGCGTAGCAGAGTGAGCGCCTGTTACTCGTCCCAGCTTCTGCCAACCTAGCAGTTCGAAAGCACGTAAAAATGCAAGTAGAAAAATAGGGACCACTGCGGTGGGAAGGTAACAGCGTTCCGTGCGCCTTTGGCATCTAGTCATGCTGGCCACATGACCACAGAGACGTCCTCGGACAAGCGCTGGCTCTTCGGCTTTGAAACGGAGATGAGCACCGGCCCCTAGAGTCGGAAACGACTAGCATGCATGTGCGGGGGAACCTTTACCTTTATGGAGTTTCTCAGTCATCTAGGTCATCGTTGTCCCCAAAGTCCTTTCTCAAGAGACAACTGGACTTTCTTGTTTTCTTTAAAGACATTTCACTTCTCATTAAGCTGAAGAAGCTTCCTGGATGAGAAGCAAAATGTCTTCAAAGAAAAACAAGAAAGTCCAGTTGCCTCTTGTAAAAGCACCTTTGTATCTTTTATTACATACGTATTCTCTCCCCATTCCTATCACAACACATAGAATGTAGCTTTTCAGGGTAATTAAAACAAATGGTCAAATGTAACTAATAAGCATACCCCTGTTTCCCCAAAAAGAAGACCAGGTCTTATATTTTTTGCCTCCAAAAGAGGCATTAGGTCTTATTTTCAGGGGATGTATTATCTTTCCACTGTCTCACCTTGAGGTAGTGGCACCAACAGTCTTGTCCAGCAGGGGCTCACATGGCCACCACCAGCCCACTTCTTCTGTGGCCACTTGCTGCCACTTGCATGTGTTGCCCCCAGCCTCCGTTTTACCTGAAGGCCTCTGCCAGTGAAACAGACTGGGGAGTGACGTGTGCATCAATGGGCTCTGTTCTCAGCTGCAGAGGCCCTTCCTGAAGGCCAGGGCCGGGTGTGATGAATGCAAGCAGCAGCGAGCAACCACAGAAGAAGTGAGCTGGCAGCAGCCACATAGGGTCTTGCTGGATGGGGCTGTTGGTACCACTGCCGAGAGTTGAGGCAAGTGTCGGGCATGGGAGGCCTGGCTATGGTTGTCCTGAGGTAAGCAGGTGTGGGGTGCATGGGGCAGCTCCACCCTCCACCACCACCCTCACCCTAGCTTGATTTTTACATGTGCGCCTTGCCCCACCTCATGCAACCAGACAGTATAGAGTGGGCAAGGTTTTAACTAGGGCTTATTTTGGGGGTAGGGTTTATATTAGGCACAAACATAAAAATCAACCTAGGGCTTATTTTCAGGATAGGGCTTATTTTCGGGGAAACATGGTAGGTAAGCAAAAGTAAATAGCAGCCATGATGATAGTAATGAATTTAATCTTTCCTCCATTGTGTAATCCTCAGGAAAAACAGCAAACTGAAAGTGTTATCATGAGAAAAAGCCTAAAGTTTATTTATTTATCTATTTAGCATATGGTAAATCTTACATGGGTCAGCAATATTTATTAACATTTCAACTAGATTACTAGAATCCAATAAAATATAAATGTTAAAAAGATCTATGTTCAAATATCAATATCTAGGCCATCTAACCACTGAAGCACAACATTGTTTATATAGTCTAAAGTTAGTTCTGGTTTTGACATAATTAAATGTTCAAGGTAGCTTTGAAAAAACTTCTTTTGAAAAATTTTTCAAGGATTTCAAGAAGTGCAGAAGAACACTATGGTATTGGTGAAAGTTCTCAAACTGTCACAACGCTAAAGAAGAATTAGTACATGTTCATTGGAGAGCCATGGGTCACAATCAATTGAGCAGGCCAATTAAGCAGATCTATAACAGTAATCCTGCAACAATGTCTCACAATTTAGAAAAATGCATGAAAAGATGACAGTAAGTACATGTATTGTGTCTTAGACCCTATGTAAAAAAAATTAAGCGAAGTGAAGAAGTATCGTGTTCTCAGATGAACCGTTAATTCCAAAAACCTGTAATCTTTTTGTTTCATCTCCTTCAATTTTTTTTGTATGTGCAATATGTACTATTGTCACAAGATGTCTCCATTTCTTCAGTCATTTCTTTTTGTCATCTACTGTTTGGATCCAATGGTTTGGTTCAGGGGATTTAAAACTGATTATAAAAACAAAAACTGGATGAAATAACATCTTAACAGCTTTTTTGAGTGGTTCGTTTCCAAAACAGACATTTCTCTTCCATAACTTTCCTGGCAATTGTCTATTATTCCAAAGCACACAATAGCTTCTCCATTTGTGTACTGATTGTTGCAACAGATAGTAATCAACCAATATTATGTGTGCAAGTTGAAGATAATAAACTAAAGCAGAACTGCCCCACTTTGGCAAAGGCTGACCTATGGCAGGATGAAAACAAAGAGCAGGCTTAAGCTTTGGAATGAAAGATGGAATAGAAATCTAATAAATACATGTTCTGCATTAAAAAATGAAGAGGTTATAGAGCCTTGCTTTAGAATAACAGAGTTGGAAGGGACCTTGGAAGACTTCTACTCCAATTCTGCTCAACCAGAAAACCCTATACCATTTCAGATAAATGGTTGCCCAATCTCTTCTTTAAAACCCCCAGTATTGGAGCATTTACAATGTCTGGAGGCAAGCTGTTCCACTGATTAATTGTTCTGTCAGGAAATTTCTGCCTAGTTCTAGGTTTCTTCTCTTCTTGATTAGTTTCCATCCTTGCTTCTTGTCCTGCCCTCAGGTGCTTTGGAGAATAGCTTGACTGTCTCCTCTTTTCATTAAACTAGACATACCCAATTCCAGCAACTGTTTTTTATATGTTTTAGACTCCAGTCTCCTAATCATCTTTGTTGCTCTTCTCTGCACTCTTTCTAGAGTCTCAACATCTTTTTTTACATCATGGCAACCAAAACTGGATGCAGCATTCCTAGTTTGGTCTTACCATGGCATTATAAAGAGGTATTAACACTTCATGTGATGTTCATTCTATCCTGTCAATGCAGCATAGCACTGTGTTGGCTTTTTGGGTAACTGCAGCACACTGCTAGCTCATATTTAAATGATTGTCCACTAGGACTCCGAGATTTATTTATTTTTATTTTTTTATTTTAATCTCATTTATATCCCGCCCTTCTCCGAAGACTCAGGGCGGCTTACAATTTAAGCACAAACCAATGTGCTTAGCAATAGCCTTCATTGTATGTATATGCCTGCTTATTAGGGCTTTCGCCCCCCCCAAGTGGCATTATTACAAAGTCAGCTTATTGCCCCCAACAATCTGGATCCCTCTCACAGTTACTACTATTGAGCAAAGTACCTCCTAAACTATACCTGTGCATTTGGTTTTTCTTGCCTAAATGTAGAACCTTACTTTTTTCACCATTGGATTACATTTTGTTAGATAGTGCCCAATGTTCAAGTCTATCAAGATCCTTCTGTATCTTAAGCCTGTCTTCTGGAGTGTTTTATGTTCCTGCCAGCTTGGTGTCATCTGCAAATATGATGAGTTCCCCATCTATCCCCTCATCCAAATCATTGACTAATTTGTTGAGGAATTCTGGTCTTGCATCGTAGTGATATGGCTGATGGATTGCGGGACTCCGCACCCCAAAGCTGGTTTTGCCCTGCCAGGGGACTGTAAATGGGTCTAAAGTTGCCCGGAGAGACGATGAAGAAGGAGAGAGCCCCTGCTGATCACAGAATGACAGTGGTTGATCTGCTCAATCTGGGGGAAGTACTCCAATCTGACAGGAGAAAGGCTAGCCTCAGCTCACTGACTAGCTCACAGGTCTGCAACCCGCGGCTCCGGAGCTGCATGCAGCTCTTTCAGCCATCTCCTGCGGCTCCCAGTCCTCTGCCATGTGCAGTCCAAAAAAAAAAGTGGGACTAAAAAAGTTCAACCAATCAATTCAAATATGCAGGGTAGGTGCATATCTCGCCTTGGCTCCACTCTTCAAACCCTGTTCTGCGCATGCACGCATGTACACGCATGTGCACACATTTTTTGCGGCTCCCAGTTTTTCCTTTTGTGAGGGAACCGGTTCCGAGTGGCTCTTTCACTGTTTCAGGTTGCTGATCCCTGGACTAGCTCAAGCTACTGGCAGTCATACTCCAAAAGCACTAACCAGGACAATGGTGAACAGTGTGCTTGGAACTGGATGAGAATATCAATCCTCTTTCTCCTATCTTGTAATTGATTTCCTGGAAAAGATCCCCAAGAAGCAAAAAATCCTGTGGAAATGAGAAGGGAGAGGACTACACCCCCATCCTTCCATAGATGGAAGCGGTGAATTCATGTCTATAGGGGGCCGAAATATATTGAAATGAAGGTAATAATACTACATTCTGGATAAATCTGAAAATTATGAAAACTGTTAAGATTTCACATCTGAAAGAGTATTGATGAAACTATAAGAAACTAATTCTTTGTCTTAAAAGTTGGAAAATGAATAAATACTGACATCTAGTGGAGGATCATAGCATAACTATAGCTGCATTGACTCAGAAATTGGCAAGATGTCCAGAAATAGAAAAAAACCTGTTCCTTTGAACCTCAGTGATTGTTAGACAAATAAAGAACAGGGGAAAAAATAAAACAGGTCCATCTAATACAGAGTGAGAACTACATTTGTTTTAAAAAAAAAACTGCTGACCTTCTGGAACTATACATACTCACTGAGCTGTGAATTCTAAGCTCAAGAATTGTTTACAGAGAAAGAAAACCCTTGACTTTTGGCTAAACTTCTAGGGGGGGAATTACTGGAAAGCTTTTAGGTGGCTAAACATTCTGGACTGCAATTTTGGCTGGTTGATAATTCTAAGACCCCTGAACAGAAGAATTGTTATAAAATACTGCTTTTAATGATCTTTTGACAATTAGAAACGCAGTCCAACTGCAGATATCGTCCAGCCGATCCGAATCCGACCAGTTACGTCTAAGGTCGTTTACGAGAACTTATCTCACAGCGTTGAGGGTGGCTAGGTCTAACCACTTTGCCACCCTCATCGCGTCCACAGATAATCGCCCGGCCGCCCTGTTTAGGGTAACTCGCTCTCTCCTTAATCAGGAGGTGAGGGAGGAACCCTTGCAGGGTCGAGCCGAGGAGTTTAGTCGATTTCTGTCGGACAAAATCGCTCGGATCCGGACCGGTTTGGACTCCGACTGGGCAGAGTCTGACGAAGAGGATACGGGCGGCCTTGTCGATTCAATCTGGGAAGAGTTCGATCCTGTGACTCCTGAAGAAGTGGACAAGATCATGGGGAAGCTGAGCTCCACCACGTGTTTATTGGACCCGTGCCCCTCCTGGCTGACTTATGCAGCCCGGGATGGGACACGAGGCTGGCTCCAGGCAGTGATTACTGCTTCTTTGAGTCAGGGTAGTTTTCCCACCACCTTGAAGGAGGCGGTGGTGAGACCCCTCCTCAAGAAGCCTGCCCTGGACCCAGCAATTTTAAACAACTATCGTCCGGTCTCCAACCTTCGCTTTTTGGCGAAGGTTGTTAAGAGCGTGGTGGCGCAGCAGCTCCCTTTGTTCTTGGATGAAGCTGACTACCTAGACCCGTACCAATCGGGTTTCAGGCCCGGGTACAGCACGGAGACGGCATTGGTCGCGCTGGTGAATGATCTCTGGCGGGCTCGGGACAGGGGTTGTTCCTCTGTCCTAGTCCTTTTAGACCTCTCAGCGGCTTTCGATACCATTGACCATGGTATCCTGCTGCGACGTCTCAGGGGGTTAGGAGTGGGAGGCACAGTTCTCCAGTGGTTCTCCTCTTACCTTCTGGGACGTTCGCAGTCGGTGTTGGCAGGGGGGCAGAGATCGACCCTGAGACCTCTCATTTGTGGAGTTCCTCAGGGATCAGTTCTCTCGCCTCTCCTGTTCAACATCTATATGAAGCCGCTGGGTGAGATCATTCGTGGTTTTGGAGTTGGGTATCACCAATATGCTGATGATACCCAGCTTTTTATTTCGACCCCAAACCACCCCAGTGATGCCCTCGACGTGATGTCCCATTGCCTGGAGGCGGTCCGGGTCTGGATGGGGAGGAACAGGCTTCGACTCAACCCTGACAAGACTGAGTGGCTGTTCGTGCCGGCATCCCGGGAAATTCCTATTATTCCATCATTGGCCATGGGGGGTGAGCTATTACCCCCCCGTAGATAGGGCCCACAACTTGGGGGTCCTTCTAGACTCACAGCTCTCTTTGGAAGAGCATATTGGAGCTGTGACTAGGGGGGCCTTTGCCCAGGTTCGCCTGGTGCGCCAGTTGCGGCCCTATCTAGACCGGGATGCCTTGCGCACAGTCACTCATGCGCTCGTGACCTCTCATCTAGACTACTGTAATGCTCTCTACATGGGGCTGCCCTTGAGGTCCACCCGGAGACTCCAACTGGTGCAGAATGCAGCCGCGCGAGTTGTCTTGGGAGTTTCCCGATACTCCCATGTTACACCTTTGCTCCGCGAGCTGCATTGGCTACCGGTTGCTCTCCGGGTGAGGTTCAAGGTGTTAGTTATGACTTACAAAGCCCTTCATGGCATGGGGCCGGATTACCTACGGCAACACCTGCGGCCGGCGTCAACTTCCCTCCGTCCAGTGCGCTCCCACAGAGAGGGCCTCCTCAGGGTGCCGCCAATCAAAGAATGCCGATTGGTGACCCCCAGGGGGAGAGCGTTCTCTGTGGGTGCGCCAGACCTTTGGAACCGCCTACCAGTTGAGCTCCGGATGGCCCCCGACCTTTGCTCCTTCCGGCGCGATCTCAAAACATTCTTTTTCGAACAAGCTGGCCTGGTCTGATGGGATGGGGTTGGGTTTTTAAAACTAGTTTTAACTTTAATATGTATTGATTTTATGGGCATGATGTTTAATGGTTTTTTAATTTTTGTATTCAATTTTTATTGTGTATTGCCCTGTTCACCGCCCTGAGTCCTTCGGGAGAAGGGCGGTATAGAAATCAAATTATTAAATTAATATAACCAAAGCCTTCCCCTTTACACCACTCCTTTAGCCACACTTTGAACTCTGCTATATGCTAGCCCACAGGTTGGCAACCAGCGGCTCCGGAGCCGCATGCGGCTCTTTGAGCCGTCTCCTGCGGCTCCCAGCCGCCCGGTGCGCGCGCACCTCTTTAAACGGGCAGTGGTGCGCGCGCACCTCTCCAAATGGAGAGTGGCACCGCCCATTTGGAGAGGTGCGCGGGCACCTCTCCGAATGGGTGGAGGTGTGCGTGTACCTCCCCAAAGCTTTGGAGAGGTGCGCACGCACCTCCACGCGAACGGGCAGCGGCGCCGCTCTTTGAGAAAGCTGCCGTGGCACATTTGCAGGCTGCTGAAAGTGGCAGCTCTGCAGACGGGCCGCGGCAGCTTTCCCAAGAAACGGGAAAGAACCTTTGGAGAGGTGCGCGCGTACCTCCCCAAACCTTTGGAGAGGTGCGCGCGTACCTCCGCACGAACGGGCAGCAGCGCCGCTCTTTGAGAAAGCTGCCGCGGCCCGTCTACAAAGCTGCCGCTTTCGGCAGCCTGCAAACATGCCGCGGCAGCTTTCTCAAAGAGCGGCGCCGCTGCCCATTCACGCGGAGGTACGCGCGCACCTCTCCAAAGGTTTGGGGAGGTGCGCGCGCACCTACGGTCATTCGGAGACGTGCGCGCATACCTCCACGCGAATGGGCAACGGCGCCGCTCTTTGAGAAACCTGCCGCGGCACGTTTGCAGGCTGCCGAAAGCGGCAGCTTTGCAGACGGGCCATCGCCGTCGCACACCGGGAACCGGTTCCATCACACATAAAAGAATGGCAACCGCGCGCGTCCGTGCATGCGCAAGAAAAAACCATTTTGCGCATGCGCAAAATGTTTTTTACGCATGCGCGTGCATGGACACACGTACGCGGCTCCCACTTTTTTTTATGTGTGATGGAACCGGTTCCCAGTAGCTCTATTCCTTTTTCAGGTTGCCGACCCCTGTGCTAGCCTTTTCCTTTTTGTTCCTTATATATATTGGTAAAACCTCTGAAAAAGTAAGCCTGCAGCCTATCCTACTAAGTTCCTGCCCCAAGCTCTGGAAATCATTCTTCACAGAGTACATCATTTTGGGACAGATCATTCGTCCCAAGATGTACAACAGCATCAACATCAAAGTCCTTACTGGCATTCTTGACTATCTTAAAAATACGACTCTTGTCTTTGCTGGCAGTAGCACCTGGCAGACACCAGACCTCTTTCAAAACCTCAGCATCTTTTCCTAAATTGTCATTCCTTAAAATTGAATCACCAGCCAGAAGATGGCATCTCTTTTTAGATACCTTGCTCTTCTTGCATGACTGATGTGTATTATCTGATTCACACTTTCCCCTTCAAAACAAGTTTTTCACCTCAGACCACGATCTCCTGCTCATTTGAGTTATCATCATAATTATCACAAACAACTTGAGCTGCCACCTTACCATCCCTATTAAGCAAGGGCACTGTATCTGTTTTGCAGGGACACAGTGTGTTTGTGGTTCACAGGTCTCACCTGCCATATCCCACAGTTGTCCATACTGCCCTTCTCCTGCACAATCTTTGTGGTGGAGGGGGCAAATAGTAGGGCAGCTGAATAGAACAGAATGGCTGAGCTGGAGACCTAATTTCTGTCTGAAGAGCACAGACTAGAGACACTAGAATAGAGTAACCTTTTGATCTGGTTTCTGCATGAAGCAGAAGAAAGAAATAACCAGAAATCATGCTAGTTGGTATAAGGCATGGGTCGGCAACCTGCGGCTCCAGAGCCACATGCAGCTCTTTAGGCCGTCTCCGGCTCCCAGTCCTCCTCCATCATGTGCAGTTCTGGAAAAAAAAGTGGGACTAAAAAAGTTCAATCAATCAATTCAAACTGCTCACAAAAAAACCTCCCAAAGTTTGAATTGATTGGTTGAACTTCTCTGGTTTGTGGGACTGCCCACAAGCCGTTTGTGGGACTGCCCACAAGCCGTTTGTGGGACTGCCCACAAACCTCTTTGCTTCTTCAGACTGCACATGGTGACAGTGGAGGAAGAGATGGGAGGACTGAAAAGGTGAGTGGGTCCTTTTTCTACCTGCTGCGCGGGTGGGGGCGGCCAGTCTCGGGGTACCCCGGGCCTGCCTCTTCCCTGCCCAGCAGGTCTCCCCTTGCTCTGCTCAGCCGCCAACTCTGCTAGCCCAGGGGGGGTCCCACCGGGGGTCTCAGAAGCTTCCCCTGTTGGCCTGCGCCTTTTGGCTGCCCCCTTCTCTCAGCTGGCTGGCCCAAACGAGGGGGTGGTGAAGACTGCATGAGGATATGCCTCCCGGTGCTAGCAGAGGCAGCGGTTCCTAAAAAAATCTTTTTTTCTTTATTTTTTTTTAAAAGCAAGTGGCCGGGATTATGAAATCAAATCGGGAGGGAGAAGGGAAGAGTTTGCTTACTTTTGCTTTCCAAAGCAGCCTCGGCGTCACCCAGCTTGCTCGCGAGGAGCTCAGCCTGGATCAGCTGGTGGGCTGGTTGCACGTCCTCCTGGCCTGGCTGTTCTCCTCGCTCCCACTCTTCTCCAGCCCAACCCACTGCCCCAGTTGGCATGCTCGCAGATTCCACCCCCCCCCCAAATAAATAGAAAAGGCCGATTTTAAAGGTTGTCCAGCTAAAAGGGAGGAAAGAGGCTGGGCTGGAGCGCCCTGAAAAGGCGAGCAGGCAGCGCTTCTGCATGGACTGGTTTGGCTTTCGGCAGGCTTCGCCTGCAATTAAGGCAGGGCGAGGTTTTTGTCTTTAAGAGAGGTTTGGGGGGATCTGCTTGTGGGGGCACATGTCTGCTCACATAAGTGCGAAAGTGTTTCTTTTGCAGGGAGTCTGCTTTGCTGAAGGTTATATCTTCCTTCCTCTTCCTTCCTTCCCATATTCTTCCTGCTTGTCTTCCTTCCCTCCCTCCTTCTTTCTCTCTCTCTTTCAATAAGCAAACAATCTGGACTCTGATTAGCTGCTCCGCGCTTCCTCCTCCTCCCTCCCCCAAGTAAACTGCATGCAAAAATCCCACAAAAACCCCCAAATCCCGCAGCAAGCTGAGATAGACAAGTCTGAGCAGCAGCCTAAGAAGATTTGCTGCAGCAGCTCCTTCTCCCCATTGGCCTCCTCCTCCGCTCCCTCAGACAGTGGCTTAGTGTGGGGGGTGCAGGGGGGGCCGGCCGCACCGGGCGCAACATCAGGGGGGACGCGCTCGCACTCGCAGCTCTCTGCCCCTGCCTGGCTCACTCACTCTCTCCCACTGCAGTGCTGGCTGTGCGAATCCGATCCGAGCCGCTGGGTTGCCGCCCACTGTGGAGGGGGGGTGCCAGGCATGCGGTGCGGTGCGGAGAGAGAGCGAGGGACTATCTTGCCTTGCCCCGGGTGCTGACAACCCACGCTATGCCACTGCCCTCAGAGCAGTCTTTTCCAAGGGGAGGGGAAGCCAGGACGGCAGAGCCGTCCATGCCAGAGCTGGATGGGGGCAGGGCCGGTGCATGTCTCGCCTTAGGGTGGCTCCACTCTTCAATCAAGACCTCTGTTTTGTGCATGCGTGCATGCATTTTGTGGCTCCCCTGGATTTTGTTTTTTGAGGGAACCGGTTCCGTGTGGCTCTTTCACTGTTTCAGGTTGCCGACCCCTGGTATAAGGAAAGTTATCTGGAGGTAACCATGTTGGGAAAAGAGAATAGAGTTTCTTTGATGCCTTTTTTTACTAAAAACAAAACAGGAAAATGTTACTGATAATTGTAGAAAAACACGATAAAAGGGAAAATGGCAAAAACAACAATTAACATAAAGCATTTTGTTCATTTGATTTAGTCTTCCAGCCTTGCGATTGTTACAAATTTCAATACAATTTGGGAAGAAATATTATAGTTAAGTATTTCAACATGATGTTAAATTATATTCCTAAAACTTGGAATCTTAACAAGAGCTTTGAATTTTTAAACATGTAGAATGAAACAATTAAGTGGACATTAAGCATCTGTGATTTAATTCAGCCTTCCAGATACTTTCTGGCCCAGATGATAAGGATAGAATTCATCTCTGAACATTCATAAAAGGATAATAATCCTATTACTCTGGAATTTGAGAGTTTGTTTCCAAAATAGGTTGACTTCTCTGGATTTATAGCTATGAAAGCAGTAAATTATTTCACACAACTTGGAACTCAGACTGAGAGAGCAAGACATTGCTCTTCTTCATAATGATTAGGGACTTCAGCAGAACAGAACATGACTATATTTCTTTATATGAACAATTCACTTAGAACTTCTGGGCTCACAGTAGCTGTACTTTGGACCCTTCCTAACAAATTCATGGTGACTACAACTAGTCCTCAGTTTGTGACCAAAATTGAGGCCAGAATTTCCATTGCTAAGCTTGTTAAGTGAGTTGTGCCTGATTTTACGACCTTTTTTGCCAGGGACCTTGAGCAAATCATTCCGGTTATTAAATGAGTCGTGTGGTCATTAAGTAAATATAGCTTCATTCATTGACTTTATTTGCTAGAAACCAGCAAACAGTGATCACATGATCCTGAAACAATGCAACCCATCATAAATACTTGTTGTCAAATGCCTGAATTTTGAATATGTGAACATGGGGATGTTGCAACAGTTGTGTAACAACCACTCATAAGTCACTTTTTCAGTGCCATTGTAACTTTGAACAGTCACTCAATGAATGTTTGTAAGTTAAGGGCTAGCTTTAATGCTACCAATAGCTCTGGAAGCAAAACAGAATTCTCCTATATGCCCACTCTTGGAGATCAACAAAAAGGATCTGATTGGGCACTTGATTGGGAATCTGATTAAGGAAATTAATCTTCTGTAACAAGACTTCTTTATATCAGAGCTTGCTTCAGAGTGTGTACCAGTCAGAACTGTCAATTGAAGACTGATTGTGGTCAAGTACTGCCAATGGAGCAATACACCTCTGTCTAATGAAACCCCAACTCCTACCCCTCAAAACATAATTTCTAATATAAATGCTATATCTTGCTAATTCTCCTTAAAAACATCTGTATTTAATAATTCTTTACAGCCATTCAAAATCCAGCATTAATTAACATGCATTTTGTCTTGCAAATCTCTTGTTCTCCCTCATCTTAAACAATTAGCATTTCACAGATCCTAAGAAATAATTTCAAGCTTTTCTCAGATCATTTTAAGATTTCTTATATTCAACTATAAATCTGAAAAACTGACGAAAGCAAGATATGATACATGCTTGTTCATACTATCTGACAGAAAGGATTCCTATAGGGAATTGAAGAAATGTGGGGTCTTGTGTGAAAATCAATTTGGAATACACATCCATGAATAAAAAGGCAAAATTAAAGTTGTGGATGAATGGACGAATTCCATATGTCTGCTCGTAGTATAACTATGCTTTAACATCTGTTAACATCATTTTAACAAATCTTATAAACCCTGATTACAAGCCAAACATACATATTATATACTTCTTTCGGAAATATAGAATTATTCATTATTTTAGGTCTTTGGTGAGATTGTGGGTTTATGTATACCAGAGTTCCCCAACCTTTTGAGGTTGGTGGCCAGGAGCGGGGAAAGAAGGGATGGTTTTGTGGGGGGGGGGTGAACACCCATTGCTCACGTGAGTGGGGCCATAAACTCCTGTGATCCTCCTGCAACACTCACACAAATGGGACCATGAACGTCTGTAACTCTAACACAAATTGGGCCACGAATGCCTAGCAACCCTTGCGGCAATGCTTGTGCAAGTGGGCCACAAACACCTGCGATCCTTGTGGCAATGCTCACACAAATGGGACCACTAACCCCTGTGACGCTTGTGCAAATGGGGCCATGTACACCTGCAATGCTTGCGGTGACACTTGTGTGAGTGCATCCGTGAATACCCGTGAAGAGTGGGACTGTGCACGCACATGCACATGGACACACTGGTCAGCCACTCATGTGGCCCAGTGCCAGTAGGCCATGGCCCAATAGTGGGCCACGGCCCACAGGTTGGGGACCCCTGATGTATACACATGCATCTATATATTCACATACCTTTCCTTTCAAAGCTACTTCAAGCATATGAAAAATTTAATCATCAATTGCACAACTATAAATCATATATAGCATTCATAAATTCAGCAGTGAGTCCAACTCATTCAATGGAAAGGATTCCTAAATATGCATATACAGAATATTTCTTAATCTTGGCAACTTTAAGACATCTGGACTTTAATCCCAAAAATTCTGTGAGTTGAAGTCTGTATGACTTAAATTTGCCAAGGTTGAGAAAAACTGATACAGATATTATAGCCACAGATACAGAGATAAAGAAAATACATCAATCTGGAAAGCTACTTTTAGAAACAAAGAAAGTAAATCAACTTGTAAATATGGTAATAATCTGAACTTCTTTTCAAATTTATCCCTAAATGGCAATACATTATAGAAATGGACTGTATTACTTTGAATTTTTTTTCCTACCAAAAACCTTCCATTAAAATCATTAAGAAGTCAATACGCTTTCTAAATCTTGTGCTCTGAAATTGTGTTCCTCTAGTTTTCTGTATAGAGAAGTGATCCTGCTTTTCCATGTATAAGCCCCTTCCCAAAGTAAGACTCCACCATATTTGTTGTGGACCACCACCACCACCATCACACACACACACACACACACACACACACACACACACAATTCCAACACACTTAGTCTAGTTTTGTAAGAAGGAGGGCCTAGCCCTAGACCACAGGTGTCAAACTTGCCACGTTACATGACATGTCACAACATATTATGACTTTTTTCGCATTGCCAGAGCTGGGATGGGTGCAGCCTCCGCAAGATGCAACCAGCCCATGGGCTGGCAGTTTGGCACCCCTGGCCTAGGGGCTAACCCAGTCCTGAAAAACTCCTTTTTGTCTTCATGTAATTAATATTTGCCACTTCTTTTCAAGTCAAAAAGATCATATAAAGCACAATCCTCATTGCATTAAGAAGCTTTCTCATTTGCATCTCACTATCAGACAAGCATGCCAGAAACTATTTAAATATCTAAATTTTAAAATATTTCAATATAACATCCATAAAAACTCACTCTTGATATTGCTCCAGCCCTTATCTAAGATAGCCTGTTATAGCATCCTTAGCATAAAATAAAGTTTTTCCTTTAATTCTCAACATTTCTTACTGGATAAATTGTTCTGATTCAATTCGATTTGATTTGAGTTTGGATAATTTGAAAATCTTATTTCTACACATATAGAAAAGTCATCCAAATTGAATAATAAATAAATAAGAAGCATTTGATTTACTCTTATATTTCCTGTGTATAAAGTTCAAGCTCTCTACTCCTTTGTTCAGGAGATCTAACATGCCAAGAGTAATCCATCATCTTGAAGATCAAAGCTGTTTTATATACATTGTTTCATTTGAACTGTTATAGTTTTATAAAACCACAAAGGAACCAGATGCTTAATTATGTCTGACACATCACTTTAATTGATGAAGTAATCTAGAATAGTTTTAGCTTTATAACAATTGTCTGATGATGTGATTTTTGAGGAGGGTTATTTTTCTATTTCTTGGTATGTTGATACTAGAACTTTCTTTTAAGCATACAGTGCTCTGCTTTTTTTGTTTTAAGCCTTGGTTAATTGACTGTTTTTGTAAATTCTATTGAGAAAAATAATCTGTTCTTTAGTTTAGCTCAGTTTAACCTCTTTTGTTCTGTTATTGTTACATACCAAGGCAGTGGGTTGAAAGGCACGTGAGAGATGAGTATCAATGCTACAATCAAAAGTCATCTCAGAATCAAAGAAATAAATATCATGACATCACAGTTTTTTCTCCCTAAATACTAGTAACTGATACTACAAGAGTAAAAGAGGTGGAGCTTAAATTATGATGCATGACTCATTTCATCATTTGTCCCTTCCTAATGTACACCTACAGCAAGGGTGTCAAACTGCCAGCCCGCAGGCCAGATGTGTCATGGTGAAACCACCCCATTGCCAGCAATGGGAAAAAAGTCACGATACGTCACGACACGTCACATATTTCTAATTTTTGGCAACAAACACTATAATTCATTTTTATTTTAAAACTTTTCATTTTAAAATCAGTACATCCAAAAATAAGATATATACTGACAAAGATAACTAACAGCCCAAACTGCTCCTAAATGAGAAAGAAGAAACTAAGAGCGGGTTCAATATCTTTTCAGAGTAATTAGGAATGGAACAGCCTGTAATAGATTTACATAGGAAAAATTATCTCTAGCTGCTGTATGTAGTAGTCTGGAAAGTAGAGAGGAGACAAAGAGACAGCTAGACAGTAATTTAATACAAATGCAACCAATATGTCATGGATAAAGCTATTTATTACCATTTAAGAGAGCGGTAAAATAAAATCTTACATTAAAATTATATAACTGATTTTTAAAACAGATCATTGGAACTGATCTGTTTTAATGGTTTAAGGTACTGAAAGTAAAGCTCATTAACTTGCCTGAATAATTTGAGAGGGTTTTTTTTTTCCCTCAGAATGATACCAAGGTTATAAAGGTAAAGTTAATATATCTATTCCAGCTGTAATAGTCTCATTCATCTTAAGCCAGCAAAGTGCAGCAGCAGTCAAAAAAAGCTAATACAATCCTGGGTTGTATAAACAGAGGCATAGAACCAAGACCATGCGAAGTATTAGTACCACTTTATAACCACACCTGGAATACTGCAGCTAATTTTGGTCACCATATCACAAAAAAAGATGTTGAGAGTTTGGAAAAAAAAATTCAGAGAAGAGCAACTAAGATGATCAAAGGCCTGGAGGCTAAAACGTACGAAGAATGGTTCAGGACTTGGGTTTGGCTAGTCTAAAGAAAAGAAGAAATAGGGGAGATGTGATAGCAGCATTCCAATATTTGAGGGGCTGCCACAAAGAAGAGTGGGTCACGTTATTCACCAAAGCACCAGAGGGCAGGACAAGAAACAATGGTTGGAAACTGATCAAAGAGAGAAGCAACCTAGAATTAAGGAGAAACTTCCTCACAGTGAGGACAATTAACCAGTGAAACAGTTTGCCTACAGAAACTGTGGGCACTCCATCACTGGAGATTTTTAAGAAGAGACTAGACCAGACATGTCAAGCCCGTGACGTCACGTGGATGTGGTGCGATGTATCAGAGCTTTTTCCCCATTGCTGACAATGGGGTGGATGCAGTTTTGTTGTGACGCATCCAGCCCACGGGCCGGCAGCTTGACACCCCTGGGCTAGACAGTCACTTGTCTGAGATGGTATAGGTTCTCTGCTTGAGCAGGAGGCTGGTCCAGAAGACCTCCAAGGTCCCTTCCAGCTCTATTCTATTCATATTCTTTTCAACTTTCAACAATAGCTAGAGAGATATCATGTTGCTCAGGAGATACTATTCTGGAATTGGCCTTAACATATGAGACACGTTTAGCATGCAGAAGGGGGATCTGCAAGGGATGACCAGAAGAGCAAGATGGCAGGTGCAACAGCATGATTGAAGACCTGCCTTTTGTATGAAAGGGCAGGGCAGGGCTTTGATCAAGCAGTTGTGTCCGTCCTTCTTGACTGCATTGGCTGCTTCCCTGCCATGGTGGCCAATGACAAGGACAAGTGCTCTGTTTTACCCACTCTTGGAGACACCACTGGCCACAATTCTTGAAAGTGGCTGGTATAGTTTCCTGTTCATTTTGAGCTGGAGAATACATGACACCTTGAAATAGAATATAAATAAATAAATAGAATATAAGCTAGGAATTCTGAAACACTGTGATGTCATAACCCTCCCATTGACTCCAAATGAGGGTGGGCACGATGCGATTGAGAGGTAGGGAAAGGGATGATTATAGCATAAGATTATAGCAGATGAAAGGGACTGGGCCTATTGATTTAGGGGCTGTTGAGGAACGTCATTAACTGCACATATTTGTTGTTCAGTCACAAGTTGTGTCCGACTCTTTGAGACCCCATGGACCATAACATGTCTGTCCTCCACTGTTAGGCCATCAAGTTCTGGCTGGTACTACTGTATGCCAAGTCTATCTGTAATTGTAGATAAGAGGACAGACATGCCTTAAATTACCAAAATCTAAGAGGTTGAATGAGGAAGCGTTCCTCTTTCTAAAACACATTCATTTGAAATTTAAACCAGCAATAACCCCAGATCAAGGAAATACATGTTTGAGAAGTTCTACAGGCAGTAAAAAGTAGTTTTCCGCAACCAGACATGTAACCTTGGATGAATTGGTGGTTAGTACAGCGTTTGCATACCTCCAGTTGTGCTCCAATTTCAACTGCTTCTGAAGAAAAAGGTGTTTGATGTTTCTATGCCTTTTATACCTCCTATCTTAGCTCTCTGGGAGCTACAGCTGGGGACAGGGCTGCAATCAGTTCGCTGTTGAAAAATCAAACCACTCTGGAATTTATTTCTCAAATGGACAATAAGTCATGCCTTTCATTTGTTAATCATTTTATGAGATTATTATCTTTATTAGTAAAAGAGGTTTTTTTAGACATAGCCTGTTACTCCTTTTTGAAGATCTGCATTATTTTTGAGACTTCTTTATTGTTAAATGACCAGGAAGAGGGTTGCTGGAGGCAAGCTAAAATCAAGAAGTGAGGAGTTTCTTTTCTTTAACTTTGATGGTGAAATATAAGGACATCCCGTTCATGCATCTTTTAAGGCTATAATATAAAGACAGAAAGTTGTGGCTTTATTTTATTATTTTTAGGTAATCTATAGCTTTGGATTGTTTTGTTGTGTGTGGCTGAAACTTTCTGATTTTTATGAATTCTGATTGGCTAGGAAGCATTAGCTGATTTATAAAGAAGTCTACTCTTTGACTACAAAAGGGAAGTAAGAAGATGGAGACAAATGGATTTTGCTGTTTTCCAAACAAGCTGCTTGAGAAATATTTAAGTAAAACCCTTCACTTTATAGATCAATTGTGTTCTAAAGATATAATGAAAACTATTCAAGTAATTGAAAGAAAGATGAGTAAATCAGAGATGCAATTATGTGTAGAAAGTTACCAAATCACCGAGGCAATTTCAGAAGTATTTAACAATACAAAGGACTTAACTGCAACTTTGGAATATAAATCTGACACCAATCTTTATTATGATGACTGTTTAAATACAAATCTCCCAGTGCAATATAAAGAAGAGTTCCAAGTAAATCTGCAACTCTTAAAGGGATAAGTTTGGGACTTTTTCTTCATGGATACTAACAAGGTTGAGAATCTTTTGAGAAAAAGAGAACTTTATATTTATGTAATATATATTTCAGAGAAGAAAAATATTTTATTTTATGAAGATAAACTAGAGGGAGTGACTTAAACTTAATGAGCTAACTGGAATTAGTTGAACTTTTATTGGTATGATATGTAATTGAAAGAAAACTTTAATGGCACTTAGCAATAGCACTTATATATGCTCTACAGCTCTCTCTAAACGAATTACAGAGTCAGCATATTGCCCCCAACAATCTGGGCCTTCATTTTATTGACCTTGGAAGGATGGAAGGCTGAGTCAACTTTGAGCCGATCAGGTTCAAACTGCTGGCAGTGAGCTGAATTAGCCTGCAATACTGCATTCTAATCACTGCACCAGTCTATGGAGACTTATACAAGTCAGACAGACATAATAGTGCTGGGATGATAAAATGGACCAAATGTGTACTAAGGATCCAGATCTGAAATCATTACCATCAGCAGAATTCTCATTCCCATTATTCAATTTCCTACATATATACCATGAAAGGGGGGGGGAATATACATACATGCATACATACATACATATACACATATCACCTAAAAAAGAAAAAAAAATCTTTGTATCTTTTCCAGTGACTTTGCCATCACATGATGTGTCCAAGATATTGAAGCTTTAACTCTGTCAGACCTGCCTCAGCTTGAACCTCTAAGAACAATCCTTAACTCCCTTTATCAAGAAAGTTGTAGTTTACTAGAAATCAAGTGAATTACAGTAATGCATAGCCAGAACTCTCTTAGTTGCCTCCCATCACTGAGCCCCCATATCCAATCAAATTCAAACCAGATGTTTTCAGAACAGTCATTTCAGGCGTAGGTTTGATATACAGCTGCATTCCTTTCTCAGCCAGTTGTCCTTGAAGCCCATCTCGGAGAGATACATTTTTAGTGCTTCCATGAATAGTGTGGCTTTAATTCATTTTCATCTAATCTTGGAATGTATTTACCTTTGGAATTCAGGTACAGTATTAAAACCAGTTCAGATCCAAATTTTCCTTTCAGGGTGTCTACAGGTTTTTGCTTTTCCTCTACTAAAAGGAAAATCAATTTGCTTGATAAATCTGTATCTCACCTCCTCGGCCCCCATACCAAGGGTTAAGATAGTTTGGCACAAGCACAAGAAGGTTGTTACCAAAGAATTCCTGGGATAATTCTTCCTGGATTGATACTAGAGAGTTCGCTATGGTTTCCCCCCCCCCCCCGCTTCTCATATCAACAACAAAGAAAGTTGCTATGTAGACACAGCTTTTAGTTATTAATAAATATGATATTCAATACTTGGAGCTAACCTAGCCTTCTAAGCATTGCACTGATATATATGATGAAAATGCCAGACAAGTATTCATGGTCAACTGCCAGAAATTCTGAACCTTCCATGACAAATCTTTTTGCTTTCCCTCTGAATCCAGTTTAAATAAATGTTCTTTGTCAGTTTTATTTTGGTATATAGGATTTCAAGAAATAAGTGTTTAAGAGAAAAGAAAATATTGCAGAACAATTAAAAAAATATTTTGGACAAGGAGGACATGAAATTCATTGCGCCTAATCTATTGGATATAATGAATAGAAATGTTTTAAGGTTCATTATATGTTTACCTGGAACTTACTGTTCCAAGTTAGAAGTATGTTGAAACTGAGTTTTAAGCCAGTTGAAATTAATAGAATGTAAACATAGCCAATATTCTTTGAAAAAAGTCTGTATTATATAAAAATTTCTACATGGGAATGAACACTAGCTGGATTGATTTTGATAGTCTGTTCAGTTTTTTTATCAATATAAGATGAAAATTACCATTTTCTCTGAAACGTGAATGAAACATCAAATTGAAGCATTATTTTTTTAAAAAATCGCTGCGTTGGATTATCCAAAGTAGTTGGTTTACTTTTGGGTTCACAGAAATAGCCTTGCAGAAACAGCACACATTTCAACAAAGAAAGTGATACAAACACCTTATACATGTGTCCCCTAACATAAACATTCATTATGGGGACATAGGAACTTAAATGAACAGTGTTTTAAATTCCGGAATGGAATCTCCAGAGCTTTAATTAGGGATCTTCTTCTTGCAAAACAAATTGGTTAGTGGTAAGTTGAACTAACCAACCGTACACACTTAGATCTTTGTGTAAATAAAGTCGTTTGAAATGAAAAACGATATAATTCCCTTATGCAATGTAAAGAATATATAGTTCTGCTTACTACCAAGATGTAAGTGCTTTGCACCAAAAGCTATGTGCAGATGATCGGATTGGATTAGAATTTGTTTGCAAATGCAGAGCCATTTAATTTGTTAGAATCATTTCAATCAAAAGCAAAAGAGCCTTGGTGGAGCAGTGGGCTAATGCCTCCTTAAGTAACACCAGCTGCCTGCAATTAGTGAAGGTTCGAGTCCCACCAGGCTCAAGGTTGACTCAGCCTTCCATCCTTCCGAGGTAGGTAAAACAAGGACCCAGATTGCTGGGGGCAATAAGCTGACTTTGTAATAATGCCGCTTGGGGCCCCCTGAAAGCCCTAATAAGCAGGCATATACATAGAATGAAGGCTATTGCTAAGCACATTGATTTGTGCTTTAGATTGTAAGCCGCCCTGAGTCTTCGGAGAAGGGCGGGATACAAATGGGATTAAAAAAAATAGGTAATGGGATGAAAGAAACCCTAGAATTCCCTGGAGCGACAGAAGGGGTCACATTTGTAGTATTAAAACTGAAAGCCTATTGTTGCCATATAAGACCACTTTGCCTACATTAGTTCTACCAGATGAAAAAGCTGTGAATGATCTTTCTTTCTTTTTTTACTTTAAATCAAATTATTTTTCAAATATGCAGCTGCTGTGAAACTCCCAACATTCTTAGTAGGCAGCATAAAGGGAGTTAATCTGAGAAAAATGTTGGGGTAGGAAGGTGGGAAAGAGAGATAAAAACTTGCTTAGTAAAGTATTTCATTTTAAATACCAAATGAAGACCAAGGATTGCCAAGGAGAATGTTAAAAATTTTCATTAGAGAAAGAGCACGAGAAAGCAATGAATAGGAGGTTTATTCTTCAGTTGTAGGTAGCAGAAGTTGTTTGAAATGAGAAGCCACATTGGATCTCATTTTCAACATAAAATCAACAGGACATTTCAGCAAAGACATTTTATTTTGGAGAGCACAGCATTGTTTCCATAACATAACGTCAACAAATTACTAGGTGTTTCTTCCTCAATGCTTTTCTCTTCACTGGCTAACATAAACTTTCTTTTATTACTCTAACTGCTACCTGGGATGGATCAAGAAAAGTTTATAAGAGCATAACAGCACAAAAGAAGTCCTGCTAGATATACCTTAGGAGAAGATTTTGTGTCACATAATGGCCATCTTCCCTGGACTAGAGCATGACAAATTCCTTCCACTGTTAGTTCTCAGAAATCAGAATAGAATGCATACTGCTTGTGATTCAAGAGATGGTAAAGAGTGGATGATATCGGTAGCAACTGATAACCTAATTCCCAGTGACCCTCTCTCATCTCTTTTAAAAACAATCCAAATTTGCAGCCATTGCCACCATTCTACTGTTACGCACCGGTGTGTGTGTGTGAGTGGGTGGGTGGGTCTGTGGGTGTGGTGTGAGAGATTTCCTTCTGCTGGTCCTAAATCCCCCAATATTTAGTTCCAAAAAATTACTTAGTTGTACGATAGTGAGTTAGGAAGAAAAACCCTCTGTTTCCCTGTTATCTATGATGTGCATGGCTTTATATACCTTTTTATGCCTCCTTTGTTGTAAACTAAAAAAAAATCATATTTATTTGAATTCCATTTATATCCCGCCCTTCTCCGAAGACTCAGGGCGGCTTACAAGCTTAGCAGTAGCCTTCATTCTATGTATATGCCTGCTTATTAGGGCTTTCACACACACCCCCAGCGGCATTATTACAAAGTCAGCTTAATTGCCCCCAACAATCTGGGTCCTCATTTTACCTACCTCGGAAGGATGGAAGGCTGAGTCAACCTTGAGCCTGGTGGGACTCGAACCTGCACTAATTGCAGGCAGCTGGAAACTCACTGTTTCCTAATTTTGGTTCCTCACATTTTGATATCTTTCCCAAGAGTTAGTGATCAGAACAGTACACAACACTCCAATCTTAACCATAGATTAATATATGTTGTTATATCAACAATTCAGTTCTGAATTGCTTTCCTAATGATTAGCATATTTGCTTCAACAGTTAGATTGCTTTTACTAGAATTTATTTGTAACACAATAAACTGCTGATATATCTAATCTGTATTTTCACTAACACAGAAATACTGTTCTCTTCGTAACATATAACAATTTAAACAAAACATATCTATTTATATTTATTATATGCTGCTTTCTTGGGACATTCTAGAGCACGGGTCGGCAACCCGCGGCTCCGGAGCCGCATGCGGCTCTTTGAGCCGTCTCCTGCGGCTCCCAGCAGCCCGGTGTGCGCGCACCTCTTCGAACGGGCAGTGGTGCGCGCGCACCTCTCCAAATGGAAAGTGGCACCGCCCGTTCTGAGAGGTGCACGCACACCTTTCCGAAGGGCGGAGGTGCGCGTGCACCTCTCCAAGCCGCCGCCGTCCCGTCTGGAGACCTGCCGTGTTCGTCAAACATTGACAAACACGGCAGCTGTGCAAACGGGATGGCGGCGGTTTGGAGAGTGCGCGCGCACCTCTCTAAGCCGTCCCGTCCCGTCCGGAGACCTGCCGCATTCGTCAAACATTGACAAACACGGCAGCTGTGCAAACGGGATGGCGGCGGTTTGGAGAGTGCGCGCGCACCTCTCCAAGCCGTCCCGTCCCGTCCGGAGACCTGCCGCGTTCGTCAAACATTGACGAACACGGCAGCTGTGCAAACGGGATGGCGGCGGTTTGGAGAGTGCGCGCGCACCTCTCCCAAGGACGGCGGCGGCTTTCTGATGCCTCCGGCTGGAATTGCACCCGTTAGCAGCAATGCCAGGAGCGTCCGCCGGGGCAAACGAGGGGAAGGGCGGCTCCCCCAGCCTCGCAGATCCTCGGGAGCGGCAAGGACCGGGTTTCTGCTCGGAGGGAGGGGGGAGCGCAGCTCGCACGGTCCGGCTTCGTCCTCTGGCCCGGCCCAAACGCCGCCTCTCTCGCCCCCTGCGCCAGGGCCAGGGGCCAGGCTGGGCACATGAGGCGTTGTTCCCCTCCCGCAGGGCAGCCGCGGAGCAGACAAAGAAGGGAGGGACATGCTCCCTCCTTCTGCCCCCCTCCGGAAAAGCGGGCGGGGGGCGGGCTTCCTGGCCGGGCTTCTTTGGGATGCTGGCGCCTGAACAAAGGGCGGGAACTGCCCAAGGTGGGCTGCAGCAACTCGCTTCTCTGCCCCCCCTCCAGGCAAGCGGGGCTTCGTCCCCCGCCTCTCCGGACCTGCCCACGGCGCTCCGACCCTCCCACTTTTAAAAGCCGCTGTTCTTAGGACAAAAGCCCCCGTCGCCCCCTCCCCCCTGCGCGCGCCGGCCTGGCCCCATTTGACGAACGCGGCAGGTCTCCGGACGGGACGGCGCGCACCTCTCCAAAGGGGAGACCCGTCGCCGCGCAGGTGCCTCCCATTTTGCGCATGCGCAAAATGTTTTTGCGCATGTGCGTGAGTGGACGCGCGCGCACTTTTTGCGGCTCCCACTTTTTTGTTTGTGTGATGGAACCGGTTCTGAGTGGCTCTTTTCCTTTTTCCGGTTGCCGACCCCTGCTCTAGAGTAATGGATTGGTAGCTTTAGTAAGCAGCAGATAAACTAATTTATTTAACTTTTCATAGATAATATACCAAACTGAAATAGATAAATAAAAATAGAAATGGGATTGTGAAGCATTGCATTGCTCCAATCTTCTTGTACCAAGTGAAAAAAATTCTTTAATCTCGGTTGGCATGTTTTTATCTATTTATATTTCATTTTTTTAACCAGCCATCTCCCTTAGAGAAGGGCTCTGGGCCATGTACAATGCTACATGTATTATTCATCATCTAAAAGTAAACAGGGCCCTTGGGCTTGCTAACCCAATCAACTGTTTATTGGATCCAAGACTTTACAGGGTAAAAAAGGCCACTTTAAAGGTAGTATGTCGTTGGAGACTTGGACAGTGTCAAATTTGTTGTTGTGGGGTGATAGTCCAACTTCCTTGAAGAAGGAGGTGGTATGCCCCCTATGCTGGAAGCTATTGCTGGGCCCAACAATTCTGAATAATTTTTGCTCAATTGCCAACCCCCATTTTTGGGAGTACTCAGAGGTAATTTCAGACCCCCCCCCCCCCAAAAAAAAATAATCTGGATCCTTTTCAGTCAAATTTCAAACTAGAACATAATGCTGAAATGGCACTGGTTAGACTTGAAGAGCTTTGGTAGAGCTGAGTTGGGGGTGGTGCAACCATTCTGATCCTTTTCTTCTTTCAGGAGCTTTCAATTCCACAGATCATGGTATCAGCTATAGGGATTAGGAGTGAGGCAATGCAGTATTATGGTGTTACATTGCATGGGTTCTCTTTCTTTTTCTGTGTTTGGTTTCAGTTGGTGTTGGCAGAAAGTGAAAGATTGAGCCCAAAGCTTCTGAGACCATTGTTTGGATGAGGTCATGTGCAAGTGGTACATGGTTCAACAGCAGTAACTGTGAGAGTGATCTCAGAGTCCTAGTGGACAACCACTTAGGTATGAGCCAGCAATGAGCAGTAACTGCAAAAAAACCAAGAAAGTCCTAAGATGCATCAAGAAAGATAGCATCAAGTCACATGAAGTGCTAGTACCAGTTTATAATATCACATTTGGAGTACTGCATCCAGTTTTAGTCACATGGTACAAAAATGGTGTTGAAACCTAGAGTTCAAAGAAGAGCAATGAAGATGATTAGGGGTCTGGAGGCTAAAACATGTGATGAATGATTGCAGGAACTGAGTATGTCTAGTCTAAGAGAAGAACTAGTGGTGACATTATAGCAGTCTTCCAATATTTGAGAGGCTGTCACAGAGAAGAGGGGGGTCAACCTATTCTCAAAAGTACCAGAGGGCAGGATAAGAGGTAATGGATAGACGTTTATCAAGGAGAGATCCAACCTACAGTAGAACTAAGGAGGCTTGCTTCCAGAAGTTCCAAGTGCTCCATCATTGAAGGTTTTAAAGAAGAGATTGGACAGCCATTTATCCAGAATGTTATAGGGTCTTCTGCTTGAGCACTGGGTTGGACTAGAAGACCTCCAATGTCCTTTCAATTCTATTATTCTGTATTCTATAAAGGAGATAACTCCAAAGAAATCTGGGGAAAAAATTCAAATTTTCTGTGTGAGACCTTGATAGGGAATTGCAACTCTAAAAATTCCCTAGAGAAAATGAATTCTATGTTCTATAGCAAAGTGATATTGCAAGAAACAGATACATATTTGGTACCATATATTAAGTTGACTATACCTTTAAGAATTTACAGTCTTAGGAATCATCTTTCTGTGGCTTTATTACAAGATACAAAATATTCATGAAAATTAGATGCTGTCTTTTTCATCTGTGCAAGTGTAAAATGTGTTGAAAATGTCAAATATGCTCCTTCATCCTAATTAATCAATTTCTTGGGAACAGTAGATGGTGTGATTTGAATGAGTTTGCACAGCCTTTAATCCATTTGATTTTTTCTAAAACTATTGTGCATTATTTAAATTAGTTAGGAGCGTACGTAAAGCAGGCAAAAAAAAGAGAGAGAGAAGGAATGCCAGGAGGATTTGCAAAAGTACAATAAATAGAGGAAAATTGGCAGGGTACTAAACCTAACGTAACAAGGTCTGGGAAAGGCATGCCACCGGTACAGAAGAGCAGAAAACGACTATTGTACATCAAAGGGGACGGATACAAAGGCAGCTGGAGTTAGTCACGCGGTCGCTGAGTTAAAAGGCTGGCAAGCACTGCAGCCCCGCCCACCGACGGGCGTGGCTTCTCTTCAAGGTTAAAAGCTGGAGGACGTGGGTGGCTCGTTCTTTTCGATTGCTGGGGGAGCTCGGTACGTGGCTGTTGTTGGGAGATGAAGGAGTGTTCGGTACTGAAGGAACAAGTTTTACACTGGTTAGTTTCAGTACTTGAGTGAGTGGCCGCGCCGTGGTAAGATACGAGCCATTTGCTGGAACTTTTTAATGTTATTACGAAGGCGGGGAAAGCTGAAGACTTGTGGCGCATGCGTCCTGCCGGTTCTTCCAATTTCTGAAGTTTTGCTTCAGCAAGGAGTGGCGGGGCTGGACGAAATCATGGGTAAAATGGCGGGTGATTATTAGAAGCCCTTTCCAACGGACGAATCAGGAGGGATAAAGGGAAGAACGGAGAGGCGCTCCAGGACAGTCACGAGGGAGCCGAGACTGTAAAGGAATTGGGAGGCAGGCTTTTGATTTTGTACTGGCAAATAACGGTCGGTTGCTCACGAAGCAGCGAAGGCCTCACGTGTCCCCGTACCTCGTGAAGAGAGGGAACCTCTGCTTCTTCCCCCCCCACACACACACCTTAAAACAGGGGTCTTCAAACTTGGCCCTTTTATGACTTGTGGACTTCAACTCCTAGAATTCCTCAGCCAGGCACGCTGGCTGAGGAATTCTGGGAGTTGAAGTCCACAAGTCATAAAAGGGCCAAGTTCGAAGACCCCTGCCTTAAAAGCTCTTGCGCGCGTGTCTTGGGACGCCATGCTTCCATGGGACCTGCCAGGGTGGCAGCCTCCCTTCCTACTCATGGCAGAGTAACCGTCGCCTTGCTTTTTGGCATAGCTCCCCCCATATAATTGCGGGGAGACTCTGACTTGGGCAAGTCACATTCTTGTGTCATCCTGTGCAGTTTCGCGGAGGGGGAGGGGTTGCTTTGGAAACGACATGGTGGCCTGGATGAGAGCTGCCTCTTGAGACGATGATAGTCACGGAAAATATATCTTGGGTAAAGCAGAGTTTCAATATTTTGAGAGGCCTGCAGATCTGTAGTATGAAGCTGATCTTTCTCTTTTAAAACGAGTTTTGGGATTAGCAGTCGATGGTTGAGAATTTAAAGACATTTTCTAACCATTGAGAACGGTTACGGGGGGGGGAGTGCTACACGTTTTGCTAGTAGGTATCTTGGATTTATGAAAAATTTTAATCTATGTAAATTAAACATGGGTAATAACTTTCAGACTGCAAAAGTGATTTTTTTTCCTGTTTTGCAGGGGCGGTATGCATGCTGCTCTGATTCTGAGGATAAATGCAAGAAATCAACATGTATGACAAGATCAGCAATGATTTCTAGAAATAAGACCTTGCTGTGTATCTTCTCAGGAATAAACCTGGTATAGTTAAAGCAGTGCTTCAGAGCCCAATTAGACAAGATTAACCTTGCCCTTGATCATTTTATTTTTTTGCTTTTCCCAGTGTAATGCATTTCTCAAGGGAACTGGCTTCATTTGTTCAGCAATCTGACTGTTCTCTGGCTATCTAGGAGTCAGAGTCCTTGGTGCTCTCTGAGCTTGGTTGCTTTCTTGATATTTCATTATCCAATTAGGCAACATCTTCAGGTTTAGAAAGATAGCAGTTTGCTCTCGGCACAGAGCTGTTATTTGCAGAACCACCTTTCGCTAAGAACATCTACCCATCATACCAGGTCAGATAGGGCATGCACTCTCCTAGTCCCTTCACTGCCATCTGATGGGAGCTAGGAAATGTGCCTTTTCTGTGCCAACCTCTGCCCTGATTTTTGGCAGGCCCCTACTCTCAGCCTTGTAAAGCTTTTGATGGCCTGGCTTTTCACCTGAGTACTAAGATAAGATACTGTGATTTGGCTCCAGGTTTTTGATATTTTAAATGTGTATTATGGTATTTGTTTTTACTTTTGATGGGAGCTACCCTGAGTTGATTATAAGATGGGCTGCTATATAAATATTACAAATAAATGAATGACAACATTAATATTTTGGGCATCAGTGAACTGAAATGATGAACTGGACGTTTTCAGCCATGATTACACAATTGACATAAAAATGAAGCAGTAATCTTAGTCAAAAATATAGCTAAGTTGGTACTTGGGTTCAATGCAGCCAGTGACTAGTATCAGTTAGACTTCATGGAAAGCCTGTTATTACTGCACAGGTGGTCCTCAACTTGTGATCATAATTGAGCCCAAGATTTAATCAAGTACCCCAACCACTGATGCACATTGAGTATATCCATTGGTAGACACTGAAGGAGGAATTTTATTTAAATAGCAGAGTAAAGTGAAAGAATAAAATCCAGCAAGAATGGTTGTTAGCATGTACTTGTGACATAATAAAACGCAATAAAAATGTATTTTGAGATTATGTTGTGTTCTCAATTCATTTTGGAGGTGCATAGAAGAAAAAAAGATTGACTGCAGCATCCTTCAGCATTTTGTCCTCTAGAAAAGTTGGACTAATTTCCATAAATAGAGAAAAACACATTGACTTTAGTTTGGTCAATACTTGAGATTGTATACTCTCATGGGCCATATATATTTCAAGGATTCTTTATTTGAAATGCTTTGCTGCTTACCCATGTAGTTGCAGTCTGAGCAAGTTGGTTGGGGGAATCCTGTGTAATACCCTTCAAGGTGGTTCCATTTCTCATCTGATCTGAGTAGGTTGGCTCGGAGAGTAGGCAAAGAGTTAAGAATTACTCCTAAATCCTTCTATGTGAGTTAAGTGGGACTTCCCAGGTGAACCTGTAAAGTCTTGGTCTTTCTGGACGATGCTGAAAATAAATCCCAATTTTCCCATAGATCATGTTATGAGAAGCTTGTGAAGGAAATAGATTTGGATGTGTATAAATAGTCTTGATGGATTAGAAGTTTTCAAATAGCAGAAAGCAAAGGAAGTATACTGATGGCATAAGTAAATTGATAAGCTGCAAATGTCTTTAGATTGTTGCATTCTTTATCACTATAAATATGGAAGCTGCATTCAGCAGTATCTAGCCAACATTGGCTAATTGTTAAAAACTAGAAAATGAAAAATTTCTAAGCATTTACACGGTATTAAAAGTTTACCTGCCCATATTCTAACCTGACAAGCAGAAAGGAAAAGACAAGGGGTTCTCTTACCCTGAACTGTAAAAACTAAAATGGAAGAGGAGCAAAGGGTTGTGCGTTCAGTCAAGTAAAGTAAGACTACATGGATCAGTAGGTAGGTGGGCATTATAAGTAACAAAAGTATTTGCTTGATTTACTTGAATAAACTATTTTGTGAACTCCATTGGTCTTATTTTCATAATCAAACTATGAAAATGGATAAAATGTTTCTCAATGAAAATTTTTAATGAAAAAGTAGA
Organism: Vipera berus; assembly: GCF_964194415.1. Classification (NCBI taxonomy): domain Eukaryota; kingdom Metazoa; phylum Chordata; class Lepidosauria; order Squamata; family Viperidae; genus Vipera; species Vipera berus. The sequence continues at coordinate 41,106,837 of NC_138209.1, read as the reverse complement.
TAGGAAATATCCTTGTATCAAAATGCATTCTGTAGTCACCTGACTGTTTTCTGCTTATTGGTGATATATTTCAGGACAAAAAAATCAAATTTTAATTGTTTCCTAAAGCCAGATTTTGGTATAAAGTAAAACTGAAATACTGAATGTATTATAAATTGTCTTCTACCATGGAAAGATTTCTGTATAGAAAGGCTGTGTGATAGAACAGTTAAAATATTAAAAGAAATGTGTCCTTGGTTTTATGTTTTACAAATATATAGAAAAATTAAATTCTAGCTAGATTAAGTTCACAAATTACCTCAACTATTTACATAAATATTGAAAAACTATCTCTACCAGTGCACTGATTTCCTTGTATATATCATTAAGATAAATCAATAATGAAATACAGAAAACTCATTTCCAAGTTGACAAAAATAACTCAAAAAAACATAAATGGCACATTTTATTACATTGAATATTTTGTTAACCAAATTATATTATAAAATGTAAAACAATTGTCAGCAAACAGAAATATTTTGAAATATAGTTTCTAAATCCTACTATAGTATATTCAGTAGTAGTGCAAACTAAATGTAATTTGGGAATTTGCAGGGTGTTTTAAGTCAAAATCAATAGGTTTTTCTTAATGTGGCTGTCATAGTTCCGACAGATGAAACCCTTCAAAAGATCTTCAAGGCATTATTTTCCTTAAAGAGTCTTTTATTTGGGAAACAGTATCAGCACTACATAGTTGAACCCAAAACTAAATTCCCCTTTGGATACAAAGTTTCAAAGTACAATTCCCACCCTCAATAACCTGTCATAAAGCACATTCCCCAATAAGCTTATAGCACAGGCTTGCTTTCCAGTCCTCCAAAACGTTATCAGCTCCAGACCCAGTTTGTTCTTGAGTTCTCACGACAGAGTTGTTATGGCTAGCTGAGCTTGCATCCTAATCCCCCCTCTGCACCAATTAATTCTAAAAGCAAGGAAAAGGGAAAAGAAAATGGCTGCTTTTTCATCTGTTGTCAAAGCAAAAACATCCGATGTTAGCAGCGTTGACTGACGTATGGATAGCAGACTTTCATAATATTAGCATGTACTTATTGAAGTCTTTCTTCCCATCTTGGGAGCAGAAATTACTTTGCTCTCTGGTTTTTATTAAGGTCTTAGTTTAGACAATATTAGACAAATTAATCATACTTAGACAAAATAATGATGAAAAGAATCCATGGACTGCAAGGTTAAATATGCTTTCTAAATTAATTTGATACATTTAATTTGGGCATATCTTTGGTCATTGCAAAAATGAGTTAATTTACAAAGTTTGTAAAAAGCTGAGGTAATAAAATGCCACTATTAACAAAACTTAACGCCATGCATTGTTTATTATACGGAGAAATAACTTGAAATAGTCGCTGAAAAATCTAGGATGTTTATTCCAATACAGCAGAAAACAAGTTGGGGAAAACTAAGATTACAGTATAAAAGTAAATATAAAATCATTTTAGCTGATATTTAAAAAATGAATTGTCACAAAACATATATAAGGCTGCCTTTACCCACCTCATTAAAAACCACAATTTAATAAATAAACATTACACAATCTTGACATTTTACAAGATATTTTATTCAGCTGTTTCATGTACAATGAAATCAGGGCAGGAAACTTCTCTGTAAAGATAAAACGCAGTATAAAGTCAAATAAAAATTCATTCTTTGAAACTAGTAGGGGATATGGTTCATTGTAGAAAATTTGTCACAATACAAAAAGATAATACTATATACGAGGATCTTATATATAGAATGAGCTGATTTGTGCAGCTGTAACCAGTACTGTTTACTTCTAGGATGAACGATTTTGTTTTACATCTATGACAAAAAGTATTTCCCCAGTACAACAAGGGACATTCATAGTTTGGTTATGTTTCTTATCCATGGTATAAAAAAGGAAACTTTGGTATAGACGCCTGGAGAATCTTTGACTCCACAGCCATACCCCCAGGAAGTCACACCATACACGACCCAGATATTTCCTTGCCGTCCACACATTAATGGTCCACCACTGTCTCCCTGACAACTGTCTACCTGTTTTTGTGCATGGAGGCTACCAGCACACAGCATTCTCCCTGTGAATTTTGTTTGATACCGTTCTTCACAAATTCTTTTAGGAATAAGGGGAATAGCAGCTTGTTGTAATGTTCTTGAGTAGGCTCTACCTGATGGGAAAATATTGAAATTAAAATGCTGAATATCAAGCAAATGCTTATTCTTAAAACTTTGTTTTACCAAACATCTGAAATATTAGCAAAACAAATCAGACATCAGGTCATTCAGTGAGGTCTTTTGTTTATATCAAGAACATAGTAATACACAATCCTGCAAAAACACCAATGTTTACTGAACAGTTAAAAATGGCTTGAAAGATGAAATTTTTATGGTGTTCCTTATTTGCTACAGTAACAGAAATAAACTTCATAGGAAGCTGTACTTTTACAGTCTTGTATTCAAACTTAGCATGCCTTTTTAATAGATAACGGGTATCTTCACAGTTTAGGAAATATTTCCATTTGCAATGTTTTATCTAGGTTATGTCAGTTCTGTTTCAGTTTGAGTTCGAATACTGCAATTCAGGGTGAGGTGTTGATTCAAGTTTCTGGTTCAGGGTTCAATGGAAATGTTCCGTTTCAAGTGTTAATTTGAAAAATGCATGGATTATAAAGAAGTTTCAAAATTCCTAATAGTGTTTAACTTTGCAGCAGATTGCGAAAAAGCAGGGGTGGTGGAGGAAAATAGGTAATTTTAAGCTAGCCAAATTTTAGTTTGACCATACCAGAAATCATCAATTAATAACAGTAATTGGGACTGATATTTCTATCACTGCGATGTCATAAAGTACGATGTCATATGAACACATTGCTTAGTAACTACAATCTTAGCAGCCCTTCATTAACCAAATCCTAACTGGCCATTAGGTGCAGATTCGCTCCGATCCAAGCCAATCCAACTGTTCTTCCCAGCTCTGAGCCTCGCAAAGCAATGGATTGCAACTCACTCCACCCCCTTATCCCCCATCTAAAGTGATGAAAAAAATTATTTGATCCCCTGCTAATTTTGTACGTTTGCTAACAAATGATCTGTCTATAATTGTAATGGTAGGTTTAATTTAACACAGAGACAGAATAACAAGAAAATTCAGAAAAACACATGTCAAAAAAGTTACAGATTTGCATTTTAATGAATGAAATAAGTATTTGACACCTTCACAAAATATGACTTAGTACTTGGTGGCAAAACCCTTGTTGGCTAGTACAGAGTTTAGATGTTTTTTGTAGTTGGCCACCAGGTTTGCACTCAGGAGAGATTTTGTCCCACTCCTCTTTGCAGATCCTCTCCAAGTCATTAAGGTTTCGAGGCTGACATTTGGGAGCTCGAACCTTCAGCTCTTCAGATTTTTTTATGGAATTACGGTCTGGAGAATGGCTAGGCCACTCCAGGATCTTAATGTGCTTCTTGAGCCACTCCTTTGTTGCCTTGGCCGTGTGTTTTGAGTCATTGTCATGCTGGAATACCCATCCACGACCCATTTTCAACGCCCTGGCTGAGGGAAGTTCTCGTCCAAGATTTGACTGTTCATGGCCCCATCCATTGTCCCTTTGATGCAGTGAAGTTGTCCCCTTAGCAGAAAAAAACCCCCAAAGCATATTTCCACCTCCATGTTTCAGGGTGGGGATGGTGTTCTTGGGGTCTTAGGCAACATTCCTCCTCCTCCAAAGATGTTGATGCCAAAGAGCTCAATTTTGGCCTCATATGAGCACAATACTTTCACCCAGTTCTTTGAATCATTCAGATGTTCATTGGCAAATGTCAGATGGGATCTTACGGGTGCTGCAGGATTTCAGTCCTTCATGGCATAGTGTGTTACCAATTGTTTTCTTGGTGACTATGGTCCCAGCTGCCTTGAGATCATTGACAAGATCCGTGTAGTTCTGGGCTGATTCCTCACCGTTGTCATAATCACTGAAACTCTACGAAGTGAGATCTTGCATGGAGCACCAGACCGAGAGAGATGTGAGAGTTATTTTGTGTTTCTTCCATTTGCAAATAATCACACCAACTATTGTCACCTTCTCACAAAGCTGCTTGGCAATAGTCTTGTAGCCCATTCCAGCCTTGTGTAGGTCTACAATCTTGTCCCTGACATCCTTGGACAGCTCTTTAGTCTTGGCCATGGTGGAGAGTTTGGAATCTGATTGATTGCTTCTGTGGACAGGTGTCTTTTATACAGGTAACAAGCTGAGATTAAGAGCATTCCTTTAAGAGAGTGCTCCTAATCTCAGCTTGTTACCTGTCTTTTATTTCTGGGAGCCAGAAATCTTGCTGATAGGGGATCAAATACTTATTTTACTCATTAAACTGCAAATCAATTTATAACTTTTTTGACATGTATTTTTCTGGATTTTTTTCTGTTATTCTGTGTCTCACTATTAAAATAAACCTAACATTACACTCTAATGGCAGAAAGAGAAGAAGAACTAAAGAGCCTCGTGTTGCGGGTGAAGAAGGAGAGTGCAAAACTTGGGTTGAAACTTAACATTAAGAAAACCAAGATCATGGCATCCGGCCCATTCCTGGCAAATAGATGGGGAAGAAATGGAGGTAGTGACAGATTTTATTTTCCTGGGCTCCAAGATCACTGCAGATGGGGACTGTAGCCAAGAAATTAAAAGACGCTTGCTCCTCGGGAGGAAAGCTATGGCAAATCTAGACAGCACACTAAAAAGCAGAGACATCACCCTGTCAAAAAAAGTGCGTATAGTCAAGGCTATGGTCTTCCCAGTTGCAATGTATGGCAGTGAAAGTTGGACCATAAAAAAGGCTGAGTGCCAAAGAATTGAGGCCTTTGAACTATGGTGCTGGAGAAGACTCCTGCGAGTCCCTTGGACCGCAAGGCAATCAAACCAGTCAGTCCTAGTGGAGATCAACCCTGACTGCTCTTTAGAAGGCCAGATCCTGAAGCTAAAACTCAAATACTTTGGCCACCTAATGAGAAGGAAGGACTCACTGGAGAAGAGCCTAATGCTGGGAAAGATTGAGGGCAATAGAAGAAGGGGACGACAGAGAATGAGGTGGCTGGATGGAGTCACTGAAGCAGTAGGTGTAAGCCTAAATGGACTCCAGAAGATGGTAGAGAACAGGAAAGCCTGGAGTAACGCTGTCCATAGGGTCGCGATGAGTCAGACACGACTTCGCAGCTAACAACAACAACAACATTACAATTATAGACTGATCATTTCTTTGTCACTGGGTAATCTGACAAATCAGCAGGGGATGAAATAATTTTTCCCCTCACTGTATATCTGCCCTTTAGTCAGCCCTGCATTACCCTGGCCCTGCTATCCCCCACTTTCACAAGACTTTCAAATTGGACAAGGGGCTGATGTGGCCTTGGGAAGAAGGCCTGGTTAGCAGCTGATTTGCAAAGTGCAAGATTAAGCGTGCCTCATCAGCTCAGGAAGAAGAAGATGATGGTCAGTTGGGGATGGAAAGGACTGCAGAAGTGGCCAAAAGAGCAAAATTGAAGGTGACAATAGGCAGGTAGAGGGAGTTGGTGCTCCTGTAATAGTAAAGACAGGAAGGCTGCTAAGAATCTGAACTTTGGCCCTGAGGTTGCTGCAACAGCAGTCACTTCAGGAACCCGGTGTAACTCATTTAATCAGCATTGCCATAATTTCAAACAGTTGCTGAACAAATGACCGTTAAGCAAGGACAACCTGAAATAAATATTTAGCTCTCCTATAGAATTATTTCAGAAAGCAACGATGAAGAAATGGCAGCAGAACAGTTCAAAGTAGTTTAGCAACACACCCATGAAGACTTTAGCTGAGGCAATTTAGAAGTATTGTCTTCCATTTTAAGTTTTTGAAAACTATTTCTTATGCTGCCTTGCTACCTAGGGTTGCTAGATGTTTCAGATTCCAGGAGGGCTAGTACAAAGTTTGATTTCCTACTAGGAAGGATCTCATAGCTGCCTTTAGCCAGCTAGGATAGATAGGGCACATTGATGAAAATTTGGTTCAGCGTAACAACCACACTCCTGCCCTTGCTCCTTCAAATCATTTTTCCCCAGGGGAAGTGTTATATATTTATTGTACTTAATATATCACCTAGTGCACTAAGCAATTAAAAGTAAAAAAAAACCACAATCTTACCTGTATCACCCCATCCAGTGATGTAACAATCAGAAGCTTTCTGTGGCCTCTCCCGCCTGAATGGCAAACAGGCAGGTAAAACATGAGCACTGAATCGAGTACACTGTTCTCGAGGCCCTTGCAGCCTCACTAATGCAATGTCATAGTCACTGTTATCAGGCCTATATTCTGGGTGTTGCACAATTTCTTCTACTCCAATTTCTTCTTCATACTCCTCAGGTACCAATGTGTGGTAGTCTCCAACACGCACCACATAGTTTCGAGTATTGTTGCCATACCTAAAAGAAAGAGGAATAATTGATGTAGGATTCTGCTTTTATTATTTAATGAAAAAACACTGGAATTTGAGCGAGCAAGAAACTTTTATATTTCTAGTTCAGTAATAATTCAGGAACTCAGTAAAATACAATGTTGCTTAAATGTTAGTAAATCTTTTTGAATTTTCAATATTTTGGCAAAAATATGGCCTAAAATGTGTTACGTTCTCCACGCAAGTTCCAAATATAAAGACAACTCAGTTAAACAAATGAATCAAAATTTGATACTTGTCCATTTACTCACTGAGGAAAATAATCCAAGGTTACATATTGTAGTCTATCTGTGATAGACTAGGACAGTTCATCACTGAACTGTCCTAGGGATGCAATATATGAAATGAGACTGAGTTAATTTCCTTTTCTGATTCCTTTTACCTTTACTGCCACTCATTTCTGGATTTTTGCCCTAATTTTTGGAAAGCTTTTCATTATTTGTTCTGATCAGGTCCAAATTAAATTTGATATTAAAAGCCTCTCATAATCTATTACATTTCTTCTGTGTTATTTGGTAACTAAGATGAAGGATGTAAAACTAAGACATATTCTGCCAAATATTAGCATGTTCAAATTGTTTCATCCTGGCCATTCTGCAGTATGATATAGATATAGTAAACATACTATAAAGATAGAATTAGCATGTTGGAAAGAGATATGGCTGTAGCAGTACAGGAAAAAAAGCACATAAATATATTATTTCTCTCTTGAGTTTTTGGGATAAAGGTGACAATGAGAACCATTTTAAAAAAATTCCTTGTATAATATATATATAATCCATATTAAATCATTTTTAATTATGTTGAAATATCCTACTAATCAGATCTTCAGGCTAATGAAGATTATGAAAGTCATTAATTTAACCAAAAGAACAATGTCAGTGTAATAAATTGTTTTCAGCTGTTTTATAGAACCGTGTTTTTTTCATAATACTTATTCTACATTTCTTCATAAAGAATGCAATCTTCCCTAAATGATTAGGGCTAGAGCAGGGGTAGGCAACCTCATAGCTGACTCAGGAATTCTGGGAGTTGAAGTCCATGAGTCATAAAAGAGCCGAGGTTGCCTACCCCTGGGCTAAAGCATCAGATGGAAAGAATCTCAAAACTATTTGTGCTGGACAATTACTCAATAAATTTGATACAGTTATTTCTTTAACGCTTGCTACATCTAGAAAGTATCAGGTTCAATTATCTTTTGCTAGCATTTCTTAGATCCAACCAACTGATTAAATGGAAATATAATTGTGCAAGGTATCATCAATGGCTTGACTGTGTATGCTCAGTTTTTGGAAACTTAAATGTACATTTGGTAATAAAAGCTATTGCAGAACTATGCAGCATATTGTCCTTCTGGTTCAGGAACAAGTAACATAGCTTGAGAAAGCTTGGGTGTTTTTCTTATTTTTTTCTGCTTGTTTGCACATTGATCCTATACACTGACTGAGTTACAGATTTGTACATCATATGTTTGTTCATTCCAGACTGAGTACACGTCTTCCTCTAAAAGTTACCCATCTGTTAATTCTGGGAGTTGTATTCCCAAGACATCTGGAGAGTGCCTAATTGGGGAAAGCTGACTTATGTCTATCGATTTGCTTTCAGTTTCTATTCATTCATTTTGATTTATTTAAATAAATCCAAGCTTTTCAGAACGACATTAATGAAGGTATTTCAGATTACAGAAGCAAAAGTAATTTAAAATATGAAATACTAATGTTGTGCTTTAAAAGTGCAGCTGTTGTTTTTTTTTTTGAGCATAGTTTGAGAGCAATATCAGAATCGTCCATATATTTTATTATCTTTGTCTTTTTGCATTAAGTTTCTGCACTATTATGCTAACACACTGCTCTGTAAGTTTTGCAACAATACCTCTTAAAACAATGTGCTGCAGTAAGCACCCAGCAACTGCTGATAAGAGTGGCACCACATAGAAGTCTTCCATCTCCATGGGATGATTTAATGCGTAAAGCTACTTGCCAGGGCCAACCACCCCTAGACACAGATATATATAATTAGTATGAAAGTTCCAAAGTTAAAAATAAAAATATGTTTATGTATTTGCATGAGTGCAAAAAATAGTGTCGTAGGGAATCACCAAACAGGAGATATAAACCTGTCCAACCACTTTATTCTGAATTTATCCAAGGATAGTTAAGATATTCAGCCAGCCTCTTTCTACACATCCATATTTTATTTTTACTTTTTTATTTTTTTAAAAAAGCATTTTAGCAAGTTAGTTTTGCAACATGCTCATTTTGGGATTTATCTATAGAAATAATGAGTGACAGATACTGAGGCATATGTGAAAACTTGCTAATTTAACAAATTATTTTTAATTTATGACACATTAATTTGACAATGATTCACATAGAAAAGTGTACAGCTATACTGGTTGTTTTCATCATCATCAATATAATACATAAGAATAGACATTGATAAGCATAGCTGTCATCATATTCAAGATAAACCTTGTTAATTTTAGCTTCTCCATGCCCCACTTTTTTTTATCAAAGGTGTACTTCTGAAGGAGTTGCATTTTTAAAGATCAAAAACACTAATAGAATTCTGCTCACAAAATGAAGATTTTTCACATCTGTTTGCCTCTGCAATTCTTCCATTGCACCTAATATTCTACCAAAAATTGGGGACTCTGCAGTCATGTGTTAGAGAAATTGCAACCCAACATACCATTGCAAAATTAAATTAAGACACTGCATATGTGACTGTGTCTTCCAAATCTCATTTTTAGCAATTATTGGAGATGCCTAGTAATTTTATTTATTTAGCTAGCAACTGTATGGTCTGAGTCCACAGACTCAGATTTTCACATGTAAGCCAGGTGCGTCTTCTATTAATGAATTATATTCTTTTATTTTTGATTAATCTTGTATCACCAAATTGGTGTCAACACATCACACAGATTTTCTTTAGGATCATTTGTCCCTGAGCTCTGTCTCTACATCCCATGGGAGAATGTCACCTGTCTTCCACATTTGGAACGGAATGCCTTCCACGAAGTGCAGATCCTGGTGGTTTCAACTCATTTTATACACTTTGTGGAAGGCATTCCCTTCCAAATGTGGAAGACAGGTGACATTCTCCCATGGGACATAGAGACAGAGCTCAGATCCTGATATTTGAGCTCCTTTTCTGCACTCCATTGAAGGCATTCCCTTCTACACCCAGAGAAGAGATGACATCCTTTCACAAGGTACAGAAACAGAGCTCAGATCCTGGTTATTTGAACTCCATTTCTGCACTGTCAAAGGCATTTCCTTCCTCGTACTGAAGAGATGACATCCTGTGAAATGCAGAAAGGGAGTTCAGATCCTGAAGATCTGAGCCCCATTACTGCACTCCATGGAAAGCATTCCCTTTCACATGTGGAGAGATGACATTCCTTAATGGGCAGCTTTTTCATCCAGCCCTAGAGATGAGAGGGAGCTGAAATCCTAGCAGAAAGCAGGAAAGCAGTGTGATAACGTAAGCAGCTTGGGGTGATTGCTGAAAGAGTCCCAGCATGGGTCACACATGAGTCTCTTCCTCAAGGGCAGAAAATCCTTGGATTTTGGCAAGGAGGATTTTCAGCTCCTGAGCATGGAGTCTCCCCGGGGAACCCCATGCCACTTACCTGGGACTTTGTCTGCTTAATGATCTGCATAATTTCTTAACAACCACAAGTGGGAGTGCTGGGATTGAGGTTGTTGAGTAAAGCAGTTATGTAATATTTTGCTTAATGACTATTTCGCTCAATGAGTGAGATTCCAGACTCAATTGTGGTTATAAAATGAAGAGTATCTGTAATTTACTCCTTGCTATTGGTTCTCTTTTTCTTCTCTTTCTTTCCACATTTCACAGTACTATAGACTTCTTAAGAAATCTAGATCTTCTCATATTACATATTACTTATACAGTCCTCAGGCTACAACAGTATTCGGGACCAGAATTGCTATCACTAAGCAATACAGTAATAAATCATGGCATCACATGACCACAGCAATAACAATTCAGATCCTAATTGCTGTTGTAAGCTGAGGACTATCTGTATAAGTAATATGTAATATGGGAAGACCTAGGTCTTTGAAGAAGCGCTCCAAGATATGTGGGCCTTTAACCGGGCAACAATGAGGTGCCATGGGAACCTGCCATAGGCAGGCCTGGTGCAATCTGTGTGCAAGTGAAGGAAGGCCAGGTGCTGCACAAGTGTAGGAGAGCCAGGGTAAGGGAAGGATGGCTTTGTGATTTTAAACTGGTGTCTGTAACTTACCTTAAGGAGTTTTTCCCACCAATAATCCGTTTTTGGCGACGGTGCAATATTCTTAAACCACACACAGAAGAAAGAGAATCTAAAATAGGGTTCAAAGCAGAGAAGTTAAATTTTCCAACCAGTAAATACAGAGAATACTTCAAATGACAAGCAAAATGATCAAACAATTCTCTCCTAAAAACAACCCAAATACTCCCCGATATTTCTTTACAATTTACAGATAAGAGAATTATTGAACTTTATATTCATTTCACCTTTACTACTGGATCCTTTCTTGATAAGATAGTCACAGATGACACCAGCATCTTCACTGTGACGACAATTATGTTTGCCAATATCCTGTTTAATGCAATCAGCAAGGGATCTTTCATTTCCTGTGCATTTCACATTATCCACATGAATGGGACCTTTTCCTTCCCCAAAGTATGCCATAGTCCTTGCTCGTGATAAACCTCTGGGGGGGGGGGAATATCAATTGGGCAACTTTTAAAATAAATCATAACGGCAACGACAACAAGAACAATATACGGAATTCTTATTTCATGTGTTAATAAACATCAGTAATTTTCCTCTGCCATCTCTAGTAGGACTGTCCATTAGATGGAGAAAGGTTTGTTACAGCATTATTTTTCAAATTATTATTTTATTTAGCATATTAATAATTTTCAAAGGCTATATATATATTTCTATAAAGAATTTTTATTACCAGATTGATTTAATATTAGAAAAGAATATAATAATTTCTTTTGTTATTCAGATGATAAAACAAAGTTTTACTTAAACATTATTTTTTAATAATTTTGTTGTTAATAACTTCATTTTTTTAAAAAAATCCAAGACTATCAAAATTAGTGGCAATTTTCACTCAGAACAATCAGCCATTTTCATTCATCAGAATGGATGAAATATTATATACTAACCCAAACAAAACTTCAGAATTCTTCATTTGACAAAATCAGGGTGAAACCTGACAGATATAAGAATTAACAAATATGTCTTATATATGCTCCCATCTCAAGACTCAGTTTGAACTGCACACCTCATGGCTGTAATATCTACCAATCTGGAGATATATTTTTTTACTCTGATTTTATGAACTCTTTATGGTAGCATCTTACATGACAAAGAGTTCAGAAAATATCCAAAGTCCATACATTTTGTTGGCCCTCATAAAGGTATTATCCTATTCTGAATTTTCATCAGTTTTAAATCCTTGCTGGTAAGTATGTTACCCAGTCCAATATGCCCATGCACAAGAGTATAATATGTTTTTTTCTAGAGCAGTATCACAATATGACAAGCCAAAGCAAAGAGAGGGATTTGCGAAACTTGTTTCTTTTGCTTTCCCATTCATGCTACCCATATTAGAGTTTTTGTTCAAGAAAAGGTTACATGTCTAATTAATATACTGTAATCATTTTATCTTGCAAGGAATAAAAATAGTTTATGTTATCTGTAGATCTGAAAAAATAGTCATCACTTTACTTGCTATAAATAAGAACTAGGTTATAAATAATCCGATAACATGTTATCGTTCATTAACATCATGTGGGTCATTTAATCAAATATAATAGTTGTATTAGATTGTATCTCAAATCTGCAGAAATTTATTTATTCAATAATATCAACTCCAGTAATACTATTTGTAAATGAAGGATATGTGGCATAATTGGAAATATAACACAGCCTGCTTTATCACTAGTTTCTCGGTTACTATTATGCAGTGCTTTTTTTGTAAAAGAAAAAGGTGCCGGAACTCACACATGTCATACAACCTGCCTTGCCTACCCTACAAGGTTCCATCCAAAAAAGGTGCCGGAACTCCGTTCTGAGCGTTCTATGAGAAAAAAGCCCTGCTATTATGACACAATACTACCATATATACTTCTATCTTTTATAAACTAAGCACATCTTGAGAGACAGGTTGGTTTGTAAAATGTATAAAGCCATTTAACTGAAATTTTTTTAAAGAAACCTTTTATACATATAGTTGCAGCAAGCAAAGTACATTATTAAAATAAAAAGGAATTAAGCATTCCATAGCTTTAGCTCTTCTTTTGTACAATCCCATGCCTTAGTCCCAGTGAAGGAAATGAAGAGGCCACAATAAAACTAATTACTATCTTAAGTATTATACATGTTAACATTTTAGGCATTAAAATGTTTTATAATTCAAATATTTTTACTAATATAGATCTTTTATGCAATTTAGTCAATTATGTTTACTTAAGGCTGATTTTATAAAAGGAATAAAGAAAACAGAGTTCATTAAAATTCCAGTAGTCCAGTGCTCAGAACTAAACGGCCCACAAGTGTTGATCTGTATGATCTGCATTTATAGACTAAGACAATACGCAGCAGATCTTTTCTTGTTTGGAAAATTTTCCCTTTACTCTTAACCTTGTACCGATTACAGATAATCAAAGGATTGTATACAACTTTTTGTATACAAATCATATACAATATATTGTGTACAACTATATAATTCCCTTATAGCTGTTCACATTTTTTTAATTTTGTATATAAAATAGACTTTAAAAAGATGATGAAATGCAGGCAGTAATGTAAGAGTTTGTGGGTGTGTGGGTGTGTTAAAGTAACTAAATACTTTTTATTATCCATTAAAAGCTTCAATTATTCAATTTTCCAAAGGGATGTTATTCATTCTGAACAAGCATTGCTTATAGTTAGTATAATCAAAACAGATTCACAGGTCCACTTCCCTTTCACTCACTGCTTAGATATTTTTCAATAAGCAACAGAAAAAATGATACAAAAGTCCTTAAACTTTTAAAGATACTTTTCTTGAACTTCCACCTGGTTTCCTATGTTGCTTAGTTAAAACGTCACAGAAATCTCTTATTTGACCATATGCCTCAATTTCCTATTCCCCATACACTCCTATTTTTACTATTAAGACAATATTAAAATGGCAAAGCAGTAAAGTGAAAACACAGCATTTATCTTAGTATATGAAATTATCAATATGTTAAGCTATTAATCTGGCACAAAGAATAGATTATACTCTGATTTCTGAAAACTGATCTCTTACTTGTAGCCTAGTTGTCGACATACCACAACTGCATCCTTATCAGACCATCCATCATCACAAATTGTGCCCCACTGGCCATTAATATAGATCTCTACTCGGCCCTCTTTCTTATTTTCACCATCCATCAATCTGATAGGAGGCCCTGGGAATAGATTAATAACTAATGACATAACCACACAGTAGAAACAGTCTCAAAACATTCAAGGAAAGTTGTTATCTAGAAATAAACATTCCAATTTATATAGCCATGTGGGAAAAATATGTTCTTTGAATCTATAACAAAAACCTTGAAATCTGACAAATGAATTAACATTCATGGTTTTTTTTAAAAAATATCAATTTTATATTTGCTTGCAAATATAAGGTTGCAAACTAGAGTGCACAAATAAAACATTTTAAATGTAAAGGCTTGGGAAACCCAAACAAAAAAAGCATAATATATGATCAGCAATTGCACACATATCAAACTTTGTTCCCGGCTATCATGGGTATGTATAATCACAATGTCAGGGAAATATGTGCATGTTGTAATCATTTACACTAACCAGAACACTTTCATATCTTATGATTTGGTAAAGTTGTTTTATTTTGCATTTTGCCTCGTCAGCTAAGTGGCCTGAACATTCACTCACAAGGGTTTTCAACATTCAATGGGAATTAAAAACAAGAACAAAATTCTTTACTATTCTTTCAGAGAGTTTTAAAAGTCAAAAGTTATCAACATTACACAACGACACCGCCCTGAGTCCTTCGGGAGAAGGGCGGTATAGAAATTAAATTATTATTATTATTATTATTATTATTATTATTATTATTATTATTATTATTATTATTATTAATAATAATAATTAATGCATTATATTGTTGAAAGAAAAATCATCAGGGTCCAGTCCAAGTCAGGAATAAACAAAATGGAGACTGCTTAGGAAAGAATGTTCAGTTTATTTAGTTGCCAGAAACTTCAGTGACAGCAGCATGTTTCTGGGATGGCTGACAAAATGAAGCTTGGAGTGGCTTTATACCTTTCTGGGGTTTTGTGTTTGGAGTTGTTTCTGTTTGAGGTTGCTCCTGTTCCTGTGTCATGTACTTTGACCTGAGCTTTTGGTATTCTAGTGATGGTGGGTTAATCCCTTTGTGTCCTAAAGGTCATGTTCTCCTTCACTGTGGCTGTGGCTGAAGGCATTTTGCTTATGAATAGGTGGCCTAGTCTTTCTGAATAGGATTGTCAAATCTGCATTTCTACAGAGCTGGCCTGCTTAGTTTCTGCCCGGGGGAAACCTGGGCAGAAAAGCCTTTTAAGATTTTTTCCCCTCCATTATACCTTTGGGGGAATATAATATTCTGCCTTTTTTTAATACCCCCCAAAATATTTCCTTCTCTAGAAGGGGGGTGCTGACTTCCTACAATATTATACTATACTTTTCCTCCAAAATCTAGCAGTAAAGTATTATAGGAAAGTCTTCCACTACTATGATTTTATTATATTTAGAAAATTTAAAAAATCAACTTTTTAAATTGAGCATTAACAAACAAAAACAACCAAGAATTTTCTATTTACTGAGATTCCAAGGATATACAGTTCGTCCCTTTTAATGTTTTCTTTTTTTCTGAAACCTGTTACGTATATTTTATAAGACAATTGTATACACATCTACTAAAAATAAAATAAAGTGAATATTCTCTGATAAATACATATAGCAGAGATTGCCAATACATTTCAGAGGCTGCTGGATTTCAGCTTTCCTGACCATTATTCCTAATTTTGATCATGATCCTACTGGCTGAGTTGATATTTGGACTCCAATAATCTTTGAATGTCCAAGCTTCTCAGTTCTGGAATACTAAAATTTCTATGCTGACTGCTCATGATATTCCTACCCTGCTCAAACAACATTTATGCACACCAACACATGGTGCCATGAAGTGTATGTGGTCTCAGTTATGGTTATACGTAACTGTTTTTAATGTAAAAATATACTTGCAATCATAACACATTAAAGTAACCATGTTAATCAGCTCTCATAAGTAAGCAATTGTTTACCTAGTTCGTAAATATTAAGCCAGAGCAAAACCGATCAGCCTTTATGAAAGAGTGAAGTAGTGGGTGAATATTCTCAAATTAATTCTGGAAATCTTTATGCTCTTATAAATGTTTTATTTATTTTTACCCAACTGAATTCTGTTTAATGGAGCTACTATTTTTAGAAAATCTGATTCAGAAAAAGAAGAAACAATGTGACAATATATTTGTCAAGGTTTAATTCATTGGAAACATTTATAATAGAAATCAAATTAAATGATCCTCTGATTTCTGCAACTTTCATTAATTTATTTGTTCATCAATAAAAGGCTTGCTTTAGGAAAATCATGCTGTATAATGTAACTATAAGTTCATACTTATATACAACACGGCATAAAATATAGAAAAGTTCATGTTTAGTGAACTGACTTTTACTACTTAGAATATTGTTTGAGAACTAGAAAAGTAGTATAAGTCTCAGTACTGAAAAAGGAATTTTACCATATGGATCTATTTAACCAAAAGATAACATACCATTTTGATTTCCATACAGATTCAATGTTATGTATTATGAGTACTGCAACACAAATCCATGTTTATGTAAACTGGCACCAAGATGTGAATTCCTATATTCTGAGTTTAAATTTTCCATTCCTGGAAATATACTTTGTTTCCCCTACATAGACATGCTATTGGATAATAACACTTTTGGGATACTAGAAAGCATAAAAAGAAAGCAGTGAAGAGATTCAGGAGCAAAGAAACACGGCTATGGAAATAATTTTGAAGCTTTAGTTCAGGTTTTTAATCTTATAGTAGACTTAATTCTTTAACAATATGCTTGAAGATATAGCTGTGGAATTAAGAAATATTACACAGATGTTTTGTTAGGGTAAGAGATGCTCACACTAAGCTACCCTAACTGTTTGTGTACATTTTTAAACTCTAGTCTTTTGCTACATTTAAGAGCTTCAGGGTAGGTAGAATAAACTAGAAAGCCTTCTCTATATTGTATTTAATTTATATCAGATATTTCATTCATGGATTCAATATTCAATACATAGTACTCTCTCCTTGTTTTTCCCACAATAACTACCCTGAGACATAGGCTGGGCTCAGCTATAATGATTGCTTAAAGTCATCAGGTTTCTATGTGTAAGAGTAGACTAAAACAGGGTTCCTCCTATTTATAGTCCAACACTTGACCATCACATCATGTTCGCTTTCAGTGTTACCCTATTTTTTGCAATGCCTGGCCATTGAAGTTTGTCAGGTTCCATTATTGGCAGCTTTTTAAAAAGACTAAAATAAAACATTTTTTATGATAACTTTTCTCCAATAGAGCAATTGTTCTGTCCAGAGTTAGGATCTTATTATTTTGAAGGAAGACTCTGCTATTTTTGTTTGGACGTATTAAAATTTTTAATACCTCCTAATGCAAGGACAACATATATTATTTTATGCCTGGAAGAGAGAGGGAGGGAGGGACAGATGGAGGGAGAGAAGGGGAGAGAGTTAGATAAGGATTCTCTTATTTAACTGGAAAAGAAAATCCAGTATTGGAAATGGAGATCACTGCTTGCTAATCATTTGTTTCCCCAGCTGGTGTTCTCCAAATGCAATAGGACAAGAAACTCCATGATGAATGAGAATTCCAAGGGCAATTAATAAGTTTCAACGCAATTGGAAGATATCTGATTCTCAGACCAATTTTTCAGTCTCTCCTCCCAAACATCCCTAAATATTTTGGAACCAGACGTCCATGTAAAAAAGAGTTCCTTTCTTGTGAGATGGGCAGATGAATAAACAAATAAAATAAAAGGCAGTTTACCTAACAAGGCTTTGTGGCTGTCATTATCTCGATAGCAATGTATACTAATATCTTCCTGGTGGCTGCAATCATGCTGTCCCCATTCCCCCTTAGAACACTGTAGAATGTTAAACTCTTTTCCAGAGCAGGTAATGTCATCCAGCCAGATAAGTCCTGTATTTTCTTCTAAGTAGCGTTCTGAAACAATTTTCCCATTCCTGTTTACATAGACATTAGCACTTACACAGTTATAATACATACTATAAATATATTCCATGATCAGTCTTGATTTCATTGAAATCTATTGAATATTTTTTTAAAAAAATTTCACTTTTAATTTAGGCTTGTTAGTAGAATCCATGGCTATATTTATTAAGGCTCAAAATCAATATATTATTCTAACGCCACATTTCACCATTGATATCTGTTATAAATGTAATGCTACTGGTTGCTTAACTACTCCTTTAAACTGTGTTCATAAATTAAATTAACCACATATATATATTCTGTCATTCCTTTCTTCTGCACTGCGAATTTTCTCTGTAGGGTTTAATAAGGCATAAGCATTAAATCAGTGACTTTAGCTAGCCAGAAGTCAAACTGCTAACAACCATCTATTGAATAAACTGCAGTTGGCTGGGATCATACATCATGCAAAGCCATAAACCAGGACTTTCAAATGAAAATAGCTGGGATTGCACACTATGCTTTTAAGCCAAAATGAAATAAATCAAATTATGTTTTAGAGCAATGTATGAATACTGTGAGAGAATGAATTAGAGTTCAACATTTTGGAATTTATCTAGTATGAAGTCTGGATTGTAGGAATTTTGTTTTCAGGTCCAGTTCAAGATGCTGGTATTAACCTTTAAAAACTTACATAGTATAGGACCAGGTTATTTGAAGTTATTTGTTATTTGTCTCTTTTTGATTCAATCTGCCTATCCCACCAGATCCAATAGATGGGCAAGTTACGGCTTCCAAGCTTCATTTGGCAATAGGCCTTTTCTGCTATGGTGCCCACATTGTGGAATCTTTTCCCCACATCAGTCTGGAGCTTTTGAAGGTCATCAAGACCTGGTTATGCCAGCAAGCCTCAGGACACAAGAGATAGGTGAATTATTGAGGTAGTTCCTTTATTGTTAATATTCCTCTGGGTATTATTTCTTAGTTTTGTCTTTATTGATTTTTAATGGTTTTAGATGAGTGTTTTATATTTCTATTGTTTTACTGGATTGCTGTATGCCACCCAGAGTCACTTTCTATGAAATGGATTGTTATATAAAGTTGATTAATAATTACATAAAAATAAAATGATCTTACAAATGTCCAGGTTGTTTGCCCAAAGCATAGCAATCCTCAGCTCTGTATTTCCTCAATTATGGTCCCAGTTTCTATGTTGATATTAGAATACAAATATTTTCATGACAAGTTGTTCACTTATTACAATTTGTAATACAGAAAAGACAAGCTGAATTATAATTCATGCTGCAAAAATAAGTAAATAAAGATAACAATTCTTGCCCTTTTTCCCAACCAGAGTTAGCATTTTTTATTATTATTTGCTCTTTTTTGTTGTAGTTTTCCAAGGACACAGTATTAAACAATTAGATTTTGATCAGAAAGCAAAGAAGCAAAGCAGTGCAATTCACTTTAGTATTATCAGCATTGCTCTGCATAATCGTTAGTAGCTTCACATAAATGGAGCTTACTTAAAGCCCAGTTGTCGACAAACCACCTGCGTATTCCATTCAGTCCATCCATCATCACAGACTGTGCCCCATTGTCCATTATAAAGCACCTCCAGCCGTCCCTCATTGCTTTTTCCAGCAACTAGTCGAATTGCACCATCTGTGGCATTCAAAATACGAATGTATTTTAGTATGTAACTATTGCAGAAAAGAAAGTGCACTGCAAAATAGAACAGTTATAGGCTAGATAATAACTTTTCACATCATTTAAATGGAAAACAGAAGGTTAGAGGAACACCCTGATATTGAATTTCCTGCTATAAATATTTTAATAAAATTAGAGTGCATTGGTTTTATTGGTATTGAGTCTACCCAGGCACTTCTGCATAATTATTGTTATAGAAATATAAAAGGTATAATTCCTCATCCCAGATGCTCATAATTTACGGGACAAAATTATGTAGACAAAAGTAAAAGACAGGATAAGTTATATCTTTAACTTGTGCCTTTCTGTGCTCTGTTAAACCCCACACAAACAAATGTCCTTTCACTTCCTACTCTACACTGCTTAAGGACTGCAATTGGGTTAAATAAGACACAAAACGGTCAGGGAAAACCAGAATATTTTTAGAATAAATGACAGGAACTTCTTCATGTGGAATCTTGACTTTCTGAATCATGGACATTTTTCATAGTTCACGGAACCAGAGCTACTCCATTACTAAGTTATTTAAATTTTCAAATCGTGGAAAACTTCTAGGGAAGCCAATCGTCCTTTAAAATTCAACAGGTGCTTGAAAATGTTTAGGTTAAATACAGGATACGCTAAAGAGAAGATAAACAGAAGTTGCAGAGCTGTTCACAGATGTTGATACTGAACTTCCATTCATTCCCCCTGCAATTAGGTTACACTAGGAGGCGTGGCATATTTTTCCTCATCAGACATAGGCATTTCCTTTCATGCTTGTTTTTAAATGTGGCCAATACATTCTGGAAGCCAGAATGAGGCTTTTGGTCTACATCCAGAAATGTTACCAAAGACATCAAAAAATATTCAACCACCTTGTGTCAATTAATCTTAACTCATGCGGTGATTCTGGTTCAGAAAAGTGATTCCTTTGTTGCATACCTGCCAGAGGAGTGCATGAAACCCCCGCATCCTCTTTATGGCCACAGTTGTGTTCTTGCCAGGAACTCTTTAGGCACTGTTCTATAGACAACTCATTTCCTGTACAGCGTACTTCATCCAGTAGCACAGGACCCGAGCCCTCTCCAAAATAAGCCTGGCTCCATGCCTTGGCAACTCCACTGTCCAGACATAATAAACAGAGGAAAACTGATGGTAAGACAAATACTCTGCAATTTAATTGTGTAAATAATCTGCACTACTTGTGCAAATACTACTATTCAAAATAACACTAAGGCTATACAATGTACAATCCTTAAACTAGAAAACCTGTCATTTTTTATTTACCGGTAAATGTACATATTAAAATAGCTTAAGACAGAGAAATATAAATTCAAATGCAATTTGTTTTCAAAATACAATAAACTGGCATGAGGGATATGCAAAAAAAAAAAAGAGAGAGAGAGAGAGAGAGAGAGAGAGAGAGAGAGAGAGAGAGAGAATATAAACATAAGTAGAAAAAGCAGGGTAAATAAAATTTGAAGCAAGAGCCCATTTGGTATAACCCAGACAGTTATAGCATACACAGCTGAAAAATCCAGGCTTAAATTTAAAGTGATTTATGCATCCTGGTTTATTTTCAACACATTTTCCCAAGATAAATCTTGGTGTCCTTCATGACTAATAAAATATTTTTATTTTTTTAAGTGTTTGTCTGCAGGAGACTGAAATTATAACTGAATCTTATAATCAGGATGGCTGCCAGTTATGAGGAAGCAGAACCAGTGAAACAGAAATAAATTATGGACTAGGGTGAGAAAGAAATGTTTTTCCTATGATAAGTTACTTATAAATAATATTTAAAAATCTCTTGATAATTGACCAAGAAAAATGATAAAAGCACAGGCTACTGTTTTAGGACATGACTTCTTTAAGAAATCAATCAAACACAAAAGTCTGTTTCCTTAACAGAAAACTATTCATCTTTTTTTGTCATCCAAAATATCATCAGGAATAAATAGCCTTTAGCAGCAAAGATATAAATCGGCATTCAGACACACATATCAGGGACATATCCCAGCAGGGAACACTGGACATTCAACTGCGTGTTGCCAAGGTACATACTTAATGGTCACTCAGGCAGTCAACTATGTTTTCATGCTACGTTCCACCCTAGAATCATCTTCCCATGAACCTTACCCCTCCGCCCCTATGCTCAGCAATTCATTCAACTGATTAAAATTTCAATTTGGTAGAAAAAAAAGTGAGCTTGAAGAAGTAAAGAAGGTGGGCTGGATTTGGTTTGCAGAAAGTGATTCTTCATGCTTGTTCTGTTTCACATTCTGTTCTGTGCAAATCCCCACATGCAATACAAGTCTCCAGCCAATTCCTATGGCCATCTACCTGGTTTTAAGTCTAATCATGGAAAATAGAATTACTGCTACCAGTTAAACTTGTTGGAATTGTAAATGGTTCTACGAATATGTTTAATAGCTGTTAAGGTTGGGGAGAATGACAAGTAGAAAGTAAAATATTATCCTTTCCTTTTTGTTGGTTATAATTGTTCTCCTAAGCTGTTATTTATGATAGCAGGAAACTTCCATTGATACCATTGTTATTTTTTTTCAGTACCAAGAGCAATCCAGTGATCTGGATTGCTTCAAGACTAAGGACTGCAAAAATGAGACACCCACTAAATGGCAGCAGAAAGGCATAAAAACACTCATTCTTTGTTGCTGTCTACCGGAGGTTTGGATTTCTGTCACTCCACTCTATTCATCACTGAAGTTACTAAGGAAGGGATTAAATTCTTTTCCATACATACTCAGATTCACAAAAGCATAGGTACCGTATATATTAAATGATTATATATCAAATGCAAATCCATGTTTAATGCTACATCATTTTTTGCCCTAGCTATGTTCTTTGAACTAGTTACCAAGAAGCTTTCTTTGGGTTTGGAAGAGATTATTATATATGACTGACAATATTTAAGACTAGAAGTGTCTCTCCATTCATCCTTTTCATTTCTAATTTATGCACTTTTCTAAAATATGTTTCAGAACATTAATATTATTCACATCACTGAATTTTTAAGCAAGCACAATTAATAATAAACACATTTTTAAAAAAATGTTCCTAATCTCTTGATAATCCTTTTATTCATTATTCAGTAAGTAAAAGAGGAACAGACAAAAAATGCCAAGAAAATAAATTGGTTTGCAAAAGACTGTATTATACTGCAAGGAATTATGTGAAAAGATCTCTCATAGCTATATTTAGGCTTACAGTACTGAGACTGCATTTCAAATGACTGGAGGTTAGGAATTCAAATAAAAGAAGACTTTATTTGAAGTCTTGAATAAAGACTTCGTGTTCTGTGTTTGTGAATCCTTGAAAGCATATTGCATAGTAATACCAAAGACAATCTATGACAAGCAGGAAGGTTATTGCAAAGAAATTTTAGTTTACAATCTGCAGCTGGATTAACTGACAAGGTCCACATACCGTAGCTAAATATCTCTTTCCCACGTTATCCCATGCCCAGCTACTATATCTTTTATCTCTCCTTTCTTGGTAGATTTCAGTTCTTTGAAAATGAGTCTATTTGCCAAAGCATCCTTCTATGCATTTTTAAACTACAGCTTTGCATATTTTTTTAATAAAAAATTGACTAATGTTATGTGTTCCTGGCTACTTTCCTTCACTTTCCTTGGCTCGCCTGACCAATAACCAGCCAAGACATTGTGAAGGCCTTTTGTTTCATTTATTGAAATAAGCCGGGGGGAAAAGCTATCAAAGTTTGATTCTCTCCAAAGTTTCAACCCAAAATATTCCGTCCTTTATACAACCCTGTCCTGGCCGCCACATCCCTCCTCTTTCCCCATTGGCTGAGGTACTATGAGGTTACTCTTTCCGACCATCTCCTACCTATTACCTGCTACATACTAAATCATACATCACATGTACATTAATAATATAAAATATTAGACATATTCAATTGTTAGTTTTGAGTTCTGGGCTCCTTAGAACAATAGGTTCTTTCCTGTTTTTCATTTTAGTTAAGTTTTCCTGGCTAGCTACTTCCTCTTACAGATGTTTTTATAGCTTGTCTTCTTCCTTTCCCATTCTAAGACCAAGCTAATTTTTGCCTACGTATTTATCTTACATCCTCCCTTTATGCTATCCTTCCCTGTTTCCCATCCATTATAATTGCTTTGGTAAGCTTGTTTCTCCACTCAGTAAGTTTCGACTGCAGCAAATTCCATTTTCAATTACTCTTTCAATATTACATTTTGAAGACCATTCACTTATTCCTATCACTTATAATATGAGTTTAAGGCAAGGGGAACTTCTTTTCAACTTGTAGGATGTTTTTGAAACTGCAAACGTAAGTTGCAATTGAAATTGCAGTTTGCAACTGGGATCAAAATGATATTTGTATTCCATACAGGTGCTTGCATCTATACTAAGACTGTTTTCTCCACCTAGATTCTAAGAGATCCATTCATGACATAGAAACTGTTAGGTCATGGGCTCTTGGGTGCAGGAATGATGACACGAGACTGAGTACAGGATAACTCATACTTTTATTCTTGCTGGAACTGTACTGAAACTTAGGCTGCAACCAGCCACAATATATAGTCTAGCCCCTAGGCGGCAGCCAATGGGTTTGAACCCACTCTTGCCGCCTGGGGCTAGCCAATTGCAGGACCAGAGACGGCCAGTCTGGGTTGCTGGAGAGCCATTGGCTGCTCCAGCAACGCACGTGGTGTATTACCACAAGCCCAGTACATAACAGAAACCACACTCAGTCTCATCCAATATTTGGAGTAACATGCTGAGCAGCAAATTAAGAAGGAAGGCTTAGAAAGGAGTTTCAGAAACTTCACTGAATAAACCAAAGCTCATAGCCCAGTCTTTGACATTTTGTTTGGACATAAGAAACTTGGGTTGAAATCTACAGAATTAAAGAGTCAGAAATATTTAGTTTTGGTTCTTATGAGATATGAATATTATAAATGTAAGGAGGAGTAGCATGCATATTTTGAATGCACACGTTACTGAAAATCAAAAGATTACCTAAATCAATTTAGTTTAAACTAATGTCTGAGCATCCATTCTTCAATCTGTGTTTTCTTTTTAACATTATTTGCATGTCTGTTTCCAACAGCCCCAAAATAGTAGCTATATATATTCTCCTTTGTAATGCTCATTCATTCATTCATTCATTCATTCATTCATTCATTCATGTGATTAATTTGTTTATGACCAGTTAGCTGAATACTTTAGAGAGCTGTTTGGTGTAGTGTTAAGGAACTAGACAAGAAACCAGAAAAACATGAGATTCAGTTCTGCCTTAGGTGCAAATTAAACCAGTCAAATGATTGTGGGCCATTCATTCTCTCTCAGCCCTTGGAAAGAGGTATTGGCAAAACACTTCAGGTAGTGATCCCCCGAGGAATAGAAGGAAATTTCCAATTAGTAATAAATTCTCAAAGAATAAGAAATTCTATAAGAATAAAATACAGCCCCCTCCCCTTGAATTGCTCATCCCTGGTTTTAGTCTGAGACAAGCTGATTATGCAAAGAATTGAAATAGACAGAAGCTGATCACCCAATTAAAAAGACAAAAACACCTATGCCCACACTTCCTACACCCCTAAGGGGCAACTACAAAAACCATATGCACAACAAAAAGAGAACTTACAAGTATAGAAAATAACAATTCCTCTAGACATGGAAGTACCAATCTCTCACACACACATACACACACACACAAACACACAAACCTCCTCCACACATTTAACATAAAGGGCTCAAACTCCTATAAAAACTGGACCAATGTACCATCCAATTGCTCCCACCAAGAACAAACCTCTTTTTTGTTAGGAAATACAGTAAATGGATCAAGCTCATTTCTACAGCAGCCTGCCTTTGTGTCTTATTTGTTTGAGTTTCTCCAGCTTCTGAGAAAGGGACCTGGAAAATTCTTTTTAACATGCTATCAAAAATCTTACCAAAAAGCTGCAAGGGACGTGTCCAGGCAAGTCTGCTTCAAAACCCCTCTCCCAAACATGTAAATATTTCCTCTTCCAGGTCTACAAAGCAAAGTGACTTAAGCCTATTAACCTTATCCTATACATTACCAATACTGAGATTAGTACAAAGAATCCACAACTATCAGATAGAAGAGAAAGAAAAAAATGACATCAACATTCTGCAGCAGTTTTGGGAAACAAATGAAAGTAGAACTAGTTTTCTAGTGAGGCCTGTCAAGTGTCTATTTTGCTATTTCAGACAAGGGCATTTTTTTATCACAAAGTTTTCAAAACTGTTCAAATTTACTGTACATATTTTGATGTTAATGCAACTAATATTTCCTATACTGCATGAAGACAATACTATTTACAGGTGTGACGTTTCCATAAATTGATTTGTTTTAATTAAATCTTAAGTTGGTTGCTTTTATACTGGTATTTTTATTCTTCAACTGCTGGCTTGCAATTTCAAATACTTAAGATTAGACCACAGGTGTCAAACTTGCCACATCACATGACGTGTCACGATGTATCATGACTCTTTTTGCTTGCCAGCAATGGGGTGGGCGCAGCTTTGGTATGATGAAACTGGCCCACGGGCTGGCAGTTTGACACCCCTGGATTAGACCATCTAAATAACATTGTCAGGTCTTCGTAGTCTACCCTTAATTAGAAAAATGGGACAAGGGTCATGAGATAAGGCAGACATCTACAAAAATGTATTCAGATCACTAGCTAAAACTCATTCAAGAAAAATATAAATGAGCAAGAAAAAATAGATGTTTATCAGTTCAGGATCTATAAAATCTGTGATGAAATAAATCTTAGTAACTTTATCCATGAGGGGCATCCAAAGTATTTGATTGGTAAAAAGATTGTTGTTACCTCAACAATTTGTGTTAACTGAACAAGTCATGTATTAGCTGATAAGAATAGAAGAAACTTTTGAAAATAAAGGAATGGAAGTAATTTAGGTGCTGGCTGATTCCAAACTGATACATTTGCTGAAAGCCTTTTGGGATTAATTTGAAGTTTAACCATGCTTGAAATCTTGCTGAGTGAGATTAATCCTTTCTGAAAGACATAATCAGAACTGTGCTCTTTTCCTTATCATCTATCTCTTGCTCTTCACCCATTTTGTTGTTTCTGCCACAAACAGGAAAGGGGGTATGTGTATGTTTATATACTCATGTGTTTCCATGTGACTGGTGTGGAAGGGACGCGGTGGCTCAGTGGGTTAGGACGCTGAGCTTGTTGATCAGAAGATCGGCAGTTTGGCGGGTCAAATCCCGAGTGCCGCGTAACAGAGTGAGCGCCTGTTACTCGTCCCAGCTTCTGCCAACCTAGCAGTTCGAAAGCACGTAAACAATGCAAGTAGAAAAATAGGGACCACTACGGTGGGAAGGTAACAGCGTTCCGTGCGCCTTTGGCATCTAGTCATGCCGGCCACATGACCACGGAGACGTCCTCGGACAAACGCTGGCTCTTCGGCTTTGAAAGGGAGATGAGCACTGGCCCCTAGAGTCGGAAACGACTAGCATGCATGTGCGGGGGAACCTTTACCTTTATTTAGTGTGGAAATAAGACCTTAGGATGATTCAATGATGTAATCATATTTGATTTATATAAGTATAGTATGACACATAAGTTTATTTCAAATTCCTTTATTGTGTATCTCTAGTAGGTAGCATACTTAAGAATGGAATTCTTGTACCAGCCTGTGCCTGATAGTGACTAATTGGTTGAAGAATTCATGGCCTGAGAGGAGGAATAATTCAGAGATACATTCTACCATACCTCTTTATCTCTCCCTTTTTCCACTGTCAGCTTGTGGAATAGTAGTTAGCTCAAGCCTACTGTCTTTCTAGTAATGATTTCACACCATGAAAAAAACCAGCATCTACCTTTGCGATGATTGATGTTTCTTTATCAATTGTAAAGCTATTTTGTTTGTATTTGGGATTTTTTGCTAATGGACATGCATGTTCAAGCTTTCTATGAGGAACATCCTATATTGGAACTATGTGACCTTGGAGCTCTTGCCTCTGAAGAACCAAGTGACTAACTATAATGTGCTATAAAATAATCATCTGGATTTTCTCCAGTTGTTGATGATTTAGGAGGGGACTTTTCCACCACAGCGTGTCACATAGTTTATCTAAATGAGAAGGATAATTTGTATATGGGGATAGGAATCAGTTAATGTTCTTGTCAAGTAATTTGTATTTGGTCAATGATCAGCACAATAAACAAAAAGTATTAATTTTATAAATTGTGTATCTTATTTTATAAACAATTAATTTGAATTGGCAGTCAATCTTTTGTCCAGAACCTTTTTCTTTATAGTACAACATCTGGCAGAGGTATGTGTATGTGTGTGTGTGTATGTGTGTGTGTGTGTATGTGTGTGTGAGAGAGAGAGAGAGAGAGAGAGAGAGAGAGACAGACAGACAGACAGACAGACAGACAGACAGACAGACAGACAGACAGACAGACAGACGTAAATCCAATTTTTATTCAGGAGGAGGAAATTCCTGGATTGGTCAGTCTTCTATTGGCAGGATGAAAGATCCAGATATTATGCACAACTTTTTTTTCTGCATATTAGGTTGAGTTGGGGTTTTTTTCCTTTTGCTTTAGGTCTGTTCTTTGTTTTTGTGAAAATTAATTTACAATAAATTCAGACTAGGCTTCCTTTGGGATAAATATTACAAGTCACAATGAACTTCTGAAGTTCCCTGATTCTAATACAGAGCCCTCCAGATCACCTGAGACTGTATCTAGCTTAAAGCAATGATATAAATAAATTTGGAGAGCACCAGTTAGAGAAGTCTGATTTATGAATACTTATGGATACTCACCTAGCAAAGATAACATGATGTTCATAGTCCAATAACTGCTTAAAAACCATCAACTAACCAAATGGGTTATATTCTGTTACATTCAATAATAAACAATAAAGTGGTTCCCATTTCAGCACTTTATATTACAGAAAAGAAGAAGAAAGGAAGTACTTTTTCACTTAGGCATTTCCCAAACCACCGACCCATTTCTAAAACTGTGCTTCTCAACCTGTGATATATGTACCAAGTATACAGAAGTAGACAAACTGGGCTTGACTTTCCTCCTCAAATCAGGCAGAAAATCCACAAGAGAAAGAGAGAGGGTTAGGGTTAGGATGAGAGAGGAACAAAGAGGAACAAGGTTCCCACCAAGGGTGCTTTGCCAAGGGGACTAATTATCTTGGAAGAAGAAGCTTCTCAAAGCCAAAGTAAAAATCCTAACCTAACTGTGGTGGCGTAGTGATTAGAATGAAGTACTGCAGGTTACTTCTGCTGACTTCTGGCTGCCAGCAGTTCGAGTCTCATTGGCTCAAGGTTAACTCAGCCTTCCATCCTTCCTAGGTCAGTAAAATGAGGACCCAAATTGTTGGGGGCAATATGCTGACTCTGTAAACCTCTTAAAGAGGGCTGTAAAGCACTATGAAGCTGTACATAAGTCTAAGTGCTGTTGCTATTTTACAATAGTGTGTTCTCTCTATTGTTATTTGAACGCAGTTATTGGTTTAGGTATATGGAAGACTATTCTCAAAGTGGCAAATACCACTTGAGCTCTAGTTAGCTTTAATTCAAAATAGTGTCATCAATATTGCTGCCCTTTTTATTACTTTAAACATATTGTAACCAATAAATGGAATAACAAAATGTCTGAAAAGATACATGCAACCTTCTAAAGAAAAAAATGTCTTTTGTTTCTGTCTTGGGGAAAGCAGTTTATTTGACAAAGTGTTTGGTAAGAGTTAAGATATGGAAGACTGAGAACCAATCCTCCAAAATTTTCAGGAAGTTTTATCTTTTAAAATAATGTTTAAAAAGGTAAAGGTTTCCCCCAACATGCGTGCTAGTCGTTTCTGATTCGAGGGGCCGGTGCTCATCTCCGTTTCAAAGCTGAAGAGCCAGCGCTTGTCCGAGGACACCTCCGTGGTCATGTGGCTGGCATGACTAGACGCCAAAGGCGCACGGAACACTGTTACCTTCCCACTGTAGTGGTCCCTATTTTTCTACTTGCATTTTTACGTGCTTTCGAACTGCTAGGTTGGCAGAAGCTGGGACGAGTAACAGGCGCTCACTGTTACGCGGCACTTGGGATTTGACCCGCCAAACTGCTGACCTTCTGATAATGTTACTGGATTTCAAAACCAATTAGCTCTACTCTATGAAGGACAATGAGCATTTTGAGGTTTCCTAAGCATCTTGGGTGCTTTTAGTTTAACAAATGAAAATAATGTATCTAGTACAAACTAACCCAAGGCCAAGCTGCCTGCAGACTACCTCAGCATCAGCATCATCCCACTGGTCATCACAGATAGTTCCCCATTGGCCAGCATGATAGATTTCAACTCTTCCTTCATAAGTCTGGCTGCCATCCACCAGCCGGATTGGAATAAGATCAGAGGCTGAAAATAAAAATATGAAGAGAAAAATCAGTTTTTATTACCAAATCATGGAACAGCTTAAAAAAATGCTATTCATTTCCTAGTAACATTTGAGTATTTCATTTCTCAATCCAATAACTATTAGATTAGGAAGCCCTAGTGGTGAGTGGTTAAAATGCAGTCTTGTAAACAAACTCTCTCCAGAGCCTGGAACTCAATCCTAATGGGGCTCAAGATTGACTCAGACTTCCATCCTTCCAGAGTTGGTAAAATGAAGACCCAGATTGTTGGGTCTTTGTAAACTGCCCAGAGAGTGCTATAAAGCACTCTGGGGCAGTATATAAGTCTAATTGCTATAGTTATTACTGCAATGATCCTAATTCCTGGTCTGTGCTGATCACATTTTAAATAAAATTATCTTGTCCAGTGTTCAATGCTGGCCAGGAATTAGAATGCAAAAGGGTTGGGATTGTGAAATGTAATGCTTCCAATTACCATGGCCAACGACAAGCCTAATTGAGAGGGAAAGGTTGGATTAGAATATGTAAGAACATTGTAACTTAGGCATTAGTGATACTGCCATGTCCCAAACTATTTTCATGCAATTCCTCTCCTCAAATGCAGACAGCTCTAATCTCTAATCGGACTGTTTTAATATAGTGGAATTCATTGCTAGCTACATCTAAGATTAAGCAAGATTTTAAAATGGCTAACAGGTAGGAAAAAACATCTGTCTACAGAACTCTATGTTTCTTTCATTCTAGCCCTCTTCAAGTGACCTTTTAAATCAACTCTATTAAAGGAGCCCTCTTAAAAAGAACAATGAAGCCTTTTTGAAATATGTTTTTCCAGTTCTACATACATTTAAAAAGAGCTTTTTAAAAAGAGCCTTTATAGCATAATTCTGTTAAAAAGGAAAGAAATACCAAAAAAGCCATAACATTTCTAATCTCTGTGCAGCTTCTGTACAAAAATATGATTCCACCTGGATATTTTAAATATTAACAATCAACTGGCAGTCAAAAAGTGTTCCATTTGGGACTTAGGAAGAAGTAAGGCATGCATTTTTGCAAAAGGTGACAAATTGCCACACCAGCAAGTATTTTTGGCCTACGCAAGTATATACATACATACCATATTACATGCCTTGACTATCAAGGCATCACTCTCAAATGATAGGCATGTCTTTCTAGCAGCTGCTCCGGTAACATGATCTCATACTTGAATCAGCTTCACAAGAATTCCACCTTTTATTGAATAATAGTGTGCAAATTCAGAATTCGATGGGAAATCCTACTTCTTTGTAAACTCTAGGTTTTGTTTCTAAGAGGTCCCATAGCATTCTGATTTGAACTTTTTTTCTTTAGACATCAAAAATAAAAACCTGTGCTAATCACAATTTGTTTTTCTTAGAGATATCCATGGGCAATTAGGAGGCTCATTGTGATCTACACTGATTCACTGTGCCTAAGCAATGTCAACTAGTGAGACATTTTTTCCCCTATGTCATGATAAACATGTGAGGGAGGAATGCAGGCAATCAAATATGTTGATGGACAATCAAACTCTTGACAGAAAGTAGAAA
Organism: Vipera berus; assembly: GCF_964194415.1. Lineage (NCBI taxonomy): Eukaryota > Metazoa > Chordata > Lepidosauria > Squamata > Viperidae > Vipera > Vipera berus. The sequence continues at coordinate 41,075,302 of NC_138209.1, read as the reverse complement.
GCACCAACGTATTTACACAATAGGAAGAGGAGTTTTTTTGGAAACAATAACAATAAAGTCTACAAAAGTACGCTGATGATACCCAGCTTTTTATTTCGACCCCAAACCACCCCAGTGATGCCCTCGACGTGATGTCCCGTTGCCTGGAAGCGGTTTGGGTCTGGATGGGGAGGAACAGACTTCAACTCAACCCCGACAAGACTGAGTGGCTGTGCATACCGGCATACCGGGATATTCAGAATATCCCATCTTTTTCTATGGGGGGTGAGCTATTACCCCCCGTAGATAGGGCTCGCAACTGGGAGTCCTCCTAGATTCACGGCTTACTTTGGAAGATCACATAGTGGCTGTGACTAGGGGGGCCTTCGCCCAGGTTTGCCTGGTGCGCCAGTTGCGGCCCTATCTAGACCGGGATGCCCTGCGTACGGTCACTCATGCGCTCGTGACCTCTCGTTTAGACTACTGCAACGCTCTCTACATGGGGCTGCCCTTGAAGACCACTCGGAGGCTCCAACTGGTACAGAATGCAGCCGCAAGAGTTGTGTTGGGAGTCTCCCGATACTCCCATGTTACACCTCTGCTCCGTGAGCTGCATTGGCTCCCAGTTGTCTTCCGGGTGAGGTTCAAGTTGCTGGTATTGACCTACAAAGCCCTACATGGCATGGGTCCGGAATACCTTGGGGAGCACCTGCGGCCGGCATCAACTTCCCTCCGCCCAATATGCTCCCACAGAGAGGGCCTCCTCAGGGTGCCACCGGTCAAGGAATGCCGACTGGTGGCCCCCAGGGGGAGGGTGTTCTCTGTGGGCGCGCCGGATTTATGGAACCGTCTTCCGGTTGAGCTCCGGATGGCGCCCGACCTTCGCTCCTTCCGGTGCGATCTAAAGACGTATCTCTTTGAACAAGCTGGCCTGGCCTGATGGGATGGGGTTGGGTTTTTATTACTTTTAAATGTGTTTTAACCTATTTTATAATTGTGGGCACTTTGTTTAATCTCTTTTAATTTTTGTATTTTGTCTTTTTAACATGTATTGCCCTGTTCACCGCCCTGAGTCCTTCGGGAGAAGGGCGGTATACAAATAAAATTAATAATAATAATAATAATAATAATAATAATAATAATAATAATAATAATAATAATAATAATAATAATAATAATAATAATAATAATAATAATAATAATAATAATAAAATTCTCCAGATGGGGGAAAACATTTGAAGTAAATAGCACACAAAACATAAAGCCCATTATTTTTTTAATAGAGTGGGCATTCAAAATCAAACTGAATACTGAAGTATAAAAATTACCAGAAGAGGAAGACTACTTTGAATTTCATAAAGACGACTACTCCCAAAGTAAATTTTCTTCTTATTCCTTAAAATGAAACTACTGCATTTTAGTATGGTGTACGTGCTGATGGTATCATTCAGAATTAACTTATTTTAGACTTTCTTGGTGTGGCATTTCCCCTAAATTACATAATTATTAACCCCAACATATCTAGAGGGTACCATACTCAAGAAGACTGATTTAAACATTATCAGTAATTTTCTACTATGTAATCGTCCATCACATCTTCCTGTATGATATTGCTATTTGCACAGTGTAAGACTAAATGATGTTTCTTGTTTCTTTTTTACCATGGGAAAAGCTACACGTGACAGCAGCTGCCATATTCTGGGAACACATTTGACCTTGCCAAATAGTTTTTTCACATAGCATGATGTTTTCTTCATTGCCATGGCAATGCACATTGCTCCAATGTACAGGAATAAGGCCTGATCCAGAAAATAGGACGTGCTTTGCTGTACCTCTCTCCCTATGGAAAGAACAACAAATATAGATCATGAAAAAGAAAACCAAGATAATTACAAACTCTTTGTTAGTACTTTATTCCACGCTAAATATTACATGTTTTTCCCTAATTCACAAAATATCACAGAAACATCAAGTAGCTATGGGACCACTGCAAGCCAAAGTACAGGTTCAAAGTGCAACTAAATTGTTTTCAGAATTTCACCAAACAGTAATTTCTTTAGTGAGTTCCAAAACTCCTTTTTAAACTAAGTTAGTGAATGAATACCTCTGTGAATACCATGGACAGCTGAGAGGACAATCAAATAGATTATTGAACAAACCAACCCATAGCTGTCACTCAAGGCACAAATGATTGGACTCAAATTATCCTACTTAGGGCACATTATGTGAAAACCTAGCTTTCTGGAGAAGGTTCTAATGAACAGAAAGATGGGAGAAAAGAAAAGACAACAACAAGGTGGATAAACCCAATAATGGTGGTGATGGGGTGCTGTTGTAATAGCTGAAGGACCAGGTTAGAAAGGACATTTATGTAGTTGCTAAAAGTCAACAATAACTTAATGTCATGTAAACATTAATACATTAGATATAAAATCCAATTATATATGGATTGTTGTCTGAAAATTCACGATAGATGTTATAAAGCAATGCAGAATCAGGTCAACCAAAACCATTTTTGGTTAACAGTATGGTAGTGATACAATGCATTAAATTATTAAGTCAACAGGAATCACTAAAAATTTCTAAAGTAGTCCCACGTTTTCTGCTGTATCTTGGAACTTAGACCCAAAATACTCATTCCACTGACTGAATGATATCGTAAAGCTGTGCCAACCACTTTAGGATCTTAAAATTCTCTTGCCTATATTTCTCAGATAAGCAGACAAAGCATATAAGGGAGCTGTCACCATTTTCTTTATCTCTTTATTCCTAACTTGTATGTAATATTTTATTTAATTATTTAGGAAATATTTATACACTTCTCCCTACATTACACCTTCAGACAGTTTTCATACTTCTCTGAACCTATCAAACATATCAATGTCTATTAAAAATGCATTGAAAGCACATAGAACAACACAATCTACAACTAATTGCTTCAGAGAATTATACAACAGCACTCATAACATGCATATAAGCACCTGCCCATTACAGCAGTTGTATACTTTTTGAAACTTGCTTTTTGGTAAGCATCTATATTATAGTAGGATAACAGTGTTTACCTTTTTTGTGCTACAAATTAATTCAGCTTTTAATGTTAAGTAATTGACTAAAATTTTGAATTATTGAATTATTCAAAAATAATGCTAGCTAAATATAAAAAATAAATTATGTGAGAAAAATTAATACATTTGCTACATAATTTAGGAACATTTGTAAATTAAACTAAAAGATGGTGTAACCAAACTGCTACAGTTTACAACCATAGTAGTCAAATTTCAATACCAAGGAAGTGTCTTCATAGAGATTGGATTTGGGCTGAGCTTGGCAAGTATTGATCCATCCTTTTTAAACAACAGCCCTTAAGAAGTCTGAACATATTTTGTTTAATATTACCTGTGAGATTTCTTGTTCTGTTCACTTTAAAGAATTACAATGTACTTTGGTCTTAAGATTTCTTATTCTCAAAGCACTGTACTACTTGATTGAAACAGACATTCTCCATACAGATAAGGCAAGAATTAACATTGTTTTAGAGATAACCAGTTTAGCTATATAAGACGCAAGCTACTAGTCAAGATCATAAAAGAAAAATTATAGAACTGTGTTTATACTATTTTGCTTTATTTTATCTCTGACTAGTAACATGAATTAAAATAGGATCTATATATGATCAGCCTTATCTATTCACTAAATTACAAGTTTCTTACATGGGAATCATATCCATGCAGAAAATGGCAAGTATATATTGCTGTGCATCAAACAGAACAACATATTTAATTTTGTACATATGGACCAAAAAGGATATTATGTTCTATTGAAGATTAATTTGTACAGGATTCATATTATTTCTTATACAGAAATTTGCATACTGTATATGGGAACTTAGCCATGCAGGCAAGACTGCAGCTTTTCCTTAATCCCTAAGATCCAAATAAGCATTTCAATATTTTTGCTTTAAGCATAATCTATTTTAAAGGGAACTAAAATCAGTGCAGTGTAAACAGAATGAAAAAGAAATGTGCCAACATGAAGGATCCAGAAAAAAAGAGGAAGGACATTTAAAAAAGGACTTGAAGATAATGTAAGCATTTATTTCATTAAAAGTTGAACTTCAAGTTACAATTTTTTAGTTTTCACTGCATCAAATCTATGCATCTCTGTAAGTCTTATCAGAACTGGGCTCCAAAAATCTGGAGTACTATTTGATGAAAACAAATAGACACAGAAAATACTAACTTCTTACTTTCATCTAGATAGATATCCCCTTGTCAAGAGGCAAAGTTTAAATCTTCAGGATTAAAATTTAAGCAGTTTATCCCCTTTACCAAAAGAAAAGAAAAGAAGATTAAAAACTATAAAGGAAGCTTTGAGTCATACTCATTACCTTTAGTAGAACTGCACAGACTAACCCTAAATAAAAAAAGTAACATCTTTTCAAATTAGCATTCTGTTTCACAAGAAATACTGAATCACATTTTAACCTTTCTTAGTAACAATAGTGTATAGCATATTACTTGTTAAAAGTACAGTTACGATTTTTAATGAATTTAAAGTAATCAATGTAATATTAGTCATTAACATTCTAGAAAAGAAGTAATCGGACGACTTCCGGTGGCGGCGCGGCGCCGAAGACAGCCTTCCCCGGCTGCCCGCGGCTCAGCTGTTTGTTTTTTCGCCCGAAACAGCGCCGATCAGCTGTTCGGGCGAAATTGAAGCCCCCTCCTCGGGAGAAGAGGAGGGGGTGAGGCCCCTGGTAGGGGTAGAGTTCTCCGGGGCCGCCTGAGCATGGAGCTTGGGCGGCTGAAGGATTGAACTCCCCCGAAGCCTGGGTTGCTCCCAGCTGGCCGGCGTCTCTGCTCTGAACTTTTTGGAGCAGAGCCAGGCGTCTGCGAACCATCCCTGCCTGAAGAAAGGACTATGATTTAAAGGAGCAGGCAGAGCGGTACAAGTGGAAAAGGTGAAGAGGATTATTTTACTATACTCTCTAGCTTGTTGGACTTTTTAAACTTTAAGTGAAAGTGCGTCATAATTGAGGACTAAAAGATGGCGGCGAAACCTCCCCCTAAAACTCTTCGGAGTGGTGGATCCTCGCCGGTGCAACAGTCATCACTACAGGCGTTGCACCCTTCTGAAGCGCTGACATCGAAGGACTTACGAGATGCTCTGGATAAACTTTTGGAATCAATCAATCAATCAATGAGTGATAAATTTGCACAGATGGAAAAGAAATTGGAGAAATTGGAGGAGAGAATGGAAGAGAGGATGGAACAGAAGCTCAGCGTGATGAAGGTAGACATTTTGTCTTCAGTGCATAAAGTGGCGGAATGTGTGGAAGAATTAGATGAAAAAATGGATGATTTGGCTCAAAGGAATGCTATATTAGAAGTAAAAGCACGGGAGAATGAAATTGCAAGAGACAAAGTGGAAAGGGAGGTAAGCCTAGCCCAATATTACCAGATGCAGTTTGCTGTCAGAATCAGAGGTTTAAAAGAGAACATTAAAGAAGATTTAAAGCAGCTGATCTCTGAGGCTCTTGAAGTGGCATTAAATCAGCCAGCATCTGAAATAAGAGCAGCTATGGATAAAGTGTTTCGGGTGAATTCATGGATTGCCAGACAGAGAAAGTTGCCTAGAGATGTGGTGGTTTACTTTGCAAAAAGAGAGATTAGAGATCAAGTTATACAAGCTGCCTATGATGCTAAAGTGGTGATTGCTGAACAAGAAGTCTTGGTTTTAAAAGAAATTCCTCCAAGGATTTTAAGGGGAAGGAAGGACTATACATTTCTCGTGCATGAGCTTAAGCAAAGAGATATAAGGTTCAGATGGGAGATTCCAGATGGGCTGATGGTGATGCATGAAGGTAAAAGGTATCGGCTGATTACTGTAAAGCAAGCGCGTGATTTCTACAATAATGTCTTAAAAGCAACCCCATTAACACTTCTGGAAGCTGGAAAGGGATCTGGAGAAGGAGAACATCAAGAGGATGAAACAGAGGAAAGTGGTGCTGGAGGAGATCAAGCTACAACTTCTTTGGATGATCCTAGAGAGCAAAGAGTAACGCGTGCTGCTTTAAAACGAGCAAAGAAAATAAAAGAACAAGATCAGCAAAAGTCTTCAGATTCTTCACAACGTACATATAGTCAAGCTGTGGGAGGAGCACGGCCTAAAGAAGTTAGTCCTATCAAAGCTGTGGTCCAAGAGCTTTTGGAGGATATGCATGGCAACTAAATTTCTAACCTGGAATGTTAATGGACTAAATTCACCGCAGAAGAGAAAGAAAGTTTTTCAATATTTAAAACAATTTAAGATAGATGTTATATGTTTGCAAGAAACGCATATTAGAGTTTTGGATCAAAAGCATTTATTGAACTCGAGACTGGGTACGCAATTTGTTGCCTCTGCAGAGAATAAGAAAAATGGAGTGGTTGTTTATATTAAAAGTGCCTTAACAGCAGACTTAATTGAAGCAGATAAGCATGGAAGATATGTTATGATTGAGCTGTTGTTAGAAGGTAAAAAGACGCTTCTAGTTGGATTATATGCACCTAACCAACAACAAGCTGATTTTTTTAGCTTACTCCATACAAAGCTTACCCAGTTGGATTATAAATCTTTTATTTTTATGGGAGACTGGAATGGTGTTTTGGATGTACAGTTGGACAAGGCTGGAGCTTTTAAGCGCATTCCAAGTCATGCTAGACTGCCTAAATCTTTTTTTGAAATGAAGGATGACCTGGAATTGCGAGATATTTGGCGTGAGAGACACTTGCAGGAGAAGGATTATACTTTTTATTCTGACAGACACCAATCTTTTTCGAGGATTGATTTTATTTTGTTGACTAATGATTTTTTTTTGAGAACTAAAAAGGTGAAGATTTGTGCAAGAACTATTTCTGACCACAGTCCAGTTTGGTTGGAGATTGATAAGGAGAAAAGAGACAGGCGCTCATGGCGCGTAAATGAGAATTTGTTTAGAAATCAGAGAAATGTGGAAGAATGCAAACAGCGGATGAAGGATTTTTTTGAGATTAATATGAATAAGGGTACCTCTATGGACATGGTTTGGGATGCTAGCAAGGCCTATATGAGAGGGGTGTTGATATATATGAATAATAGATATAGACGTGCAGTGGAAACTAGAAGGAAAGAACCGGAGAATGAAATAAAGGAAAAAGAAAAGGCTTTGATTTTGAACCCAGAGGATGTGAAGATCAAGGAGGCTATTAGACTGCTAAGAGGACAATTTGATAAATTAATGGCAGATCAAGTGGCAACCAATCTGCGGTTTGCTAGGCACAATACTTTTTGCAACGCTAATAAACCAGGCAGATGGTTAGCTTATAGACTGAGGAAAAAACAAAGGGCCTCTAATATAGATAAGATTGAGTATAAAGGAAGGGTTGTGTTTCAACAGAATCTTATTAAGGATGCTTTTGTGGATTTTTATTCGAAATTATATACTAAAGAGGAAATTAATGTAAAAGATATTGATATATATTTGGAGAATGCTAGCATCCCGGTTCTTACGCAAGTACAAAAAGAGGGGATTAATCAACTGATTACAGAAGAAGAAATTCTTACAGCAATTAAGGAGCTGAAGGTGGATAAAGCGCCAGGCACGGATGGCTTGACTGCGGCCTATTATAAAAATTTACAATTTGAGATGATAAAGCCGTTAAAGGAACTGTTTCAGACAATTCAGAGGGGGGGAAAGGTGCCACCGTCTTGGAGAACAGCTTTTATCTCTTTGATTCCGAAGGAAGACCAGGATGCTACTCAAGTTAAAAACTACAGACCGATATCGCTTTTAAATACAGATTATAAGATATTTGCTAAGGTTTTGGCTAATAGACTGATGAGGGTTCTGCAACAGGTGATTCATGGGGATCAAACGGGGTTTATTAGTGGCAGGCAAATGAAAAATAATGTGAGACATATAGTTGATGTGTTAGAGTTTTTGGAGAGGCACAACCAGATCTCTGCAGCGCTAATTTTTTTAGATGCTGAAAAGGCCTTTGATCAATTGAATTGGCAATTTTTGTTGAAAGTTTTAGATAAAATGGATTTTGGGGAAAATTTTTTACAGCCGATTAGGGCATTATATCAAAAACAAACTGCCCGAATCATAGTTAACAATAGCCTGACAGTAGCATGTAATATTGAGAAGGGCACAAGGCAAGGGTGTCCGTTATCGCCCTTGTTATTTGTGTTAACATTAGAGATACTATTGGTTAAGATTCGGAACTCGGAAAAAATTAAAGGGATAAAAGTTGGAGATCAGGACTATAGATTGAGAGCATTTGCAGATGATCTGGTTGTTACAGTGACCCAGCCAGAGAACTCTGTTGTGGACCTGATGGAGATAATAACACAATATGGGAAGGTTTCTGGATTTAAAGTAAATACACAGAAAACTAAAATTTTGGCTAGAAATATGACAGTTTCACAGAAGGCTCTCTTAGAAGGATTAACTGGATTTGAGATTGTTAAAAGGGTTAAATATCTGGGGGTGATTTTGTCGCCCTCTAATACAAAGCTATATAAAAATAATTATGAAAAACTATGGGGGAAAATTCAAAAGGAATTGGAGAGTTGGCAAAAATTGCAATTGTCTTTGCTGGGACGGATTGCAGCAGTGAAAATGAATGTACTGCCCAAATTTTTATTTTTGTTTCAAATGATACCGATTCTTAAGAAAGATTCTAATCTGGAGGAATGGCAGCGAGGTATCAATAAATTTGTGTGGGCAGGGAAAAAGCCACGAGTTAAACTTAAGATTATGCAGGATACTCGTGAGAGAGGTGGCCTTAAATTGCCTAATCTTAAATTATATTATGAAGCTGCTGCATTAGTAGGAATAAGCGATTGGATTAATTTGACGCAATTGAGGTTATTAAATCTTGAGGGCCATGATTTGTTGTTTGGCTGGCATGCATATTTGTTGTATGATAAGAAGGTAGATACTGTGTTTAGGATGCATATTTTAAGACAGGCATTGCTGAGAGTTTGGAAGAAGTATAGACATAAGCTAAGCAGCAAGATACCATTGTGGGCAATTCCAAAACACGCAATAGAAAATATACATGCTGGTTTCAAACATGATGTGACTACGTACAAGGAAATTTTAAGCCTGGAAAGGAATGTTTGGTGTTTGAAATCATATAGCCTCTTGCGAGAAGAGAAGGTTGTTCAATCTTGGTTTCAATATATTCAATTACAGGCCAGGTGGAAAGAAGACCAGAAAAATGGATTTACAATGACTGATGGAAACTTGATAAAGCAGATTAGAAATCAGGGGTCAGCACATATTAAACGGATATATCTTGCATTGATAGAGATTGACTCGGAAACAGAGCTTGTTAAGGATTGTATGATAAAATGGGCCCAAAATATCCAGGAAGTTATTACAATGGACACGTGGGAAAAGATTTGGGTGAGGAACGTAAAATTTACTCAAGCTCAAAATTTAAGAGAGAACTTTTACAAAATGTTTTATAGATGGCATCTAGATCCTAAAAAGCTTGCAAGTATGTATCCGAATTATCAGCCTAAGTGTTGGAGGTGTGGTGATGAAGATGCAACGTATTTTCACATATGGTGGACATGTAAGAAGGTTAAGGCTTTTTGGATAAAAGTCTGGTGGAATATGCAGAAGATTTTTAAACAGAGGATAAAGTTTTGTCCGCAACTTTTTTTGTTGGGAATAATTGCAGACGCTACAGTTGTGGACACCAAGCTGATGTTGAACTTAATTACGGCGGCAAGACTTTTGATAGGCCAATATTGGAAGAAAGAGGAACTGCCGACCATAGAAGAGTGGACTTTAAAGGTTTCCGACCTGGCAGAGATGGCGAAGATTTCGGCTTATTTGAAAGATCATTCGCAAGAACGCTATATTAGGGAATGGAGAAAATGGATTGAGTTTATCCAGAACAAGTATAGGGTTAAGAAGTTTTATGTAGCATTCGAATAAGTCTTCTTTCGTTTTTTTTTTCGTTTTTTTTATTCTAGTTTTTTATATATATTTAATATTGTTAAGGTGTGTCTTATCCTATATAAGCTAGAGAGTGATGGATTTTAGAATTTATAGTTGTTAGTATATGGTTGCTTATGGTTGTCTTTTTATATATATATACCTTGTATTTAGCTCTGGGAAGTCGGGGGGGGGAGGGGGGGTGGAGGGAGAGGGGGAGGGAGGTTGGGGGGAGGTAGGGGGGGAGCAGGGAGGGGGAAGGGGGGTTTCTTAAGGGAAAACTGTATTTTAAAACTTTTCAATAAAAAAAAAAAAAAGAAGTAATCAATTTATCCATTAATCCATTTATCTAATATAATGATGCAAGCCAGGGCTTTTTTTCTCATAGAATGCTCAGAACGGAGTTCCGGCACCTTTTTTGGATGGAACCTTGTAGGGTAGGGCAAGGCGAGTTGTATAACATGTGTGAGTTCCGGCACCTTTTTCTTTTACAAAAAAAGCACTGATGCAAGCTATGTTTCAGGCACTGTAGCAGATGAGAAATTTGGAAGTAACTGCCTTTGTATTTACAAATGATGTGGAAAAACTTCCAAAAATAGTGTTATTTAGTCAACATTAATTTACTTACCCAAGTTCAAGTTGTTGACATATCACTGAAGCATCAGCATTATCCCAGTGGTCACTGCAGATTGTTCCCCATAATCCATTTAGATATATTTCAACTGTGCCTTCAAACTCATTTCTGCCACCTTTAAGTCTTACTGATCCTGTTTAGTTTTGTCAAAAAAAAGTGAATTTATTTCAGAGATTATGGTAATATAGTCATTACAAACTATGAACAAAAATTATGCCACATTTAGAAAGAAAACAGCTTCTGTGTGGCATTTATTTTTCGAGTGATCTGAAAGAGACGTGTTGAACCAAAATATATAAATCAGACATGTCAAACACAAGGCCCGGGGGCCAGATCCGGCCCGCGAAGTGGTTTCATGTGGCCCGCGAAGCCATCCTGGACACAGTGAGGGAGTGGCCCTCACTGCCTTGGCCCTGGCCCAGAGACCCTCCTTGCCAGAGACCTTCAGATCTGTCCCACTCCTGCCCAGGCCCCAATAGGCACCCTTGATGCGAAAGATGTAGAGCTGGCCACGCCCACCCAGTAGGCCATACGCACTCTAGCCACACCCACCCAGTAGGCCACGCCCACCCAGGCCACACCCACCCAGCCCCCTGAGGGCAACCGCCATGCTGATGCGGCCCTCAATGAAATTGAGTTTGACACCCCTGATATAAATGATATAAGCATACCCTTGCTCTAGAATGGTTTATGTCACTTTTTGTTACAGTCAAACTTGGTTGCCTTTCTGGATCTGAGGTTTGTCATTAAAACTGCTTGGGCATCAAAAGTCAATCAGTTCATTCAGATTCTCCTAGACCAGGAGTGTCAAACTGCTGGCCCATGGGCCGGATGCATCATGGCGAAACCATGCCCACCCCATTGCCGGCAATGGGGGGAAAAAGGCGCGATACGTCGCGACACATCATGTGACATTGCAAGTTTGACACCCCTGTTCTAGACCATTTCAGCTTCTCTATCATTTCATTGTCATGCCATTGGGATGATATGAACATTACTTAAGGTATGTTTTATAATCAATCTATCCAATAGAAATATTTTAATACAACTGCAGTTAATGTGTCAATGTGTTCACTATGGACATTTTTTTTCCAAATTTGGGCAGCAGTAGAAAAGTTAGTACTATATTATCATTGTAGGCACTACCAAAAGATGACTATTGTTATTAAACTTGGCCTATTCCACAAATGGATACCAAAATGAGTAGGTCAATCAAATAATACTAATTTATTAGAAAGCAAACTGATGACACTCCTATTACCCTTCCATCTTATTTCTTTCATTCTTTTGAGCAGGTGTAGCACAGAGCAAAAACTCCAGAAGCATCCTAAAATACAGATGATGGTAAAGGCTTATTTTTCATTATTATATGTCAATTTCTAGTTTTTGTTCATTTAGCAGAATCTTTTAGAAAGGTAAAGCCAGCTGCAGGAAATAGACGAGACTGCCAAGGTTCTAAGATTACAAATATCTGACAGGCACAACACTACCACTCTTAGTGAATCTAAAAGATGTTTTTCCACGAGTCAACTGAACTGTCTTGTTTTTCTTTGAAGATGTTTCACTTCTCATCCAAGAAGCTTCTTCAGCTCTGACTGGATGGTGGGGAATGGAGCTGAAGAAGGTTCTTGGATGAGAAGAAGCTTCCAGTCAGATCTGAAGAAGCTTCTTGGATGAGAAGTGAAACGTCTTCAAAGAAAAGTTTTCTTGTGAAAAAAGCATCTTTGGGATAACTATGACCTGGATGACTGAGAATCTCCATAGACTCCTAGTGAATGCAATTACTTCCTAAAAGCTCAAAACATCCATTACAGTCACTTATACAAAAAAAACAGCATAACAAAATAACAACAGACAATACTTAATAAAATTAGTAAATGTCTTATGGACTAGTTTTTGCATAAATGAGGTTAACCATTATTGAGGTATGGACTTATTACAGAAAATGTATTGTTTGTAATCTAGCTATTTTATTGCTCCCAGTAGCTAGACTGAAGTTCAGAAGAGTGTAGACTAGGGATTTCAAGTAGTTACAGAGATATCCTTGATGGTATTTCTCTCTAGCCCGTTTAGTAACTGTTGTGATTAAGGCATACAGGTAAAGAAATATCAACTTCATAAAACTATTCCTTTCTTATAAACATTTCAAAAGTCTGTGTATGATTGCTTTGCCTCCATTTATTGTCATTAGATTTCAAGGAATTAGAAAACAGTTTATTTAACTTATTCATGACTCAAAAGTTATAGGAGTTTATTTCAAGCAAAACAATGTATTTATTCATGTCTGACCAAAAGCATATCACGTGAATTTATGGAATGTATAAATTCTTGGAATGAAGCAAACAAGTGCTTAAATTGTAAGATCTAGATTACTGAATAAACAATTGTCAAATATGGAAAGCTCCAAATACAGTACATACAAATAAGAAGTTCTTAATGTCAGTCTGACATTGTGGGATATTTTCTAAATTAATTAACATTTGTGTTTTTAAATATGCTTTTCTTGTCCAGTATAGGCAAGTGTTGTCCACCAATCTTATATGGAATGGGCATAAGTGAATATTATTTTTCAGAATACTGTATGGCAGATAAAATATGAATACCTCACCTTTAAAAGATTTAGCTGTATATATCAATTATCAATGTTAAAAATTATCAGAGTGAACTGAGAAAAAAGTTAAAGACACTTAGCCTTCTCCTCTTTTATGATAGCTACAAAATGGACACATATTGGCTAATGTCATTGTCCAGGACTCAGACTGTGACTCTGGAGAAGCTGCTCCAACTGAACCAATGAAATGTCAGACCCAGGAGACGCCAAGCCTTGAGTCAAACTGGCTGATCAAATACAGGCACTATTAGAACAGCTGAAGGAATCAGATTATGTTGTATGGGCTCCAAGCTCTCCTGTGAATACAATGGAGATCACAGCAAAGATGCTCAGTGCTGCTCAAGAGAGTAAATCTACAGCTGGCTGTAGCCTGCTTTAAGAGGCAGTCCCGATTCATGTTCTCAATTGGATTTTCTGATTTCCTGCTCTGGTATGTTGTTTCTGTGAATCATTCTCATGAAACTCTGACCTTGGATTGACTAAGAAACCTGAGTTAGCTCTCTGAATTTGGCATGGATTTTGACTACTTTTCTGTAGGCTTCTGTTGACAGCAAAACCACCCATGCAAGCTTTCTTTTCAAGAAATGTACATTTCTTCTCTTATCTATTATTTGCTCAACCTTGATTACATTGTTTTCCTCATGTAACAACTGTGTGTGAGAATGTGAGATCAGAAATGGGACAGCTAAAGTTTATCTGAGTATGGTTTTCATTAAGACCTTCCTATCCTTGGGCCATGATGTTGTCATAATTGGCACCAATAGATTTTTTTAATACCTGAAACATCAAGTATCTCACAGCTAGTACATTAGCTTTGTACATCAGCTAGTACATTCATTAGCTTTGTTTCTTTTTTTGAACCTTAACTAGCACTTTTCTGTCTTTTAAGACCTATACCCATCAATCTATCCATTAATTCTACTTAGCACAAAATGTACTAATTAGAGGTAGAAAGTCTTTCTAGAAGCAGCATGTTCTATAATTCAAAGATGGACCAATGTTGTATTTCCTTTATATAAAATATAGGCAAGATGTAGCCTTTCAGATGTTACTACGCAACTATTTTCATCATTAATGCTTGTTGTAATAGCTAGTACTGGTGTGAACTGATACGTGTTTTTTTTTTAAAAAAAGCCATGTTGACTATTGGAATTTGAAGAAAGATACAAATATGATAAAGTTGCAACAGAAAAAAAATTCCAGACTACTTTATTCTAGCCCTTAGGCTTTGCTTTGTACAGTGGATATTTAGAGATTATTTTAGGTCATTAGATTAAACCGAGTTGGCCAGCTCCTAACTATGCAAACAAGAAATTTCAGAATACTTTTTACTACATTCCCTTCCTAACTATGTAAAGAATGTAAGTAAGTCATACGCAATTGTGCATTCTATTCACAATTTGTGGATATGGTATCATCCCTTGATGCCATACTGAAAGTTAGGTGAATAGAACAATCCTTATCAAAATGTTAATTACTTTTCAGTTGATTTTCAGCTCCCTTTTACCTTGTTAAATGTATAGTTGTGGCAAATATACTCAGTTTTACAACTGTGCACTGGACTTGAAGAGGAAAAGGTACTTTTGCCTTGCCTGCAATTTCCTACACCCAAAATGACTTTTAGCTGGGACAGCTGCATGTTCCTTACACAAGGCACAGAGTAGTACATTCACAGCCCTGCCTGCTGCAATTTACACTTGCTTTCAACTCTTTAAAGTAATTGTACCTTCTGTAAAGAGTGTAAAGCATACTTCTAGATGTACAACCATTTCAAAGCAAAGAATCTATGTCTATGTGTAATATATTGACATGATTTACAAACATCAGATTTCAGAAGGATCAATGAAATTGATCAAACTGGTCAAAATTCTATATTTACCATTTATTTATATTCAGTGTTACCTGTGCATAAGGGATCATTTAACACTAGGACTCATCTCTATTTTCATGTTGATATTTTCTTTCGATATCCAATTTTTGGCAGACTGCTTCTATGATTTATTTCCTAGAAGCTAGTATTTCTTTGAATCTAGTAATGATCATGTCTAAACTAAGGACACTTCTCTTGTCATTGGAATGATTTCAAAATATGTAGCATCTATTTTCCAGAGGTAAAAAAAAGTCTGTAGTGGAGAGAGAATAATAAGGAAAATCTAGATTCTTATTCATGGTAGCTCACTGAGTGATATTACACCAGTTGCTCAGCCCAGCCTACCTCACTGGATTGTTCTGACTGAAAAGAAAAGGTAAAAAATATCATGTTCTTTGACAAATACATAACCTAGAAATAAAATGTCATTTGGAAGGAAATTTTAATAATAGTAGAAAAAAATGTTATTATTACTTACTCATATGATAGCTGTGAATGACCAAGCAATATAGCTTTGAGCTAATAACTGAAGTTACCAGATTTAAAATACTTGAAACTGCAAAGCTATCTCCCACACTTCCACTGCTATGTTGCCATTGCAGCATTATGTTCATTCTGCAACCACTGATTATAGAACACATGTGAACTCTATGAATATGTGAACACATACTGTATTCCTTAATTATATTATGTTTTATAAGCCAATACAATATGCATGCTTACTAAGCAGCAGTTGTGTTTGGAAAAAAAATACTGAAAAAGTGCTGGTGCAAATCAAAGCAAAATAAACCCTAGTCAAAATCCTACATAGGTTTGACTGAGTTTTACTTAACTGGTTAATATTCATACAAAATGGGGGGAAAACAGTGAAAAACAAAATGAAGAGAAACAAAATGCATGGGAGGGGACTGAAGTAGCTTAGGAAAGAAATGTCTTTTACTTGTCTCAGAATATTGGTATAAGAAATTGCTTTAATGTGTTTATGGAAAGAAATTGCTATAGAAGTTATTTCAAGAAACCATGATTCTATAAATCTGATTTGCATGTGTCTTTCTCTGGACTGCACCCAAACTGAAACTTGAAGTGATCAAGAGCCAATTCATGCAGTATATATTCAGCTTTGCAATAAGACCTCCTTTGGATCAATCCCAAATAGAAGCATCTGATGCCTTCTGTTACCTTTTGGAGAAGCTCTTATTACACTTTCCAATGCAAGCTGAAAGGGGAATTCAGACTAGCACAAATGAGATTTATTCTGTTAACATTAAGTGTTCTGGATGAGGCAAGATGAGATACTATATATAGGCAAGAGGAAGATGTACAAGAAGAAACTTGCAGCCAATTCTGATATTTTCTAAACATGCTGAAATCACTGGTGTTTATTTATTTATGATTTTCTCCATTCATTTCTTACACATTTCAATTATACCCTTATTTTAAATGGCATCTTTATAGTGTTAGCAGAAAATAATTTTGTGCATCAATGAGACTTCTTTGAAAGCACAACACATAGACAGACTCAACCATAATTTCAAGTGGGAAACTGAGCATCCTTTCCAAGGTAAAATAATAAAGACAAGATATAAATCACAAAAACTAGAAAATTCCTGGAAGCTTGACATTTAAAAAAAGCAGCCCTCAATGGACACATAGTAATAAACCACATTTACATACCACTCAAAAGAAAAAAGTCAAGAAGAAAACAACACAACCTCTCCAGTAGTCAACACCCAGATAACCAGGGATTAACACCAAATAAACAAGCAGAAAACAATGCCCTAATCAAGGAACTACCAAGGAGAAAATAACATCCCTACAAAAACTGGCAAGGCAAGCTACTATGTATAAACAGAGAGTAAACTGCATGCTAATAAGCACTCATAATGTTACCTAGTTGGATAGGTCTGCAAACAAACACAAGCTGAGAGAGCACCAAGGGCATCACAGCTTAACACTGACCATTTTCTTCCATTGGAAATGTGTTTGTAAAACATTAGAGGTAGGTGATATGAGACTAATAATCTTAGCATTTATTTATGATGTACAAAGGACTTAAAGGTTTACATCAAAATACATATGGAGGCACACCTTTCTTCAACCTGGTACAGAATAAAATGGTCACTTTTATTAAAAAATAAATGAGATGGCACTGAACACACTTCAGGTGACAAAATGAAGAGCTAGTCTATTTGCATTGAACTCTAAATGCTTAAAGAACTGGCTTTATATGCCAACAGATCACCAGCTGACCCTAGTAACTAAAACCAAATCACTTTTGTCTCTCCTGTTTGCTCATCCTCCCTCTGGTATCTTACTAGACCAGAAGTAATAAATAAACAAGCCTCAACAAGCAATAATTTCAGGGTTTGTTGGTGCTGTTGCAAGACCAAATGAAACCAGATGCTGCCAAGAAGGGTTTGGGTGAGTAAGCAAATAGTTAGCCACTTATATCTTTCAGACATTTCTTGATGCATGGAACCTCTTATAAAAGCCTCAATGTGGAATGGGCTTTTTAATCAACAAATTATTGATTAGGACCTAGAAGGCAAGTCTACAGTGTGGACACCATAAATGACATAGGTGGGCACAACTAGACATCTCGATCTTGAGCAGAAGGGATCTAACAAAACTGTTGGCCAAAGGAGGAAAGATTTTGGGGTTCTCCAAAATTATTTTTATCCCATCCCAGATCTACACTGTATATACATAATCTTTGGAAGAATTGGATTCAAACAAGAGATATACCTCTTGACCCTAGGTAATTAAACACTTTAAAAAAAAATGTGCCCCCCAATTCTAGTGACCAAATATAACTGGAGCAACTGGGAGGGAGGGGACAGAGGTGTTGATCACACTACTGGATGTGTATCTTCTTCCATTAGGCAGGAACCAACCAGCTCTCTGTTCTCTAGTTTGCATCTCGCGGCATGTTATAAAAAATCTAGCAGCCTTCTTGAAGGAAAGCAAGACTGATTCTAATCACTCCCTGGATAGAGAGTTACTTGAGACTGAGAGGAAACTTATTCTGTGAACACCTACTTTGGAATGTTCCATTGAAACTTTATAATTTATATGCAAAGTCACAAATGTGCACACATGGAAGTGGCATTGAAATATAAACTAGTCACTGACATATGAAATAGATAGTCAAGTATTGCAAATCAGAGGGCAACTCTACAGATAATGATAAAGCGAGTTCCAGATATCTCTCACTGGTATTTGACAAACCATCGTTTCTCCATCCCTAACGTACATAATCCATCAGCACAAAGGATACTTCAGAGTCTAAGAACAGAGCTTTTGTGTCTTTATATTCGGTCACTAGCCAACATACACATGATAGCCAGAGAGATTAAACAGAATCACATTCAAACACATACGGGAAATAGAAGCAAAAAATCTTTACAGTGAAGGAATTACTGTCCTATCCTGGAAATCTTTCCCTGCAGATTAAATTATTCTAACCCAGGTGTTCAGCAATGCGGACATAGGCAACTATTCTTCCACTACTAAGAGCATAATTCTGCTCCTGATAAAACTATTAATCCTGCAACATTTTACAGATGAAAAGGAGGACATTCCTATGGACTGCTGTAGCAAAGATCCGTTTTCTCCTCAAGGATCAGACTGGGGCTTTAAAACAGTCACGCACCGAGAGGATGTCCTCATTTAAAAGCTAAGTTTGCGTCTGTGTGATTTCTCTTGCTTTATTTCTAACTTTATTTCTTATAAAAGTCTGCCGAATGAATTGCAAGCGTTAACTGTAGGCGTCCTAACCCCGATAGGCACGGATCACGCCGCACGCTTTCAGATAAAATATATTCGGGAGAATATATCAGGTGTGGAACATCGCTTCGCCCGAGCGCCAAGTGACCCTTCAGCCGCCCGGACGCGTGCGGGCAAGGGCAGTTCACACGGGCGCCTTAATACCCGTTCCAATCCCGGCAAGAAATGACAGCCGGCGCGAAGATCCCCGCCTCACCTTGCCTGCAGTCACAGTAGCCCCAGTCAACCCTGCCGCGGTTGTTCCGGTAGAAGCACCAGGGCCTGCTCCTGCCGTCCGGGTTTCTGCAAAAGTTGCGTTGCCCGCGCAGCCCTTTGCCTTGCGGCGTCCGCTCCAGAAAAGTGGGCACCTCCGCCCAGGGCAAGCAACCTGCGCCGAACTCCGTCACGTTGACGAAGCGCCCGCCGTTTCTCGGGCAGCCGCCCCCGCCGGCGGGCTGCTGAGGCTGGCGCGGCGGCGGCTTTGGGGCCGGGCCCCGAGGAGCGGCCGAAATAGAAGACGGAGAAGCGAAGCGGCTGGCCGCCGAGCTGCCGACTTCGGAAAGCTGCCCGACCAGCAGGAGCGCCGCGGCCAGAAAGAGACGGGCGAAAGTCATGCTGCCAGCTGCGCGCGGTTCGCTCCATCGCCCCTCAGCTGCCGAGCCCGGCCGGGAAGGAGGAGGGCGGAGCCGCACCTCCCGCCGGGTGAACGCGCAGCTCCTCGCCCCCGCCTTCGCTCTCGCTCTCCCAGCTCGCAGCCCCCTCCCGCCGCCGCCTCCGCCGCCGCCTCCTTCCCGGCGCTCTTTCGACTCTTCGGCTCCGCTGCAGCCGGAAAGGAGGGGGCGCTTCGCTTTCAGCGCTCGGCGCTCTCCATCCTCCTAAGGCAGCTGCGCTTGAGGGGCGTAGGCAGCGCTCCCCCCACCAGGGCTTATGCGCCGGGCAAGCTGAGCCCCCCCAACTCGCGGCAGCGGCAGGGTGGGGTGTGGGGGGTGTCCTTTTTAATTCCGATTGTCCGGATTGTTTAGGACGGTTAAATTAACCGTGGGCAAGCCAGTCCGGTGAGCTCGGTTAACGTTTGCTTGCTTTCTTCCCCCCCCCCTCCCGTTCGTTCCGTTTTTCTCTTTCGCAGCCCAGCTCTTCGCAGATAACTCCGGACAGGTAGAAGAAATTCAGCCGGCACAGCCCAGCCACCCTTCTCTTAAAATCCTACATGGTCAGTGCTTTTTTTGTAAAAAGAAAAAGGTGCCGGAACTCACACATGTCATACAACCTGCCTTGCCTACCCTACAAAGTTCCATCCAAAAAAGGTGCCGGAACTCCATTCTGAGCGTTCTATGACAAAAAAAAGCCCTGTACATGGTTATTTATTTAGCGTATGGCTGGTCGCGCACAGAATTAAAAGCACTTCATATTTACAAGTTAGAACAGTTAAAACAATTTTATTTAAAAAAAGAAGCGATTATAAAACCTAAGAGGAAAACAGAAATAACATTTCAAAGTTTAATGTCGAGTTTGGAGATCTAGTCAGTAGCTGCCGTTGTTACGCAGAGGAAGTCCTTAAAATACATGGTTTGGAAATGCGTGGGGGTGGGGGTTGGTTGGTTAGTTGGTTACGGAGCGCACTTAGGGAAGAAGCAAACGCGTTGCAGGCGCTCAGGAACCAGGCTTCGTGAGTCCCGACAGCGGAGGAGAAACGAGGACTCTCCGGGCCCCCGCCGAAGCCCAGGGTGAAAGACAACAGACCCAGAACCTGAGCGGAGGATTTGCTTGGCCTCCGGGGCTACTACCTGGAGCCTCGAGAGCTTGGAATTGGAGCGATAGGGCGCCGCGAACCGACAGAAGCAGCGCGTTTCAATTCTCCAGAAGCTGCATTTTTGGCACACGGGTCTTCATCCTCTTCTGACCAGAGAGCTTATTACTGAGGGCGTCGGAACGCGCGCCAGTGTCTTTTTCGCGGCAACCGGCTAAACAGGGCTGCGGGGGTGTTTTGTTTTGTTTTGGTTTGGTTTTGATTTTTTGCGAACGGGAGCCCGAGTAGCGGTGCTCGTCGCTTACACTCCAAGGGAAGACGGGAGTTGCCGGCCGTTCATAAGAAACAGCCCCGACCCAGGATTTTGAAAGGAGAGCTGTTCTGCCTCCCGTCTTTCGGTGGCTTGCATTCGCAGACCTTGACTCCCAAAGTCAGGCAGTGAAGAATGTTGGAGGCACCTGTCTGGTGAATCAGGTTTAGTGTTCCCTGGGAACTCAGAACAAGGTTGATTCAGTAAAATGCGGGTACTGATGAAGTTGGGGAAATTCACACATCCCGTCTCCAGGAACTATATGAAATAGACACCTTGACCTAAGAGGAGTTAGGTGGCAAATCTACTACAATTAATGGAACAGTGCCACCTTTGCCCAAGGCCAGGGGTGGGGAACCTTGTCTCTTTTATGACTTGTGGACTTCAACTCCCACAAGTTGGAGTCCACAAATCATAAAAGAGCCAAGGTTCCCCACCACTGCCCAAGGCTGAATGGACAGAAAACAACTGGCCTGACATGGGCTGTCTGCACAAGTACTTTGGTCCTGCTTCTGTTTACTCTGTTTCCAGGTCACATGACTTTCCTCCGGGGTAATGGGTGACATACCTAATAGATTATCGCTTCGTTCTGGGCCCAGTGCTCTTCAACATCTTCATCAACGATTTGGATGAGGGGATAGATGGGGAACTCATCAAATTTGCAGATGACACCAAGCTGGCAGGAATAGCCAATACTCCAGAAGATAGGCTTAAGATACAGTAGGATCTGGACAGACTCGAACACTGGGCACTATCTAACAAAATGAAATTCAATGGTGAAAAAAGTAAGGTTCTACATTTAGGCAGGAAAAATCAAATGCACAGGTATAGTATAGGTGGTACCTTGCTCGATAGTAGTAACTGTGAGAGGGATCTCGGAGTCTTAGTAGACAATCACTTCAATATGAGCCAGCAGTGTGCTGCAGCTGCCAAAAAAGCCAACACAGTGCTAGGCTGCATTAACAGAGGGATAGAATCAAGATCAAGTGAAGTACTAATACCACTTTACAATGCCTTGGTAAGGCCACACCTGGAATACTGCATCCAGTTTTGGTCACCACGATGTAAAAAAGATGTCGAGACTCTAGAAAGAGTACAGAGAAGAGCAACAAAGATGATTGGGGGACTGGAGGCTAAAACATATAGGGAACGGTTGCTGGAATTGGGTATGTGTAGTTTAATGAAGAGAAGGGTGAGGGGTGACATGATAGCAGTGTTCCAATATCTCAGGGGCTGCCACAAAGAAGAGGGAGCCAAGCTATTCTCCAAAGCACCTGAAAGCAGGACAAGAAGCAATGGATGGAAACTAGTCAAGGAGAGAAGCAACCTAAAACTAAGGAGAAACTTCCTGACAGAACTAACCAGTGGAACAACCTGCCTCCAGAAGTGGTGAATGCTCCAACACTGGAAGTTTTTAAGAAGAGACTGGACAGCCATTTGTCTGAAATGGTATAGGGTTTCCTGCCTTAGCAGGGGGTTGGACTAGATGACCTCCAAGGTCCCTTCCAAATAATAATAATAATAATAATAATAATAATAATAATAATAATAATAATAATAATAATAATAATAATTATAATTATTATTATTATTATTATTATTATTATTATTATTATTATTATTATTATTATTATTATTATTTGGAAGGGACCTTGGAGGTCATCTAGTCCAACCCCCTGCTAAGGCAGGAAACCCTATACCATTTCAGACAAATGGCTGTCCAGTCTCTTCTTAAAAACTTCCAGTGTTGGAGCATTCACCACTTCTGGAGGCAGGTTGTTCCACTGGTTAGTTCTGTCAGGAAGTTTCTCCTTAGTTTTAGGTTGCTTCTCTCCTTGACTAGTTTCCATCCATTGCTTCTTGTCCTGCTTTCAGGTGCTTTGGAGAATTATTATTATTATTATTATTATTATTATTATTATTATTATTATTATTATTATTATTATTATTATTATTATTATTATTATTATTATTCGTAAGGCTATATTTTGAGGACCCAGCAGAATGAGGTTGCTTGGGCATGTTTATATTGTGTGTAGGTTGAAGTGGGGAAATTCCAAAGAGGTTTCATAGCTTTTGCTTTATTCATGGCTACTTTCACTGGACCAGTAATTACAAACTTTCAAAATGTTCATATATAGTTTTTTAATTATTTTTTCCATATAGGCAGTCCTTGTTTAGCAACTCACAGAGCACCAAAAACTCTGTATGTTATAGCTTTCACTTTTCCCAAGCAAAAATGTGCAAAACTGTTTGATAAACACACATGCTAACATTCATTTATGCAAAATTATAACTGATCCATAAAGCTGATATGAACCAAAAATACTACAGACATGAGGAAAACTTGCAATGTATACAAAGTATGTATATTAAATTTACAATGGGAAAGCTTTTACTGAATTTGTTTTTGCAGATACATGTAGGCAAAACATTTTCCTTTTGGGCTTGGTGAGCACACTTGTTTTCAAATACTTGAAACAACCGTGCTGAGCACACTTGGAATATTGCATTCAGTTTTGATATAAAAAAGAAGTTGATATTCTAGAAAGTGTGCAGAGAAGAGCAATGAAGATGATTAGGGATCCGGAGACTAAAACATTTGAAGAATGGTTGCAGGAACTGGGACTCTAGTTTAATGAAAAGAAAGAATAGGGGTGACATAATAGTGTTCCAATATCTGAGGGCCTGCCACAAAGAAGGGGTCAACCTATTCTCCAAAGCCCCTTAAAGGTAGGACAAGGAAACATCAAAGAGATAACCAACCCTAGAACTAAGGAGAAATTTCCTGGCAGAACAATTCATCAGTGGAATGACTTGCCTCCAGAAGTCACGGGTGCTCCAATACTGGAGGTTTTTAAGAAGAAATTGGACAATCATTTGTTCAATCTTGAGCAGGGGTTTGTTTGGTTTAGAAGACCTCCAAGATCCCTTCCAACACCTGTATACTGTCAAATAATTATGTGTATTGTATGTTAGTGTCTGGGTTAAATGGAAGAAAGTTTACTATTAACTGAGCATTGCCAATTGCCACAGAACATATTAAATATTCAAATGGTTAAAAACTGAAAAATGAACTATCGTTGTAATTTTAAGATATATTGATTGTTCAATTTTTCTTATTTTCCAAGTAATCTCTCTTTTGTTATCAAATTGCGGACTCCTAACAAAGGCCACATAGCTCTGAGTAAAGCCAGTGTCAATGAACAGGATGTACTTCTCACAGTTCTTTTTTAAATTTGAGACTGTAATCTTTATTTATTTCAGACAATTCAGTCTTTCATTTAGTGAAGATTTCATGTTCCTTTCAAAGAAGCTTCAAAAGTCAGTTGACATAAATGGAACTTCTTCAGCATTTGCAAGCTACCACCATCCACAAAAAGGGAATTTTCACAACTTGCATGCCACTTTTATGTAGATGTTTTAAGCTGTTCATGTTCATTCAGATACTCTTTCAAAGCTGTCCATTCCATCTCCTTTTATTTTTTTAGTATAAAGAACCAAGAAAGAATTGTAATAGGTCATCACCATCTTGTGGTCTGAACGGAGCATTGCAGTTCCACCCCCACTTTTGAATATTTGCAGTCTTAGTGGTTTTAGTATTTTTTCTTTTTATAAAATAAAAATTGATGTTTTAAATCAC
Source organism: Vipera berus (assembly GCF_964194415.1). Classification (NCBI taxonomy): domain Eukaryota; kingdom Metazoa; phylum Chordata; class Lepidosauria; order Squamata; family Viperidae; genus Vipera; species Vipera berus. Next base: position 41,050,767 of record NC_138209.1, on the reverse strand, counting down.
TGAGATTGCTTTATATATTAATTTTCATTTTCTAAATGTTTATCCTTTTACCTACCAGAAGGGAGGTACAAATTGTGGGAGCCCTCTGTCTCTAACAGACAGAAATAAGAAAAAAGATGACAGATGAAACACCTCCTGGTAGTAAACAGGCAAGGCTAGAGCCATAAACCCAGAGACCTCTGGGAGAAGAGATACAGCCTTTCTTATTACACTTGTCATAAAACAAATTTCCATCCTGATCAATGTCAGTGTCTTTTTTAATAATAATTTTATTAAGCATTACAATCAAAAAGCTAAAAATAATGCTAATTAAAAAAGAAAAAGTGTAAAAGAAAAATAGAAAGAAAACAAGCAATACAATAAATAAAAAAGGAAAATGACTTCCCCCTTCATCGCAACAAGTATAAACAATTGTAGTAACATATTACCTTTGCTTAAAATGAACAAATGATCTCTTCTTCCCATATCTTTTATCTATAAACAAATCTTCGAAACTTCATTGTTCAATCTTGATCAGCAAAAGACCATTAAGAGTTACCAGAGATATTTCTATATTCACCTTGATCAAATAAACCAACTTCATATTGTTTTACTTTTAAACATTTTGATCTTTTATCCTTTCAAATAACATTGTAGAACAGACATGTCAAACACAAGGCTCGGGGGCCAGATCCGGCCCGCAAAGTGGTTTCATGCGGCCCGCGAAGCCCTCCTGGAAACAGTGAGGGAACCGCCCCCACTGCCTTGGCCCTGGCCCAGAGACCCTCCTTCTGCCAGAGACCCTCAGATCTGTCCCACTCCTGCCCAGGCCCCCATAGGCACCCTTGATGCGAACAATGTAGAGCTGGCCACGCCCACCCAGTAGGCCACACCCACCCTGGCCATACCCACCCGGCCCCCTGAGGGCAACCGCAATGCTGATGTGGCCCTCAGTGAAATTGAGTTTGACACCCCTGTTCTAGAACTTAATTTTTTATTTGTTTCTTTTTACAAAATTCTTCAAAACTTTAAGAAATCTCTTTTACAAACTTGGTTTCAGTATGGGCAGTTGCAAGCAAGATGGAAAGAAGATCAGAAAGTTGGTATTTCAATAACTGATGGAAATTTGGTAAAACAAAGTCAAACATTTGGAGTTTTATGAAGAAGAATTTTGAAAATATGGAGGTTGGGCAGAGTTTTATAAATGGTTTAAACGCAATCTATTCTGAGCAAAAAGCAAAAATCATAGTTAATAATGTGGTGTCAGAGGAAATTAGAATTGAAAAGGGTACCAGGCAAGGGTGCCCGCTCTCCCCTCTGTTGTTTATTACGGTTCTGGAAGTCTTGCTGAATATGATAAGGAAAGAGGAAAGTGTGAAAGGGATTGTAGTGGGCTCGAAACAATATAAGCTAAAAGCCTTTGCTGATGATTAGGTGTTAACATTACAAGATCCAGAGACCAGTGCAATTAAAGCACTGGAAATAATACAAGAGTTCGGACATGTTGCAGGTTTTAAATTGAATAAGAGTAAAACCAAAGTTTTAGGGAAAAACCTGTCATTAGAGGAAAAAAATAAGTTACAGGAAGCCACTGGTTTGATGTTTGCAAAAAAGGTGAAGTATCTGGGTGTAAATATGATGGCAAAAAATTTGAATTTGTATAAAGATAATTATGACAAAATGTGGAATGAAATTAAGAGAGATCTAGATATCTGGACAAATTTGAAATTGTCTTTGATGGGCCGAATCTCAGTTGTTAAGATTGCCAAAAATGTTGTTTCTATTTCAAGTACTTCCAATTATTGAAAAGTTGAATTGTTTTAAAGAATGGCAAAAGGTATTATCGAAATTTATCTGGCAGGGGAAAAAACCTAGAATTAAGTTCAAGTTATTAACAGATTCAAAAGATAGAGGGGGCTTCTCCCTGCCAGATTTGAAACTTTATTTTGAAGCTGCTGCTTTTTGCTGGTTGAGAGATTGGTTTGTGTTAGAGAATACAGATGTATTAGATTTGGAAGGTTTTGACAATGTATTTGGATGGCATGCATATTTATGGTACGATAAGATAAAGGTCCACAAAGGCTTTAAAAATCATATAATTAGAAAGTCATTGATTAATGTGTGGATGAGATATAAAGACCTGTTGGAAAGTAAAACACCCAGGTGGATTTCGCCACTAGAGGCTAAGACTCAGAAAAGGTCAAATATGGAAACCAAGTGGCTGAAATATAAGGATATATTGATACAAGAAGGAGACCAATTTAAGATAAAAACATATGAGCAGTTGAAAGATAATGTTGATGATTGGTTTCAATATTACCAAATGAATGAAGTGTATAAAATGGATAAAAAAGAGGTTTTCAAATAGAGAAATCCAAATTGGAAACGTTACTGATAGATACAAAATTAAAGAATCTTTCCAAGATGTATAATTTATTGCTGGAGTGGCACACAGAAGATGAACAAGTGAAATCAGTGATGATCGATTGGGGTAATGATGTGGGGCATAACATTATGATGGAGGACTGGGAGAGGATGTGGGAAAGGGTATTAAGTTCACAGCATGTAATGTTTTGAAAGAAAATATGATGAAGATGATGTATAGGTGGTATTTAACACCGGTTAAACTTGCTAAAATTTATCATACATATGATAATAAATGCTGGAAATGTAAAGCTGTAGAAGGAACCTTTTACCACATGTGGTGGACTTGCCCCATAGTAAAAGACTTCTGGGAAAAGATTTATAATGAATTAAAGAAAGTTTTGAAAAATACATTTATTAAGAAACCAGAAGCCTTCTTATTGGGTATAGTCAGAAAAGAAATTCCCAAAAAAGATGTTACTTTCTTTCTGTATGGCACAACAGCAGCGAGAATTTGGATAGCTAAGAATTGGAAGACACAAGAAATACCAACGGTGGAAGAATGGCAGATGAAAATGATGGACTATATGGAACTCGCTGAACTGACAGGGAAAATCCGTGACCAGGGAGAAGAGTCGGTGGAAGAAGATTGGAAAAAATTCAAGGATTATTTGAAGAAATATTGCTATACTCTGTGGGCGCTCCGGCATTATGGAACCAACTGCCGGTAGAGCTCCGGACGGCATCAGACCTCCGAACTTTCCGTCGTGGCCTGAAGACCCACCTATTTGAAATGGCTGGTCTGGCCTGACGGGGGATTATGGGTTTTAATTTGTTGTTTTAGATTTGTATTACTGTTTTAATTGGGCATGGGTTTAATCTTTTTTAATTTTTGTATTGTCTTTTTTATATATGCCCTGTGAACCGCCCTGAGTCCCTACCAAGGAGAAGGGCGGTATACAAATTAAATAAAACTTAAACTTAAATAAACTATACCAACTAGTTTGAAATGGACTTGGAGGTGTTTATAGGTTGTAGTTTTAGAATTTAAAGTTTAGTATTAAGGATATTATGAAATAATGATTGTTAAATGATAAGAAATTAAATATAGGTAGATATTAAATATAATTTAAAATTATGACTCTTTATTAGACACAGTTATTTAGTGCAAAGGAATAAAAGAAATATTAATTTTGGAAGCCTTCTGGATTCCTTTCCACCACTCTCCACTATGAGTTGCTTTTTCTTTTTCCCCAGCAACACTAGATGTACACGTCAGCCTGCGATGAAAATTACTGAAAGAGACCAGATCTTGTGTTTGCAATCCCTAACCAGAGGATATATAGTAACTTCAAAGTTACAATTACAATTGTGCAATCCTAAACATGTTTATACTGGTTTAAATCCTAGTAAGATAAGGTAGGAATGGAATCTTGTTACACTGCAACCCTAGATATTAATCAGAGAATACGCTCCAGGAAACATAATGGAACTTTCTCCTAAGTAGATAAACAAGATATTAACAATAATACTATGTATGTTTGTTTTCAAAGAATTTTGAACTTTATATGCTCTGGTAAGAAAAATTATATCTGGTTATTTTTAAGAGAAGAAAATTAAACCATTTTCATGTCTTTTATTTATGGCAAGATATACTTGGGGGTTAGTGTTTATTTGTACCAAAAATAATTCAGTGCAGATTTGTTAGGAAAAATGTATTGAGTTCACATTTTCTATTGTCATGAACTGGGGAGGGGGAGGGGCAGGGAAAATGCCTTCTATGAAACATGAGTAAAATTAGAAAGCAAGATTCTTCCATGGCCAGTAAGAGACCCATAGCATCACACAGCTTTTTTACATAGTCCTAATATAGAAGAATTCCACATAAAATCTCTCATTCATTGGTTCAGAAAAAATATGTATTGGAAAATGTGAGTATGAAGAAGGGATTCAATCACTGCAATTGTGTTTCCACCTTATTCAATTACAGCAAAGACCCCAGAGATGTAGTTTGAGATGAACATTCTCCATATGGTGTTTCAACAGCAACAGTGATACATTTGTTATGGAGGAAGGATTAAACCATAGAATGGTATGTTAAAAACATGAACTTTGAAAAATCACATTACAATGTTTGAGATTTTGATCTCAATGGTCTCACAAACAGGAGCATGAATCTATGTCGTTGACAGATGATTATATTTTTCCTCAGCAATTTCTTGTGCCTCCTAACACTGGTTCTTGAAGACATTTTGGAAGAGTAAGGGCATGGGTAAGAGAATGACAGAATATGTTTTTTGATACTTTGGGGGCTCCACTGAATTTTTTTTTTTTTGGTGAAGAAACAGTAACACAGTAGATGGGACAATGATACAGAATGGCCAGTACAAAATCACTCAGATGGGCTTGGTCAGGACTGTCAGGAATATTCTAGTTAGGGAGAGGTTTTTTATTTTATAATCTATGTTAAGCTTGCAATAGGGCTTACAGTATCTTGAAAGGGCAGAAAACCCTGTTGCAAATTTTCAGGATGTCTACAAAAAGGTGACTGGGATTTTGCATGTATCCCTTGTAACCACAGCTTCTCAATCTTTGAGTTGGTCCAAACTTAGTTACAGTAGGAGTTGACCAGTGAAGTCTCCAAAACCTGGATGATTAGAAAAGTGTTCTTTCATGGTAGTGGCATTTCAACTTTTTGAAGACAGTCTTGAGATAAATTTTGTCCTATTCAGTAAGCCAAATGCATTGGAATCGAAAAAAGAAAGGGCAACTTGCACTAAGTACAGTACTTAAAACCAGTATGAAGTTTAATTTTTCACATAACAGGAATATCAAGCATTTACTAATAGATATGTAATCAGACACTTATGTATCTGGCTATTGCTGATATCACTGTTTTTCATATTTTATTTTACTTTAAATGCTATTGCTTTTGCTATATCATCAGCTTTTATGTAAAAGATGCATTTTCACCTTAGAAAAGCTGTTCTATACTTGCTAAAATATTAATAATTTTATAGTATTTGCTTAAAACACATACTGCTAATCTTCATTGGAATTTCTGATTAAAAGGCATTCTTACATTACTTCTCTTTGTAGTTTAAATAACGTTATGCAGTTATTAAGAGCTGATTCTGCAGTAACTTAAGATTGGTACTTATAAAAATATTATAGTTAAATATTAGTTGAACTGAAGGTACGTATTTTTACAGAAAAGTGAAATATGATCAGTTACCCAAAAATGCCTATTTTTGTAATCAGTTTGAAATTTAAGATTAAGAGATTAAAAATAACAATGAAAGCAATGATCCATCTCACTTAAGTAAAAATAAAAATTGCTAGCTTTTGTTGGTTATTCCCCTATTGCTTGTTTGAAATTCCACATTATTAAAATACAGTTTTTCTGCAGACACTCATATAAAACGCTACTATAAAACTATGGCAAATATTTAAAGTGTATAGAAATAGTTGAACATAGATATAGACTTAAAGATATGCACTGTATTAAATAAATCTACATAGGTTCCGTTTGAAGGAAATGGGTTGGATTACTTACTTGTATATGTATTGCCATGAGTATAATCACATCCTCTTTCTGTTAATTAATGACAGCATTCACTACTGTCATTTGTCTCAGTGTCTAGTCTTTAAGTTAGAAATTTCTCTCACCCTTTGAAATGCAGTAACTCTGCTTTTCCAGGTTAAGACACCCAGATGTTTTCCAACAGCACAAGATGCTGATAAAGGGAAAGACTAACCACATCAGATAGGAAAGAAGGGGTACTGATATACTTACCAAGGAGGAGAACACAGTACAGCATCAAGATGATAGAACAGAACTAACACTCTAAACACCTAAATTTATGATACCAATACTTTCTGCTTACACAAAAGGGAAATGGTTGGTTCTTTAAACTACTATTGAAAATAGTGGAGATTATATACTAGTTCTGAAATTTGGTGTATCTTTGGTTTAGCCTTAGACCATTTACATATAAATTGTCAACTGCCGCATCAAATTCATTGGAGTTAATTTTTGAAGACTCTTCTTCTAAATAGGATTTTCAGACAGAAAAGGAAGACATACCCTTTTTTGTCTCCATGTCCTCTCTCTGGCAGACATAGCCTTAAAATTAAATACCAGTATTGCCTGGCTTTTCGAGAATCTAACAAGATTACTGAATAGCTTTTCTCCAACATGCAGTGCTTCCCTAATAAGTGCTAACGTTAAGTTAACAAATTCAGTGCTCTGATCTTAATTGATTGATTAGTACCCTCCTGTCTTGCACTGCCATCAGATTTTGAAAACACCTTAATTGGTTAAAGGCTTAATTGGTTAAAGGCTTTTCATTAACCAGCATGCTAGGCAATCAGTTGGCACTAGCCCATTCCTCTGAGTGTATGCTTCATTGTGTGCCTGTTTACTCACTTGTAATCCATTCCTCCCCAATGAATGTAACAAATATTAATAGCACAATAAGCATGCCCTCCTTTCTGATTGTCAGTGTCCTTCTTTGGACACTGGAAACCCTGCTTATAAAGTATTTTCTTGTATTATCCCTTTAAAGTTATTAATCCTTCTAAGAAATAGCTCTTTTATTCTACAGAAATTTGGCTAGAAATTTGGGTTTGGCTAGTCTAGAGGAAAAAAAGGAGTAGGGGGGACATGCTAGTATTTGAGAAATTGCCACAAAGAGTAGGGGGTCAATTTATTTTCCAAAGCATCAGAAGGCAGGACAAGAAAGAATGGGTGAAAACTATGTCACTGCACGTTTTTTTTTGTTCGTCAGAAAAGTTCATTTCTAACTGTACATTTCCCCTGCTCTCTGCACCTGTTGTGATAGCTTATCTGGTAACCATAGTGAATCCCATATGACTAGTTATGTTATGGTTTCAGTCTGTTTAGTGCACATGTCTAGAAAAGGTTCCCACAGTTATTTCTTTATTGTGTTTCACTTTGCTGTTACTGTCTGTTATGTTAGGATGTAGTTAGCTAGCTCTCTTTATAATATATATTTAGTTTTTATATTTTTGTAATTAAAAGGTATTTAGTAAGATTATGCGTCGTGTTTTATTGCCTTCCTGCATGCACATCATGCATTCTCTGAAGCACGGTCCTTCGCCCTCTACAAAGGTGATTTTTACCTTGACATTTTGGTAGCAGAGGATGGTTTGATTTATGTTTTTAGAGATGCATGTTTCTGCGGCTGTTATCAGTTAGTTAGTGCTAGCGAGGCAGCGGTGATTAACTGCTGAAACATGTCAGGAAGGAAGCCACGGCTGAAAAGGAGTCTGTTTGTTGGGCGTCTCCCTTCAACTTTAAGAACTCCGATAGCTTCAGCCACACGCCTTGGAGAAGACGCACCTGCTCCTGTCGACGATGCAAGGTCAGTCACTCCTTTTTCTACTTTTCCAAGCTCCCTGGCAGCTGCTTTTGAAAATGTTCACACTCCAGGGGCTCAAGATGCATTTCAAAGGCTTGGAGCGAAACCTAAAGTTCAGCCGAAGAAAATTCCTTCTGCTCCTTCAAGCCCCAAGCAAACTATGCGAGATAGGGCTATGCAAGGCTACTGTGAACAAATTGGGGTTTTTGAAAAGCGTTTGCAGCAGGCAAAGGAATATGTGTCAATGGTTCAGCAATATGGGAGGTGTTATGAGCAAGAACCGGCCATATTGCCACACCCACAAGGAGAAGCCATATTGCCTCCTTCTTCCCCAAAGCCAAAGTCACGCCCATCATTGAGTGTCATGCAAGACGAATGGGAACCGGAGGCTCCTATGTCACATGATTATGGGCTGTCCCAAAGGCCATACAGAGCCACAGTGATGCCTGAAGCAAATGTTATAGCACCATCTACTGGTGAAGCTGCATTAAGACATGAATTGGAGCTCTCACTCTCGCAACTGTCCATGGAGGAGTCTTTGCTCAGAGATGCAAGGTTTCTGCCGTTATCTGAGGCTCCAGCCCCTGATGGTGCTAGGATTCCTGTTACTATTGCTTCTCCTGTTAATATTGCTTCTATGCAAGTCCCTCTACCTGGCAGAACACAGCCATATTTAACCCACATGCAATTGCCACCAGGTTCTTATATGCGAAGGCCAGTGTCATCTGCAGGTTATGCTAATGCACCAGCCCCAGCGCCAGCGCCTCCTGCTGGCCAGGGTAGAATAGCAGCTCAAAGACAGTCACAGCCAGCACCAAGACTACCGGCAGCTTCAATGCAACTGCCGCATGTCCAGGCACAGACGCCACTGGTGCCCCCTGCAGGTTATGGTCGGATTGCACAACCTGCACAGCCAGTACCTCAATGGTATATTCCTCATCAAACACCTTCCATTGTACCACTGGCTGGTGATTCAAAATTAAAGAAGTCAGGACAGAATTACAGGGCATGGGTCAGTGAGGTTGGACTTTTGTTACGCAGAGAAGGTACTCACATGATGGTGTTTAATCCTCCTGCCCAGCCATGGACTCCTGACATATGGGACTTGGATACTAGAGCATGCACAACATTATTGATGTCAATGGACACTGAATTGCAGCTCACGTTTTCACAAGATGCAACTGCCCAACATATTTGGACTCAGTTAGAGACATGTTATCGGCCTACATCAATTGAGTCTACATGTTTACTTTTGTCTGAGTTCCATGGTTCCAGATTAAAACCTGGTGAACATATTGGAGCACATTTGACTAAAATGAAAGGTATTAGAAAAGAACTGGGTGAAAAAGGCTATCCTATTGATGATTTTCAAATGATCAGCATTATCATCAATTCTTTGAATCATGAGTGGAAAGATGCTATTTCCAAGATCAATCAAGTGCCTATTGCTCAACGCACAGTGGATCATGTATGCAGAATTTTAGCCGAAGAAGAGGCACTTATGCAAGCTGCACCACATTTAAGGGAACCACCTGCATCAAGAGCTTCAGCGAGGCGTGCCTTCCGTAGAAGGACCTACGTTCCAAGGATGCCAAGATGCTACATCTGCAATCGTGTGGGACATGCCACCCGGGATTGTCCCCAACGAGTTCCAGCACCCGTCACATACCAGCCCAGAGGAACAGATTCCAGAGGAGGCAGAGGTAGAGGCGGACGACAAGGTCGTGGTCGTGGTTCCAAGCGTGATCCACAAGCTCCACTTGTCACATTGGTTGTGACCAACGATCCACAGCCTCAACCAGAGTATGACAGACGACTTCTTTGGACTTTGGACAGCGGAGCAGCATTACATGTTACCTACAGAAAAGAGCTTTACACAGAGATGCACGAGCTTGAACCTGAACTTCATGAACTTTACTCTTTTTCCAATCATCCTGTTCAGGTCATGGGAAAAGGAACTGTTTATATTGAAGAGCTTGGTGCTCTCATTCCAGATGTTTACTATGTTCCATCTGCCAGTAGTAATTTGCTTAGTCAGAGTCATTTGTCTAGGTTTTCTCATTTTCAGGTCCACCATCTTGAAAAAGCAAGTTATATAGTCAAAGACGGAGATATTGTTGCTGAAACCATGTTGATTGGTGGTGTTTATTACTTAAAACCCAAGCCTAAGCAGCAAGAGCAGGCAAGTATACACGTTCCAAAAAGCACAGGCCCAGAGAGAGACGTCCCAGAGAGAGATCCTGTTGCTACTCCAAAGGTTCCTAATAATGATAAAAATACAAAAAAGACACAGGTTGCTCACAGCAAGCCTGGGGTTCCTAATAAAAATGCTAATGTTGAGAATTCACTAACAGGTAAACCTTTGCATTCCAGGTGTATCCATAAGTGGCACAGAAGATTGGGTCATGCCAGTTTCCGTGTTCTGAAGATGCCAGAGTTCGCAAGAGGTTTGGATCTAAAGGGGTGTAAGGTGTTCTTGGACTGTGCTGTCTGCAAGAAAGCCAAATCCAAGGCAGCAGCAATTCCAAAATGCGCTACACGCCTGTCAACACGCATTTTTGATTTGGTACACACTGACATAGTTGGTCCTTTTGCACCAACACTTGGTGGTAAAAGATATTTCTTGACAATCATTGATAATTATTCTAGATATGGATATGTATATCCTATGAAAGAAAAATCTGAGACCTTTCAGATCTTTAAAGACTTTGCTAGTCTTGTCTATACCCAATTCGATGTCAACATTGCCAGAATCCAGAGTGATCGTGGTGCTGAATTCATGTCTCAGCGTTTCCAGGACTGGATGCGTGAGAATGGGATAGTACATCAGACATCTGCTCCTTATACTCCAGCTGAAAATGGAGTGGCAGAACGCAGAAATGGGGTTTTGCAAACCATGATGCGTTGCCTTCTTGAAGATGCCAACCTCAGTCTTCCATACTGGGGTGAAGCTATCAAATATGCTAACCATATCATCAACCGCACTTGGAGTAGTGTGATAAATCAGACCCCTTATTTCATGTTGTATGGACACAAGCCTGATCTCTCACATCTCCATATTTTTGGTTCCTATGCTATGGTCAATATTCCTTTAGCCCAAAGAAAGAAAGGGGGTCCTGCAGCAAAAAGGATGAGATTTATGGGCATTGATGATAATTCAAAATGGAGCAAATACATTGACTCTCATCATGTTATTGTGGTTTCACAATCTGCTACTTTTGAGGAAGATGCTGACTGGTCCAGGATTCATTCTAACGATCCTGGAGTTTATTTTCCTAGAGATGATGTTGCTGATGCCACGCAGCCTGATGACTAAGATGCACAGGCGAATGTTCCTTCCACGAGTTCTTCTCAACCCATTGTTCCGTCTTCGCAAGCCGCCAATGTTGCTGCTGGCGACAATGATGAAGACGAGGACGACACGGAAGAAGAATGGACGGTTGGCCCGAGACGTTCCAAGAGGACCACAAAGGGAATCCCTCCAAAAAGTTGCCTAGAGATGTGGTGGTTTATTTTGCAAAAAGGGAAATTAGAGATGAAGTTACACAAGCTGCCTATGATGCTAAAGTTGTGATTGCTGATCAAGAAGTCTTGGTTCTAAAAGAAATTCCTCCAAAGATTTTAAGGAGAAGGAAGGATTTTACATTTCTTGTGCAAGAGCTCAAGCAACGAGATATAAGGTTCAGATGGGAGATTCCAGTTGGGTTGATGGTGATGCATGAAGGTAAAAGGTACCGTCTGGTTACTGTGATGCAAGCGCGTGATTTTTACAATAAAGTTTTAAAAGCAACCCCATTAACACTTCTGGAAGCTGCAAAGGGATCGGGAGAAGGAGAACATCAAGAGGCTGAAGATGGACAGACAGAGGAGAACGGTGCTGGAGGAGATCAAGCTACAACTTCTTTGGATGATCCTAGAGAGCAGAGGGTGACGCGTGCTGCTTTAAAACGATCAAAAAAATTAAAAGAACAAGATCAGCAGAAGTCTATGGTACTTCCACAACGCACTTACAGCCAAGCAGTGGGAGGAGCACGGCCTAAAAAAGATAGCCCTATCAAAGCAGTGCTCCAAGAGCTTTGGGATGATCTGCATGGCAACTAAATTTTTAACTTGGAACGTTAATGGACTAAATTCACCACAGAAGAGGAAGAAAGTTTTTCAATATTTAAAACAATATAAGATAGATGTTATATGTTTGCAAGAAACGCATATTAGGGTTGCGGATCAAAAGTATTTATCGAACTCAAGGTTGGGCACGCAATTTGTTGCTTCTGCAATGAATAAGAAAAATGGAGTGGTTGTTTATGTTAAAAGTGCTTTAACAGCAGACTTAATTGAAGCAGATAAGCATGGAAGATACGTTATGATAGAGCTGCTGCTAGAAGGTAAAAAGACGCTTTTAGTTGGATTATATGCTCCTAATCAACAACAAGCTGACTTTTTTAGCTTACTTCATACAAAGCTTACCCAGTTGGATTATAAATCTTTTATTTTTATGGGGGATTGGAATGGTGTTTTGGATGTACAGATGGACAAGGCTGGAGCTTTTAAGCGCGTCCCAAGTCATGCTAGACTGCCTAAATCTTTTTTTGAAATGAAGGATGACTTGGAACTGCGAGATATCTGGCGCGAGAGACATTTGCAGGAAAAGGATTATACTTTTTATTCTGACAGACATCAATCTTTTTCCAGGATTGATTTTATTTTGTTGACTAATGATTTTTTTTAAGGACCAAAAAGGTGAAGATTTGTGCAAGAACTATCTCTGATCATAGTCCAGTTTGGCTAGAGATTGATAAGGAGAATAGAGACAGGCGCTCATGGCGCGTAAACGAGAATTTGTTTAGAAATCAGAGAAATGTGGAAGAATGTAAACAGCGGATGAAGGATTTTTTTGAAATTAATATGGATAAGGGCACCTATATGGACATGGTTTGGGATGCTAGCAAGGCCTATATGAGAGGGGTGTTGATATATATGAATAATAAACATAGACGTGCTGTGGAAGCTAGGAGGAAAGAACTGGAGAATGAAATAAAGGAAAAAGAAAAGGCTTTGATTTTGAATTCAGAGGATGTGAAGACTAAGGAGGCTATTAAACTGTTAAGAGGACAATTTGATAAATTAATGGCTGACCAAGTGGCAACCAATTTGCGGTTTGCCAGGCATAATACTTTTTGCAACGCTAATAAACCAGGTAGATGGTTAGCTTATAGACTGAGAAAAAAACAAAGGGCTTCTAATATAGACAAAATTGAGTATAAAGGAAGGGTTGTGTTTCAACAGGATCTTATCAAGGATGCTTTTGTGGATTTTTATTCTAAATTATATGCTAAGGAGAAGATTAATGAAAAAGACATTGATATATATTTGGAGAATGCTAGCATCCCGGTTCTTACGCAAATACAAAAAGAGGAGATTAACCAATTAATTACAGAAGAAGAAATTTTTACAGCAATTAAGGAATTGAAGGTGGATAAAGCACCAGGTACGGATGGTTTGTCTGCGGCTTACTACAAAAATTTACAATTAGAGATGATCAAACCGTTAAAGGAACTGTTCCAGACAATCCAGAGGGGGGGAAAGGTGCCACCGTCTTGGAGAACAGCTTTTATTTCTTTGATTCCGAAGGAAGACCAAGATGTTACTCAAGTTAAAAATTATAGACCGATATCGCTATTAAATACAGATTACAAGATATTTGCTAAGGTTTTGGCTAATAGACTGATGAGGGTTCTGCAACAGGTGATTCATGGGGACCAAACGGGGTTTATTAGTGGTAGACAAATGAAAAATAATGTGAGGCATATAGTTGATGTGTTAGAGTTTTTGGAAAGGAACAACCAGATCCCTGCGGTGCTAATTTTTCTAGATGCTGAAAAAGCTTTTGATCAATTGAATTGGCAATTTTTGATGAAAGTTTTAGATAAAATGGATTTTGGGGAAAATTTTTTACAACCGATTAGGGCATTATATCAAAAACAAACTGCCCGAATTATAGTTAATAATAGTCTGACAGAAGCATGTAATATTGAGAAGGGCACAAGGCAAGGGTGTCTGTTATCGCCCTTGTTATTTGTGTTAACATTAGAGATATTATTGGTTAAAATACGGAATTCGGAAAAAATTAAGGGGATACAAATTAGAGATCAGGATTATAGATTGAGAGCATTTGCAGATGATCTGGTTGTTACAGTGACCCAGCCAGAGAACTCTGTTGTGGACCTGATGGAGATAATAACACAATATGGGAAGGTTTCTGGATTTAAAGTTAATATACAGAAAACCAAAATTTTGGCCAAAAATATGACAGTTTCGCAAAAGGCTCTCTTAGAAGGATTAACTGGATTTGAGATTGTTAAAAGGGTTAAATATTTGGGGGTGCTTTTGTCGCCCTCTAATACAAAGTTATATAAAAATAATTATGAAAAATTATGGGGGAAAATTCAAAAAGAATTGGAGAGTTGGGAAAAATTGCAATTGTCTTTGTTGGGACGGATTGCAGCAGTGAAAATGAATGTCCTGCCTAAATTTTTATTTTTATTTCAAATGATACCGATTCTTAAGAAAGATTCTAATTTGGAGGAATGGCAGCGAGGTATCAATTGCAGGCAACACCAGCTGCCTGCAATTAGTGCAGGTTCGCATCCCACCAGGCTCAAGGTTGACTCAGCCTTCCATCCTTCCGAGGTAGGTAAAATGAGGACCCAGATTGTTGGGGGCAATAAGCTGACTTTGTAATAATGCCGCTGGGGTGTGTGTGAAAACCCTAATAAGCAGGCATATACATAGAATGAAGGCTACTGCTAAGCTTGTAAGCCGCCCTGAGTCTTCGGAGAAGGGCGGGATATAAATGCAATAAAAAAATAAAAATAAAATAAATTTGTCTGGGCAGGGAAAAGGCCACGAGTTAAACTTAAGATTATGCAGGATACTCATGAGAGAGGTGGTCTTAAAATGCCTAATTTTAAACTATATTATGAAGCTGCTGCATTAGCAGGAATAAGTGATTGGATTAATTTGACACAAGAGAGATTATTAAATCTTGAGGGCCACGATTTGTTGTTTGGCTGGCATGCATATCTGTTGTATGACAAGAAGGTAGACAATGTGTTTAAAGTGCATATTTTAAGACAGGCATTGTTGAGAGTTTGGAAGAAGTATAGACATAAGTTAGATTGTAAGATACCACTGTGGGCAATTCCAAAACACGCAATAGAAAATATACATGCTGGTTTCAAACATGATGTGACTACGTACAAGGAGATCCTAAGCTTGGAAAGAAATGTTTGGTGTTTGAAATCATATAGCCTCTTGTGAGAAGAGAAGGTTGTTCAAAATTGGTTTCAATATACTCAGTTACGGGCCAGGTGGAAAGAAGACCAGAAAAATGGTTTTACAATGACTGATGAAAATTTGATAAAGCAAATCAGAAATCAGGGACCAGCACATATTAAACGGATATATCTTGCGTTGATAGAGATTGATTCAGAAACAGAACTTGTTAAGGATTGTATGATAAAATGGGCCCAAAATATCCAGGAAGTTATCACAATGGACACGTGGGAAAAGATCTGGGTGAGGAATGTAAAATTTACACAAGCTCAAAATCTAAGAGAGAATTTTTACAAAATGTTTTATAGATGGCATTTAGATCCTAAAAAGCTTGCAAGTATGTATCCGAATTATCAGCCTAAATGTTGGAGGTGCGGTGATGAAGACGCAACATATTTTCATATATGGTGGACTTGTAAAAAGGTTAAGGCCTTTTGGATAAAAGTCTGGTGGAACATGCAGAAGATTTTTAAACAGAGGATAAAGTTTTGTCCGCAACTTTTTTTGTTGGGAATAATTATAGATGCTACAGTTGTGGACACTAAGTTGATGTTGAATTTAATTACGGCAGCAAGACTCTTGATAGGTCAGTACTGGAAGAAAGAGGAACTGCCGACTATAGAAGAGTGGACTTTAAAGGTTTCCGACCTGGCTGAGATGGCGAAGATTTCGGCCTATTTGAAAGATCACTCGCAAGAACGCTATATTATGGAATGGAGAAAATGGATTGAGTTTATCCAGAACAAGTATAGGGTTAAGAAGTTTCATGTAGCATTTGAATAAGTCTTCTTTCTTTTCTTCTTTTTCTATTTTTGTTTTCTATATATATTTAATATTACTAAGGTTTGTTTTATCCTATATAAGCTAGAGAGTGATGGATTTTAGAGTTGATGGTTGTTAGTATATGGTTGTTTATGATTGTTTTTTTTATATATACCTTGTATTTAGCTCTGGGAAGTCGGGGGGGGGGAGGGGGGGAGGGGGGAGAGGTAGGGGGGGAGGGAGAAGGGAGGGGGGATTTTTTTTAAAGAAAAAATTGTATGTTAAAACTTTTCAATAAAAAAAAAAGTCTTTATGGTCTGAAACAGTCTGGTTTAATGTGGTACTTATGTCTTTCTGACAAACTAAATTCAATGGGCTTTATTAAGTCCGAAACAGATGAATGCGTGTTTACTAAAAGATCCGGTAATAGGTATGAGATAATTCTTGTTTATGTCGATGATATTGTTTATATTGGTCCAAATAAGCAGATGAGTGAGGTTTTTGCTAAAGCTTTACAAAAGTTTTTCACATTGAAGTCTTTAGGGTGTATTAACACTTATTTAGGTGTTCAAATTGCCAAGACTCAGAAGGGGTTTAGTCTCACACAAGAAGAGAAGATTGAACAACTGTTACATCACTGCAACATGGAGGACGCTAAGCCTGTGAGTATACCCATGCAAACTGACTTTCACATTTTGGCACATGAACCAAGTCCTGAGTTCGAAGATCAAACACTATATCGCTCAGTCATTGGGTCGCTGCTGTATATTAGTAGTTGGACTAGACCCGACATTGCACTTAATGTTAATCTTCTATCACGACATGTAGGCAAGGCAAAACAGTTTCATTGGACATGTGTTAAAAAGTTATTGAGGTATCTAAAACACACCAAAGACATGAAGTTGTTGTTGGAACCAACACACACTGACTATGCAGAGTTATGTTGTTATGCAGATTCAGATTGGGCGAGTGATAAGAAGTCACGGAAAAGTACATCAGGTTACATGATGTTCTTAAATGGTTGCCCTGTTTACTGGCATGTGCGTAAACAGAATTTTATTTCTTGTTCCTCTACAGAAGCTGAGTATGCTTGTGTGTCTGATGCATGCAATTCTTTAACCTGGTTTGATGCTTTAGTCGCAGATATCTGGACACATCCGATTCGACCGATCACAGTGATGGAAGATAATGAATCTGTGGTTTATATTTCTGAAACATGTTTTACAGGTTCAAGGTCCAGACACATTGACATCCGATATCAAAACATAAGGCAACTGGTTAAACAAGGTTTTGTGACATTACAGTATGTGCCTACACGTGATCAAATTGCTGACATGCTGAACAAACCACTTCCTACAGCCCAGCATGAGTATCTGCGTGAGAAGATGTGCCTTACTTGAGTCTTCACTTTGCTGACGAAAGAAGGGGAATGTCACTGCACTTTTTTTTTTGTTCGTCAGAAAAGTTCATTTCTAACTGTACATTTCCCCTGCTCTCTGCACCTGTTGTGATAACTTATCTGGTAACCATAGTGAATCCCATATGACTAGTTATGTTATGGTTTCAGTCTGTTTAGTGCGCATGTCTAGAAAAGGTTCCCACAGTTATTTCTTTATTGTGTTTCACTTTGCTGTTACTGTCTGTTATGTTAGGATGTAGTTAGCTAGCTCTCTTTATAATATATATTTAGTTTTTATATTTTTGTAATTAAAAGGTATTTAGTAAGATTATGCGTCGTGTTTTATTGCCTTCCTGCATGCACATCATGCATTCTCTGAAGCACGGTCCTTCGCCCTCTACAAAGGTGATTTTTACCTTGACAAACTAATCAATGAGAGAAGCAACCTGGAATTAAGGAGAAACTTCCTAACAGTGAGGACCATTAATCAGTGGAACAGCTTGCCTTCAGAAGCTGTAGATGCTTCATCACTGGAGGTTTTTAAGAGACTGGACAATCACTTGTCTGAAATGGTATAGGACAGGTTGTCAAACTGGCAGCCCACAGGCCGGGTGCATCACGTACAGGCCACACCAAGGGT
This sequence comes from Vipera berus, assembly GCF_964194415.1. Taxonomy (NCBI): domain Eukaryota; kingdom Metazoa; phylum Chordata; class Lepidosauria; order Squamata; family Viperidae; genus Vipera; species Vipera berus. The sequence goes on along the minus strand of NC_138209.1, from coordinate 41,032,904 downwards.
CCGCAAAGGCAAAAAAGTCACAATATGTCATGATACATCATGTGACACAATCAATTTTGACATACATTGTATACGGTCTCCTGCTTGAACAGGGGGTAGGACTAGAACAGGGGTCCCCAAACCCTGGTCCGTGGACTGGCACCGGTCCGCAGCACGCCAGAAACTGGGCCATGCGAACAAGCAAAGCCCCATCTGTGGGATGCAGGCAGCACGCAAAACCGGACGCCCTGCAGTCCACGGAAAAACTTGTCTCCATGGAACCAGTCCCTGGTGCTCAAAACGTTGGGGGGCACTGCACTGGAAGACCTCCAAGATCCCTTCCAGCTCTATTCTGATTGATTGACTGAAAAGCTTAAGGTAATATCTATTTTTAGGACCTCCAAAAATGTAATTTTTTTTCTTGCACAAAGTTGCTTAAATCTGTTAAAACTTCAATAAATTATGCAGAGATGTATCATGCAGAGATGTATCACTATAGAAAAAATAATTCTTTTTTTCAAAATATGCTTATTCTGATTTTATACTTTTCCCTAAATATTGCAAACTGTAAATGAAAATTTTATTCACTGCAAACTGAATGACGTAGCAATACTAATGCCTCAACTGTCAGAAGTAAACTTAGACAGAATGCAACTTTTGTGCACAAAACATCGGTACATTTCTATGTTAAGAATGTGCGATCGGTCCCCCCTCCCTTCCATGTTTAAATAATTATTTAACATTACCAGATATTTAGCGCCAAATCTTTTTTTTTTTTTAAAAAAGAATGATTTCGGAGGCTGATTTTATCACCCGCAGTGAATACAGTATTAGCCTATGCTACAATATAGCCCACCCTCGTCTTGGAAAAGGAAGAACGCATGCTGTTTTAAAAAAATAAAATATTGTTCATGGTCATTTAATTTGTAAAAATGATTTGCAACATGTACATACTTCTCTAGGAAGCATTCCTACTCTTGCTCAAGCGCGCGGAAGCAGAACTTCCAGCCTTCCGCCAGAAGTTCAGAAACGACGACATTGCTCGTTTATGACGCTTCTTAATTCCCACTCTGTTTCCGGTCAGCGGTTCGGGAAGTGTCGCGCGAAGAAGGCGCTGGAGAGGCGGCGACTTCTCAGTTTACGACTTTGCCGGAGGAGGAGGAGGATGAACAGCCGCTTGCAGGAGATCAGGGAGCGGCAGAAACTACGCCGGCAGCTTTTGGCTCAGCAGGTACCCGGTGACCGGGAGATCATCCTTACGAGAAAACTTCCGACCTTCGGGAGGCCGCTCTTTTGCGTCCCGTGGTTCAGGCTTAAAAAGGAAGGCGGGGAAAATGTCTCTCGGGGGTCTTTAGTACACAGTTGTGATGTAAAAACCTACTGGGGCTGCGTGGATTGGAGTCATTTCCGATACTGCTTTGCCGCATGGAGAAGGATGGAGGCAAAGCACTAAGTTGATCCCCAGTGGAGTACGAAGACTTACAGCTTTTTTTCTCTCTCTCAAGAAATGCCCGTTCTAGTTTTGCATACTGCGAGGATGTTATGAGGCTATTGTAAACCTAATAAGTAATTTTAAAAAAAATACAGTAAGAGTGATTGTGTTTGTATGATGAATGATGTACCTAGTTGCTAAGTAGGTAGTAAATTAAGTAAATTTTGCCCCGTTTATGACTTTTCTTGCCGCAGTTGTTAAGTGAACTGACTTCGCCATTGACTTTGCTTGTCAAAAGGTTGCAAAAGGTAACCCCCAGGGCGCACTGCAACCTTCATAAATATGAACCAGTTGCCAAGAGTCTGAAATTTGATCATGTGATCATGGGGTGCTGCAATAGTCATAAGTGTGAAAAATGGTCATAAGTCACTTTTTCCAGTGCTGTTGTAACTTTGAATAGTTACTAAACAAATGGAATACCTATATAGGACATTCAATTACATGCATTCAGCATAGAAAACAATAGAATAGGAGAGTAGAAACAGTTCTTTGTTTTCAGCATTTTTTATTCAGAGCTAAACATGCAGTAGAAGCAGGTTCTATGCATGCAAAAAAAAACACGTAGCAGGCTCATTTTGTTGTGAAGAAATATGTGTCATTGCCACACAGTCAGCTTGCTTTTACTGCTATATATTGGGGGGGGGGAAATAACTTGAACAGCTGGCATATAAATCAAGTACTCTAACAGCAGAATCAGGAAAAGATTTTATTGTCTCCTTTGTGTATTCCCTAAATTTATGGTCAGCAAATATTTCACTGGTCCTTTTTATTCCTAAAACAGGCAAAGGGTTAATCTTCTATTAATAATGTGCATGAATAAAGGTAGTCTAGATACCCAGGCAACTAAGATTTGTGAAATAACATTTGTGCATTAGCTATTTGAGGAAAGGGGATAGGAAATATGTGTGCATATGTATCTCTGTGTGTGTGTGTGTGTGTGTGTGTGTGTGTATGTGTATACACACACACACACACACACACACACACTGCTTTTTTTCTAAAAAAAAGGTGCCAGAACTCAGAGGTGCTGTCACTGGGAGCAATGCCGGTGTGTGTAAGAACCCCCTCTTGCTATGGCGTCGCCGCCTGTCCTTTGCACCCCCGCCCCTGTGGCTTGGAGCCACAGGCCGCGGGGATTCCCCTCTCCACAGCCACCGTGGGGATTCCCCTCCATGCAGTTGCCACACCGCAGCCCATGCTGAACCCCCATATGGAGCTGCTCTGAACCCCGACCCAAAGTTGTGTTCCTCATGGCAGCGGTCTCCAGCGCTGAACAGCTGACGGCCTCCGGCACCGTCCCTGACACCAACTGAAGATGCCCCAGCCACGGAGCGCTGCGTCAGGCCGCCCGGCGTCTCCAGCGCCAAACAGCTGATGGCCTCTGGCCCTGGCACTCGTTCACTTACTGCCCCGTCGCTTCCAAACGCAGTAAGTGAGCGAGCAAGTGGCATTTGGAAGCATTTAGAAGTGACGGGGCAGTGAGTGAGTGAATGAGCAAATGGCATTTGGAAGCATTTAGAAGCAACGGGGCGGTAAGTGAGTGAGTGAACGAGCAAATGGCGTTTGGAAGCAACGGGGCAGTAAGTGAGCGAGCAAGCAAGAGGCCTTTGAAAGAGACGGAGTGAGTGGGGGAGAGAGACTGAATGAGGTCCCTTTGAAAGAGATGGAGGAGTGAGTGAGAACAACTGGAGGCCTTTGTGAGCAAAGTGTGAGTCAGTGGGGGGGCTTTTGCGAGCGAAGGGTGAGAGAAAAAGGGGAAAGTGAGGGGGAGAAGGGAAAGAGAAAAGGCACTGACTTCTGACTTCCTCTGTTGCAGGAGTAGAAGGAAGCATTAACATTGAACCTCAACTTTTTACTTTTCTATAACATTATAAACTAGCCATTTCTATAACAATAAATGCTAATGTATGATTCACTTTTCCATTGGATGAACCATTTCTGTTTCTTGGACTTTTCCTTCTGTTATTTTTCTTGTGAGGTTTTTTTTTGTTTTTCTTTTTGGAGATATCAACTTTTAAATGCAGTGTGTTAAAACAATTCAACACGGATTTTTCCTTTTTTTCACAATACAATAGCCTCTCATTATAATAATTGAGAGCCAGGGTTGCTAGCAAAAGTAAGCGCTGAAGTTAATTTAAAGGGATTTGATAAAGTAAATCATAGTCTCCTTTTTGATAAAGTGGGGAAAATGGGCTTAATGGCCCCACTGTGCATACATTCACAGTTGACTTCAGAGTCATCCTGGTGAGATAGCATATAAATTTAATAAATAACTTTTTTTTCCAAATGCCCCTATCAGAAATTGAATTTGAATGAAGTTTCAGAAAAGCAAATGCTCTGTGCTGGTGGTACTAAGTCCCCAAAGATCTAGCATGTGATAAATTAATTCTTCCTAATAAAAATAACTTCCTTTGGTGTCAGAGGCTCTGATGCACTGCAGGACTCTCAGCCTGGCCCCTCCCATCATGTTCCTCATCAGACTCAGCCGTGTGAGCAAGAGGCATTGGACGTAGATGATTCACAGCTGGATCTATTCAGGGATGCTAGGAGCAGGAGGCAATCCAGCAGAGCAGAACAGAGAAAGGCAATGAGGCAACTCGGTGAGAGGAGGAGAAGGCAGTGAGAAGCCACACCTTGGGACTGCTGATAAAAGGGGAAGGTGTGGGAGGTGCTGGTTGCTGAAGGCAACCGTTTGAAGATCTTCTGCTAGAGTCCTGGTCTGTTATTCCTGTTTAACTCTTGTTTGAACATTTGGTTTAACTCTTATTTGAACTTTTGATTTCTTTGTAAATAAATTTGGTTAGGTTTTTTTCAGCCTGTTGACTATAAAAAGGGGTTGTGCCTGACATTCAAACAGGGGTGGTCGTAGGCTGGAACAGAACAGCCAGGTCTTTTGGCGCGCTCAGCAGCAATTCCTATTGGCTTTCAAAAGCCAATAGCATAGCTGACTTAGGAATTCTGGGAGTTGAAGTCCACGAGTCATAAGAGCCAAGGTTGCCTACCCCTGCAATAGGCTTTTGAAAGCCAATAGCAGCACAGCTTGTGCAAAAGTTTTTTTTTTTTGCAAAAAAGGTGCCAGAATGCCGTTCTGAGTGTTCTATGAGAAAAAAAGCCCTGTATATATATACACATACATGCATGCATGCATGCATACACACACACACACACACACACAAACACACACACACAAAAGTTACTGATTTATTATACAATTTATAATATAATACTAATGGTTAATATAATATTTCCTCTGTAATCATCTTCTTTTCTCTTTTCTCCCCCCCATATTTTAGTTGGGAGCTGAAAATGCTGATAGTATTGGTGCAGTACTAAATAGCAAGGATGAGCAAAGAGAAATTGCTGAAACAAGAGAAACATGCAGGTTTGCATTTAGTGATTTATTACTCTACATTTTATGATGCAAACATCACAGAAAAAATTGATGTTCCTGCTAAGAAATTTTAGTTAATTTTGCTTGTTATTATTTTAACCCAAATTAAGTTTTCAATTTCCAATCAAATATTTGAAAACAGATTCTATCCTAGAATTTGAGTATTTATTTTATTTGGTAAATTTATAGTTTGGTAATACATAGTAGTCTGAATTTTATATAGACCAGTGATCCCCAATCATTCCAGGTCCATGGACTGGCAGTGGCAGCAGTGGATGGTTTTGCACATGCAGTCTAGCTACCACAGCACACGCAAATAAAGCTTTGGACGGTAGCCCTCTGCTCTCGCAGCTTGGTTCCCAGAGGGCCTTGGGCCGCTGTAGACTTATTTTATGTATTTACCTATTTAATATATCTGTGATAAGGTTTTATGTAGGAACACCATTGTATCATTAGACATGCAACTAGAAGAGAAGAGAATTACAATAGTTAATATATAACAACACAGAAGAAAAGATTATGCACATGTTGAAAATTCATATATAAAAGGAAATGAATTTAAATTGTATCTAGCCAAAGTTGAGAAATGAAATAAAGAATGTTTTCATTTCTTTTCATAATTATGATTTCCACTCCTGAATGCCAGTCAGTTATCTTGAATTCTCAGAAGGGAGAACCTTTTTCAACACAGAGTTCTTTGAAGGGACTGCCTTATTTCAATCCTTTTTTATTTGCTAAAAGGCTACTGAATCTCCAAAGAATTCTTTTTATAGCAATAGCATTTAAGCTTACATACCACTCCATGGTGCTTTACAGCACTCCCTGGCTGGTTTACAATGTAGAAACATTATTTGCATATTGCCCCCAACAATCTGGATCTTCATTTTACCAACCTTGGAAGGATGGAAGTCTAAGTCAACCTCAACCTTGAGCCTTGTCAGGGTCAAACTCCAGGCTGTGGGCAGAGTTTGCCTGTAATATTTTTATAAAAAGATGGTGCTAAAGGTGATACAACACCTTTAAATTAACTTTTAAATTAATTAAAAATTAATTTGCTTAAATTAACTTTTCACAGCATCTTATGAAATTTGTTTTATACTAACATACTTTCAATATTCATGTTTCTAGGGCTGCTTATGATACATCTGCTCCAAATTCTAAACGTAGATGTCCTGATGAAGGAGAGGCTGATGAAGAAGAAATAGAGGAATATAAAGTAAGAGTGTAACTTTTTTTTTTAAAAAAGACCACCTCTTTCTAAAATAGAAATATATGTTTTGAATCTTTCTAATAAGAATCATTTTGCATGCCAGAATCTTTAACATTTACATTAAAAGGTTTGATTGTAAATATTTAAAAGCATTTTTGTTTGTTTTCTCTTTAGAAAAAAAATTAACACCCCACTCACAATAGAGATTCTATGTGATTTAAATACAGGTAGTCCTTGACTTACAATAGCTCATTTAGTGACCATTCAAAGTTACAAAAGCCCTGGAAAAAATGATTTATGATTGTTTTTCACCTGTAGGACCACTGCAGCATCCCTATGGTCACATGATCAGAATTCAGATGCTTGGCAATGGATTCATATTTATGATGGCTGTAGTGTCCCATGGTCATGTGATCACCTTTTGCAGCCTTCTGACAAGCAAAATCATTGTGGAAGCCAGAGTCACATAAGAACCATGTTATTAACTTAACAACTACAGTGATTCACTTAACAACTCTGGCAAGACAGGTCATAAAATGAGTCAAAACTCATTTAACAAATATCTCAACAGAAATTTTGGGCTCAATCGTGGACATGAGTCGAGGACAACCTGTAATAGAACTATGAAGAAAAAACAAACACCCAACAGCTATGGAACCAAAGAAAATCACAAGAAGATGTAATCTACTATAATACTTGAAGGGTTAGAAAGATTTGCTTGCCTTCTGACGTACTGCCCATGAAATCCAGTGTAGTATTGTGGCTATTGTCACTAGGGAAGCCCACTCTCAGCTACAAAAGTTAACCAGAAAACTTTAGACCTATTATTCTTACTCAGCACTGAGGAGGAATTGTATGGAAAAATAGGATGGGGTGCTACACATGCTGCCTTGAGCTCCTAAAGAAAGGGCAGGGGATAAATCTAAATAAGTAAGTCCTTCAGTGGCAATAGTTACACGCATCCTTAACCGGTTTCAAAAGACATATCTCTGATAGAGTGATTCATCCAACAGAAAAGGTATATGATTTTAAAACATTTGGGTTTTAAAATCATTTTCAATTTTATTTTTCTTGTTTAAACAGTGTTTTTGGGAAAATGTAATTGGTTCACCGACTGCTTTCCCAGACTTACACTGGGACTACTCATGATCTGCTGTTTCAGGAAGGCAGCATTCATAGAGAGCCCTCTTCTTTCTTCACTAAGAAGTGGAATGCTAATGAGAAGAGAAACACCCTGTTTCTACACACACATAAAATGTGCTTTATTCCAAAGGATGAAGTGGAGCTTCAACAAGATGAAGAGAATCTACCATATGAAGAAGAAATTTACAAAGATTCCAGTACTTTTCTTAAGGTAAATAGCTGTTATGATTTTTAAATGTATTATGTTTTTATATTTACTGATTTGTATTTTGTTATTTGCATTTGATATCTTATTTTTAAATTCAGAGGTCTTTAGTTATTATATGACTGAAAAGGGCTGAAAATAAATTTACAAATACTTGAGTTTTAATTTTCTACCTTCCACTTGGATGTTATTATTGAGATCTCTGGTTACACAAATTTAGGATTTGAATATGCTTTTAAGATCAACAAAAGATCACAGGCATTTTATTCATCTATTTCAATGTAATCAACTTGAACAATATTTTAAAGTTGCCATCAATACAGGAGCATCTGCTGTACCAAATTATGGTTTGGTAGAAAGCAGAGAAAACATCTCAACCAAAAATAGCTTTTTCTTCATTTGGGGCATTATGTGCTAAAGAAAAATACATTATTTTGAATATATAAGCAATGCATTCTTTGTTGAAAAAGAGAGAAATGGAATATATAGTCCCAGCGGTCTTTATTAAAATAAATTATTATATCAGCAGTCTGTAGTAATAGCTAAGAGTCTAGGAGACATGGACAACTGTTTCCATATGCAGGTAATAATATCAAATCAGTGTATCAGTGATGTGCCTTATTTTGCTAATGTTTATTCTGAGGTGATTTTCTTTCTTTAGGGGACACAGAGTTTAAATCCTCATAATGATTACTGTCAGCATTTTGTGGACACTGGACACAGACCTCAAAATTTCATCAGAGATGTGGGTATGTCACAGAAATTTATAATAGAAAATTTCTATGTACAGGCAGAGGTTTTATTTATTATTTTTAGAATAGTACAAGTTTTCAGTTTTCTAATAAATATATTTGAACTATCAGATGAAAAGTAACAGTGGAGTTGGGCATTATGTTTAGACAACTTTGGGCATTATGTTGAGACAAATATGAGTAATAATTGGATTTTAATAGAGGTAGTGATTATCGATTGCATGATCAAAGATTTCCTAGTTTTAAAAGAAAGGTCTGTTCCTGTAATATAGTGGCCATTGGATGCTTTGTTTCTTTTTCTAAAAAAAAGACAAACAATTTCTTAAGTTTTCTCATATTTAATATGGAAGCATCAGTGTGAAATTTAAAACTCCTGTTGTGAGCAGAAAATAAGAATTATATTTCAGGTTCGGTAGTCCTTAATTTACAACCAGTCACTTAGTGGCTATACGAAGTTATGATGGATCCTGAAAAAGCTACATACAATCCAAATTTGAAGTTCTGGTATCCACTTCCATGGTCACATGACCATATTTGGGATGCTTGGTTACTGGCCTACATTTATGGCCATTTCCAACATATGTCATGTGACCACATTTTACTTCCTGTTTCTGGTAAAAATAGTGGACAATGGGTCTTAATAAACATGTTGTTAGTTTTACAACTGCAACATTTGATTAATAGGCTTCTCTCCAACAAAGGTTGTAAACTTGTAAAATTGGGTCTGGTCACATGACCCACTTTATAGCCATCATGACATTTGGCTGATATTGTGTACTCAATTTTGGTCATAAATTGAGGATTACCTGTAATCATTTTCATTGAAGTAGCTATCTCTTAAAATATAGTAAACAATTTGTATTAGCTGTTATAATCAAAATTCTTAATAAAAATTATATATAAAAAATAAAAAGACAGTAAACAGTCACAGTTAAGTAGCAAATTGGAGGTATCAACAGTTGTTTTGAGTTGTACCCAGCCAAAATAATACCAGTTATGCCATAAATAGTTTCAAAGAAGTAAGAGCTCTTATTACTCCTTCAAAATCCAGAAGCAAGACATTAACTTGCATTCAAGCAAGTTAAATTCTGAAAACTAAGAATTTTATTTTATGTACATTGTGTACGCATTGTGTTTCATAGTAATTTAAGCACATTCAAATTAAATAATATACGGCTTTGGAAGACATGCACTGAAATGGCTAAGACTCCGGAAAAATATTTTTATTGTGTATTTGATTAAATTGTGCTGAGCTCAAATCATAATGAAAAGAAACAAGCATAGCTGTGGCCTAGTTCAAATATGTAAAGATGTCTATTTTGTGAAACGTGCTTGAAAGTTATTTCTGTAGTATAACATTTATGTGTTTTTCTTTTAGGTTTAGCAGATAGATTTGAAGAATATCCAAAACTCCGGGAACTTATCAGGCTGAAAGATGAGCTGATATCTAAATCTAACACCCCTCCAATGTAAATACTTTGAATAAATTGGATAATTTTGTCTAGACATGCTTATTTTTAGTTGACTGCAAATTAAGATTTTTCTGTGAACACCTGTTGACAGTGGGAATGTTTTATTCTTGGGTTGTGTATATAAACTACAAAATTATTGATCCATTTTCTTTGGTGTGCTTTTGACCATTTTCTCAGATTTTCTTTTTCTTTTTCCTTTTTGCAAATATCTACAGTCCATTATCCTTAAGTTTGAAATGTGTAAATAAGATATGTTTACTACAACAATGGATATAAGAAATTTTTTTTGGTGTAAAGGCTCCCTTTTAAGAAATCAGGAATAGATAACTTGTGGCACTCCATCATTCTTTAGGAGCAATGCTAATAGATGGGGAAATGTAATTCAAGAATATCTGTTATCCCACAGGTTGCCTAACATAGTCTAAACAACTTTTTTGAAGAAAGGAAAAAAAGCCATTGAACTGCCTCCCATATTAAACAGCAAGGCTGGCATTTCCAAAGTTAGAATTCTTCTTGTGCATCTCTCATACTTGGTTCTTATTTGTTTTGAAAGCTCCCAACTACTTCAGAAAATATTGTTAAAGGTGGTGGGGCAGATATGAAGCAGGAAGAATCTGTTCAACTGATGGGATAGACCGCTGAATTATTTGATACAGCCCATTTAAATTAATTTTGGAAAAAAGGTGGAAAGTGGGTTTTAAAATTTAACTTGTGCTTATTTTAGAAGTCGCTTATCCCAAATTAATTTTTATTTAATTAGAATGGTAATTTTATAGCAGTATTTTAAAATTTTAATATGGTAATGGTAGCCAGATTAGCTTTCAACATTCAGTTTGAGTACTAAGCTAAGCAGTGATCAGCATTTTGTTTGCTAATTATTTTACAAATGTGAAATGCTTTCCAAAGCAAGAAAACTGCTTTTGTGTATAAAGTACTGTTTTCAGAGTGTGTTGCATGTATAAGTAATATATCTCAATCTAGGAAACTTGCACAACTTGTTTTAAATATTACAGTTGGAGAATAGACATTAAGAAATTGTCAACCTAGAAAACTAATCAAATCATAACAATGTATTTTTCATTTGTTTGGTAGGTATTTACAAGCTGAACTGGAAGCTTTTGATCTTCGTGAACTCAAGTCTAAGTTTGATGTGATACTTTTAGAACCACCATTGGAAGAATACTATAGGGAGACTGGCATTACTGCTAATGAGAAATGCTGGACATGGGATGATGTGAGTTTGCTACAGAAAACATTAAGACTGTTTTGTTTGTTATTGTTTTACATAAGTTGGCTTTTGAAATGCCTTTTTGTCTAGCTGCTTTTCAGATTTCCTGTAAATGTTCTTTCCTCACCCTTTTAAAATATGAAAGATGAGCAATACCTTCATTTTTAAAACCATGCATTAGTAGTAATTCTGTCATGTTAACATTTACCTAACTTTAAAATTGAAGCTGCAGTAGGCTACTGTCTATCATAATCTATTTCTAATTGGTAGATTAGAAATAATTTATACAATATGCAGTTATGAGGCAATAAAATAAGAATTGTTGCATAAAAATAATATGAGCCATTAGAATCCTTTACTTACTGTTCTTAGAACAAAATATGTAAACAAACTTTGAATCTTTGGTAGTAATCATAAGGACACTTTTTTAAAAAATCAAGGTTTGCTAAATAACATGTGCCAGATAAATTGGTCTGTGTGTTGTAATCAAGATAATAGGAAAGAAGCAAACTTCTGCATTTGAAGTATTGGTTGAACTTCATAATAAAAACAACCTTGTAGCCTTCAATCATGAATTTTTTATATTAAATCTCTGAATTTATATTAAAACCACTAATCTATTGTGGGCAATAATTTAATTCTTTTTTAACTTTTGTACTTTTGTAGTTTTAAGATATGCCCTGTTCACCGCCCTGAGTCCTTCGGGAGAAGGGCGGTATAAAAATTTAATTAAATAAATAAATAAATAAATAAATAAATAAATTACAGAAGTAATACAGAAATAAATTATAAAGAAATTATTTCTGCATCTTTGCCTCTATATCTAGAGCTGTTTATGCATTACTGATATCAAACATGAATGTGTACATGGTTGTATTTTCTTTGCCTTTATTTTTGACACTCTGACAATTCTAAAAATGTAGGAAAAAACTGGTGTATTATTTAAGAAAGTTCATTTATTTATTATATAATTTCTTCCTAGTGCTTTCCCACAAGTGCATAGTGTTTGCTACACTCTGCTGTGCAAATGTTTTTGCTTAAAACATTACATGTTTTCTACCTTTTGCAGATTATGAAGTTGGACATTGAAGAAATTGCTGCCCCACGATCATTTGTCTTTCTTTGGTGTGGTTCTGGTGAGGGTCTGGATCTTGGCCGGGTGGTAAGATGATGTACTTCTATGTCTAATAGCAACTTATTCAGTGAAGCATTCAGATAAGGCCAGCATATACAAAAATAACTGTCTAGAGTCTCTGACTAAGAATCAACTACAGGAAGTTTTGAAAGCCAAATTCTACATATATTTGTAGGGTCCATTTTTGTCCCTGTGGATTTTACTCCACTAATTATTGCTGACTATAGTGGGTGGGGCTCATCTCCATTTGAAGGACAGTTGAGCCAATGCTGTCTGAAGATATTTCTGCAGTCATGTGGTCAACATAATGTCATGGAATGCTGTTACCTTCCCACCGAAGGTACTTATTTATCTACTTGCATTTGCATGCTTTCGAACCAGTTGGCAGGAGCTAGGATGAGGACAGGTGCTCACCCCATCATATGATGCACAGGTCTCAAACCTGGGCTTTTCGGCAAGCCCAGTATCTTAACTGCTGAGCCATCGACCATTCTCTATACACTGTGAGCATATTTATTAGGGAAGTTATATTTTGGAGGATTAATTTTCTTATTGAACAACTACAGTGTTCTCGGTCAATCCAAAATGCTAATAAACCTCAAACCTCAAGACAGGAGGATATCTATGTGTGCACAATTATTGGACAACTATTAGTGTGCAGAATTATCATGCAACTAAATGAAAAATGAAAATTTGACCATCTCACTCATTTATTTGCATCTGTTAAAGTGAGAATAATAAACAATTCGAAATATACAAATAAACATTCCTGACATTTAAAAAAAAATCAGTGACCAATATAGTCACCCTTCTTTTCAATAACAGTCATAAGCCTTCCATTCATGGAGTCTGTCAGTTTCTTGATCTGTTGATGATCAACGTTTTGTGCAGCAGCAACTACAGCCTCCCAGACACTGTTCAGAGAGGTGTACTGTTTTCCTTCATCATAAATCTCCCATTTGTTGTGATTCTGTGCCAGCCTGTGATCCTGGCAGCTGAGTCCGGGGAATCGGAGGAGGAGGAGGAGGGGCCTGGGGAGCCATCAGAGTCGGAGGAAGGGTCTGATGAGTTACAAGACTTACAAAGTGAGGAAGAACCTGGCCCCTCCACTCGTGATGAAGCTGAAAGCCAGCTGTGCTGGGAGGCTGAGTCAGACTCAGAGGAAGCACAGCTGGAAGACCTCAGAGATGCAGGTAAACGTAGACAGGTCACATGAGTAAATCAGAGGGAGGCAATGGGGTGACTCCAGGGGAGAAGGAGAAAGCAGTGAGAAGCCATGCCTTGGGGGCTGCGTAACAAAAAGGGAATGTGTGGGCAGGGCTGGTTGCTGGATGCAACTGTTTGCAAGGAACTTCTGTGTCAAGAGATGATGGTCTGTTTATTTTACCAGTGAGTTATTTTCTGTTTTGGCTCATGCTCCATTTTGTTTGTGGACAATGTCTGTAACTCAAATAAAAAAGGGTTTATTTTTCCAGTTTACTGTTAAAAGAGGGGTTGCCTTGTGAAGTAACTAAGGATGTATGTAGGCTGGGACAGAATACTATTAAAAAAGGGCCCCCAAGTTCTCAATAGGGTTTTGGTCAGATGAGGAAGGAGGCCATGTCATTATACTTTCACCTTTAAGGCCTTTACTGGCTTAGCCTCGCAGTGGAGTATTTCAATGCATGTGATGGAGCATTGTTCTGAATAAAAATCATGGTCTTCTTGAAAGATGCAGACTTTTTCCTGTACCACTGCTTGAAAATAGTGCCTTTTAAAAACTGACAGTAGGTTTGGGAGTTGATTTTGAGTCCATCTTCAACCTGAAAAAGTCCAACTAGCTCATCTTTAATAATACCAGCCCCTATCAGTATCCCATCTCCACGTTGCTGCCGTCTGAGGTGGAAAATATGCATAAAAATGATGATATGGCCAAAATGCCCACTTGCCTAATAATTGTGCACAGAGTGTACATACATACATATATGCATACATACATACATACATACATACATAAAATTGTGCCATCAGTATGTTTAATGCCATAGTTAATAATATATAAATCACTCATGAAGTGATATGCAACATATTTAAAAATGTTGAAGGATTCAAATAAATACATACTGTAATGGAGGCATTGCTTGAAAATTGTTAATTGTTTGAAGTTTAGTAATCTGGTCTCTAGGAAAACTACAGAAGAAATCAGGTTTTTCTTTTAAAAAAATTGAATTAATAAATTGGATTATATCCAGAGTTAAACCTTAGTTGGTTAGCAGTAGTGGAGCTTCATTTTCCCTGTACTTATATTTCAGTCCTGTAAAAGACAATTACAGTTCCTACTGAGTAGGATAGACTATAGATTAGGAAAAAGGAGATCTCATATTGAGCTCAGAGATAAATTAGTGACGCACTATCCCATTCAATAGGATCCGCCAACAGTGTCTTTAGGAAAGATTAGTGAGTGAAAAACGAAAAGAAGGAATTTGTTTTCAGCAGCCTTGTTATCTTTGTCTAAATTTGGCTCCAACACATTGTTCTCGTGCTTTGCTGTATTGTACAAAAATTCTGTTTTGTTGAACTGTGCTAGTGTTTGCGCAAATGGGGATACAGAAGATGTGAAGATATATGTTGGATTAAAACAAATAAAAATAATCCTGGGAAGACCAAGACTCTAGACCCCAAAGCTGTTTTTCAAAGAACAAAGGTACAGTACATCTTTGAATTTCTCTTTGTCTTCTCCCTGCACTATGTCGGTGGATGCTTTTTAAGTGCTCTGTTGCTGTTGATGGTAATTTTAGTTTTATGAAAATACTTGCAGAACAAGTGGCTTCACTTACTACTTAAGAATGCATTTACAAATGAAAGACATGATTGAGTGAATGCAGTATTGAACTTCAGTCTACAACATGAAATTTTTGAAAGTTCTGGGATACACTTATTCACTTATTTTATTGAAAATGCAAATCAAAGCATCGTGGAAAAAATTAGGCTTTTTTCACCTTTCAGGGAGAGGATGGAAGAGGTGTAGAATACCTTTTATAGCTTTCTTTCTGCTGAACAGTTGCTGTAGTTGGGAGTTCAGTGTTTGAGCTTTCATATTCTATGTTGAGATTTAAATTAAATGAAGGTAAGGGAGAATTCTTCTGATTTTTTCCAGAATAGCATGGGGCTGTGTGTTAACTTCTTCATTCAGTACTTCGGCAATATTTGGACCCTTAACTATTGCTTTGACGACTGTATTTATTGTTTGAGCAATTGTTTTGTAAGGAGAGCAGATTTTGAGATATTTCCCTATGTTTGACAGAATTTCATGAAATCTTCCTCACGCTTTATCTTACCATGGACCATAAAATAAATACAGGTAGTCCTTTACTGAATGTTTGAAGTTACAACAGTGCTGAAAAAAGTGACTTCTTACTGGTCCTCACATGTATGCAGTCTTTCCCTAGTCACTTAATCAACATTTCAGTGCAAACTCTCAAGCTCCTCTCAAACTCCTCCCACCCAGCTTCCCTCTCCCTGCCTTTTTTGGCGATGGCTACCCAGGACAGCAGTGGCTGGCTGACAGACTGCTAAAGACCCAGAGCCTCTACTTCAGACCAAGCACTGCTGGCACTGCCAGTGCTGCCGAGGAGTGTCAATGTGCAGGGTGGCCAAAAGGGCAGAGATGGTGGGGAGAGAGGTGGGTGGAGGAAGCGCTCCTGCAGTTATTAACTGCAGGCAGGCAGCTGAATGCTCAAATTTTGATCCTGTGGCCATGGGGGTGTTGCACTGGCTATACGTAGACTGGACATACGTAGCATTTGTTCAGTGCTGACATAACGTCAAATGGTTGCTGATCAAATAGTCGTTAAATAAGGGCTACCTATATTTGTGTATGTCTTTTTACTCTGTCTATTTCTAAAGCATTTTCAAACTACTTTTTTATCAGAACATTTAATACAAAATTAACTATTTGTCAGTATTTAAATTATTTACTATTTAAAATTTATATGTACCTTGTGCTATAATATAATATAATAATATAATATAATAATATAATGCCTCCTTAAGTAACACCAGCTGCCTGCAATTAGTGCAGGTTCGAGTCCCACCAGGCTCAAGGTTGACTCAGCCTTCCATCCTTCCGAGGTAGGTAAAATGAAGACCCAGATTGTTGGGGGCAATTAAGCTGACTTTGTAATAATGCCGCTTGGGGGGTGTATGAAAGCCCTAATAAGCAGGCATATACATAGAATGAAGGCTACTGCTAAGCTTGTAAGCCGCCCTGAGTCTTCGGAGAAGGGCGGGATATAAATGGAATTAAAATAAATAAAAATAAAAATAATAATTCATAAACATGAACCTGCTGGTCAGGAATGTTTAGTGCAAAATGCCTGAGCATTAATAAGCTGGAGAGAAGAGTGAATTGATTTGTACCCTAATGAAATCCCAACTGTAGATGTTCATCTTATTTCCTATTTGCACTTTTTTTTGACTGCTTGTGTGAAATCACAATTCCACCTGGCAGAAGACATATGGTCTTGCAGCTGGTAACTTCATTTGAGACTTGTTTACTTTTGTCAGTTTTCTGAATGCTAGTGCTAATGAGATTTATAGAATTATTTGGACAATGTAAAGATTCATTGCGTGGATTCATGGCTGAGGCAAGTAGCCTGCAGGCTCTCAGTGGCTAAATGTCAGCACTTGTGAGGAGGCAGGACTGAGATGGCAAGTGGGCTATGGACCATGATTGTGAAAAGACTTCAGTAAGTGATGAACCACAACCACACTGCCCTAGAAAATAGTTTCAGAGGGCTATTTGAGCATCTTCCTCAAGACTATTCCAAACTGCCTCCTAAAATACCTCTTTCCTAGGAGAAAAAGAAAAATTAGGTTCCTGAAATACTCAGTATCATTTTTAGTAATAGTAAATACTGTGTCACTAAACAAACATTTTTAAATATATCCTGATTCTCATAGAAATAAGAAAAATATTCCATAATCCTTGGTGGAGCAGTGGGCTAATGCCTCCTTAAGTAACACCAGCTGCCTGCAATTAGTGCAGGTTCGCATCCCACCAGGCTCAAGGTTGACTCAGCCTTCCATCCTTCCGAGGTAGGTAAAATGAGGACCCAGATTGTTGGGGGCAATTAAGCTGACTTTGTAATAATGCCGCTTGGGGGATGTGTGAAAGCCCTAATAAGCAGGCATATACATAGAATGAAGGCTACTGCTAAGCTTGTAAGCCGCCCTGAGTCTTCGGAGAAGGGCAGGATATAAATGGAATTAAAATAAATAATAAATAAATAAAATAATCATGAATAATGATTATGTCTTAAAATTATTTGTTATTTTTATGGATTTTTTGGAGACTGCAAGTCTCAAAAGAAAAGAAAAAGTAACCACTAGAAATTTGTGTGCTGTATTCTTTTTTTTTTTCCTTAATCAGTTACTTCCACAGTGGCTTTGAGTCTTTTTTTAAAATCAAGGCCTAGAAATATTAGCACTGACATATCAACATTCTGCAACTGGTGATTCCAGATGTGTTACCATGATGTTTAGGGATTATGGGAATTGAAGTTCAATCCATCTGGAAGTTGCCAGGTGAGAGAAAGTTGGGCTTAAGACAGTATCTTGCCTAATCCAAGTAGTGTTGCTTGTCAGAGATGGTAAAAGTGAACTGTTTTCTATATCTGAAGGGACATCTTCCCTGGTTTTTCAGAATTTGGAACTTACAGAGCTTTTGGGAGAGTTCTGGAAATGATTATTCATCTTTACTTATAATTTTGTAAAAAACCATCTGGTGGCTTCAGTAAAGCAGCATTTAATAGTTTGTGGGAAATTGCCCTTTTGGCTATCATTCTTCTGAAACCAGATAAATCTATCTGCCCCAAGGGTAACTGGGTAGACTTCCCACATAGAGGCCTTCCAATACGATCTTTAAAAAGAAGATATAAAATGTCATTGTCTGTTTCTTTTCTTTTTGGGGGTGGGGGAAGGGGAGGCATTAAAACCAGTTTGTTCAAACTCCATGTTGTATCCATATTGTGTTCCATAAAACACAGTGATACTTCTGGGGATGTTTTAGACTCTGAATGTTTACTTCCCTTTACTTGTGATTCATGAGTATATACTAGGAATATGCAGGGCTTTGAAAATAGTTTGTAAGAAAGTATTTATTATAATTTCAAAGCCTATTTGCAAATCTGCATGGAACTGTATTGAACCAGATGGGTTTGAAGTAGCTCATAAAACATTTTGCAGGTTTAGTGTGTTTTCTATTGCTTCTGGAGATGTTAAGAGATAATGTATACTATGCTGAAAGTTATGTAGACACATACACACAATGCTGAGTATGGGTTGAATAGTACGATGCGTTCTTTGACACAGATGTGAATAATTTGATCAATAAAAATTATCGTAGCATTTAACTCTACTCAGGGCAATAATTTGGATGGTAAAACAAGCATTACTTTGGGTCAATCTTCTCCTAACCTACCACATAGGTTTGTGGTTGTGGGGAAAAATTGTAGAAGTGCTGAATGTACTTTCTTGAGCTTTGGAGAAAAGGCAAAATACATAACTAATAAAATCAATGTAATGAAGTACTCACTGTAGACTTCTTTCTTTTCTTATCTTGGAGGGTGGCATTACTGATTTTATAGCAAATATTTTTATTTCAGAACATTTTCCTGGGGGTGACACTTTTCAGATAGGGATTTCCATGTTCTTACTGCTGCTTAATGATAATTGTTTTAATATTTTATGGAGATGTAAGAAAGCCATAAAAGGGACGCGGTGGCTCAGTGGGTTAGGATGCTGAGCTTGTCGATCGGAAGGTCGGCAGTTTGGCGGGTCGAATCCCGAGTGCCGCGTAACAGAGTGAGCGCCTGTTACTCGTCCCAGCTTCTGCCAACCTAGCAGTTCGAAAGCACGTAAAAAATGCAAGTAGAAAAATAGGGACCACTCCGGTGGGAAGGTAACAGCGTTCCGTGCGCCTTTGGCGTCTAGTCATGCCGGCCACATGACCACGGAGACGTCCTCGGACAAGCGCTGGCTCTTCGGCTTTGAAACGGAGATGAGCACCGGCCCCTAGAGTCGGAAACGACTAGCACGCATGTGCGGGGGAACCTTTACCTTTACCTTAAGAAAGCCATAGAACTTTTTGTCCATGGTGATTTTTGATGAATTACATAACTAAAAAGTCACATTCTCTTTTAATTTCCCCTATTCCTCCCATCCTTTTTGATATACTTTTGCTATAAAAGAAATATATGTTTTTGTTTTCTCTTTAGGAACATTGCCTTATGGGCATTAAAGGAACTGTCCGCCGTAGTACAGATGGGGATTTTATCCATGCTAATGTTGACATTGATTTAATTATCACAGAAGAGCCAGAAATTGGTAACATAGAAAAACCTGTGGAAATATTTCACATTATTGAACATTTTTGTCTTGGAAGAAGGAGGCTTCATCTTTTTGGACGAGATAGCACCATCCGTCCAGGTTATTCTTAGTCTTGCTTTGTACTAAATCATTTCAAAAACTTTATAAATAAAATTAATCTGTGTGTTTTAGAAAAATGTAGATTTTAGAGAAGTAGTTATGGCTTCCAATGCAGTATAGTGGTCCAGTTAAGCATAAAGGACACCTTAAGTTCTTGATCCCAAGCCCATTTTCTTATTAAATGACTGCAAACATAATGAAGATATAGGCATTCAGCTGGTAGGCACAAATGGTTTTTTGCTCAGAATGGTTGCTGAGTGTTCCAAATGTTCATGCATCTCGAATATTGCTCTATACTCAACTGTGTCATTTCATATAGTAGCAGTTCAGGCATTCCAGTCATAGAATACATCTTTAAAACTAGCCACCGCAGAGCTGTTTAATTGAGAACTCCAAACAAAAATAATTTCCCATTTGTATATTACAGTATTTAGATGTTAAGGCAGAAATACAGGTATGAAACTGACATATAAGTTGAAATAAACATGAAAGGCAGAAATATATGTATCACTTCTGGGTATGATACGTGATTTTTAATAATTTTATTAATAATTTAGAGTGATTATGTGTTTTAAAATGTCTTACTAGCAAGCTAAAGAGGGGAATGTCTCATAACATTGAAATACTGTCCTATTGAATTAATTTTAAGCATCTGTGGTTTTCAAAAATGACATTCAGCTATATCATGTAATGTTTTATTGCTAATTCTACTTGCTCTTATTTTATGGGAATAGTTGTTTCTACTCCTACTGTGACATTAAAGTAGCATTAAAGAATCAATCAGGAAAGGATTAAGGGGTACAGTTTTGTGTGCGGCTCACTCTTCCCTTTTGTCCCCTTCCCTCCCCTTAGGCTGGCTAACTGTTGGACCCACACTCACAAATAGTAACTTCAATGCCGAAACCTATACATCATATTTCACAGCTCCCAACTCCCACCTGACTGGTTGTACAGAAGAGATTGAGAGACTCAGACCAAAATCACCACCACCAAAAGATCGAGGAGGTGGTGCACCAAGGGGTGGAGGAAGAGGTGGGACTTCAGCTGGTCGTGGAGAAAGAGGCAGAGAGAGAAACCGGACTAATTTCAGGGGGGAAAGAGGTGGATTCAGAGGGGGACGGGGAGGTACTCACCGGGGTGGCTTCCCCCCTCGCTGAACAGTGAGAATCTTCATCTTTTTCCCTGCCTTTATCCCACTGAGTTTTTGTTTTAAAAAATACAGTCTTAGTTTGCAATATTATTAGCAGCTCACTCTAGAGCTGCTCAGCAAAATATTTTTGTACCTATTATGAACCAGTCTTGTATAATAATCCAGATCTTACAATAAAGCACATTTACAGTGGAATTCTCTGACTTTGTTTTGTTGCAGCTGTTTCATTACCTGAGTAGGTAACATTATTAGTGTATTTTCTATCAAGTACATTTACTATCAAAAATGATTTCCACATGATGGCTTTATTTTTAATTATAAACAATCTTCTCCGTGAGCTGCATTGGCTTCCGGTTGCCCTGCGGGTGAGATTCAAGGTGCTGGTAATGACCTATAAAGCTCTAAATGGCTTGGGTCCGGATTACCTAAGGGAACACCTGCTGCCGGCATCAACTTCCCATCGTCCTGTGCGCTCCCACAGGGAGGGCCTTCTTAGGGTACCGCCGGTCAAGGAATGCCGGCGGGTTATTCCCAGGGGAAGGGCGTTCTCTGTGGGTGCGCCGGCCCTTTGGAACCAACTTCCCACGGAGCTTAGGACTGCCCCCGACCTTCGCTCATTTCGCAGGGACTTGAAAACCTGGTTTTTTGAGCTGTCTGGCCCAGACTGAGGGGTTTTAATTATTTATTAATGGGGTTTTAGTTTAAATTCAGGGACTTAATTTAATCTTAGTTTTAATCGATTTTAACTTTGTATGTTATGTATTTTTAATTTTTCCCTGTAAACCGCCCTGAGTCCTAGGGGAATAGGGCGGTATACAAGTTTAAATAAATAATAATAATAATAATAATAATAATAATAATAATAATAATAATAATAATAATAATAATAATAATAATAATAATAATGTTTTGTATTTTTCAATATTGTGGGTTTTTTTAAAAAAAAAACTTAATTTGATATTAATCATTGTTTATAAACACTGAAATATTTCTAGGACAAATATTGCTCTTTCTGTTACTTTTCATGTGACTGAATTATATTACAACTTAGGTTCCAGTAATAGAAAATAGGTGCTCCTACTAAGGGAAATCTCAAATATATATTAGAAACAATTATTAATATTTTGTTCGTGTGTGTGTGTGTGTGTATTTCAGTAACATGTTAACAGAAAATAGTTTTTTAAAAGGGGGACTTTTAAGTAAAGTACATTTCTCTTGAAATGGATATTGTAATGCTATATTGCTTGTTGTCCAAGAAACGTATGGTGAAAAACCACAAACCAAATGTGAGATAGACAAAAAATTTAAAATCCTTTAAAATAAACCAGAATTTTAGTCATGATTGATTGAAAGCCCATCCTGATAGATACCCAACCAACTGCATATGGGACTACCAGGTAATCCTTGACTGATGACTACAATTAAACCCAAAATTTCCATCGCTAAATAAGATAGCTGTTAAGTGAGTTCTGCCTCTTTAACAACCTTTCTTGCCACAGTTGTTAAGGGAATAAGTTAAGTTATTGTTCAGTGATTGTGGCTTCCCCATTGACTGTCAGAAGGTTGCAAAAGGTGATCACATAACCCCTGCACACGGCAACAGTAATAAACGTCAGTTGCTAAGCATTTGAATTTTGATCACATGACCAGGAGGATGATGTAACGGTTGTGTGTAAGTGTAAAAAACACAAGTCACTTTTTTCAGTGTCGTAACTTGCAACAATCACTAAACAAATGGTTTTAAGTCAAATACTATGAAATGGCTTTAGTAAAGTGTGAACCCAGCCATTAATCCCCAGATCATGTGATTCTCAATATGACAGTGTAAAACCTGAAAAAAACATATAGACAATGGGCTAATAATTCTAAAGCAGTTAAGAGAGTTATATATAAACATGCAGTTTTAGTCAAATAAGGAACTTTTATTTTAGGAATAAAGTTAACAATAGTGTTTTTCAAGTAGTAGTACATTTTCTAGGTCTGGGAAGTTAGTGTATTGAACAGGTTTAAATGTTTAAGTGTTAATTTACTCCCAACAGTCATTCTTTAGGTAAATTCCAGTAATAGCAATTGCTACTTTGCTTTTTGCAAGGCTTTAAATTTTGCTACATCCTAAACAAAAGTATCCAAAATTCCTTAATACTGTCTCATAGAGAAAGTGTTACAATTCAGTTGTTTTGACTAATGTACAGTAACAGGAGTCTGGAGTAGTTAAAGTTTTGGCAGAAAGGCCTTGTGAATATGTTGAGGCTACACTTGGACATGGTCAACACTACATGGTCAATTTGCCCTAAATACAAACTGCATGTAAAAGACCTAACCCCCCCCCACCAACTGACTGCCTTCGTTCCTCATTTTCTTTATCATCGCAAGAAATAATTAGTTTTAAAAATATTTACAAAATCAACAGGTTATTGGGAGGCACAAATAGGCCAGTTATATCTGGAGAGCCACAATTTCCAGTGGCCCCAATCTTTGGATGTTTTGCTGGGGCTGTATACTCCACTATTTTGAAAGCTATGCCACAACACCACAGCATGAAAAATAATAAAATAATAAAAAGCACGAGAAAAAAGCTATTAGGTCAAAATGTACAGTAAAAAGGACCAAAAATTATATGAGTAATACAAATCATATGTAACAGGGCTTAATGCTTTGCAGTTTATTAAAATTTGTGAAATGAGAACTGCATGTTTTATATAGATTCCCGGATTTCAAACCTTGCCATTACAAAACTTCCTTTTAAAGAAGGATAAAGGCTCTCCCATAGGAGGTATACCTGAGCAAATATTTGCCTAGTTTACATAATTATAGATGGCTACATTATTATGAAACAAAGCACTAATCTACAAAATTAGAAACTGTACAATAAGGTAGCAATATTAAGCACATTGTGGTGGTAGTTGGCTATTCTTGAATAGGTTCTGAACAAATGCATAGAACCAACATCAAAATTCATTAGTTGAGAAGCTGACATATTTCTTTATGAACACAACATAGGAAGTCTACATAAGAAGCTCCTCCATACATGTTCTTGTCTTCAATCAAGAACTGCTTGAAAACCGTCTCTGCCTGCTCTCGTTGCTTCACAATCAGAATCTTAAAAAAAAAAAGTTTAAGAATGAACAAAATGTACAGATGCTGCTTTGAGTTATTTCTCAGCTTAATTAAACAGCAAGAAAAGTTAAGGTTCTTAAAATGTTCTCAAAGGAGGGAATTAGGCAATCAGAGAGTAACTTTTTAAGTAATCTTTTACCTTCATGGAATAAGGTGTTCTGCTTTGGAGCTGATCTATTATGGATCTTAGTTTTGAAGAATAGGGATTATCCAGTTCTGGAAGATGTGTCTATACGTAATGAATACACATAACAGAATTAGCACACATGAAAATTGCTATTCTGGCAAAACAAAAGTACTGTGCCTTATGGATACTTGCAATGGATTTGAAAGGTTAAAAGTTGCTGACTTGTACAATGGAAACAAGCAAATTATTTGGTACAGGAAAATTTTCCTTAAAATTCTCTGTGAATGTAATTTCATTGGCAATTTCATCAAAATTATTGATAAAGATTTTATTCATGGTCAAAGATGAAATAAATTTCAAAGAAGATTTAGAAGCTAAAATAGAATTTCATCAAAACAACTATTCAATGTTCCTATTGAACCATCAAAAGCAATGATAATTGAACAATATTTAGCAAATCTGGAGGCAATCTAGGAGCTATTGGTTAATAGGATAATATTCACATACAATTTGACACAGCCATTAATAAAGGCATTATTACATCAATGTGCCAGGCCAGATAAAAAGGCAAATACAAGGTAGATGTTAACAAACAGAAGCAAGTTCAGTGGCATGATAAAACAATAAAAGTGATTTAAAAAGCAAGTTCAGTGGAAGGCTACCAAGATAATGAAGGAACTGGAAACCAAGTCCTATGAACATGGTTAAAGAATTGTTTATCATGCAGAAAGAAGGCTCAGAGAAGATATGATAGCGGTCTTCAGATACCTAAAGAGTCACACACAGACCTGAATGGCTTGGTTCCCTTTGCCTAGGATGCAACTATTTGAAATATACAGGGAATTTGTTTCAGGTTAACTATAAGTAATTTCCTCACATTAATAGATGTCAACCTTATGAAGTGATATGCTTCCTTTGCTGGAATATTCAGAGAGAGGCTGGTTAGCTATCTGTCTAAAATGTTTCAGCAGCTCTTGCAATAAGCAGGTGACAGGACATGGCTGGCTCAGGAATTCTGGGAGTTGAAGTCCATGAGTCATAAAAGAGCCGAGGTTGCCTACCCCTGGACTAGGCAATCTTTCAGATCCCTTCCAGCCCTTGCGATTCTATAAAACTTTTAAAAAAATTGAATGATACACATTCAATTCACATTACTTTCAATTGTAATTTGTGTGCTTCTTTCTGAAAACCTGCCTATACATTAGTCAGTTCTGGCATGCTGCATCTTTGCAATTTGGACTGGTTTCAGGCATTGTTTTGGGAAATCAACAGACTTGTGAAATAATGTAAGTATAGTAACCTACCCATTTTTTCTGTGCCTATTTCTACACATCTGCATTCTCATCTTTATAAAGGAGCAGTGATTTCAAGGCTGCATTGTTCATATCATGTCATCTGACACTTGACGCTTGGAAATGAAGTATTAAAAAACAAGCATTCAACAGCTGTTTCTCAAATAAATAACAATATACTCACAGCTTCAGTGCTGACATGTGCAATGGAAGGCACATTAAATATCCCTTGGATAAGATCTGGTGGGGCACTTACTCCAAGCCATAGAAACATATGTAGAGAATTTGCCAATAGGAATATTCCTCCTTCAGAGAGCCGTTCTTCTGAGCAGCGAACAGCAGAAGGAATTGTGTCTTTATTTACATCCATGGAGTGCTGTAGGATAACATTTAAGTTCTTAGATTCATTGCATTTTTTAAAAAAAAATCTGAATAACTATGAGACTCAGTTTGATGTAGTGGTTTAAGGCACAAGGGTCAAAAGTGGGAAACCGTGAGTTCTAATCCTGTCTTACACACAGAACTGGTTGGATGATTTTAGGCCAGTTACTATCTTTCAGCCCTAGGAAGCGGGCAATGGCAAACCAGTTACACTGTATAGACTTGTCCAGATAGTTGCCAACAACCTGAAGACATATATAGACATAGAAGCCACATAATTAATACTGTGATGAGAGTCAGGGCAATGAGACACAACCAAAGGAGGGTTGAGGAGATCACCAGCAGCCCACAGACTACACTCAGATACACAGATTAAGATCAACGTAAGATATGGAACAATTAACAGCTTTTTAAACTCTTTGTAGATACCTTTCTAAATGTATGTTTATCCTGTGTGTGTGTGTGTGTGTAATAAATTTAAAAACTGGAATCCCAAGTATAGACATTTGAAATCAGTAAAAATAAAAACGATGAACTCCAGGATATAAGAAAAAATTCTTCTTTATTGCTGAGCTTTCGTCAACAAGCTGTTGACATCATCAGAGCAAGGGCCAAATGATAAGGGAGTCAGTACATACACTTATATGGTAATAATAACGGTCAAATTGTGGAATGTGGGTGTGGCCTATTCATGACAAGCTCGCTCGTGTATAATCACAGTGGTTCCGGCTTTGTTGGAAAATCCACATTAAAGTCCACAAAATCCACATTATGACCATAGTGGCCAGATGAATATTCCTACATTGGCAATTCTAGATATTATGCTGTATATATGAAGAGTAATACTTTAGGCACAAAAGTTAATCTTAAGCTTAACACATTTTGCAAAATAATTTATTCTTGGATGGAAATCTACCTGCACTTTCAGGTTTATGCCAGGGAACAAATGGAAAAGTTGCTCTGACTTTTCTTTGCCAGACAATATTACACAACTTACTATTGTCTGGCTGGTTTTGCCAGTGCTAGGGGGTGGGAGGGTCACCAACTACTTGTCTATTGGTAATAGCTACAAGTTGTTACAGAGAGAAGTGTGGTTGAGGAAGATGAACTGTGCTTCATCAGTGCCATGACACTATCATACTTATATTGGCTTTTCCCAATCTCTGGGGTCTGAAGGAATTATAATGGTAGAACCATTAACTCAGACCAGATGGACTGAGTAGCATCAGCAAGACTACTCTAGAGGCAGTCTTGTGCCCTAGCCTAGCATATTCTCCATGTCGCAGAAGCTGCCTTATGACATTGCCCAATTCTGCTGATAGCAAAACACTTACAATTGGCAAAAGCTGTGGGTAGAATAAAAGTTGGGTGCCAGCAACATCCATTGACATGACCAGCTGTCTATGAAAAGTTCTTTCATCCGTGGGAATCTCTGACTTGCCCAACAGCACACAGCTTTTCAGAAGGCTATTTATGTAGACAGGAAGTACCTTCATTGAATCAGGAAGGATAAGCTGAAAAAGAAGAGAAGGCATCAGCTAGAATGTCTTGTCATCCATATACTCCAAGTTTTCTCCAGCAGGATTTACATCTGATTAGATCCACAATCAACTGCTTTTGTCTGACAGACTTCTATAAATAATTTAAATGGTTTTCCTCTCTTCAAATGCCACAACTCTGTTTATATTTCAGTCCATAAAACAGTGTTATGATAAAAAGTATATTCAATAATTAAAATAAATATGAAAACCTCTGAGAATATATTCAATTTCTGAATTTTCCTCCCTGCCTAAAGATTCTTATTTTTTGTACCTATAATATAAAGGTGACATCTGCTTGTTGGTATCATGTGCATACAGTACAAATCAGGGATCGCATGACTTAGAACTTAATCTAGCTTTTCCAATCATGTTATAGTGAAACTGCTCTTATGATCGGATTTTGGTAATTAGAAAAGGATAAATTTATCAAGTGATTTGAGCCTGAACAAAAGCCTAATTTTCAAAAATTGTATTTTTTTTAGAAATACAGAAATACATCTCAGAATTGCAGTTCAGTTATAGGAAAATGAATTGATAATATGCTCTGTCAGCCATATACCATACAAAGCAAAAAATTCTTCTGAGATTTATATACTAAATTGCATGTAGTTAAAAACTGTGTTGCATTATTTATAACACAATGACATTTAGAGATTAACCTATCCTGCACATACAGAGATGCAAGACTGTTGAAGGCCAAGATTTTAAGCAAGCAGTTGCTACAAAATTCAATGAAAACGCAGCACAACTGGTGTAGCACATATAGGAACGATAAATACAATATTTAGATATTTCCTCATAATCAGCCTGGGCTAACCCTGTCCATAAAAGGTGCTAGCTAAATCTGGAAAGTAAAGCTTTAACTCTGAACTCTTTGCAGTGCTTCGTCACTGATTAATTAGGCTTTATGCAAGTGTTATTTTTGTATGGTGGTTTATATTGCACAATTTACAGCCCTGGCCACAAAAATAATTGAGTGAAAATGTAAGCGAGGAAAGATGTTTATTTCAGATTGCAATTTATGTCTTTGTAAGCTTACTTAAAAATCAGCATAAGAAAACAGTGTAAATCAGTTAACATTTGGAGGAAACAAAGCACAAAATCTTACAATCTTGACTTGGATTTTAAACTTTTTGTTCTTTGAACTGAAAAAAAAATCCACAGAGCACAAATCATCCATATTTTAAAATCAATAACTGGAACAGTGCCATGAGAAATTTTTGTATTACAATTTTATCTGGCTGTATTTACACTGAGAAAGTCTGTATTGCCTTCAACTTGCTGCTTTATTTAACCATCCATCCATCCGTCCATCCATCCATCCAATTTTTAAGCCACTCAACAGAAAAATATAATATGCAGGTACAGTAGTTCTCAAGTTACAACAGCAATTGGGACTAACATTTCTATCACTAAGCAATATTTTTTGATATTATATAGAACACAACATCATATGACTGCATAGTTTATTAATGTCAATCCCTGAGATCACTGTTGCTATTGTGAAGTGAAGATCATGATTTGTGCGAAGGGAAGTCTTACCAAAACAAGTTGCAACCTTCCCTGCTGGTTTTCCTATTAACTTTGCTGGAAAGCTGGCAAAGAATATTACAACTTACAATCACATCACCACAGTACACTGCAACCATCATAAGTGTGAACCAACTGCCAAGCACCCAGAACTCCATCACATAACTGTGGGGTTGCTGGGATGGCTGGAACTTTGAGGACCAGTAGTTGTAACTTCAAACTGTTGCTGTATAAGTGGTCATTAACTGAGGACCAGTATACATAAAGTACAGTGCCTCAAGGGAACATTGTAAAGTATAATCTTCCACATCACCCCCAACTTAGAATGGCCAACCAGGCAACCTGCCAGAAGAGCCATGTTTTGGGGGCTTGAAGGTGAGGGAGTGGGACTGACTGAATCTCTGGGAGGGATGCTGTCACAGAGAGCGGGTGTTGAGGGCCTGTTTCTTAAGCCCCGATAGATGATATTGCTTAGTTGATGGGATCTGAAGCAAGCCAATTCTATTTGATTACACAGAACAGGAGACAGAGGATCTCTCAGGCCCTATGCCATGTAAGATTTATAAGTAATAACCAGCAGCTTGAACTGCAACCAGAAGCATACTGGTAACCAGTGCAGCTTACAAATCAGATGTGATACATGGACATAGCAAGGCCTGCCCATCACTGCTCATTTTGCTGCATTCAGGACCAACTGTAGCTTCTAAGTAGCCTTCAAAGGTAATCCCATGTAGACCATGTTGTGATAGTCCTTTCACATGTGACTAAGATATAAGTGACTGTAAGAAGAGCTTTTCAATGCAGGAATGGGAATAACCAGCAGCTAAGTTGGATTTGTGCAGAGATTTTGCTAAATTCCAATGCTGCCTGCTCCTCAAGCGGGATCTCAAAGTCCAGGAAAATCCCCATATTGCACACTTCTTCCAAATGGGGGAATGCTATTGTTGGGCCAAGCCCCCCAAATGACATAATGCAATCCAGCCAAAATAAAGTTCTTTATTTGCTTATAGCTGTTCTGTTCCAGCCTACGACCGGCCCTGTTTGAATGTCGGGGACAACCCCTTTTTATAATCAACATGCTGGAAAAAAACAACTAAATTTATTTACAAAGAGTTCAAACAAAAGTTAAACGAAAAGTTCAAACAAGACTTAAACCAAAAGGTTAAACAAGAGTTAAACAAGAATAACAGACCAGGACTCTAGCAGAAGATCTTCAAACGGTTGCCTTCAGCAACCAGCACCTCCCATACATTCCCCTTTTATCATCAGTCCCAAGGCGTGGCTTCTCATTGCCTTCTCCCAAGTTGCCACATTGCTTTCCTCTGTTCTGTTCTGCTAGATTGCCTCCTGCTCCTAGCATCTCTGAACAGAGCCAGCTGTGGATCATCTTCTTCCAATCCCTCATGCTCACACAGCTGAGTCTGAGGAGGAACAAGATGGGAGGGGCCAGGCTGAGAGTTCTGCAGTGCATCAGAACCTTCCTCTGACACCAAAGGCTCTCCAAACCCCTCCTCCTCCTCTTCAGAATCATCCGACTGAGCTGCTGGAACCACAGGCTGACACTGAATCACAATACCATGTAAACAGAAACTTGCCAGACTACACCAATGCTACCCTAAGCTAATGGATAATCTAGAGGGTGGTTATGCTAAATCTTTCTCTTCTCACAGTCCAGCTCTGGATTGTGCTGTCTCTTGTCTCAACCCCCTCCCAGAAATGTGCTCTCTTCTTCCTGAGAAGAAGGGTCCATCACATCACTTCCTCCTTTGTAGACACATCCCAACATAACTATCCCATTTAAGACCAAAGATGAAAAATCTCAGAACTAAAAGATCCAAGGATCTACCAATACTTGGTCTTGGTAGAGGAAAGCCTGAGCCCATTTTCCCCCATCCAGACCCCAACAGCCTCTCTATTTACCGAGACAAGACTTGATAGCATCACTCTGAAACTTTTAGCACCAGATTCTTAGTTTATATTCTATAGTGGACTTCTGCAGCATGTCAACTTTCAGTCTCTAGACGAATTTAACTATAGGGAATGTGGCAGAAGGCTCACTAATGTTCACAAGCACTTAAGTCTACTTAAGGGAAAAAATAAAATTTGCCATATGAAACTCTATGGAGATGCAATATTTCTGAATTTGATACCACATGTTTTTTGCTTACATGTTAAAATAATATCCAAATAATGTCCAAATAAAACATCTGTAGCTGGAAATATAAAATACCTGGCTCACTGTAGATGGAGTAGCACAGTTCTTTCTGTAACATGCCAACATGCGAGCTGTTTGATTCACCAGGATCTCACGGACAGTCTTCAAGGGCTGGCTGAGAATGGCTTTATAAGCTATCATTATATAAAAAAGTGATAAAAATATGTTATGTTAACCATTATATCTTTTCACAGAAGAAAATTCGTATTTTAGGTATTAAAAAAGTTTCATCTAATCTACTCTTTCGAAACATAGTATAAAACTTTGTGTGTATGTTAGGTTTAAATTATAAATTTTGTGAAAATTATTCACCTTGCATCCATGGTCAACCACAACAAGAAATGGCCTATACCAGGGGTCGGCAACCGGAAAAAGGAAAAGAGCCACTCAGAACCGGTTCCATCACACAAACAAAAAAGTGGGAGCCGCAAAAAGTGCACGCGCGTGCGTCCACTCACGCGCATGCGCAAAAAACATTTTGCGCATGCGCAAAATGGGAGGCACCTGCGCGGCGACGGGTCTCCCCTTTGGAGAGGTGCGTGCCGTCCCGTCTGGAGACCTGCCGTGTTCGTCAAACATTGACGAACGCGGCAGCTGTGCAAACGGGATGGCGGCGGTTTGGAGAGTGCACGCGCACCTCTCCCAAGCCGCCGCCATCCCGTCCGGAGACCTGCCGCGTTCGTCAAACATAGACGAATGCGGCAGCTGTGCAAACGGGATGGCGGCGGTTTGGCGAGTGCGTGCGCACCTCTCCCAAGCCGCCGCCATCCGTCGGCAGGTCTCCGGACAGCGGCGGCTTGGGAGAGGTGCGCGCGCACTCTCCAAACCGCCGCCATCCTGTTTGCACAGCTGCCGTATTCGTCAATGTTTGACGAACGCGGCAGGTCTCCGGACGGGATGGCGGCGGTTTGGCGAGTGCGCGCGCACTCTCCAAACCGCCGCCATCCCATTTGCACAGCTGCCGTGTCCGTCAATGTTTGACAAACGCGGCAGGTCTCCGGACGGGATGGCGGTGGCTTGGAGAGGTGCGCGCGCACTCTCCAAACCGCAGCCATCCCGTTTGCATAGCTGCCGTGTTCGTCAATGTTTGATGAACGCGGCAGGTCTCCGGACGGGACGGCGGCGGCTTGGAGAGGTGCACGCGCACCTCCGCCCTTCGGAAAGGTGCGCGCGCACCTCTCGGAACGGGCGGTGCCACTCTCCATTTGGAGAGGTGCGCGCGCACCACTGCCCATTCGAAGAGGTGCGCACGCACCGGGCGGCTGGGAGCCGCAGGAGACGGCTCAAAGAGCCGCATGCGGCTCCGGAGCCACGGGTTGCCGACCCGTGGCCTATACTCTTGTTCCAATGCTATCATAGTGACCTAACAATTGTGCTCTACTAATATTACAATGATACACAGAAATTCTGAAGTATGAACTTGTGATTTATCCAGGAATTTAAATTAAATATATAAAAAGCATTCAGCAACTATTGCCAGTTTACATCACTGTCTAGTGCCTATTTCTTATATATCTAAGACAAGAATTGATTATTTCTGGTTTTTAATACCATGTGTTTTATCAGATTTTAAATGCCTGCCGTCAGTTTCCAGCCTCCCTCCTCACTCTCAAATCGCATATTATAAACTGACCTGATTTTGCAAAGAAATTTACTAATGCATCAGTCTCACAGCTCTTGTAGATATCAGCTAACTGGGAACTACAGCTGAGTCCAACGTTATGTATGCGCAGTCTTCTTTGACCAGTCATGGATGTGTAAAGGACTGCACACTGCAATGACAAAGTCAAGATGATAGATAACTTAAAATGGTTAAGTTACTTGCATTTTCTACAAAGGTATTTCAATTTGTTTTTAAAACAGTAATTTGGGGCACTCTCAAAAGGTGCAATTTATTTATTTATTATATTTATGATATCAATTTATGCAGCCACTTATCTCACTATTGCAACTCTGAATGGCACACACAGGGTTAAAACCTAAGTTGGCACTGTATTACAAGTAGAAAACTTCAGGTGGAATTTTACTCTCTCTTTTTTAATACAAGTCCAGATCATAATATATTATAATTAGTTGGACACTTGTGCAGCAGGCTGAGGCAAAGAGGCAGTCCCACAACCAGCGAAACCTGGGGGCTGGACAGGAGACAGATTGTATCTGCCCTCAGTGCGGAAGGGACTGCCACTCTCAAATTGGCCTTGTTAGCCACACTAGATGCTGCTTTAGGACCTCTTTCCAGAGCACAATACCATAGTCTCTCGAGACTGAAGGATGCCAATGAATGAATGAATGAGTTGGACCAAGAACCATTTTAAAATAGCATGGCTTAAACTGACTTCCAAGGTACTTCACAGAGGTCCTCCCAACCCCTACAGTTTGACATGCCAAGGTCTTAACTATTTTCTAATTCACATGTACCTTATACTCAAAATTATATAACTAAAGCCCATGAATTGCACTATTTATTCATTGATTTTTTGCAGTGTAGCAGTTTTCCCTGACTTACAAAATTAAATGTCTCTTTTAAAATTATTATAGGTTTTTCATGACTTACACCCAGTTACATTCATTGAGCGTACCTGACTCTTTCCTTTATTCCCAGGAAAGGCACTAATCACTTTGGTATGTTGGAGCTTGAAATAAGGGCATATTTTGCTAAGGAATGGGGCTTTCTTTGCCAAGAATAACTGTTTACCACCCTTACATGAGGATTTCTGATACTTCAAGGTATGTGAATAACTATAATAGTAGCAAAATGTTGAGATAACTTTGGAAATCCCTTATAATCTGCAGGAATGCAGTCATGACAAATAAATCTTCACTACAAATGAAGGTTTACAGGTTACTTATATTTTAAAGTAAGGGTTGTCTCCATCATTTCTAAAATCAAAAAGCCCATAAAACCATAACTATAACATATCAGGACGTAAAAAAGCCCCACTTACAGTTGCTTTCAATTCTGCTGTATTCCCCTGTTATGACAACAGCTGAAGCAGCAAATATTGCAAAGTATTGTGAAGATACTAAGAAATAAGCTAAGACAACATCTGAAGCAGGAGTTGACTAAAGATGGATAGGAGCTTCTCTATTGTGATAAAGATTCATAGTCTTGGCATAAACAGCTAAACGTCAGCATACATTCTACCAGGAAAACAGAACAGCACTGCATGAACAAAACAGCTAGTTGTGTCAACTGTGGTCAGCAACACAAAGTGATCCAATGAAAATTCCAGTGCTGCATTTGGCATACGTCAATTACAGTAAATGTAATTTACTGCTTATATGTTAGGGAAGTCATATGGCACCACAGGTTGCGCAATACTTCCTGTATATGCCAATTATGCATAGCGATGTACAGTAAAGGTCATCCAGAAACAGACCAAAGAAGCATGTGACCTAGGAACTTCTTACTTGGATTAAAGCCCCACCATCTTCACTCAATTTATCATCATGCTTGAACTCCACAGTCACAGCTTTGTCACAATCTATTGCTGCCAATTCAACATCTGTGGTATTGTTCATGTAAATAGCTCCCAGGAACTCTGTTGCTCTAAAACCTAAGTGATGATTAGAAAAGAGTAAGTTGTACAGTTAATAAAAGCTACCAGCATTCTTTTTGCAATAGGCAAGATAGCTGATAGCTTCAAAGGACATATTCCCCTGCTTACCCACCCAGTGCCATTCTTAGTACCAATCTGCATCCTCTTTAACGTGAGAAGCTGATTTGTTATAGAATAAATGCTACAGTCACCTTACTCATAAGAAACATTAACCTGAAAACAGCAAAAAGTCCCATTATTCCTAACAGAAACAGCAATTTACTTTCAAAAAGAAAAGTTGTTTGAAATTAAGACTGATGATCATGACATTTTTTTCCAAATGATCCACTATAATTATACCAACAATGATGGATTTATTCTATGCTATGTAATTGAATGTTTCAGGAAGAAACCTGGGTGGTTTCTCATCTAAAAACCAAGATAAATCCAGAATGCATTTGGAAAGATTTGACAGATTTTACATCGAGGTTTACTAATTTCCAATGCTTCACATTTTATTCCAGGAAATAAAACACATATTAAATCTATCTCTTAAAGTATGTAAAACAAACAAATAAAACTTCTGTAGTAATCATTACCTGTGCTAGTTCGAACTCTCATAATAGCATCAAAACCCACTTTTTTTTCTATATCCTTCCTCAGGTCATTCAGAAATTGATGGCTATCAGACTGTATCTAAACAAAAACAAGAGATTGGGAAAAACTTGACTAAATAATGTCTACCACTGGATGGCAGCAGCGCAACATAACTTGTTTCTGGATATAAACTGTTAGTAATTAATAGCACTAAATCACTCCTAAATAAAGAATTTAATTAGTGGATGCTTGCAGGCCTTTTACATTCTCACAAGGTCATGCAGATTAAGAGAAAAATCAAACTGCTTGTTATACATAAAAAAATACAATTATTAGTAAAGAAAACCCACTCTTAAAATAGATTGATGAAAACAGATATTTAGAAAATAGGTTATCTTTATCATTTAAAAAACAAGTCAACATTAGAGTAAGCAGGTATTTTATGTTAGAAGTTATTACATATTATATTCCCAGTTTAACAAAATAATCGTTAAGATTTTCATAATATTACAAGATTATCTTGTGCATTATAATCATAAACCTAGGGAACGTATAGGAATGCAAAAAGAACAGGGTGGTTTATAATTATTTAACGTCAGGAAAAGAACAGAAATGCCACTAAACATAAATGGTTCCTTTAGGAGTCTAGCACTAATAATCAGAGAGGGATATAATCCATATATTTCTTTATCCTATTTGGAATGGAAAAGAAAATCAGATTAAAATTTTAGTTCCAATCGCTAGACAAAGTTTTTACTCACTTACTACTTAAAGAAATATGTATTACATTCTTCTTTATTTGTTCCTATAAGTGCTTGAAATTTCTCATATTTTTCCACACATCATTGTGAAATAGTTTGGGCAGGGACTATATTCTGTCAAATTTTCAACCCTGATCCTCTGACTGCAGATGAACCTGGACCTTTATCTCCTTGGTCTTTGTTCAACAGCTTAATCACTGTATCACATTTTCAGAGGTCTTATCATAATATCTTCCAATGGCCAAATACCACATTATGTTTATCCTACTGCAGGTGAGTTGCTCTCCTGGTATTGCTAATCTGTATGTCCCATAAGAGTTAGCTAAAATAGTCAGTGTTGAGGACTTCTGGAAGTTAAATAATTCTTCAGCATCTTCATATAGAGGAAATTCACAAGAAATTGTTAGGCATTTGTGTGTGTGTGTGTGTGTGTGTGTGTGTGTGTGTGTAGGGGGGAATCCCTTCATAGAAAGAACATTTTATCTTACAAGACTTACATTCTATTGGCCCTAAACCCTTGCCTTTTCAAATTAACATCCTGGTGCCAGAATTATTACAGTTTTGTTAGATAACCCAGGTGCTATAATATACTTTGAATATAACCATACTTGAATCTGTCTTTAAATCTACATGTAGTTAATGAATTTAGCTCTGTTAATTGGATGGACGTTATCCCCTGCAGTTAAAAAAAATGCAGTGCAAAGTGTATGGGCTGAGATTGGGAGTGGGATATGAAGGCTATTATCCACCGAGAAGCTTTCCAGAATAATATTTTAAGAAGAATCTTGGGATGTCCCCAGCATATTTCTGTGCCTATTGAAGGTAGAAGTAGCATAAGCTGCAATTTTGAACAGAGAATTCATAGTGCATTTATCAAAATTAGAACCTGATTTCCTATGTATAGATCACTGCTTTTGGGACTGCCACATAAGCTTGCTGTTGGCAAATTGTCATCAGGTGACACAATAGTGCTTATGACTCTTTTATCTACTATGTACATACTATGTACATACATTTATCTACATAATACATTCACTCGTACATACATATATACATACAGTTAAAATGAATTGAAATCTTGAAAATCTGGCAAAATCTAATGAGATTCCAAGAAAGAATAATTTTTTGGCCATTTAATTTTTTTATTTTATTTTTAGAACTGTTACATAAACCATCTGTCAAGGCTGACTCCTAAGGCACCTCTCCTCACAATGTGACAACAGAAACGAAGGGAGGGGGGAGGAGAGTGCTTGGAATGCTTTGGGAGCTGGGAGGGAGGTGAGGAATTTATGTGAGCCGTTTGCAGCCTGAGATGATCATGATACTTCAAGGTTCTGCGATGGGAACCTTCCGAAAGTGCAGACTGTTTTCCCAAAATGAAAAGAACGTGTTGGATTAGTAGACAATGTAAAATGGGTGGCCGAAATGGGTAAAAGGGGAAATTAACTATGCTGTTTTTCATATGAAAACCTCAAAGCTAGCTTCACTTCTTCTAGGCCTGTATGGATCTATCAGTAAAGTTATATTCTTGGTAAAATAATATCCCATGAGTTTCTTTTGCTGCATATGCCAACGGGATGGTTGACACCATCTACAATATTGTCCAAGTGAATTACTGACCTCAGGTTGCAAACTACTGAGACAAAAGAAGAAGCTTTTGTCAGTTACCTGAAAATTGTTGTACTTGTACAATGTTCCTCCAGTATGAAAAGTCACAAAGCCCATGGAAGCGATATCTGCATACTGGTTCGGGAAAAGAAACAGATTTACACAGCAGCCGTTGGCAACACAGTCTTTGGTCAAAGCCTCATAAATATTTGTCTGGGCCTGGAACAGCGTCTGGAGAACATAAAAGAATATAAAAGAATGAAGCATTCTAAGTAACCAGCAAACAAAAGAACAAGATGTTGCAATGAATAAGGAGGGAAACAAAAACATGTATGCAATTGAAATATAGTTTTAAGAACTAAACAATTTTAGCAAGCATAGGCATTAGCCAAAAAAGCAGCTGCAGGTTTTCTTGTACTAATCAAATATATAAATATATTAAGAAGAATTTATACAGTTTGCACACAAATATTTCATTGACTGGAATAGGTAGTCTTCCCTTACCAGTAGTAATTTGAACCAGGAACTTTGTTGCTAAGCAATGAGATCATAAAGTACAATGTTATGTGACTGCGATGATTTACGATTGCAATTTGGGCAGTCCCAGTTGCTGTCATAAAGCGAATCCCATACAGTCACAGTATCCTGCAATCACACAATTGCCATTTGCAACCTCCTGCCAGCTTTCTTATTAACTTTGCTTGTCAGAAGCTGGCAGTGAAGGTCACAAATGGCAGTTACATGACTGTGAGATGCTGTACTATTGTAATTGTGAGCTGGTTACCAAGAACCTGAATTGCGATCTGATGACTGCAAGGATGCTGTGACGGGTGCAGCAAAGAGGACCAGTCTCCTAAGTCTCCCTCATTCAGTGCCATTGTAACTTTCTTTGCTGAAATGAGTGGATGTTAAGTGAAAACTACCTGTATATATGACAGACACAAGTTAACCAATTGAAACAAACATTTTGTGACACTCAAATGCAACTGAAACTCTTCTGTGAGCAGAAGCTGCTGCTGGCTAAGCCCAGGGGAAGCTGAAAGCTCTCCTAAAGTCCCCCCTCCCCAGTAAAATCCTTATTGCCTTCTTGATGAAGAACTTTTCTCCCAGAGAATTTTTAGTATCAGTAAACAATTAGCCCTTGCCCAAATCCAGTTTACTACAAAAGAGGCCAATAATGTTTAACTGAGATAGTTCACTTAGGCAAATGATCCAACCCTTTATGTCACTCATTTTACAGTAGGGGTTTTCCACCCAATATTTACTTTCTTCTGCCTCCCAAGCAAAGGAAATTTTTAAAAAGAGAATCTTAGCTATCCAAACAGACATGGAGATATTGGTAAAAAAAATAGATCTTTAAACTGGTTGGTTGGGGGGGGGGGAACACTTTCCAAGCAAATAATGCCAGTCAATGAGTTAGAGGCAATTCCCAAGAAGGGCCTATTCTGGTGCAAGAGTTGAATTGTTGGAATCCATGGCCTAATATGGGAGTTTCCCTCATTTACCATATCATGAGAGGATCTGTATATGTTTTCATGTTTTATTTGATCGTCAATTGTATGCTACTTTTGGACTTAGATATTTAAAATTCCTACTTCAATGAATAGCGCACTAGAACCTGAATCAGAAATTCTTCTATCTCCTCTTAGACTCTTAACATATATGTTGTTAGCAGAACTGAAAAGCTGATAGACAAAGCAGTGAAGGTTATGGTTATATTGAAGGTTATGGTATAATGTAAAGGCAATGTATTTACTTGAACATTAATTCTATGTATTTAGCCAGATATGTTATTGTATTTTCTTTTAGCTATTTTATCCAAAAATAGACTTTATATTTTAGATATAGTTATAAGACTAATCAATTATGTCTCTGTCTCTCTGTATCTATCTAGCCTGGTTCATAAAATGTTGACCAATGATTGAATTAATATGGCATGCTGAACCACAAGTTACTCATCTGCATTTTAGCCTACTCTAATATTCCCACAAGGGACGCGGTGGCTCAGTGGGTTAGGACGCTGAACTTGTCGATCGGAAGGTCGGCAGTTTGGCGGGTCGAATCCCGAGTGCCGCGTAGCAGAGTGAGCGCCTGTTACTCATCCCAGTTTCTGCCCACCTAGCAGTTCGAAAGCACGTAAAAATGCAAGTAGAAAAATAGGGACCACTACGGTGGGAAGGTAACAGCATTCCGTGCGCCTTTGGCGTCTAGTCATGCCGGCCACATGACCACGGAAGACGTCCTCGGACAAGCGCTGGCTCTTCGGCTTTGAAACGGAGATGAGCACCGGCCCCTAGAGTCGGAAACGACTAGCACGCATGTGCGGGGGAACCTTTACCTTTACCTTACTAATATTCCCACCTAAATGAAAAAAGCCCACCACCACCATAGGAATTTCTCCAAAATTTTCTTCTTTTCTTTTGAAATAATTTCTACAACTAATTTTATTTGACCAAACTAATGAGAACTAGTAGAAAAACAACGAAACGTAATGTATATATACTTGACAGCAATACACCCTAAAACAGAGTTAAAAATATTAACAATGCTGGAGGCTCATATCACAGTTGTTAAGCTTTATATTCATTACTACAGTCTAACTACTGCTATGCATCTTTTATCCAGAGCTATTTTTAGTTTGTCATCATTGTTAACTGGATGAATTGCATACCTTGAGAGCTTCCCTTGGAGTTTGTGACAGTGCTATTGGACAGAATTCAATAGTGAAAGCATCTTGATTGCAACTGCTATACTGAGAATTAAACTGATTATATTATGCTTAAATTCAATTTGTATGATTTTGGTTGGAAAATAAAGACCACAGGTGAACTTGGCAAAAATGAAATGCAGCAAACATCTTTACTCTTTTATGCAGCAAGATGTAGAATAATTCCCTTCTTAATGAATACCTTCTCTTTTTCTGTATTGACCAATTTCCTGTCGTCTCTGTTCTTCAGCTTCCCTGGTGCCTCTGCAGTTGGCAATGAAGAGTGGAAGATAAACAGTTTTCCAGCGCACTCTGCTGCCTGTAACAAAAATAGAAAAAAAAGCAAAAAAAAAGACCTTTATTCTCCTGCAGATATAAACTTCTGAGATAGAGCCTTATACAGTTCTGTGACTCCAGTAAAAACTCTCAGCAACTTTATAAACTAAACAGTCCATTTGTTTGGAGTTTAAACTTCATTTGATACCCTAAAGCTTCACCTCTACTACCACAAGAAAAGAAAAGAAAAAAAGAAAAGAAAAGAAAAGAAAAGAAAAGAAAAGAAAAGAAAAGAAAAGGAACCCTTGTATTCACAAAAAATGAACATAGTAGTATCTGGGTCATGGATGCAATTAAAACTTTCTCTTTCTGTGCATCTGTGTGTAGATACATGTGTCTGTGTTTTAATTTGCAAACGGCACCAAGCTGGGAGGAACAGCCAACACTCCAGAAGATAGGCTTAAGATAGGAGGAGAATCTGGACAGACTTGAACACTGAGTGCTATCTAACAAAATGAAATTCAATGGTGAAAAAAGTAAGGTTCTACATTTAGGCAAGAAAAACCAAAAGTACAGGCATAGTATGGGTGGGACCTTGCTCAATAGTAGTAACTGTGAGAGGGATCTTGGAGTCCTAGTGGACAATCACTTAAATATAAGCCAGCAGTGTGTTGCAGCTGCCAAAAAAGCCAACACAGTGCTAGGCTGCATTAACAGAGAGATAGAATCAAGATCACGTGAAGTATTAATACCACTTTACAATGCCTTGTTAAGGCCACACTTGGAATACCGCATCCAGTTTTGGTCACCACGATGTAAAAAAGATGTCGAGACTCTAGAAAGAGTACAGAGAAGAGCAACAAAGATGATTAGGGGACTGGAGGCTAAAACATATAAGGAACGGTTGCTGGAATTGAATATGTCTAGTTTAATGAAGAGAAGGACGAGGGGGGACATGATAGCAGTGTTTCAATATCTCAGGGGCTGCCACAAAGAGGCGAGACTCAAGCTATTCTCCAAAGGGCCTGAAGGCAGGACAAGAAGCAATGGATGGAAACTAATCAAGGAGAGAAGCAACCTGGAACTAAGGAGAAACTTCCTGAGAGTTAAAACAATTAACCATTGGAACAACCTGCCTCCAGAAGCGGTGAATGCTTCAACACTGGAAGTTTTTAAGAGACTGGACAGCCGTTTGTCTGAAATGGTATAGGGTTTCCTGCCTGAGCAGGGGGTTGGACTAGATGATCTCCAAGGTCCCTTCCATCATCATCATCATCATCATCATCATCATCATCATCATCATCATTGTTATGATGATGATGATGATGATGATGATGATGGCACACCAGGAAGGTCAAGACTGTCCCAATGCTAAGTTTAAGGCAGTTAAACTTGAGTACCTTAGAATGCACTGATGATATTACCTAGTTTGGGTAATGAAATGTCTGCAAGAAAACAACCAAGCTCAGAGAGCACCAAGGACCCCTCATTTCAATCCCAAATTACAAATATTTTCCTTTATTGATTCAGTATAAAACACAGTATTTACATGAGCCTGGAAAAACAGTATGGGTTTATCTAAAAACTATTAGAGTGGATGTACAAGTTTAAACATTTTTATAATGAAATTTGCTGAAGTACATCACTATAATAACAAAGTTTATTCAACTGCACTAAAGCTATACCTTATGAGTGGCTTTACAGGCCAGGTCAGGGAAGAGAACTCACAAGAGCGAGT
The DNA here is from genome assembly GCF_964194415.1 of Vipera berus. NCBI lineage: Eukaryota > Metazoa > Chordata > Lepidosauria > Squamata > Viperidae > Vipera > Vipera berus. The sequence continues at coordinate 40,990,851 of NC_138209.1, read as the reverse complement.
GGGGCTCTAGTGTACAGAAGTGTAACAAACAGAATCTTGAAAGCCTTCCCAGTTCTTCCTCTGTCCTCTCATATACTACTCAGAATTACAGACTTTAAACCAGTTTCTATACTTCCTACTTTCCCAGGGCTAAGATTTCTTGTGCAGTCTCTTTTATCCGTTAATAGCTCTTGAGTTCCTTCACCAATGTTAACGGTGACTCTCTCTACAGATTACCACACTTGGATTAAATAAAGAAGCAAAATAAATTCACATTTATTTTACTTCAGAGATACCTTCCTAAAATACCCGAAATATATACAGTAGACATATCCATCACTGATGATTGGGGTTTACTTGGCTCTTTCATGTTATCCAGAGCAATGAAGAAGCCTATTCTTAAAGAAATCTGTATTTTTATATAAGTGTCCACTGAATCTTATCAAGGACTGAGATGCTGATTGTTTAATATGAAAAATCCAAAAAATTATGTCATTTTTTTGCCTTAATCATAATTACATTCTACTGAGTGTGACTGCCATCTTTCAAAGTACATTATTCATTTTTTTGCCTTAATCATAATTACATTCTATTGAGTGTGACTGCCATTTTTCAAAGTACATTATTCATTAGCTGGCCTTCATAAGCAAATTGCATACTAGATAATTATTGGGAATCAAGTGAAGTTAGCACTAACAATACTAAGTTTTCATAATTGTTTTACCATATTTTAGATGAATTAGCACCCAAAACATTCACACTGAAATAGTGAACCATGCACTTTATTGACAGTTTAAATTGTATTTTTTCTTTCCACCACCATACTTTTTCAAACACACTTTATTATTATTCAAATATCAATTTCCTCTTCCTGGGAAGATGGTGAAATACAAAAATGCTGTGATCATTTGATTTATGTAGCAAAGCATGTGTAACTGAATTTGTTCACAGTTGGCATTGTGAGCAAAAAAACAAAGGAAAATAAATCGAGAGACTAGAAGTCTGCTGAACCACTGATATCACTTTCATGGTAAATACACACACACACACACACACACACCATTCCAGATGGATCCCCTTTGAAGTTATGATGTATTCAGGGTATGGAATTTGGTTTTAATGTTCTTGTATATAAGCTTCCAGTACTCTTGTTCATTTCTTTTAGTCACAACTGATTACATTTAATATTTATCTGTTTTTAATACAAAATAAACAATATGTCCAGATATGCAAACAGAAATAAATACATACATTCTAATTAAGAGGGAACTAGAATTTTTATTTGCATAATTAGATTCCAATCTGGACAACAAATAAACCACATACTTATTTTTAGACATAGGGGATGCTACTTATCACATCACTGCTCCATCTACCTGAACAATGTCTTGATCAGTTCTTCAGAAATCCTTTCCAGCTTTGAGACTGCAAAGACTAATCTGGAGCCTTTATAGGGAAAGCATACTTATGAAAATAATATGCTGAATATATTTCTATTCTGAAAATAAGCTACACTTATTCAGAAAAAATAGCCATAAAAAGAAGTGAGATAATTTAATTTTAGAATGTAGATGATATGGAAACTGTTTGGAAGTGTAAAATAAAAAATTATAGTGGTAACAGCATTCCGTGCACCTTTGGCGTCTAGTCATGCCGGCCACATGACCACGGAGACGTCCTCGGACAAGCGCTGGCTCTTCGGCTTTGAAACAGAGATGAGCACCGGCCCCTAGAGTCGGAAACAACTAGCACGCATGTGCGGGGGAACCTTTACCTTTTACCTAGAGTGGTGCAAAAAATTACTCCAATGGGTAGTAGGAAATCTAGTGCTTGGTAGAACAATTAGGTGACAGAGTCTGTAGATGAGAAAATATAAGGGGACTACTGCTGCAAATGAGCATGGGAAAAACATATAATGTGTATTCAAAGAGTGACAGTGGAACATATTTCAGTGAAAGACAGCAAGAAATGGATCACATTAAAAGGGGCAAAGGAAGTTTAGCACTGTTGTGAAAGGAATAAAAATGTTTTCAAAATGGGTGAAGAGAGCTAAACAAGAGACCTCCTGCATATAAATGGCGTTAAAAATAAAAGTGATGAGATAATGTGGAATGTAACTGAAGAGAATGATAGATGGAATATTTTATAGATTTTGTGTGGGAATTATAAGAAGATAAGTAATGCCCCGTTGGACTGGACCTAAAATCCCATTAAGTCCAGCAGTCTGTTTTTACAGTGGCCAATCAACTGCACAAGGAAACCCAGTAGTCTCCCAGCAGATGGCCTTCAGAGGTGGTCAAGGTGTCATCAAGACTAATGCTAATGATCCCATGAGTTCTATGAATTGGTCCACCCCGTTTTTTGAAGCCAGCTAAGTTTGTAGATAGCATCATGTTTCACAGTAACAAATTCCAAGGTTTAATTACACACTGGGTAAAAAAGATTTCCTTATGTCACTCCTGATTTTTTCAGGATTTCATTGGCTGATCTCTGATTCTAGTATTTTGAGAAAGGAAAATAGCTTCTCCTTGTCACTTTATCCATATCCTGCGTAATTTTTGTACACTCAGTCAAGTTCCCTCTTATTTGCTTCTTTCTTAGACTAAAAAGTTCCAAATTTTACAAGCTTTCCTCTTAGGGAAATTACTCCAACCCTTTTCATCATCTTCTTCAGCTCCATTATACTTTTTGAGGTGTCACAACCAGAAATACACACAATAGTATAAAAGGTATGCACTGGAATGCTGAGAATGCTAATGTATATGCGTAAGTGAAACTATTATGATTTTCTAGAGTAGTTTGTCCAGCTATGTGGCAACGCCTAGCCAGCTTTGACTAATTTTGAAAAGCTAACGAGGATCAATCCTGGTTGGTACCTCAATGGAAGACCACCCAAAAATATCAGGATTGTAGGCTAGACTGAATAGTTGAAAGAAACCTGAATAATTATCGTGACTGGAATTCCTGTATTGTCATCAAGAAATACTACAGGGATGCACTACAGCACAGGTATCAAACTCACAGCGTCACATGACGTGTCGTGACGTGTCGTGACTTTTTTCCCCATTGCCGGCAATGGGGTGGGTGTGGTTTTGGCGTGATGCATCCAGCCCATGGGCTGGCAGTTTGACACCCCTGCACTACAGGGATGAAACTGTGCTCAACTGAGATTTTACCCCTTTTCAAATAATTGTTAAACATTTACTTATGTTTACTTTTTTACTTCTATTACGAAAAATAGCATGCATGAAGCTGCTTCCAGGTATAGTAAAAAAAAATTCTACTGACAGAAAACTGCAGGAGCTATTATGATGATCAATATTTTTCAAGGAGAGCTTTTCATAACTTAGTGAGGTCTAACCTTGAGTGCTTCCATGCCTGCTTGAATCACAGGAGCAAACACTGTCTCACTCTCATTTGTATCTCCAAACATCTCAGGAATCTGGTCCAGCAAGCTAGAGAAAGGAAAAAAAATTCATTGTTCAAAAGATTGGACTAGACAAAAGAAACAGTCCTTCCCCAGTCTTATGCTCTCAAACTACAACTTCCATAATAAAAATCTAGCTTGTCTATTATGGGATTTATCTTCAATTAATGATAAATTTTAACATCCATTTTTCCATTATCAGTCTTTTCAAAACTAGTGCATTTTTTACAAATATAATCCCTACTTAGATATTAATATGAGGAAAATGTATAAAATATATGCTTACTTATTTATAACAGATTGTGATTCTTGGAAGTTGACAAGGAAGCCATCCAACAAAGGTACAAACACTTCACTGACGTCAGTGACTACCATCATTTGAGGTTGTGCAAGAGTACTTTTTACATTGAAGAAGTGAAGGATTTTATTATAAGTGACAAATCCAACCCGAATTGCTGAAACATCTTGCTCCTCTCTTGAAAAGAAATAGTTTTGGAAAACACAGTTGCAGGAAGTTCTTCACACTGTTATTTCATCTTACCCAAACATTTAGATTTTAACTGAACATATTAGATAAAAGACTACATCCACACATATGCATAGGATCTTTCAGTGAATTCATTTCTAGACAGATATATGAGGTAGAATCTGGGTCTGAGTTAGAAAGAATAAATCAGCTATGGGGAACACTGACTTACTTTAAAGCAAGCATTGGGTTACAGATACCCAATGTTTTTATTTCTAAAGGTAATTATATAAATCATGTATACCTCAGAAGTATTTTTAATTATTTTGTTTTAATTAAAACTACCTTTAAAAAAACAAGTTAGATTAGATAAGTAGCCTGGTGGACACCAAAGAGATGAACATTGGTACTTCTAGGAACTATTCTGGATCACTGTTATAATAGTCCCAAGGCACTTCTTTCTTCAACCCACTTATCCTACTATCTTCTAAATAATGTTCTGACTGACAAAGCAGTAGTAAAATTTCCTTAATTCAGACTCGAACCCCTCATGGCTTTATGGGGAGGGACATGCAGCTTTCTTGCTTATAATATGGAAGTTATTTGCTTTTAGATCTGGACTTTCCTGTTGGCTTCCCACCCAAGCTGTATTCAGCTGCAAGGCTACTTTGCTTTTTGGATTTGGCAAAGGCGAGCTTGAGCCTGTTAAGTTGGCTTAACAAAGAGAGAGAAAGAGGGAGGGAGGGAGATGGAAACCAAACAAATTATAAACATGTAGCAATTTTGGGTTTTTTATTATATCAAATATCTTGAAACTGAGGGCAGGGGATTGAAGATGACAACATGATGTGCATCATTACAAAAATGAATGCAGAAGGAAAGCAAACAGATAATTCATTGATCAAGACCTTTACTCCTTAGTTGTTTCTAAATTTAAAATATTATTAATTTTGCTGAATATTTATTACACTTTTTTCTTACTTTGGAAGTCTGTTCAGTACAGTTTTTAGTTCTTCACAAATGAGCTTAACAAGACCACTTTTTATGTTATTGTATGACACATCAATCATAAAAATATAGGCTGGTGGCTGAGAAGGCTTGTTGTTCTATGAAGAAGGGGAGAAAAAGCAACAGTAATAGGACAAATGAGATTATTTTTCCAACATTCTCAAACCATGAAATACTTCAAATGCTATATTACTACTATTACTATTATTATACTACTACTACTATTACTATTACATATAGTATTTATAGCTAATTTAAGGCTCACTCTCTTCTGATATTAAGATTCATTTCAGTGAAGGTATTGCAAAATTATAAGAGCCAAGTTCTATATGTTGGACTAATTTTCCACCAATAATCTACCTTTTATTTATTATTCACACTCTTCTTTGGCATGAAATTTATAATTACGCAGCTAGTGCATGAAAATATGATCTAACCACATAACATTTCAAACTGCACTATGGCATCATTAAAAGTCAGGCATATCCTTTGACTGCCAGGTGACTAATGCAGAAGAAAAAGATATTTTCATCAAGATGATGGTGCAAGGTGAAAAAATATAAACTCTATGATGTGTAACATGGGGATATAGAATACATGATTACTTAAAAGGGATATAATTTTCACTGCATTCCTTTTGCACTTCCCTAATATCACCTTGTTTAAATTACAAGGCACAAGGGACTAAAGGGTAAGGAAATACATTTATGATAAAATCTCCTATTCCTCCTCCTACATGTGGCATGTTCTCATATATTTATTCACTTTTGTATGTTCTATATGTGCATGTATAAATGTTCCCTACATTCTGGAGTTGTGAAATGTTCTCATCTTCTACAATTTTACTTCATTCTGAGAGCAGGATGATGAAGTACCTTATGAACTTAAAGTACTAATAATATTAATCAAAAGTTTAAGCAGGCAAAAATGTGCTTGTCAAGTCTTCTCTGAAGAAAACACTCAGCATTAAGACAATTTATGAGAAACTCTTGAGGATATCAGCTATCCACTGCAAGCAATCATAGGTCATCTTTGCTCCACAAACATAAAAATGATAAACAACATTCCCTTTGCTCCAATCCAACAGAGATTATTCTGGGAAGTCAAATATAAAGTTAGAAAAGACTCCCTTATTTCCTCTTTTAAATAATGATCCTGAACTCTTAGCAGGAGTAGAATGCTTTATGAAAACTACTTCCTGTGCCCTAAGTAATTCATAAAGCTTGTCTTTACATTCATAGGTTAATTGCTGAAAATAAACAACAAGGCAATAAGAATGCAACTCCAAGTAATTGCAACATAAGCCATTATGTTAACAATAATGATGTTTCTTCTCCTTTCAGTTGTAGAGAAAATGATGTCAGCACATCACTCAGAGAAATAAGGGAACTGCAGAAATTTACAAGGTCTGAATTTTTAAAAGCTTTTCTAACCAATTCCCAAACACTATTATAAAGCACCTATCTGTATATTAAATTCTACCTATTTATCATCATGATTAATAGTTCTATATTTTTGTCATCAATAAACACCTCAGATATTGAGGTGCAGTATTCAAATAACTTCCTTCAAATTATAAATGCTCTACACTAGTGAGAGCTTTTAACATGAAATATCAGTTATAAAAGAAGTATGGACAATTGGTCATTCAGCTCAACTATGAACACTTTTACAAACTGGACAAAAAAACAATCCTACAAAGCTTTATCCATGAGGATTATCTAGAAATTCATGCAAATTCAACACAGAGACTGTAAAATGATAGGTTGAGGAGAATTTAAAGGTCATCTGATCCACTCCTTGCTCAGGGGAGGATTCATTACTGCATCTCTAACAGAAAACTATCCAGAATTTATTTGAAGACTTCTAGCAAATGATAACATTCCACTTCATATGGCAGCCTGTTCCACTGACTGATAATTCTATATTGTCTCTTATTCTATATCTATTGTCTCTTATTCTATATCTCTTCCTAATGGGCTGGGTTGGTTTTAGTCTAAGGCTAAGGCTGAGTAGACACTGTCACAGGATTATAAAACTTCAGGGGGAGGCAATGCCACCCCTCTTTGAAATCATTCTAAAAATTCAAATCTTCACATCAGTGTGAGGTGGCACTATCAAACAATATAGCTATTGCCATATACTTTCGAACTGGCATTTCAATGGCTTTTTTCTAGATTCTTCACTATCTTAGTAGCCCTACTCTATACTTTCTCCAACTAGACACAGTCTTATCTGAACTGAGGTGCCCAGAACTGAATGCTGAGCAGAGCGGAACAATCATTTACATTGATCTTGATCATATGGCCCTTTTTACAGCACCCAACATAGCATTTGACTCTTAGCAGCCACATCACACAGTTTGCTCATATTAACTTTTTGACTCATGTGGTCAAAATGAAGAACCAGACCCTTTACAGATGTGCTTTGAAACATCAGAGATTCTAAGACAAATCAATGGGGGAACTGAGCTTACCAGGTTATCAGGTTACAGGTATAGTGGCTATATTCAATAAAAAAATGGATAAACCTGGTTAGTTTTAAGCCCAATTAGGTTTATTTTATGAGACTTCGGGTGCTCTGTAAAGTGAGTCAATTTATAATAATGTTCTGTGCAAATACAAAAAAACCCTAAAAGAACCAATTTGGCAATCATATTAAGCATGTAACATGAGCAGATTAATTATACAGCTGTAAAAAACTAAAAAATATGGACTTTTTCCTCAAAAGAAATTTCTTAGGGGAAAAATAGGAAAATTGTATTATATTAACATAATTTACCTTATTTATTTTTATTTGGATTGTATTTTATATTGCTCTGGGTGTAGATTTTAATTTAAAGAAAGAAGTAAGGCTGCACTCTTTCTACAGATATTATCTGTAAATCTCCCTGATTTAGCACATGTCACATTTTTTTCCATGCTGAATCAGACTTACCTTGCAATAATCTAAAGTAGCAACATATTCATACGATCCAAGTGATAGCTCTGGTCTTTCATAGTGGTCTATTCTTCTACCAATGTGATCCAGATGTTGAAAATAAAATGGAGGAACTAAAAAAAGAGGGGGGATTACTTTCTCTTTTAGTTCAACAGAAATAACCACATAAAATCTTGAAATATTCTTCTGAAAGTGATAATACCTGACAAGCAATAGATTTTACATGAAAGGAGCAGTGTTGCAAGGGATGGAATTCTTTGTATTGGTTTTGCTTTACAACAGTTGTTGGCGATGATGAAACCTCTTCTAATAGAAGTTCACATTTCCAACCAAATATATCCCCCTTAAAGAAATTTCTTTTACTTGTCTCATCCATATTCTTTCTGTCAACCTAATCACACAACTTATAGTTTTAGGATTTGAGAGTTTCAGTCTGTCAATATGCTCTCTGTCCACTGAGGTACACATTACACAAGCAAACCCATATCTTTGATGTTACTTCATTTTATATTGTTTTTCCTCTGACTACTTACATGAAGTTTCTTGCTGACCATGTCAGCATAATTGCATTCCCTTTAGAATAAGGGCAAAAGGAGGGAAGAAGAAAAGAACTGGGGAGAGCTAGAATTGTCAATAAAGGTATTGGAAAAGGACTGATCCTGCACCTCAAAAGAACCCAAGAGATTTTTGTTCACTGTGGGAAAAGCAAAAAGGGGCTGCCTCTACATTTTTGCTTATCTGGTGCAATTAGAGTTTAAAGATTTGAAAAGAAAAAGGGCATTCCTTAGATCTGTCCTTGAGGAAAAGCAGCTTCCTGGCAGTAGACAGCAACTGAAAAAAAAAATCAGCACACCCGCCAAGATGCAAAAAATATAGTGGAACAATTCGTCTTACACTGTATTATTTCATATGTGTAAATAACACAGATAAATAATGGCTGTGAAAATGCAGTGGCTCTCAGATCTCACTGTTCACTTAGAACAGAGGTGTCAAACTCAATTTCATTGAGGGCCGCATCAGCATTGCAGTTGCCTTCAGGGGGCCGGGTGGGTATGACCTGGGTGGGTGTGGCCTACTGGGTGGGTGTGGCTAGAGTGTGTATGGCCTACTGGGTGGGCATGGTCAGCTCTACATCGTTCGCATCAAGGGTGCCTATGGGGGCCTGGGCAGGAGTGGGACAGATCTGAGGGTCTCTGGCAGAAGGAGGGTCTCTGGGCCAGGGCCAAGGCAGTGAGGGCTGTTCCCTCACTGTTTCCAGGATGGCTTCGTGGGCTGCATGAAACTACTTCGCGGGCCGGATCTGCCCCCCCCCGGGCCTTGTGTTTGACATGTCTGACTTAGAACCATCTGACCTCCTTCAACATTCATAAAATACACATTAGTGCACACTCTGTCTTTCTGTTATGAACCCAGCAAATACTTTGCACAAAGTTTCAGATTTAAGTCAGAATCATACTTTGGAGTACAAATGTATCACTTGTATCTCTCTCGTTAGCTGTTAAGTGGGAGGAACTAAACTCACTATTATTTTACTATGGCCACCATTTTCTCCACAAGATCGGAGAAAATGAAAAGGCTTGTTCTCCTGCTTATGATGAAAATCTGAGTGCAAAAAACAGCATAACAAAAAGAATATTGCAGGCATGCAAACAACTCTGGTTGTAAATGGCAACATCAGTCTAAATGTTTGATAGCTCACTGTTATATACATTTGTGAGAACTTTCTGCTGAATAAACAGTCCCAGCAGCCAACTGCCTCCCCTTTCTTTCCAGAGATTAAGCTTTGAGGCAAATAAGAGTTGGCATAAGTCTTTTAAGGTTCATGTTTCACAGCTGAAAAGATTACTGTATTAGGGAAAGCTCTGTGGCACTTTGATCCAGCTGAGGAAATCCAACTAAATGCAAGCATCTTGAAAAAGGCATTCTGGCAAAGCCTTGGGACTTAGCCAAAAGCTCAGGAACTTGTATTTATGAGTCACATGCAGTTGTACTTGGACAAATATGGCATGGCATCTACTGTTCAAAGCAACTCCAGTCATAGTAAAATTAATTGATGTTTTAACCATAGTAGTCCTCTGATATAAAGTGAGGCAAAGTCCTTAATATTTATTTTTCTAAATGGTTCAAAAATGTATTTAAATCTATATAGAAAATAGTTTGATTTAATTATAATAATACCTTTCCTTCTCTGCTTACCTATTTAATGAAATGTACACAGAGTATAAAATTCACAACTATTATTTTACAGAAGTGATCTTATAGAAAAATTCAAGTACTTTTCTAAAAAAAAGTAACTGTTCTTGCTGTTCTTTGTTGAGCATACCCAGTACGAGTATCTATATATCTTAGGGAAAGCCTTTGAATCTTTTCTATGCATGTCAAAATGGAACATTCTGCTTGTATATAGAAGCAGCTATAAACATTTCTAGCTTATCTTTAAAGGTTGTTCTAATCTCATAGAAAACAACAGACAAGCTGTTTTGTGTTTTGTCTTTTTCAATATGAAATATTTCCACATAATTCCTAGAGCAAAGACTGAGTGAGTCTATTGCACATTTTCAACTGCCAGATTAATACAAGACCTTGAGAAGTCTACCTTTAATCAGGCAATGCTGGAATCTTTTCAATGGACAAATTCAAAATTTCAGTTAATATGAAGTGAAATGTTCAAGCAAAATACCAATTCAGCCTGGCAGGATACAGATTCTTACTTCAGGATTGCAATTTTATACCTACATGTCTTGTGGTAATCCACAAGTATACATACACTTTTGGAAAATTTGGCATAAGATTTGACTGTAATGTGTATTTTCTTATTGGAATAGAAATAAAAAGACGCTGAGAAGGGAATAGGGCAGAAACTGACAAAGGTTCAGCAGAGTTTTCCAATGGCCCTTTCTTGAGTAGAAGATTAACATGCACATCTAATCTTCATTTCCTTTGGTCTTTTTTAATTGATCTTTCCTTCATTCTCTGGAACCACAGAGTTGGAAAGGGCCAATTATGTCATCATATCCAACCCTGTACTCAGTTCATGAATCCAAATTAAGAATCCCTGAAATAAATTATCCAGCCTACATTTGAAGAAATAATAAATGCAAAAGTAGTTCTTTGGTCAGGGATGCTCCATTTTAAAGACAATTGCAAAAATCAGAAACAGTCATAATTTGCAAGCCATAGCTTTATTCAAAAGACAACTGAACTTGCTCTTCAGCATTACCTCTGGAAACAGAACTGAGATACACAAATTCATCGACGCTAGATGAGATTTCCATACAATTGACACATTTTTTAAGAAACACTATTTCCATTTGGAATAGAGTGAAAGAAAAGTGTTCTATTTTAAAATTTCTTTGGGGAATGAGTTTTCTATAATTTCAAAAATGACAACCAGAAAACCAATGCTACTTACCATCATTCACACAGCTACAAAATCCACACTGATATTTTCTTCCTCCCTCAGTGAACTGCATAAAAGGGCACATGTAAGCTTTGCATCGATTGCATCGAATTGGTCCATTTTCCCCATGGTTTACCAGATAAAGTGGTGTCTGCAGAGATTTTTTTAAAAAAAATGGTAATGCAAATTGAATAGGTCAGTATCCTGGCTATAGATAGTTACACCTGAAGGGTCACTGGTTTCATATTAATATGAGAGAGCTTTTAAACTACCAGTTTTCTTAATGAATTTGAATCCCGCATGCTTTCTTCCGCATAGTACTTTTAATGTTTTGTAATTTACAGTACTGCTCTTGTTGATTAATTGAATCAATATGTAATATAACTGCATGCATCAATACTTCACAATGTAAAAGTAGCTTTAAAATAGCTTTAAAAACACTTACATTATCCTTAACTAACACAAATCATATATCACTCAAGCTTTTCTTATGGGAGAGTTCAGTACAAATCTTTCCCACTAAAATGAATGGGATTTGAAAGCACTTAATTTTGGGCTGAATCTATCTACTGTAAACATAAATTAGAGCAACTAATTGTATATAATTGCGTAGTATAAAAGTGACAACATTTATTCGGAAATAAGTACCATAGTAACGACAAGGTTTTTACTAAGAAGGTGCAATGTACTTTTGAATATATAAATAGCAATATCCACAGCACTTAAGACTTATATACCACTTCATAGTGCTTTACTGCACTTTCTGAACAGTTTACAAATGTCAGCATATTGCCTCCACAAATATGGGTCCTCATTTTACCATTTTTCCATCCTCAGAAGAATGGAAGGCTGAGTTGACCTTGAGCTGGACAGGATTGACTCCTGGAAGTGGGCAGAGTTAGCCTACAATTAGCATTCTAACCACTGTGTCACAACAGCTCCTAAATATTTTGTCAGTATAATTTTTAATACATTACATGCACAAGGAACAGTAAAATCATATTTCAATAGATTAATTTGTGAAAGAGAATGTTCATTATTCAGAAATATCTTAACAGAAATCCTAATTAATAGGGATGAAGTGGTTGAGGGAGTGGAAGTTGGAGGAACTTTGTGGGAGAGTGACTATGTCATACTAGAATTCACCATAATGCAGGCATAAATGACTGAACAAAGTTAGATCAGTGTCTTAGATTTTAACAAACTAAGAAGAAAAAATAGTTCAGGATCCATGACAACCTCTGAAAAATGAAATACTGAAGACCTAAACAAATACAATACCACAGAGAAAGATAAACAAAAGATACCAGAGCTCTCTGACAAAAATGAATAATGTATAAAAATGAAAACAGGAATATATAATTAAAGCAGAATATAAGCAAATAGCCCGAAATTGCTGGGATGGAATCAGAAAGGCTAAGGCTCAGAATCAACTAAGACTTGCAACAAATGCCAGAAAAGGTCCTTACAATATGTAAGAAACAAGAAAAAAGACACAGTGATGATAGATCTACTAATGTGAGAAATTTAGGAAATTTCTCCTTAGTTCTAGGTTGCTTCTCTCTTTGCTTCTTGTCCTGCCTTCGAGTGCTTTGGAAAATAGCTTGACTCCCTCTTCTTTGTGACAACTCCTGAGATATTGGAACACTGCTATCATGTCCCCCCTCGTCCTTCTCTTCATTAAACTAGACATACCCAATTCCAGCAACTGTTCCTTATATGTTTTAGCCTCCAGTCCCCTAATCATTTCATTCATTTCATTTCATTTATTGGATTTCTATACCGCCCTTCTCCCTAGGGACTCAGGGCAGTTCACAGGGCATATATAAATAACTGTACAAAAATTAAAAGAGAATTAAACCATGCCCAATTAAAATACAGCAATAGTAAAATAATAAAACCAATTAAAAAACCCATATTCCCCTTCAGGCCAGACCAGCTAACTCAAACAAGTGGGTCTTCAACCCGCGACGGAAGGATCGGAGGTCCGATGCCATCCGGAGCTCAACCGGCAGTTGGTTCCATAGTGCCGGGGCACCCACAGAGAAGGCCCTCCCCCTGGGGGCCACCAGTCGACATTCCCTGACCGGAGGCACCCTGAGGAGGCCCTCTCTGTGGGCACGCACAGGGCGGAGGGGAGTTGACGCCGGCAGCAGGTGGTCCTCGAGGTATCCCGGACCCATGCCATGTAAGGACTTAAAGATCATAACCAAGACCTTGAACCTCACCCAAAAGACAACTGGTAACCAATGCAGCTCGCGGAGCAAAGGTGTAACATGGGAGTACCGGGAAACTCCCAAGACAACTCTCGCAGCCGCATTCTGTACCAGTTGGAGCCTCCGAGTGGTCTTCAAGGGAAGCCCCATGTAGAGAGCATTACAATAGTCTAGGCGAGAGGTCACGAGCGCATGAGTGACCGTACACAGGGCATCCCGGTCCAGATAGGGCCGCAACTGGCGCACCAGGCGAACCTGGGCGAAAGCCCCCCTAGTCACGGCTACTATATGGTCTTCCAGGGTAAGTCGTGAATCTAGGAGGACTCCCAAGTTGCGAGCCCTATCCACGGGGGGTAAGAACTCACCCCCCATAGAAAGCGATGGAACATTTTGAATGTCCCGGGATGCCGGAATGTACAGCCACTCAGTCTTGTCAGGGTTGAGTTGAACTCTGTTCCTCCCCATCCAGACCCGAACCGCCTCCAGGCAGCGGGACATCACAGCGAGGGCATCACTGGGGTGGTTTGGGGTCGAAATGAAAAGTTGGGTATCATCGGCATATTGATGATACCCAACTCCAAAACCACGAATGATCTCACCCAGCGGTTTCATGTAGATGTTGAACAGGAGAGGCGAGAGAACCGACCCCTGAGGAACTCCACAAACGAGAGACCTAGGGGCCGATCTCTGCCCCCCTGCCAACACCGACTGCGAATGTCCCAGGAGATAGGAGGAGAACCACTGAAGAACTGTGCCTCCCACTCCCAATCCCCTGAGACGCCGCAGCAAGATACCATGGTCGATGGTATCGAAAGCCGCCGAGAGGTCTAATAGGACTAGGACAGAGGAATATCCTCTATCCCGAGCCCTCCAGAGATCATTCACCAGAGCAACCAATGCTGTCTCTGTGCTGTACCCGGGCCTGAAACCCGATTGGTAAGGGTCCAGATAATCCGCTTCATCCAGGACCAGAGGGAGCTGATGAGCCACCACACTCTCAACAACCTTCGCAAGAAAGCGAAGGTTGGAGACTGGACGAAAGTTGTTCAATACAGCTGGGTCCAAGGCAGGCTTCTTGAGGAGAGGTCTCACCACCGCCTCCTTCAAGACGGTGGGGAAATAACCCTCACTCAAAGAAGCAGATATAACCGCCTGGAGCCAGCCTCGTGTCCTCTCCCTAGCTGCATAAACCAGCCAGGAAGGGCACGGATCCAATAAACATGTGGTGGAGCTCAGCCTCCCCATAATCCTGTCCACTTCATCAGGGGTCACAGAATCAAACTCCTCCCAGATAACATTGACAAGACCGCCCGTGTCCTGATCGCCAGACTCTGCCCAGCTGGAGTCCAAACCGGTCCGAATCCGAGCGATTGTATCCGACAGATGTTGACTGAATTCCTCGGCACGACCCTGCAAGGGATCCTCCCTCACCTCCTGATTAAGAAGGGAGCGAGTCACCCTAAACAGGGCGGCCGGGCGATTATCTGCGGACGCGATGAGGGTAGAGAAGTAATTACACCTCGCCACCCTCATCGCTGCGAGATAAGACCTAATATGGGTTCTTAACCGCAACCGGTCGGATTCAGATCGGCTAGACCTCCAGCAGCTCTCTAGGCCCCGTTTCCGACGCTTCATCTCCCGGAGCTCCGTGGAAAACCATGGAGCTCGTTGGGATCTGCACCTGGTCAGGGGCCACAAGGGTACAACCCGGTCAAGTGCCTCAGTGGCTGCCCTTTCCCAGGCTTCCACTAAGGCATCCGCCGAGTTGTGAGCAATGGAGGCAGGTGGGGACCCCAGCGCCGCTTGGAATCTATCAGGATCCATTAAGCGTCTGGGGCGGTACCATCTAATTGGCTCCATACCCCCACGGCGGGGGGTGGCAAAACGGAAGACCATCCGCAGGAGATGATGATCGGTCCATGACAGGGGCATAATAAATGGAGAGCCCCCACCAAGATCATCCAACCACCGTCCAGATAAAAAAATCAGGTCAAGGGTGTGGCCTCCCTCATGAGTTGGTTCAGAAATTACTTGCGTCAGGTCCATGGCCGTCATGGAAGCCATGAACTCCCGAGCTAGCTCAGATGAGCCTCCCAGGGATGGTAGATTGAAGTCTCCCAAAACTATAAGTTTGGGAAACTCAACCACCAACCCCGAGAGGATATCGAGCAGCTCGGGCAGGGCTGCCGCTGCGCAACTAGGCGAAATGTACACCAGCAGCAAGCCCAACTGCACCCCAGAACCAAATCTCACAAAGAGAGACTCACACCCGACTATCTGAGGAACGGTGGTCTCCCACGGACATAAGGTCTCCCTAATAGTCACCGCCACACCCCCACCCCTACCATGAGCTCGTGGCCGATGTAGCACCCGGAAGCCTGGTGGGAAGAGGTCAACCAAAGGGACCCCACCCTCTGGGCCCAACCAAGTCTCCGTGATGCAAGCCAGGTCCGCGTGCTCACCCTCAACTAAATCCCTAACGAGGGGAGCTTTGTTAACCACGGACCTGGCATTCAGGTACACCAGCCGGAGCTCAGGAGGCTGCACATCCTCGCTCCCGGAACCTCGGGGAAGAGGCAGAGGGTCGGAGCGCCTCACCGCTTGCAAATAGCGGAGACGGCCCTCCCGGTAACGATACGGCCCTCTGTCTATCCACCTGCTGCCATTCCCCGTCGTGGGAATCGGTAATCCCACGACCCGCTCATGAGCCCCGGAGACAACCACACCCCGTTCTCCCCCCACGCGGTCGGACCCAAGTCTGGCCTGAGCCATGGTTGATTGGCCACCCCCCATAGCCAGACAACCCCTATCTCCCACCCCTCTCCCTAACCCCGTAAAAAATTTAGATAAAAAAGTAATCAGAGGCCTCTTATTAAATTTGTGTAGACGGCCCCTGCCCCTGCCCAGCCATCTCTCCGGGCCCCAAAACTCGGGCCCGTCATTGAGGTTAAGAGTGTTTAAGGAGGCGGGTCGCACCCAGGAGAGGGGGGCACCCCTGAGGGCGTACAAGTCCGTGCTAGTGTATTGTCGCATGGGTCTAGCAAGTCCAGGATAGGCATCCCATTAGTTATGTCCATGGGAGGATCAAAACATAGAGACAGATATCTGGATCCCCACCCAACTTCACTGCCACTCAGTTGGGTGCCCCCAGAGACAGGCCGCCCCCCGCCCTCTCACGACGGGTTGCAACTCTGTTCCTGGGGGTGGACCAGATATCCTCTGGGTAGGCAAACCCCATAGAGCTCCCACCTCTATGGGGCTGCAGATGGAAAAGTCAAGCCACTCTCCCACCGTGGCCGGTACCCAGGTGTGTCCAAAATCCAAGGGGAGAGGGGGGAGTAGGCAGGAAGATGATAAGTATAAATGTCTAAGGCAAAGGATAGGCAGGCCAGGATAGTAAGGATGATCTAAGTCGCCGTCGTCGCTGCAGAAGCAGTCCAAAGGCGGTGCAGGAACCCCCTGTCGTTCTTGCTCCATTAAGATGACCCACGGTCGTCTTCTTCACTGCCAAAACGGCCCGAAGACGCCATCGCCGCAGAAGGCGGCCCGAAGCAAGGATAGAGACCACCATCGCCGCCAAGATGAATAATAGTCGCCCTCTCCGCCGCCAAAACGGCCCGAGGGCGACACCGCCGCCAAAAGCAGCCCAAGGCGGCCTGGGGCAACATGGGAGTCCCACCGCCGGCGAAAGGGGCCAAAAGCCCAAAAAGCACCAAAGCCAGCAGCCGGCCCCCGTAAACGGGGCAACAGTCCCAGAAACGCCGGTGACAACGGAAGCGGCCCGAAAGCAGGCCCCAGAAGCGTCCCGTCAGCTGTTAAACACCAAGAGCGTCCAGAGCATGCCGCCATCGCCGTCAGACTCGGGCCGCCGCCGCTGCCGCCGCCGAGCACAACCCGAAAAACCACCGCACGGGCCGCAACCAGCGCCGAAGCCAAGCTGACGCCCACGCCGTCGCCGCCATCATCGCTGCCACCCGGACAGACTCACGGGCATCCTCCTCGCCGACGGGCGTCCTCCTCGCCGACCAGAGCCAGCCCGAGAACGCCAAAGCGGCCCAGACGGCCCAAAACAGCAGGAAACGCCGACGCCGGACACGAGCAGCCACGGACAGTCCGGAAAAGGTGAACAGCGAGAGAAAACAGCCGGAGGACAGCAGGGCCAGCAGCCGGGTAGCTCAAAGAACAGGAGTCCAAACAGGTCACTGCCGGCTTCGTCAGCCTCCTCGTTGCCTCTCTGCCACTTACCACAAACCCCCAATCCCCATCTCAGAAGGCCTCAGGGCTTGTAAGGGGCTCCCAAGGGACGCCTAGCAGCTGGAGCTCGCGGAGCTCAGCCGAGCACGTCCGCCATCTTGGGCATGCGCGATAATCTTTGTTGCTCTTCTAATCATCTTTGTTGCTCTTCTCTGTACTCTTTCTTGAGTCTCAACATCTTTTTTGGTGCAGAGAAGAGTAACAAGGATAATAAAAGATCTGGAGGCTAAATCATATGAGGAATGGTTAAGAGAATTAGGTATGTCTAGCTTAACGAAGAGATGGAATAGGGGTGACAGGATAACTGTCTACCAATACTTGAGGGGTAGTTACAGAGAAGAGGGGTCAAGTTATTCTCCAAAGCATCTGAGGGTAGGGCAAGAAGCAATGGGTAGAACTTCATTAAGGGGAGATCTAATCTGGAACTAAGGAGAATTTTTCTGACAGTAAGAACAATTAATCAATGGAAGAGCTTGCCACCTGGAGTTATTAGTACTCCATCACAGATTGGACAGCCATTTGTCCAGGATGAAATAAGATCTCCTGCTTTGATTAAGGTGTTGGACTAGAAGACCTCCAAGGTCCCTTCCAGCCCTATGATTCTAGGTAATTCTAACTGAAGAAAAAGGTATCACAAGGATTTGTATCATTTGTACAATAAAGTCATTATGCAAAGGATCACACCACGTGAAACCCAATTCTTTGATATTTGACAAATCAACATTTTCACTGAATACCAGTATATTGAATGTAGTTAGCATGCAATATGGAGATTACACTTTCAGGCCCACAAGTCACTTCCCTGTGAACAAGAAAAGATTCTTGCTCACATACAGAGTCAAGCCTGAACTCTTATTAGAGATAAAAAAAATGTGGCCTTTTGCAGGCAGAAGATAAGGGAAAACCTAGAAAAGAACAAGGTTTTCCTATGTCCCTTGAACCCCTGATTAACTTTTGGGAAGTCCAAGAAGCTGGAAAAATAATCGAAGAACATTTGCTTCAGGAAGTCTTTTGTTTCTAAAGAAATGAATAAAAATATATAACAATATAATCTAGAAAGTCTGATAATTTTTCTCCTTTTTTCCATCTTATACCACAAAGAGTGTCAAGGCAAGGCAGTCTTGCATTTCTTGCATTATCATAAACTAGACAACCGTATAATTATCTTCTTCTACACTGAAACTTTGCATTTAAATAATTTGAATTATAACATGTTTTTTACACTTTCTCTTCTTTTAAAAATATTTTTAAATCTCATCATCCATGTGATTGATTTATCTCCTATAGAAAAGGAGGGGAGGCTGAATATTCTGCTAACCATCTTTATGCTAATCAGTCAAGAGGTGGATTATTAAAATTCTTTTTTCCCCCTCAATTTAGACATGCAACACATTTCTGTATGAGGGGATGTGTCTCTCTTATCCTACCTAGTGTAAGGATAAGAGCACCAACGGAGGTGACCACAATAGATAACTGATGCAGCAGCAACTATTTTCTTAAAGCAGGAGATATAATGTTAATAATTATAAAATTGAGTAAAGTCTTCTAAATTCAGCAACAATTATTTTGAATAAAAATACATGAAACTGAACTGTTTGAGCTGAATTGTGTCCAATAAGCCAGTAGTTTGGTCATAGCATATTAAATGGCGGTGTCATTAACACAATTATTTATTTGCTTTAATTTATGAACATTATATTATTTAATCTACCTTTTCTTTCAATGAAATTATTTTGCATTAAAACATGGCTATGTTAAGAAAAATAACTTGTGAGCAATTTATCTTCCAAGAATTATTTCTTCAAATCAGCAAGTTCAAAAGAAATGCTCATAAAAGTCATTGGTTGAACAGGCTGCAGATACGGTATATTAATTTGCTTGCTTGTATCTAATGTGCCATTAGAGAGTTGAATAAAAGTTGAATAAAATCAAAACAAAACAGATTTTTCTAATGATTTTTATAAGAGATGGAAATGTCTTACATTGAATATTTTTAAGAATGGTCTTGCCTTTTTAACTGTAAACAGTACTGAATTTAAATACAGTTATTGCAAATAAATATTACAACTGAAATATAATTAAAACTAATACTTTGGGGGAGGACCTCTTACATTACCATGATCAGAATTACTTCATCAACTATTTTATTTGGTTTGTATATACAAATTACTTAAAATGCCAAAAACTACCAAAATCATCTTTTTATCCCAAGAAGAATAAATTTCAAAGGAAATGCATGTTGTTGCACACTGCTTTCTCTGGTATTCTCCTATTCATATCAAATTCACATTCTTCAAAAATGTTACCATGGTTGTTAGAGAAAATTCTTATAGCCTGAATGTCATTCCTTTCTAAAAAAAATTCTAATTCCTCTATAATTTTAAATTAGCACTGTTTACTATCATTTTTCCAGCAATATCACTTATTTATATTTATGGCCATTCATTTTCTAAACATGCTTATTTATTCATTTCAAAGTAAAAACAACACAGATCTTGTTTTTTATTTACCTGATCTAACATTAGATTATATGCAATATTTTATTCCATTTATCAAAAATAAAACTGAAAAGTTCATTCGAGTATTATTTCATCTATAATTGCCTACAATTAGAAAAGACAATGAGTCAGCTGAGCAAAATCTTCTTTGTGCTCCATGCTATCTGTAGAGGTCAGTCTGCCCCAAAGAGATATCATACAATACTCATAATAAGCAACAGATTTGTGCTGACTGCAGTACCAGAACAAATGCAGTAAATGCTAAAATATAAATCCAGTGAGACTGAGAAAGACCAAACAAATGTTATTCCTTTGTCTTATAATAAAATAATGAGCTGAGGTTAATAAATGAAAAACACATTCAGAATGAATATCAATTAATTCAAAATTGTTCCTAATGTTGACCAAAAATACTAACAAAGCAACTAGCAATTAAATGCTGATATATAATGTTGTTATCCCATATTTTCTATTGGCCATGTTGTGATTTCTCTAGACCGTTGTTAGAGAGAAAGTGTGGGTGATGTTGGTGTTTCATGAAGTTATTTAGTGTATCATTTAAAACGTTGACACATTAATTAGAATGATCTAGTGGAAGCAAATATTTTGTTAACTCTGGGGTGAAAAAGTAGTGTTTGACTCTTGGCAGAGCAGGAACTGAGCTGATTTTAGATGCATTATTTATCAAATATCATTCTTTTGATAGTTATGTTAGCAGATTATTGGAATTTAAGATATATTCTCTACTGTGGCTTTGCAGTTGTTGAATAAACAGAATAAATATCCTATTAGTGTGATATGTATTAAGCAAATCAAATGAGATTTGTGAAAATTGTATCAGGAATCAGGTACTATATGTAGCACAATATAATATATATGCATATTATATACAATATATACGACATGCACAGTATGTATCTATATGTGCGTGTATGTGTGTGCATTAAGACCAGTGATAATGTTATATACTGTTAAATAAATGTCTTCCTATGAATAGTATATGTTCGCTCTCTGCATTTGTATCATTCAACAGGTAACAAGGTACAAACCAGGGCAGTCAATGTATTTGCAGTTGTCAAGGAGCATGATATTTACTGACATATCATAAAATCAGGCAGGTAAAAAAAACAGGTTATCCTAAAGCCACACATCAAAGTCAAATCAATCAAGACATTAGCTATTAACTCAGATTAAACCTTTATACATTCCATTACCAGTTAACACTACTTTGATGGTAATATCTGCTATTAATTGCTACAAATTAATGCTAGAGGAACAAAATACACCTCTGAATATGAATGTATTGACAATCACTTTCAGCAGTGGGCCAATCATAGTAGTCTGCCTAAATATGTAATCCACCCAAAGTCAGCAAGGGGATGCACAGCATAAAAATTAGATAGATAATAGACAGATAGATAAATGATAGATGAACAAGGCATTATTTTTTAAGATTTTTGGAGTAAAATTCCAAATTCAAATTCTGAATTCAGCAGGTTCTATATAACAGAGCCAAATAATAGACTTACCGGTAATTAATTAATGGCTGCTTTATCTTGTGACAAAGCAAAGAACTTACTTGGTTGTAGTAAATAGCAATACTCTTACATTACAAGGCTGGTCTCTATCACTGTGCTAATGCACAGTATATTCTATGACCAAGAATTATTTTGGCACTGGCAATTTAGTTACCAAAATTTGTGGCATGAAACAGATAAAACTAAAACACAACCACAATTAACCTTAATCTATACTTAAAAATAAAAGCCCAGCCTTGCATGGATTATCTGACCTCTGAAATTCTAAAAGACTACATTGCCCATTTTAGTCTTTTCTAGATCTCCTCTCTGCAAATCATGAAAGATGGCCAAAGAATTCTACAAATTGCCTACAGCACATTTATACAAGTTCAGGTATCACCTTGTAGAGAAGATAGGCAACATAGAAATGTAATAAATAAATAATAAAGTTCATTTTCAACAATTATCCTTCACTTCCCATGACTTCTTATAGGGATTCATTAATTTCAATACTAGTTCTAGTTCCAGCCTCCTGCAGCTAAAGCATGACATATTCAGAGTCCCACCCATTCTAATAACTGTGGTAACTAAGCCGGGTGTGCTCAGATTAGAATACCAATGACTTTCCTTAGCTTTGAAGTGTTGATTGTTATATGGAAGTAGGGTGGTGCTGTTTATCAAGGGAAGGTCAGTAGTCAGGATTAACCAATGATATAAACACAAATATGAAATCAGAACCCATCATGGTAATCTAAAGTCTCTACTAGACAATGGATCACCAAAATGTGAGGGAGCAGAAGCAATTAGAACAAAGGAACTGGAAAGAAACAAATAACCAACTAATCTGCAAAACATATGGTAAATTGCTAATCTGCAAAACATATGGTAAATTGCCACAATATCAGAACAGCGGTTTAGAAGGTCATGAAAATCATTGACTATAAAGTGCTTTTTTCATGCTAATCTGCCTTTCATAGCTTTCACTTAGCACTGAACTGACATTTGGATTACTGACATTTAGAAGACTATACATAGAGCTAGTATCTGATGTATCTGAGCATTTCTTCTTTTATAAACTGCTCTTGTGAGCCCTGGAAAATAAGTATTTGGTTTCTGTTGAATGCACCATATTGGCTAATTTCCAAGGAGAAAGTTTTACATGCTTCATTGATCCATTCTCAAAATCATTCTAATGCCACTTTGAGACTACAAAGCTTTAAAAGTCTACAATCATATTCTCCTTTGTTCCTTATTATTAAAAAGAGGTCAACAATATGATTTATGGAAGTTGATTAAGATTTATCCACATGAAGCTGACAAGTTAAATCTGAAGTGATGGAAAATCTGTGATTTACTGCCAAGCTCCAATTGGGAACCTGACAGTGACAGGTTACGAACCTGCATTTTCTGCCCAGCAAAAGAGAGCAGATGCAATATATTTTGCCCTCACTGGAAATGTAAATACAATTATTTTTATTAATAATGCCAATTTAGTAATGTAACAGAATAACAGCGTTGGAAGGGACCTTGGAGGTTTTCTAGTCCAACACCCTGCTCAAGCAGGACACCTTATATCATTTCAGACAAATGGTTAGTTCATACACATTATAAATTTCCATGGCAAGAGGACACTTAATGGAGGACACTTAATCAAGGCATGCTAGGGACTGTGTGAGCCTTGCGAAATGCTCAATCCTACCATAACATGGGGGAGGGAATCAATTTTCTTAAAAATTGCTGGTTTTAAAAAAGGTATCATTTCCACAGAATCAATTTAAGTTTTATAACAATTCATTAAAATGGCTTTTTAAGCCAAACTATTGAAGTAGTGAGAGTTAAATTAAAATTGTAATGTATATACAGTATATAAAATAATTAAGAGAGTTCTTCTTTTATTTTTTTATTTTTATTGAAAAAGTTTTAAAATACAATTTTCCTTTAAAAAACCCACCTTCCCCCTCCCTACTCCCCCCCTACCTCCCCCCAACCTCCCTCCCTCCTCCCCTCCCTCCATCCCCCCCTCCCCCCCCCCGACTTCCCAGAGCTAAATACAAGGTATATATCTATAAAAAGGCAATCATAAGCATCCATATACTACCCACTATAAAATCTAAAATCCATTACTCTCTAGCTTATATAGGATAAGACACACCTTAACAATATTAACTATATATAAAAAACTAAAAGAAAAAAGAAAAAAAAAACGAAAGAAGACTTATTCGAATGCTACATAAAACTTCTTAACCCTATACTTGTTCTGGATAAACTCAATCCATTTTCTCCATTCCATAATATAGCGTTCTTGCGAATGATCTTTCAAATAGGCCGAAATCTTCGCCATCTCTGCCAGGTCGGAAACCTTTAAAGTCCACTCTTCTATGGTCGGCAATTCCTCTTTCTTCCAATATTGGCCTATCAAAAGTCTTGCTGCCGTAATTAGGTTCAACATCAACTTAGTGTCCACAACTGTAGCGTCTGCAATTATTCCCAACAAAAAAAGCTGCGGACAAAACTTTATCCTCTGTTTAAAAATCTTCTGCATATTCCACCAGACTTTTATCCAAAAAGCCTTAACCTTCTTACATGTCCACCATATGTGAAAATATGTTGCATCTTCATCACCACACCTCCAACATTTAGGCTGGTAATTCGGATACATACTTGCAAGCTTTTTAGGATCTAAATGCCATCTATAAAACATTTTATAAAAGTTCTCTCTTAGATTTTGAGCTTGAGTAAATTTTACGTTCCTCACCCAAATCTTTTCCCACATGTCCATTGTGATAACTTCTTGGATGTTTTGGGCCCATTTTATCATACAATCCTTAACAAGCTCTGTCTCTGAATCAATCTCTATCAATGCAAGATATATCCGTTTGATATGTGCTGATCCCTGATTTCTAACTTGCTTTATCAAATTTTCATCAGTCATTGTAAAACCATTTTTCTGGTCTTCTTTCCACCTGGCCCGTAGCTGAATATATTGAAACCAATTTTGAACAACCTTCTCTTCTCGCAAGAGGCTATATGATTTCAAACACCAAACATTTCTTTCCAAAGTTAAAATCTCCTTGTACGTAGTCACATCATGTTTGAAGCCAGCATGAATATTTTCTATTGCGTGTTTTGGAATTGCCCACAATGGTATCTTGCAACTCAACTTATGCCTATACTTCTTCCAAACTCTCAGCAATGCCTGTCTTAAAATATGCACCCTAAACACATTGTCTACCTTCTTATCATACAACAAATATGCATGCCAGCCAAACCACAAATCATGGCCCTCAAGATTTAATAACCTCCCTTGCGTCAAATTAATCCAATCACTTATTCCTACTAATGCAGCAGCTTCATAGTATAATTTAAAATTAGGCAGTTTAAGACCACCTCTCTCACGAGTATCCTGCATAATCTTAAGTTTAACTCGTGGTTTTTTCCCTGCCCACACAAATTTATTGATACCACGCTGCCATTCCTCCAAATTAGAATCTTTCTTAAGAATCGGTATCATTTGAAACAAAAATAAAAATTTGGGCAGGACATTCATTTTCACTGCTGCAATCCGTCCCAACAAAGACAATTGCAATTTTTGCCAACTCTCCAATTCTTTTTGAATTTTCCCCCATAGTTTTTCATAATTATTTTTATATAGCTTTGTATTAGAGGGCGACAAAATCACCCCCAAATATTTAACCCTCTTAACAATCTCAAATCCAGTTAATCCTTCTAAGAGAGCCTTCTGTGAAACTGTCATATTTTTAGCCAAAATTTTAGTTTTCTGTGTATTTACCTTAAATCCAGAAACCTTCCCATATTGTGTTATTATCTCCATCAGGTCCACAACAGAGTGCTCTGGCTGGGTCACTGTAACAACCAGATCATCTGCAAATGCTCTCAATCTATAATCCTGATCCCCAACTTGTATCCCCTTAATTTTTCCCGAACTCCGAATCTTAACCAATAATATCTCTAATGTTAACACAAATAACAAGGGCGATAACGGACACCCCTGCCTTGTGCCCTTCTCAATGTTACATGCTGCTGTCAGGCTATTGTTAACTATGATTCGGGCAGTTTGTTTTTGATATAATGCCCTAATCGGCTGTAAGAAGTTTTCCCCAAAATCCATTTTATCTAAAACTTTCAACAAAAATTGCCAATTCAATTGATCAAAGGCCTTTTCAGCATCTAAAAAAATTAGCGCTGCAGAGATCTGGTTGTGCCTTTCCAAAAACTCTAAAACATCAACTATATGTCTCACATTATTTTTCATTTGCCTACCACTAATAAACCCCGTTTGATCCCCATGAATCACCTGTTGCAGAACCCTCATCAGTCTATTAGCCAAAACCTTAGCAAATATCTTATAATCTGTGTTCAAAAGCGATATCGGTCTGTAATTTTTAACTTGAGTAGCATCCTGGTCTTCCTTCGGAATCAAAGAGATAAAAGCTGTTCTCCAAGACGGTGGCACCTTTCCCTCCCTCTGAATTGTCTGAAACAGTTCCTTTAACGGCTTTATCATCTCAAATTGTAAATTTTTATAATAGGCTGCAGTCAAGCCATCCGTACCTGGCGCTTTATCCAACTTCAATTCCTTAATTGCTGTAAGAATTTCTTCTTCTGTAATCAGTTGATTAATCCCCTCTTTTTGTACTTGCGTAAGAACTGGGATGCTAGCATTCTCCAAATATATATCAATATCTTTTACATTAATTTCCTCTTTAGTATATAATTTCGAATAAAAATCCACAAAAGCATCCTTAATAAGATTCTGTTGAAACACAACCCTTCCTTTATACTCAATCTTATCTATATTAGAGGCCCTTTGTTTTTTCCTCAATCTATAAGCTAACCATCTGCCTGGCTTATTAGCGTTGCAAAAAGTATTATGCTTAGCAAACCGCAGATTGGTTGCCACTTGATCTGCCATTAATTTATCAAATTGTCCTCTTAGCAGTCTAATAGCCTCCTTAACCTTCACATCCTCTGGATTCAGAATCAAAGCCTTTTCTTTTTCCTTTATTTCATTCTCCAGTTCTTTCCTTCTAGTTTCCACTGCACGTCTATGTCTATTATTCATATATATCAACACCCCTCTCATATATGCCTTGCTAGCATCCCAAACCATATCCATAGAGGTACCCTTATTCATATTAATCTCAAAAAAATCCTTCATCCGCTGTTTGCATTCTTCCACATTTCTCTGATTTCTAAACAAATTCTCATTTACACGCCATGAGCGCCTGTCTCTTTTCTCCTTATCAATCTCCAACCAAACTGGACTGTGGTCGGAAATAGTTCTTGCACAAATCTTCACCTTTTTAGTTCTCAAAAAAAAATCATTAGTCAACAAAATAAAATCAATCCTCGAAAAAGATTGGTGTCTATCAGAATAAAAAGTATAATCCTTCTCCTGCAAATGCCTCTCACGCCAAATATCTCTCAATTCCAGGTCGTCCTTCATTTCAAAAAAAGATTTAGGCAATCTAGCATGACTTGGAATGCGCTTAAAAGCTCTTCTTTTATTAAACAACAGCGCTGTCATGATTTTTTTGAAAATCAAAGGCTTCAATTTAACTCAAACTCAATGAACGCTATTTAAAAATTGCATTATGTCCCTTAAAGTCAAAGTTTACACTGTGCCATGTTTTTAAATTCATAACGATTATGATTACTGAATTTTGGCAACTAGAGAACAGAATGCTGCTCCATTTCCACAGAGATAAGCCAAGTTCTCGCCTCTTGACAGTTGCTACGAGGCAATCAATAGAATTTCTTGCCAAGTCACTTGGAAATTCCCCACAGCAAACTATCTGGATCCATGAAATGCCTGTTACAGACTATCCAAATTAAGTGTCTGTTGGACAGTTAGTGTCCTTTAAAAGTGCTTGCCAGAGTTGCAAGATGGCTAATTTCATTTTTTCCAGTGCTCAAACTTGAGGAAAACTATCGTCTTGCATCTCCTCATGGCTAGCACCATCCGAGCACATGTGTGTGTGAATTCCTATTCTCTCCCTTTCCAGAGTTGTTCCCAGGAACCAGTCTGCTTACCAGTTCCATGGTCTTGGCTGAGGCCATTGGCTCCGCTTTTGAAGAGCCAATTTCAGTTTGTCATACCTCCACCAGAAGTCTGCATTGTTGATCAAAAATCTAAGGCTAAGGTCACCAGCAACTTGACAAAAAGGATACAGGATACAAGGTTGGATCCACCAAGTGGAAGTAGGAATTGACAGCATAATATTGAGCCTATGTTTTGCCTGGTATCCCTCACTGTATCAACTAACTCATAATAACAGTGATCTGTCAACTTCTCCCAGTTACATAGAACAGGGCTTTTCAACCAGTGGTACGGGTACCACCTGTGGTACATTGGCACCTGGCAGGTGGTACGCGACCATCCTAGAAAAGTGGTAGCGGGGGAGGGGAATGAGCTGAACCAGTGGCAGCATCACACAAGCCTGAGCGAGAGATGGCTGGAGTTGCAGGGCTGTCAGGGCTCAGCGGAAGAACCAGGATCAGCGCCAGGCTCCTGCTGGAGCTCAGCGCTGATCCTGGCACTTCTGTTGAGCCCTGAAGAACCGCCAATCAGCTGGAATGTTGCAGCATCTCCAGGGTCTTGTGATTTACATTCAGATGCTTGGCAACTGATTCATATTTATGACGGTCACAATGT
Source organism: Vipera berus (assembly GCF_964194415.1). NCBI lineage: Eukaryota > Metazoa > Chordata > Lepidosauria > Squamata > Viperidae > Vipera > Vipera berus. The sequence continues at coordinate 40,962,467 of NC_138209.1, read as the reverse complement.
CCCAGGGTCATGTGAAGTGCCCAAAACCTGCTGCAACCGCCTAGCAGATGGGGCGAATAAAAACCAAACACCCCCCCACCCCACCCTCACTGCCAATCCTCAACAGAAATGCTCACAACAATGAAAACCTCGGACAGGAGGAAGAGCACCACTGGGCAGGAAGGCAGGTGTCTCGCTCGGCTGTGGCTTGGGGGGCACTTTTTTCAGTGCAACTGTAACTTCGAACAGTCACTAAGTGAACTGTTGTAAGTCGAGGACTACCTGTACTTCATCACTTTTTTCCTTTTTTTTTGGTCAAGTTTTTGACATCTGGCTAGGCAACTGGTGGTACTCGGATGCTGCCATATCCTAAATGTGGTACAATGGGTGAAAAGGTTGAAAAGCCCTGACACAGAAACTATCTCAAAATGCTTCTCAATTAACTATTATAATTCTCATTAATCTTAATTCTTGCCAACCAAATCTTGCCAATCAAAAAAACCTCCCATTGTCTAACATATTTAGAACCAAACATAACCCATTTAAAACTATGTATTTCTATTCCATGTATTTAACCTTTCATTTTTTAGTGGGAAGCTTGTCAGTTCCCTGCCAGTTCACATTCAAAAAAGTTAAAGTTACAAAGTGGCTGCACACCTCCAACTACAACTGTATTCTTACTATAGCCATATTTTTAAAGAAGTTTTTAAAAACCAAACATCTGCTTAAATTTTCTACAATCGATATTAGTAATTTTTAGGAACTATTTGAGAATTACAAAATTAATTTACTATAGGTAAAGGTAAAGTTTCCCCCGCACATGCGTGCTAGTCGTTTCCAACTCTAGGGGCCGGTGCTCATCTCCGTTTCAAAGCCGAAGAGCCAGCGCTTGTCCGAGGACGTCTCCGTGGTCATGTGGCCGGCATGACTAGACGCCAAAGGCGCACGGAACTGTTACCTTCCCACCGTAGTGGTCCCTATTTTTCTACTTGCATTTTTACGTGCTTTCGAACTGCTAGGTTGGCAGAAGCTGGGACGAGTAACAGGCGCTCACTCTGCTACGCGGCACTCGGGATTCGACCCGCCAAACTGCCGACCTTCTGATCGGCAAGCTCAGCGTCCTAACTCACTGAGCCACCGCGTCCCTTAATTTACTATAGAAATAACCTAATTTCTTCTAGGCACTGCAAAGATGAAAAAGAGAGGGAGAAGACAGGGAGACTTCTATATCTATAAAAAGATAGCATCTATCCAAGATAATAATAACAAGCAGTATTAAATGTTAAACAAAGATCATCTAGTTTATTCAACCCTGGCCATTATTAATACATTCCAAAAACCAATGTGCAAAGTGCTTGGACAGCCACGTTAGCTGTTGCTTTTTGTTTCCATGATCTGTTGCTAAAGCAATAGTTTGCTAAAAATATATTCTGTCAAACAATTATAATGCGGAAAGGGAAGGGAAGGGAAGGGAAGACAAAAGGGGAAAAGGAAAGGGGAAAGAAAAAGGGGGAAAAGAAAGAGAAATGGGGAGCAGAAAGGGGAAAGGGACTTATGAATATTCCTCACAAATCACAGAAAAGAAAAACAACTTGAATTGTCAAAATAGAGAAGAAATTGACATGGATAAAAGAATGAAATATAAAGTTACAAACTTCAATTTCTCCCTAGAATTCTACATATTATTTCTACCCAATTCAGGGGAGACTCTCTGTATACCTGAATGCATGACTTTATAATGATGATTGTTAGATCACTTGTATCTCTTAATGTGTTCTTTACTGTCTTATGTTTGCTTTGTATGTCCAATAAAACTAGTAATTTGCATTTTGCCTTGAACATGTCACAACTGAGAATCAGTGCAGCTGCTAAGTACTAAAGGTTTTGATTACTATTCCACGGCTCTGTTGCTATAATACAGGGCTCTTCAAACTTGGCCCTTTTATGACATGTGGACTTCAACTCCAAGAATTCCTCAGCCAGGCATGCTGAATTCTGGGAGTTGAAGTCCACAAGTCATAAAAGGGCCAAGTTTGAAGACCCCTGGTATAATATGTTTAATCTAATCAGCCGTTATCCTGTTGACAATTCCTTTTTAAGTGGGTTCTAGTAACAAAGAATTATGATAACTGCTTTGAAACCTTCTGTTTTGGAGAATAGAGTGCTCACTTATTTATCCCAGGGTATGCATGTATCCTAAAGCCATTGTCCCACGTGAGGTTTATTGCATCAGAGGGTAAACTTGAATAGTGCAGTCAACCAATACAGAAAAGGTGTGTTCACTGGCTACCAGGACTCTACAATACATTCTACAATGGATAGCTTTATTTATTTTTTCAGTCACTCCCTATTCTTTATACCCTATGGTTTCTAGTTAAGCAACATCTAGTTGATTTACAGTGACATATATAAATTGCATCCAATCCTAAGTCTGCTTTTCCTAGTAGAAGCCTTTATTTCTCAGCTCTTACTTTCCTTTGTTTAAGACACAAATTGCATGTAACCAAAATAAATAAATAAATATTAATGGTTTCTATAATGCTGCAGTACAGATTCCCAGCCAGTATCCCTAACAGTATTTGAGCAGCCTTCTGACCTAATAAATAATATACAGAAACTAGTTTCTACAATGTGTAGAATTTCAGATCATTCTGTTCTAGAATTCATTGAGAACAATAACTGTTCTAGGGGGTAGAGGTATCACTGAATCTTGGAATTTTTGTCTGATGGTTAGCTTATCTCACAACCCTTCTCTAGAAGTTCTTGTGGATTAGGCACAAATGTCTTCTATCCTTCAGAATGATCTCATCCACTTATCATTTAAATATTTATTTTTATAATTCCATTGTTTTAATTTTTGTTGATTGCCTAGAGTTCTGGTTTTTTAAATCTACTCATACTTGCAGTCTATAGATACATGAAAAATACAGCCCATGACAACTAAATAATTATAACCTTCTATATCAAAAACATCCACTCTAATTATCTTCCAGGTTCTAGCTGGCATTGTTGTAATTATCACATTTTTCTTCTGATGAGAAAGTTATTTTTGTGGGGAAAAACAAAACCTATTATAATCTGTTCAAGATTTTGACTCATCTATGGCCAAAAAGTGGTATTTTTGCCCATTCTGTACATTTGGAGCTGCCTAAATGATTTTTTAGTACTTCTTGTTGCATTTCAGCTGGAATAGCAACTCTGTTAGTATAGAGAGTTAGTCCCTGTGATACCATAAATCTCCTCTCTTCAAAGAAACAGTAATAGATTGAGTGTGGTAGGCAAGATGTATGCATGTGACAGCCAACTAATGTGTATAAAGTTGAACATTGTTTATAGTCCTGGATAAGAAGCAAAAATGTGTGTATACACTGAAGAAATCTATTAGAAACATGGTAAAACCTACAATATTTTTATGCTTAGTACCTTTCCACTTCTAAAGCAGTGTTTTTCAAACTTTCCACAATCATAAACTACTAAATAAAACTTTAACAAATGTGGGACTCTCCAATTAAACTAAGATCTCCACCCTACATGTTGATCTTTAAAAGCATTGAAATTCTTTTTTCCTTCTAGCAAATAATATTACTATATTAAATGACAATTATTTGTGCATGCCTTCCATATCATTTCACTTAATTAAAAAGGCCTTTTTAATGTTTCTTAGAAAAAACACATTTATTTAACAATTGTGGTTGGTACTGGATAAATAAATAAGCCCTGATTTAGCCAGCTGATTGGTGATGAATAGGAAGAAAAGCAGCTAAGATACTGAGCAGGCACTGAGCAATCAATGTAGGGAGACTCCCATTCTAACATTTGGTGGACTCTGAGGACCACCAGAAGCCAGTCTGAAAGCTACTGTTCTAAGGTTGAATGTTTTGCCTGGATGGTATTAACTGAGAAGGTTGTTTTTAATCATTATACAGCTCTACATTTTATTACTGCATAGTCCAAACTTCTGCAATGTTACCTGGAAAGTGTGGTCTGTATATTGTGGCTACTATTCCAGTCCATTAAGATACTTTGAGAATTGTTCACATGCTGCAATATACTCTAAGACATCGGATTCAGCAGTCCATCTGCATTTAAAAGACAAAGGCCACTCTTTCGAAGACAGCACAGACAGTCCACATTTTGGACAGAGAGGACCACTGGTTTGAAAGAGGGGTCAAAAAGGCCATCTAGGTCAAAACTGAACAGTCTTCTCTCAACAGAAGGGGGGGATATGACATCTATCTCCAGTCTATAACACAGTCCTTTCAACAGTTCTAAGGCTCCACGCTCATTTGCACCATTCAGGTGACCCTGACCACCTCCAGATGGCCTCAACAACTTCCTAGAAGAATGCAAATGATCAGCTGTCTGCAAGGAGTATAAATCCTTCCATTCCCCACCATCTGGTTGGAGCTGAAGAAGCTTCTTGGATGAGAAGCGAAACGTCTTCAAAGAAAAACAAGAAAGTCCAGTTGCCTCATGAAAAAGCATATTTGGGACAACTATGACTTGGATGACTGAGATTCTCCTTAGACATACTCTCTAAGAGTTTGGGCATATTATATATCTGGATCTCTGACTACTGAAACTGTGAACTATTGGTGTCAACATTCCTTCATGATCTCGAAGAAAAACTCTGCCTTTTTTATACTTGCTGCCATCAGCAGTCACAACAGTATATCACTGGCATTACTAAATGTCAGCACCAAGGTTTCAGTTGGTGTTTGATCCTCCTGAAAAATTCTTCTTTAAAAAGAAATTTATTTTAAAGAAAACAAGACCTCTGTCAGTTTATGGAATAAACCTTGTGCTACTCCAAGCCCAAAAATATCTTTGCTTAACTACAGTTTTTGAGAAAGTTAATTTCTAAAATAAGCTCCACTGTGGTTGGTTCTGGAGTCATTCCACATCCATTTATGGGATCCCAAGATACCTGAACTCTTGGAAGTAAGAGTCCTTTTCACAGCAAATAGAGAAGCAACCTAGAACTAAGGAGAAACTTCCTGACAGTTAGAACAACTAACCAGTGGAACAACCTGCCTCCAGAAGTGGTGAATGCTCCAACACTGGAAGTTTGTAAGAGGAGACTGGACAGCCATTTGCCTGAAATGGTATAGGGTTTCCTGCCTGAGCAGGGGGTTGGACTAGATGACCTCCAAGGTCCCTTCCAACTTACTTACTTACTTATTATTATTATCTTGAGGCTTGGTACCAAACCTTTTCCTACTTGGGTTTTCCATCTGTATTTTCTCAATAGGTTCCTTTGGATGACCTTACTATGGGCGGAGTTGTCCAATTAAGGCTCTCTTCTCTTGAATCTGACTATTGATTAAATTTATTATCTTCTGCATAGCCCCCTAAAGACTGAAGTCATCTGCATAAGTAACATCTGGAACAAAATCTTATCCAAAATATCCAGAACTAATCTGTTCCTGATTTTTTTTTCTTCATACGCTTATAAAAACATCGGGGTCCTTAGACTTTTATATCCTTGGATGGAAACAAGCAATATCATAGATGACATTTCCTAGGGTCAAAATATTTACCAACATTTCTCCAAACTACACAGTTATCTATCTTTATGTGTGGCAACTCTGATGGTTGCCATAACATCTTGTGCTAAAAATTATTTCTGTTTAGCTTGCCTACTCCAACCTATGTTCAAATATTTATCATTAGTTTGTAAGAGAAAGAGCATGGTATTCACTGATTTTTGTATACACAAAAAAATCTTAATATTTCAGTAAAATATTCCTTCTCAATTTCTTTTGAATGTGAGGATGTTTTAACTGTTACTCAATGCTAATGAGTTTTTAATGAATTTATCTTTTGTAAATTGTGACAACTACTTCCATAATAATCCCAAAATATATAAACTTTTGGAATAAATTTCACATAACAGTGAAATGATTGTTTAGAGAAGACCAATTGTGGATTATGTATGTATATACCTAAACTCACAAGAAATGTGAATGTAAAGGATTTCTGCCAAAAAATCCTAACTGTCTCCATGGAAATTCATGGAATAGCATATGCAATCAGGGTTTTCCTGGACTCACAACTCTTGCTCAGACAGCATATTACTGCTGTGGCTGGGAGAACCTCTGCACAAGTATGTGTTGTGTGCTAGTTGTGCCCATTCCTGGATTAGGAGGCCCTGCTCATAGTCACTCATATCCTGGTCAACTCTTGAATTAATGTAATGCACCCTACATGGTGTTGACCTTAGTGAACATCCAAAAGCTGTAACTAGCATAAAATGTGGCAGTGTTGGCATTACGTGTACTCTTTAATCGGTGCATATTACACCTTTGTTCTCATGCTGCATTGTCTGTCAGTACGCTTCCTGGTTCAGTTCAAGATGCTGATAATATATGGCTCTAAATGATGTGAAACTGATTTTTTTGAACGATCACTTTCTCCATTTATAGCTACCCATTCCATCAAGATTGCCAGGAGAAGCGTGTTATGAATCCTGTCTATGAAACAGTGAGAAGCGAGCCTTTTCTTCCCTAGTGCTCACGTAACATATCAGGCCCTGGCCTTAGATTGGCCCCAACCCTCCCTGCCTTTAGGAACACATGGCTCTGTAGCTGTGCCTGGGGATCTAGCATTTTACAGTTTTTACAATATTGTGAGATACAATGATGGATTTTGCCACTGGTCATGATCATTTTTGTACAATGCAGATATTGATGATTTTTACATCTTTAACTTGCTTTGATTGTTGTTTTTAGTAGCTGTGAGCCACCCAGAATCACTTAGGTAAGATGAGTATCCATTCAGACTGAACAAATAAAACAAAATCTCATCAAAATCTTTGTGAACATCTGTAATTACCTAAATACTTATGCATTCTCCAATATATTAAAAATGGAATTTACAAAACTTAAAAATTCTGTATCTTGGAGTAAAGATATAGAATTCCCATACCATTTTAAAAATATAAGTTTTACTACAAATGATAAATGTATTGTAGTATGTCACATATGTAAGATTCATGTTGAATATTAATCAGTTAAATAAAATATTAATGGTTGGTAAAACAGATCTTTAAACTGTACATGCTAAATTGATCAGATTATACAAAAGAACCAAGAGCTATGCATAAAAAATGTAACTATTGTGCATGTTCATTCCTTTGCTTTAGTGATTTAATCAAAAAGATAGCTCTCAGTTTTATCAGTTCTTGAAATATACATAAAAATTATAAAATAAAAGTTATAGATGTAAAGCTTTACATTAAAGGATTCTATTCACACAATCAGTAGGATGAAATCCTGAATAGGATTGAACTAACTTCACAGTGGTAATGGGAGAATTCATGAGATTTTCACAATCTCCTGCGAATGCTCCATGATAATTGAACAATCACTGGACTTGACAACTGATTTTATTGAGTCATTACTGTAACAATGCTTAGTTATAAACAGATGCATATTCCCTACGTGTAAAATCACCAAAAATTGTAATTTGTAACCAAATGTATTTTCTCACTTACTTCATTTACTGGAATATTGGCAAAAGGCTTGATGATAGCAGCTAATGGAATTTGAGCCTGTTTTGCTAGGTCTGAAGTTGAAGGAAAGCAATAAGAGGTACATCGAATATAACGAGGACTGCAATTACCTGAATAATTCCAAATAGTGATAGTGTTAAATGATAAAAATAGATACATTTTGACTTTAAAATCAGAGAATATTCCTTCACAAAGAATTCAAAATTCAACCTAATGATAAATCCACTTAGGATCATCTCTTTTCATTCAAATCTCTAGTGCTTCTCTGCAAAAAAAAAGAATCCTAACAGGGTGAAACTCAGAATTACATAAGTAAAAATTCATATATTCTTTCAGTGTGGTTTCCCCTCCTTTCCAAGCTTGGTACAATTTCTCCCAATAAGCTATGGAAATGTTTCAGTCCCACAGAGAAGATTTGAACACTCATAGAGATGAAGAATTGCCCAAGATCTCCTTTCCACAACAGAAGCAATCAAGAAAAAATTACATTTTGTACCAAGAAATTTGGAATCAGTTGCAAAAATATTAAATCCCTAACAGAATGTAAAAAATGAATTTCTTTCCCACTAAGGCTTAGTTTTAACCAAGTTACTATGCAACTACACAAGTTATTTCCAGAAGAAGCTACATTAACTTCAGGGTGGCAGAATTACATGAGTTCACCGATAAAAAAACTTTAATACAATGTATTCCTGTCATTTTGACTTCTAGATCAATTTAACAAATATTAGATACGTAAATTAAATATGAACATTCAAATCAATACAAATTGTAGTTCAAGTTCACTGATTTTGTCTATTTACCTTGATCTTGGATCAGACAATCTGTTGTAACCAGAGGAGGGACTTGACCTCTGATATTGGTAGCATAGGTCTGACTTCCTCTGGAAACTTTATCATTTTCAATTACTTGAATCTAAAAGATAAAATAAATAAACAATGTAAGAATTGGAGACAGACTTTAATTTGTTTTAAAATTAATGTTTACAGACATGTTACCACAGTTCAAAAATCAAGACACGTTTTATAGATCAAGAAAGCAATAGGTTTTGATGCTGCTTGGAAGAAATCTTACAATGGCATTTCAAAAAATGAAGAACCTTATACTTCAGAAATGTCTTTAAGTATTATAATAATACAGTAATTGATTTGAACTCCCTCCCGTCCTCCACCCATGATAGTAACATTCAAGCATATATTCAAGAGTAATTTTTGTTGTTCTCCTCAGCCCTACAAAGTATGGACAATGTTACAGATTTTCTGCATCTAATCACGAAATTACAATAACAAAATGAAAGGAGCAGTTAAATGACACAAAAAAATGTTTAACACAAATTGAAAGAGGTAAGTTGAAACTTTCTTTTTTTTAAAAAAGGATAATAATTACATTTCCAAGTTTAGAATGAAATAAACAAAGAAAATTACGGTACTCTGAGCCTAGCTTAATTCAAACATTCCATCTGAACATTTTAAGTGAGTGGGAGCATGCCAACAGCCTCTTTGTTTTTCATTCTTAGGTCCTGAAAGTAAATGGGAATTATACCAACCAATTTCCAGAAATATTTAGCAATGTTTTTGTAGTCTGCCTGTTTGAATTATTATTTATTTATTAAATTACCCCCCTGTGCTTTTTAAACTATAGTTGGTCAGTTGATAAGTATCAGCACTCAAATTACACCTGTGGTCCTAGGATAAAAAAAAACAAGGAAACAAGAGCTGGTTGAGCAGAATATTCAAAATAATATGGAATTTTGTTTTTAGCTACTTTGTTTTTACTCTAAGCCGGGGGTGTCAAACTCGTAATGTCACATGACGTGTTGCGACATATCATGACTTTTTTTTGCAGTTGCCGGCAATGGGGTGACCGCGGTTTTGCTATGATGCATCCGGCCTGTGGGCCAGCAGTTTGACACCCCTGCTCTAAGCACTTATGAAAATTTCAGGCTCAGAAGGTTTCGGACATGATACAGCTTGCATGCCACATCCAGGGAACCAAAAGGAGGAAATTCTTACTCACTGGGCTTGGAATGGAATCTGGATCAAGTTTTCTTTGCTGAGATGGTCCAGCTAATTGTGCTGGACCGGAGGGAAGACCACCTGGATAAGACAGCTGTGCCCCTGCCACTGGAGGACCATAATTTCCTGCAAAAAAGGGGGGGGAATGTAATAATCTCACCAATGTTTACAACTTTGTTTTATAACCTGTGTTTTCTATCTGTTTTGATTTTTATTAAAGGTTTTTTTTTAAAAAAGAATTTAAAAAACTAATCCCTGTTTAAAATCTATACTTCAAAAAAGACATAGCTATTTTCTGTCTTATATGATAGGGAAGGATAAAGGAAGATGTCTATAAATAAATATCTCTTGGGAATATTTCATGGAAAATGGAGAAAAACAAAGGAGAGAATGGTTTAACAGATGTAAATGCTTTCCAATATTTCTATTCTTTTCTTTAAAAACACTGAGGAGTAAATGTTATCCAAACATGAAAACATAGGATAGTCCTGCTGACTAAGCTATTCATCCTATGGACATCTGATTTTAGATAATCCAGCAAACAAAGGTCATTTTCTTAGTGTATGATCAGCAGTGTTCTGGTAACTGGCCAATTGCTATCTCCTTAACAATTATTTCTACTGTAATATTATTAAAATTATTATTTTAACCAATTTATATGGGGTTCATCTTGCAAAAGCAACTCTAGGTGGGTCATGTAGACTTAAAAAATCAAACACAGTAACTGATAACGCGTGTAAATGGTGGCACTCAAGACAGCATACATTATTTACAGATAACATATCCATCTCACAGACCCAATTTAAAAAGTTCTACACATTCTTTGATGATCCAGTTAGGCCAGGGCTTTTCAACCAGTGGTACGGGTACCACCTGTGGTACATTGGCACCTGGCAGGTGGTACGCGGCCATCCTAGAAAAGTGGTAGCGGGGGAGGGGAATGAGCTGAACCAGTGGCAGCACCGCACAAGGCTCTCAGGGCTCAGTGGAAGTGCCAAGTTCAGCGCTTCTTCAGGGCTGTCAGGGCTCAGTGGAAGTGCCAGGATCAGCACCAGGCTCCAGCTGGAACTTGGCGCTGATCCCAGTGCTTCTGCTGAGCCCAGAAGAGGCACTGATCAACTGGAATGTTGCAGGATATCCAGGGTCTTGTGATTTACATTCAGATGCTTCGCAACTGATTCATATTTATGATGGTCACAGTGGATCCCAGGTCATGTGAAGTGACCCAAACCTCCTGCAGCCACCCAGCAGATGGGGGGGATAAAAGCCAAACACCCCCCAACCCCACCCCCGCTGCTGATCCTCAGCAGAAATGCTCACAACAATGAAAACCTCGGACAGGAGGAAGAGTGCATCCGGGCAGGAAGGCAGGTGTCTTGCTCGGCTGTGGCTTGGAGGGCACTTTTTCAGTGCCACTGTAACTGCAAACAGTCACTAAGCAAACTGTTTTAGGTTGAGGACTACCTGTACTTCATCACTTTTTTCCTTTTGGGGGGGGGTCATCAAGTTTTTGACACCTTGCTAGGTGACTGGTGGTACTCAGATGTTGCCATATCCTAAAAGTGGTACAATGGGTGAAAAGGTTGAAAAGCCCTGAGTTAGACCTTGGATACATATATCTATTTTTATTTCTCTTCTGCTAGGCTTATAAAAGGGTGGAAAAAATCATGTCCTATTTTGCACCACTCAAGCATTTTGTCTCTGGATTCAGAACTCATAATGGATCCCAATGTTTCAAGGAGGCCAAGTTAAGAGGAACACATCTTAAGTAAAACAGCAATAAGGATGTTTTGTAACAATGAAAGTTTGATCTATAGTGCAGTCTAGTCAATGTGTTAGGTCTAGAGTTAGCTCTACAGGTCACACAAAGGCAATTTCTGTTCATTATGCCATGTACAGCAAAAAAAAATCTGTGGACAGAAAAAAACCCACATTTAAACCTTGTCTATTCTAAATTACAGTATTAGATGCTTCTCTCATTTCTCACTAGATGCTACTCCCTTCTCTATCAGAAATTGTAGCCTGCTAATCTTATGTCACTTAGGTGAGATGGACGGTGTAGAAGTTGACTAATAAATAAATGAAATAGAATGTACTAAAGGCATCCACACTTACCATACTGAGAGGGATACCCAGGGGGTTCACCTGCAAATTGCTGTGGCAAGTTGGTGTTCAATGGATTTGGACCAGGAAACCCCTCCTGCCTGGCCATTGAAGGAGGTAAAGATGGAGAGCAGTGACTATTCAAGTTATTTGGTGGAGAAACAGTAGGACTTGTTGGCAAAGCCACTTGATGTGGCTGAAGTGGTGGACCTTGTAAAGGTGAAGGTAGGCCCAAAGGTCCAGAAGAAGGTGGATTCTGAGCATTACTGGGACCTATGCAAGAATACAATTATGAAGAACACATCTAAAATTCAAAATTGTCATGCAGTCAATCTGAGTAATTTAGCACTGTAGACATTTACATGGATATTTTTGTTAACCATTATGTATTACTTTAAAATTGTAATGAATTACATCCATGTTTAATTATATTTAAAATACGCACAGAGGGACAGTGCACCTCCAGTCAAACTAAAATCCTGGTGATTTCATGGACATATTTATATAGTACTGTTGACAAAAATAAAGAAGTGGTTTCCCACTGCTTTATTCTGGGGTTTTTTTCATCCTTAGTCTAGATTCATCAAAACAGATCCAGAGAAGCAAGCTATTCAATTGTGACTATTTTATTTTCAATAGTTAATCTGTTCCAGACATGATTAAGACTCAATCCAATCCATTAATTGTTAGATTTTAAACCAAAATTACCCTACAAGCAGAGCTATAAAGACATTTACCTAAATTTATTATAGAAATTTAATAAATAAAATTTACATAAATTTACATAAATTACTTAGATCACATTCCTAGAAGTAAATATTTCATTCCATTTCATGGTAAAAAGAAGCATACTTTGGAATATTTAAATACTATGATACAGATGAAAGAAGGCAGCTACAAAGATTTTCAATCAATACTTTTACTAACTATAGAAAACAGAGCATAAACTATGAGGATCCTTTGCTGAACCCATATGTGTCCCATGGCATGTATAATATTCCAGAAACCATATCTTAATATACAGGAACTCTAGGATAAGCTGATTTTCACACATCAAATTGTGTACAATATATGTGAGCAAATATGGCAGTCATTATTGCGCACATGATTGCCATTCTTGCATTCTCTTCTATAAGGTCAGATTTATTAAGGCAGGGTTTGTATAAACCAATCATTGTTTGCATCTTTACACATGAAACAAAACAGAGAGGAGATATTTTTCTAGTATTATTAACTTTATCGAGTTTGTAGAAATGTACATCATTCTATCCAATTAATAAATAACCATGATTTTAACAAAACTGCTTAAAATAGATTTACAATGGGTAAAATTTGCATTAAGAATCTTGTATCAATGTAAGATTATGAAGGTAACTTTAAAAGCCACAATCCAGGTGTTTATTCATTTATTTATATTAACACATCCCATTAGTACTGAGAATTGATATTATTTGGAAGCATACAATAAGCTTTCAAATGTTTGCCTTCACCAAAAATATGTTTAAATGACTAGTACAATAGATCATCCTTATTCTTTTAAGTGTTCCTAACACAGGAAAAGTTATAATCCCAGAAAAACTATACTGACTTAACCATACTATATGGTTTGTCTCACTAAGAATTTTTATACCACCTTTAGATGGCATGTACTATATATATCCAGTTCATGTAAAATCTGTGCAATGTAAAATGCGCGTTTCCAGGCTCCTGATCACAAATTCCACACGCTATTATACTTCCATCCCATCCCCTGGCTCTATTACTTTTTGTGATGGTGCAGGAATCTCTAATTGAAAGGCCTTAATATAAGCAAAACTCCGCTTGCAACAATTGGGTCCAATGGTTAGATCCAGACTGAATTAGCTATATTTCCTATTAACTATAATTCAATCTGAATCTAACCATTGAGTCTCTATGGAATTCCATGGAATTTAAGTTAGTGTTTCTATGTTAAGCATTATTTAAATCCAGTTCAAATTAAAATAAACGCATAGTTAAAATTCTAATCTCTCAGTAACTATCCAGTGATTTGCACAGTTGGTGTTTTAGCAATTTATAAAGGAATCACTTAGGGGGATAGATAGATTATAGATGCTCATAATGAAATATGGTTATCATGCACTGAAATGCTAATATAGAACTTTTATATATGTATAAATATGAATGAATATATGTAATGTATAATTTTCTTTTTAAAGTTTTATTTTATTTTGACTTTCTTCTTTTTAATGCTGCCTTTATTTTTCCTCCTTTTTGTTTTTATATTGAATCAAAAAAAACATTTCGTGGATTATGCAATACATACCGTAACTACTTATCTGCATGTTGCTAAGCTGATTTGTCAGCTGTACTGCAGGAAGAGAGGGCCTATTTGGACCAGACTGTAAAGAGTGATGGTAGGAAGGATAAGAAGCTGGAGGACCTGGCAATCTGAAAACAAAAAAAATAACATTACAGAAACTCAAGAAATCACCATACAGCATATTATTTTGCTCATAAATCACATAAGCCAAGATGCACATGAGTCATTCCTGAAGACTCTGCAGAGAAAATGCCAAACATAAAATGTCTAGGAAACTAAGAGGCTTTGTCTGTGGCAGGTTTACTCATCACATGCTGTACATCAGCTTCATGATTAATTATTATTTATAGGGGAACAGTTCTAGGTGAGCCACCCTCAGACATATTATTTGTCCTTTATTTATATTTTTTAGGAACCTTCAAAATAAGAGGTTTTCTTCCACTTCTACTAATAACAGTTTATCATTATGATGACTAAACCCATATAAACTATGGTTAGCTTTCACTGTGGCTTACTGGAAAAAAACTTAAGCTATAGCAGGCTTGTTTCAATAAAGCACTAATTGGCATTAACCAGTTTTTTAAAATAATACTAAGCTGCAGCTAATCAAATGTCAAAGTTTCCAATCTTTTCTTCATGACTGCTCAGCAGCAGTAGGGTGTAAGTCCTAAGTTCACGAAGGCTCATTCTCAGGATAAGAAAATGCAGTTTATCATTACACAGGCACTGTCAATTGTTAGAATCATTGTTGAAATTTCTCTTCTACAAAAAAGCTTCCATTGTGACATTATGCTTTACAAATACAATACATAAGAACTGAGATGATTAGAAGTATTTTTATTAGGAGACTGAATAGGTAGAAGCAGTCTTACCAAAATTTATTTCCAACCTAAACAGCGGAGAAGAGAATACTTGGAAATTGACCTCTTTTCACATTGCAAAATCTCAACATGGAATGAGTGCTTTGCAAACAACTTAGATTAAATCCAATCTAATGCAAATGATCTCAGTTTTCAAAAAGTATTTCCTCTGTAACACAACCACGTGCTATAAACATTATGAATAATTCTGTATTTAAGGTTTTTTTTCCCTTATTCTTTCTGCTCCACTTTTGATCATCATTTTCCTCTGCAATTTTTTTTCTAATTTATACTGGCAATACATATAGCCCTGTGTATACAGAAGACAGTAGACTGTGCAAAATGAGAACTATTTCACACAAATCAGGCACAATTTGGCTGGTTTGAGATTGGACTAAGCCCTAAGCTATGGTTTTAGAAACCACAATGACAGGATTTATAGAATTTGCTAAGCTAAGACCAAACAATCACACTGTAACTTTGCATCATGCTGAAGTCCACTATTTGAGTAATCATGAAAAATACTGAGCTCAGCATGGATTTTACTTCCTAAAAAGTATGACTGAAATCTAAAAATCTTTCCTTCTCTCTTTTTATCCATATTAGCAGACATGTTTTATTAAGTTCTTTTAACAAAGAGAATTTTCTCTCCCTTTCTCTTAAAATCTTGAAACAAAAATAGATGAAATGATCAATAATGAAATACAATATATATACTAAGCTTATTTTTCCCTTTAAAACTGACTTAAACAAAGTAAAACTTAATAGGATCAAAGAAGAATGATCTCAATTGGTAGACAGCTCAATTTGAATAATTTGCCCTTATTCAAAAATGATTTCTCAAAGTCCTGTATAAGTAACTTAACTTCTACAAAATATGACATTATTAATTCCTGCATACACTGCTCATTTAGTGACCAGAATCAAAAAGGAATGGAAAAGGTTAAATCTCATCCCATGGCTCACAGACCTTCAGCTTTGATCTTTTAAGTTGGACATAAAGGTGAAAGGTGATTCTTTGTCCACAGAATATGTTTTGCATTATGGCTGCTCAAAACATATGGATTAAATTAGGCCTTGGGTTCTAATTAAAATAACTGCTTGATACAATAGTAAAAGAATTAGGCTTTTCCTTTTGGTTAATCTAATTTATAGAGGCAGTTCTTTACCTATATTTTAGAACTTAGTACAAAAATGATTTATTTTTCAAAAAGACTATGCAATATAATAAAAATCTCATTTTAGTAAACTAATTGGGGAGGAGAGTCTCTGATTTTTCCCCAAAGCCCAGTAAATCAACGGGTAAGTCATTATAGTAATGCCAATTACATTATTTGCATTACATTGTCATTATCAATTGGCATAAATGTTGTATGTATAGTGAGTTCACCATACATATTATGTCAGATACATAATAATATTACACATACAACATAAATTCTAATACAGTATGACTGTTATATACATAGAATGAAGGCTACTGCTAAGCTTGTAAGCCGCCCTGAGTCTTCGGAGAAGGGCGGGATATAAATGGAATAAAAATAAAAAAATAAATTTCATTGCATTAAAGTTTGTAAAATCAAAGTTGTAGCATATACAATTTTAATGATACCCAATATGTTTCCAAATGACAGAAAGTATTGGTTCCATTGTGTTCTCATTGGTCAGATATTACTTGAGGTATTCTGTTCCATTTGGGTCAGCATACTTTAAGACTGATATAAACTGGTGTAAACTCTTAAAACAGCAATAAGATAATAAAAAGTTAGACAATAAATCCAATAAGAAAATATTGAAAATATTTAGCCTTGAGAAGTGAAGTACTAGAACAAATATGACAGTAGTCTTCTAATAGAGGAAGCCATATCATACAATATAAGCCAAAAACCTATACTCTGTTGTTCCTGAATTTGGAATAATGGTCTTAAGCAGATTCCAGATGAATATTAGGGAAAAACTTTATAACAATTAGAGCAGATTTATAGTAGAACCAATTGTTCAGGGAGAAGAAAGATTCCTCTATATGTCGAACCTGGGATGGATTACCTTTTGGGGTGCTGCTTTAAGTTGGAATTCTGCACTGAGCATAGGTTGATTCCTTCCAGTGTTATATTTCTATGCTGCTTATACAACATATGAGAGAAATACAGCTTCTGCCAGACCAAGGAGTATGTAAAATTGTGCAAGATTGTACTGCCAAAGGAAGGCAGATGCTGTTTACATCATATTCATGGACTGAACATGGCCTACTGGATTTACAAAACAAGTTCCTGACAAATATTAACAAAATGCTTTCAGAAATGAATATATCATACAATTCCATATTTTTAAAAGGGTCTACAGTGCAAAGACACAAAACCACAAGCCATTTGAAGGCTTAGTGTGCCCTACTCTGCCACCCACCTGCCCCCAAATTTTCTGAGTATATATGTGTTTGCACGAAAGATATTTCTGGAGAGACAGCTGGCATAAGCCAAAACCCTACCAAAGAACTATCCTGGAGCTTCTGAACCTGCTTCAAGTCACATGAGCAAAGAATTTCACCCAAGGGTCTGCACAATCCTCAAAAGCATAAAGAATATTCCTAATGTCTATGGAGATCATCCAGGTAATAGTTGTCCCAAAGGTCATCCAGGTAATGGTTGTCCCAAAGGTGCCTTTTCAAGAGGCAACTGAACTTTCTTGTTTTCTTAGAATTGAAGAAGTTTCTTGGATGAAAAGTGAAATGTCTTCAGAGATGAACAAGAAATCCAGCGCCTCTTGAAAAAGCAGCTTTGTGAATAATCCTAATGCTTTATTCTTTGTTTTAAATCACCTGTGTGGCTGTTGAGCTGCTGCAGTGCTAGGTCCATTCTGGAAATTACTCTGCTTAGGTGAGTGGAGGCTCTGAGGTTGAGATCCCATGACAGGAGGAACTCCAAAAGGCACATTTGTTTTCAATATACCTAAAGCAAAAGTAGACATATTGATAACAATGGAAAACCATTACATTTAAAGGAGTACATCATAAAAATCAAAGCGTAAATAATCTATGTCAAAGAAATACATTAATAAACTAAATTACAAATAAATTCCAAATTATTCAGTGTCTTCCATTTATATCAGTATCAGGAAAGAAGAGAAAGCAATAAGCATTTTAAAAGTTAATTTTATAACCATACTAAAAAGCGACAAAGACCTCAGTGAAAGAAGTCCATAAGTACTGGTACTTTCCCAGGGTTTAAATGCTGAATCACATACAATCTGAGTCCACAAATCATGATAAATCTTTATTTGTTCTAATTTTAGTTAGTTTTACCAACTCATTACATCCAGCATTCCCCTCAAACACTGTCCTGGCTGAGAATCTGGAAAATACAACCCATTATTTTTAGAAAGAACCAGAATACAGCAGACCATAAATAAACATGAAGTAACTATACCTGACTGAGATGCAAAAGGTGCTGGATTTGGATCATTATAGTGTCCATGCAGAGGAGAAGAAACTGTTTGTCCAAAGCCAGAAGAAAATCCTCCCATTCCTGGCTGGGCCTGGGAATATGGAGGTGCTGCAACATATCCTTGGTGATTCATTTCAGCAGTATTTTTCCTTTCCTTATAAAAATAAATAGGAAATAAATAATTTTATTTATTTTATTTATTTTTAATTTAATTTATTTTATAAATAGGAAAATTATAATTTTCAACAATAAAAATGTGAACTGATTTATTATTATTATTATTATTATTATTATTGTTGTTATTGTTTATTATTATTATTATTATTATTATTATTATTATTATTATTATTATTATTATTATTATTACCGTATTATTATTATTATTATATTACAATAGCAAGAAACAGAATCAGCTTTTTAACATCAGACTGAAGGAAGTGGTCCATAGTCTGATAATTCTCTTAAGAATGATGATTTTGATCTGGACAAAGAACATGATAGTTCTTCTATATCAAGGATACAGACATACATTTATGGTTTTGGCACGCAAACTGGATCATATTGAATTCCTTTTATAAAGTACGATTTTCCCCCCAGAATTTCATGGAAGTTCTCTTCAAAATCTACTTTTTCTGGATAAAGTGCAGGAGCAGACATCTTTTTGGTGCCTGGAGATATACATTTTCTTATGAGGGAGGGTAAACAGTGAAGGAATAGGAATTAAATTTTCTCCCTCTTTCTCTCCACCAACAGTAACTGAAATGCATCTGTTTTCCAAGAAGGCAAGAATTCCCCAAGGTGGCCCTCACCTGCCACAATACAGCAGTATGTGGCAACAAATAAGTATTTAAACACCAAAGAAGCTTCCCAAAGACATTGACCCAGTCACTACTTGCCCTTATCACAGTACTATCATGCTATGACATCATTTTTTTTACTCTGTTCACTTAATATTATCTCATTCCCACTCCATGAATGAGAAAGAGATTAAACATTATTAGCTGTTCCACTCTAATAGCATTTTCCACCTTATTCCAATATAATCACAAGACAACTACAAGATGAATAAAACATATTACATTGCTCGCCATTACTTTGGAAGCAGTCAGGTGACCTGGTGTGGGAGTAATTGGCAGTATTTTGGGGAGTACTGGGAGGTGTAGGCTTGCCCTCTTCACTCTCTGGTTATAAGTCAGCCTCCACCTTATTCATTCTCTTCCAGCTTCTGTCCTTCCAATCAAGTTCTTTTTACAGCTGCTGTTTTTGACCACAACATCTCTACAGGCTTCCAACCAATTCCCAGAATGCTGGCTTGGGAGTTCAGACACCTTAAAGTTCTCATGGCTGATATGCAGCAACAAGAAAGCAAAGCATCCCAATCTTATTTAAAGTGAATGCTTATTTGGCCCTTTCCTGGTATTTATCGATTTCATCCCTAATTTTAATGTTTCCTGCTTTTAAAATATGAATGCCTAGAGTTGGGCAGCCCCTAAATAAGTCTTCCCAATGTCCTTGGGGGGGACCCCAAATTGCTTAGCAGCTCCTGCTCTACAAGAACTAGCTAGCTCACTAACTGTGAAGGGGTCTGCCTCTGTTCTCTATAAGGTTCTCTATCAGGTTATTGGTACAGAGCATATTTCCATATTTCTGCATTTCATATTCTTTTAATTTGGAAAATGCCCAAATACAGTTAGATGAAAGGGCAGATAAAGCAGCCCAGAGAAGACAAAACCAAAAATGAGAATTTCTCAGATCCTGCTGCAGAGGTCTCACTGGTAGGTGTTTTCCCTGCTGCCTGCTGATATACTGGAAAAGGATAGCATCAAAGCCAGAAGAACAAAGCAATCATTTTGCCTGAGCAATGAATGATGCAAAATAATGTCCAGCCAAGCCTTGGAATAAAACAAAAAATAGAACTGTAAGAATTGGCAAAGGAGAAAACAAATGTTATGAGTTTTGTGCCAAGTCAAAGGTAGCATTACTTCAACTCATATATAAGCGAAGGCCCTACGTCAGACATGTCAAACACAAGGCCCGGGGGCCGGATCCGGCCCGCGAAGTGGTTTCATGCGGCCCACGAAGCCATCCTGGAAACAGTGAAGGAACGGCCGCCACTGCCTTGGCCCTGGCCCACAGACCCTCCTCCTGCCAGAGACCCTCATATCTGTCCCACTCCTGCCCAGGCCCCCATAGGCACCCTTGATGCGAGTGATGTAGAGCTGGCCACGCCCACCCCCAGTAGGCCATACGCACTCTAACCACGCCCACCCAGTAGGCCACACCCACCCTGGCCATGCCCACCCGGCCCCTTGAGGGCAACTGCAATGCTGATGCGGCCCTCAATGAAATTGAGTTTGACACCCCTGCCCTACGTTGTAAGTAACCCAGACTGGCTTAAGAAGGGGGGGCATATAAATCTTTTAAATAAATAGTCTCTGACATGGATACGTTTCACAGGTGTATTTTTCCTATTGTAGAACCAAAATGTCAACTTCTGCAGTTCTATGGCCCACTACTTTCAAGAAAATGCTATTTGCTTGCATCCCATTACTTATTCATTAGAAGAAACATGTATGATTTGATTGGGTTAACATTTTTATAATTGATGAGTATGTTATTTAAAGTGGCAATTACAGATGAAAAGAATAATTGGACTCAAATTTAGAAACGTGCTCTTTGAAAGAGGGTTGTTTCCAATTCATAAAAGTTCCCAAATTTATGTGCAATATGGTTTTTTTCTGTTTATTAGATTTATAACACTATCCAAATCAAACAATGTTACTTTGGGTGTCATACAACAACAAAAAACAAACAAAACCAGTACACATATCTACTAGTAACATTAAAAGCTATGTAATATAAAAATATAAAATACAAAACATAAACTACCACCAAGCACCAAAATAAATCAAGAGGACTCCACAGGAAAAGCTAAGTCTCAATGGTTTTTCTAAAGTCAACAAAATTGGGGCCTATCATACAGAATGTTATGTTTAATTCCAGAGAACAGAGGCAACTGCAGAAAAGGCACGCTTCCTAGGTTCCAGAAGATAACAAGATTTAAAAGAAGCCTGGAGCATGTCTCTCTGTGGGAGCATGTGGGGCAGGCAGATGTTCTTGAAAGAACATCTGTCCTTCAAAAAAACCCCTGGCCCTGTGCCATGTAAGGCTTTAAAGGTGATAAGTGGCACCTTGAATCAGATCCAGGAGTCTAATGGAAGCCAGTTCATCTCACAAAGTAAGTGTTACAGGCAGTGCTTTTTTTGTAAAAGAAAAAGGTGCCGGAACTCATACATGTCATACAACCCACCTTGCCTATCCTACAAGGTTCCATCCAAAAAAGGTGCCGGAACTCCGTTCTGAGCATTCTATGAGAAAAAAAGCCCTGGTTACAGGGCATAATGAGGTGCAGCCATACCACTGCATTCTGGACCAACTGAACCTTTCCTACACTCTCTAAGGACAGCCCTACATAGAGTGTGTTGCAGTGGGACAATTAGGAGGTGACCAGGTGTGAGTGACCATGAGCAAGTCCCTCCCAGTCACTTCTCAGCTTTTCACTGCCAAATTGAAACAGGAGGGGGAAAAAACCCTAGAAAATAATTATGACAAAGTGTGAGAAAAAACTATAGTAGACCTGTAATCAGGTTCAGTTATAATAATTACAAATCTTTATTTCCTTACTATTAATCGATATGTGCAAAATTACTAAGGAAAGGCTCACACTCTCTTCTCTGACAGACCACTACATCAGCATGTCTAGCAAATTGGTACATCTGTGTACATTGGTACATTTGTGGTTTGCAATAATTGGATGTACTAAAAAGTTATCAAATTTCTGGAAATGATTTTATGCAGAAATATGCATAAATGCATTAAAGGTATACAAAAATCAAACAAATTGTACTGTATATTTTGTACATCATAAGAACAAACATGGTTTATACACACACACAAACACAAAGCATAAGCTTTGTTGATTACAATGACATTTATAGAGAAAGAAAGGTATCCATGACTACTTACTTACAACTTATTGCTTACTAGAACTGTAGACACTGAGATAATAGCCAATCAGCAGTATTCTAACTTATGAATGCCAACATGTACATCTGATCTATATCATTAATCAGTTTTCCTGCTATTTCTTTTCATATTTTGAAGACATAAAATTGTGTTTTTTTCAAGTGCCATGCACATAAAATGAAAAAAACTATTTTTGATGAGGTGGCACTAGTTAATTAAATACATGCCATGTAAGGATCAGTTTGCTGCTGGTGATTCCCCTCACATACTTCCTTTTTCTTTCGTGGATAGAAACGTGGCAGTTAAGAGCTCTAGTCATCTCAACAGGTGCATTTAACTGCTTGATATTAAAGCTGTGCTGATTGTCATTATAAAGAATTCCATTCGAGGCAGTTACAGTTAATATTCTGAGCTAATAAAATAACTTCCTGCACAGTTGAGACAGGAAAAAAATGTGCCACGTCAGAACATCCTACACAAACCAAATACAAACCAAATACAAACATAACTGTGCTTTAAATGACTTCAATCTACTTTCTGTTTCAGATCCTTTCTGTTAGGATCTAACTTAAAAGAAAAATCCAGTTGAAGTCATAGTCCCCAAGTCTAGTTTGGAAGTGATCTATGATTTGTGACAGTTTGCCCAATCCAAACACCCCGCAAATAATAATTACTGCAGTCAGGAAATATTGGTATGAAATTGGAGACTGTGAACCTGGAGCATGGTCCATAGCGCCAACCAAGATTTGATTGGGAGTATCAGACTATATGTTTAAGGTTCCCACATTAATGATGAAAAGAATTATAACTAATAGTAAACATACACATTTTATGTACTAAACTATTAAAAACCAAAGAAGATATAAAATTTAAAAAATCACTAAATTAAATCAACAGAAAAAGTAAATGCTGCTATAATGGTAGCAGTTAAAGTAGTATTGCAATGTCAAGTTCCCATATTCCTATAGCTGAGATAATATGTTGCGATCATTCCATATATTCTTTAATGTATGATGAAGCATCTCTATGATTTGTTTTCAATGTCAGACATAAGAGCTTACTCAAAATCTACTCAACCCATCATAGTTAATGGGTGACAACTGGATTGCAAGTTAAGGATAAGAGATACATGCCACCACTGCAACACATATATCAAAAACAACAACAACAAAAGACTATTTCCCCATTCTTCTTATTATACAATATGGCAGGTTCACTCCCCCCCAACACAATGTGGATTCAAGTAGCTTGTGTGTGTTGTGAAGTTTAATCACAATTCAGAAAGCAATGCAAATATCTTTATTATATAGTATTTACAGAAACCCCTTTCAAAATTACTATTTCAACGTTTTAAGTATAAAAACCTTGCATGGCATGCAATTAGCCCATTTTTCACAGTTTTTGAAGATGTTACAAATCCTTCAGTCTTGCAATAAAATTAGGGCTAGTTGCACCCAAGCTGGGGGAATGAGCCTTGGATGGGCTTTTTAATTGTTTGAGTCTAACTTTCTAAAATAATTAACCATATTTAGAATCAGTACAGCTTCAAGATAACTAAGCAGGTTGCATACTAAATCACTGGACACCCTTAAAGCAAATCCAGCCAGTCCTCCTAAAGCTAGACAGATTGGCCAGATGTGGATCAGGTACTGCGTTTGCAAAGTTCCCCAGGAGAAAGTTCCCCAATTTGATAACGAAGAAGAATCTCTATATCTCTTGCGCTGAGATAAAAAAATCTTCTCTTTCTCCTCTTCTATGCAAATTCAAGTTTTTCCAGCCCTTGATGCTCCTTGGTTCAAAGGGATGCTATCATCTCTGCCGGCTCTACCTAATAAATACAGACTGCGTTCAAAGACTACACGTCCCCACAGCTTCTCATTTCTCTTGCCCCCCAACATTCGCCGAAGGTCGTTCCCCTTACCTGGCCGTCTCCAGCTTTCAATTCGCTACCTCGCCCTGCTCTAAGCCGGTCCTGCAGGCGCTTGTCAGAAAGCCGCGCGACGAGCCGGCTGCCTCCAGGCTCTCCCTACCCGGGAGCGCTCAGAGAACTGCCACGTGTAACAGTGCTCGCGGGAGCGCGCGCTGAGGCCACAGCTGGCCTCGAAGCGCGCATTGCCGCCGCCACGCAAGCTGTGCTCTGATCTAATCTGCCAGTCGGGCTGCGAGCATGCCCAAAATAACGAAAGAAAGAGACCGGAAGGAGGAGAGCATGCGCATTGCCTGTGGTGAAGCATTTTTGCCCTTGGGTTGCGTTCCAGTAATCGCATCTTGTAAAAATAGCATGCAAACGAGAAAAAGGTAAAGCACCTAGGTTTGAACAAGGAATGAAAGCTTGACAGGGCAATTAAATTCCACTGTCTGAAGACAGTAATGGTGGTTGTCTTCATAGTACATGTTTAACCCAGCATGGTTTACCCAATTTTTATGGATTTATATGGCACATGGAACTATGTCTTAATCACATAGGGTGGACTTGATCAATGTGATCTGTTAAAATGTGTGTTAAGTAGTGGGCTCTTTGGTGCAGGAAGGAAGACACAAGGCTGAGTACAGGAAAACACATACTTTATGCTTGCTAGAACTGTCCTGAAACTTGGTCCTGAAACTTGGCTGCAACCAGCCACAATATATAGTCTAGCCCCTAGGTGGCAGCCATAGGTTTGAACCCACTCTTGCCGCCTGGGGCTAGCCAATTGCAGGACAGGAGACAGCTAGTCTGGGTTACTGGAGAGCCGTCAAGTGGTGTATTACCACAAGCCCAGTACATAACACCCCTCCCCTCTTAGATCAGACTATGACAACTGCAATTAGTCTTGACAGCTGTCAAGACTTATTAATCAACTCACATACAACTGTAATGATAATAATAAAAATAATAAATTCACTGTGGCTACAATGAGATTAAACAACGTCTAATGAACAGGCTTACATTGTAGTAATGGCAGTTTCACAATGCACAAGTTTCTGTAGTTAGTGGTAACAGGTTTTACAACACTATACATCACTTTATTTTACAATGTAATCTGTGAGGTACGCAGGAGGCTTGTGTGGCCTAGAGGAACGTCTTGGAGTACCCATCACTTTGTGGTCTACCAGCTTACCCAGTGGGCTGGGTAGACCCATGTCCCTTTGTGCTCCTGTGTCAAGGGGAATCAAAACACTCTGGCTGGCCTCACCAGGTTGGCCCACCCTAGAGTCATTCTGTTTGGCAGAGCAGGCACAGCGGTTGCTGAAGTTCGGCTGGTTCGCTTCGTCAGGGGTTCCATGTTGCACTCCCGTGCTACCAGGTTCTTCCTCAGATTCCATCTCCGCTGAGAAGAAAAAACCCTGGTGGTCCAAGTGAGGGCTGGCTTGGCTGCAGGTTTGAGGACCTTGGGAGGGACTTATGATGCAGTCCTCACTTAGTGGCCATTCTGGAAACCTTTTCCTGAGTTGATCAATGTGTCTTCTGACAACTCGCCCTCCCTCCAACCCCACTTCATAAGATAGGGGTCCTGATGCCTTGGTTATTTGACCAGGAAACCATAAATTCCCTTGACCATAGTTCCTGACCCAAACCCAATCGCCCAAGTGCAGCCCCCTTGGGGGCTTTGGTCGAGAGGCTTCTGCTGCCACTCTGTCTGGATGCAATCTGTCCAGTTTAGTAATCAAATGCCTCCCCCAATGTAGTTCTGCAGGACTTTTACCTGTGGCCGTGCAGGGTGTAGAATGCTGGCAGAGTAAAAAATCTGCCAATCTGTGATGCCAGTCACCTGTGACAATGCGCTTGAGTGCCTCCTTCATTGTCCTCACCATGCATTCAGTTTGACCATTAGAATATGGATGAAAAGGTGCAGACGTTACATGTCTGATGAGATTAGCTCTAAGGAAAGCCTGAAACGCAGCAGCAGTGAATTGGGCCCCATTGTCAGAAACTAAGACATCAAGCAACCCATTGTTGCAAAGAGTTTTCTCAGCACCTGGATGGTCCTAGCAGTAGTCATGTTAAGAACTGGAATTACTTCCAGCCATTTTGAGTGGCTATCCACTACTATCAGGAAGAGTTGCCCCTGAAAAGGCCCAGTGTAGTCTATGTGAATCCTAGACCAGGGAGTGTGCGTTTCCTCCCACCTATGAACTGGAGCCTGAGGCATTTCAGGCCTTGATTGCTGGCATGTATAACAACCATGGACTTGACTCTCAATGGCCTTATCAAGGCCAGGCCACCAAAGGTAGCTTCTAGCTAAAGCTTTCATTCTGACAACGCCTGGATGGCCTTCATGTAATGAGTGTAAAACCCTGTCTCTTAGGGAAGTGGGAATTATGTCTCTGTCCACCCATAAAATGCACCCTTTATGTGCAGACAACTCATGTCTCCTGACAAAAAAACTGAGCCTGGACTTTTTTCCAACCAGCCCGTGTATACCCATGACAACACTCTACTAAGTATTTTATCTGTGGCAGTTTCAGCAGCAATGTCCCCTGCATGGAGGGGAAACTCAGGTATGTCCTGTATGGACAGTATTCTAGCAGCAGGAGCTGGATCAGGATCCATTAGTGGCAGTGGTAGTCTGCTGAGGCTGTCAGCATGGCCCATTTCCTTCCCTGGTTTGTGAATTAGTTTAAAATTGTATGCAGACAGAAAAATAGACTATCTCAACATTCTTAGAGATAGTATGTGGGGTCTTTGTTTGTCTGTTGTGAACAGTCCCAACAGAGGTTTGTGGTCAGTGTAGACAGTGAAATCCCTGCCATATAAGTAATCATGATTTTTTTTAATTCCAGCAACTATGGCCAGGGCCTCTTTGTCAATCTGGGCATAGTTGCGCTCAGCAGAGGACAAGGTCCTTGAGTAAAAGGCAATAGGAACCTGTTTCTCATTTTTCTCTATGTGGCTTAAGATTGCCCCCACCCCATAGGGAGATGCATCACATGCAAGACATACAGGTTTAGACTCTATGTAATGAGTTACAGTGGATTTTTCAGACAGTAGTGTTTTCAAGTCCTGGAAACCTTTTTCATGTAAATTAGTCCATTTCCAAGGAGATTTTTGTCAAGTAGCCTGTGGAGGGGCTCTGCTAATGCTGCCTTATGCGGTAGGTATGTATGATAAAAATTTAGGAGACCCAAAAATGCTTGAAGCTCTCCTTTTGATTTGGGCCTAGGAGCCATCTTAATGGCCTTCACCTTAGAATCAGCGGGGTGAATACCGTTAGCATCAATTTGGAACCCCAAGAATTCTGTTGATGAAACCCCAATACTACACTTGTTCTTTTTTCATTTGAGGCCTGCTTCGTGAAGCCTCTGCAAAACAGCCCTGAGCCTTCTGGCCAACACTTCTGGGGATTCCCCTGCAATAAGAACATCATCAAAATAAGGGCAGACGCCCTGGATACCCTTAAGTGTATATTCCATGATCCCTTGGAAAATACCTGGTGCAATGCTGACTCCAAACTGTAAGTGTTTAACTTTGAACGCCCCTCTGTGAGTCACAATCGTTTGAGCCACGGCTGTGGCCTCATCAACTGGCAATTGCTGATAGGCCTGTGCTAAATCAAGTTTAGTAAAAGTGGTTCCCCCTTGCAAGGAGGCTAAAATATGGTTGACCACTGGCACCAGGTAAGCGCATTGCTTGAGGGCCTTATTTAATGTGCATTTATAATCAGCGCAAATGTGAACTTCCCTGTTTGCCTTCAGTGGGGTGACAATAGTGGTTTCCCACTCCCCCCCCCATCAACAGGCTGTAACATGCCCTGTTCTACAAGCTTATCGATTTCGGAATCAATTTTGTGTTTTAAGGCAAAGGGGACCCTGCGAGGTTTAACCCTAATTGAAACAATGTTAGGATCTAACTTAAAAGAAATAGGCGGGCCTGTGTATGTCCCTAGGGTTGAATCAAAAACATCCACATATTCTTCGCACACTGACATGAGGTCTGCAGTTTGTGTCCGGTTTATGCCAGTAATCTGAATACCTAAGGCATCAAACCAATCAAGTCCAATAAGACTCATTCTTTGGCCCCCTACTACTATTACATTCAGGTGCCCCAAAAACCCTTTAAATTTTACCAATAATGTGGCTTCACCCTTAACTTGAACAAAAGCATTTTGAAAATCCGTTAAAATGATATCTGAGGGTCTTAGTTTAGCCCAATTGTTACTGTGCCTACACACGAAGTCAAATGTGTCTTGCAAAATGATTGAGACTGCAGAGCCAGAGTCCAATTCCATCTTACATGGAACTCCTTGTAGCTCTACCAAGAGCTTAACTTTGGGTTTGAGGGGGTGTCGAGCCCCAGTGCGGCATACGCTTCTCTGGCTTCTGAAGAATCCCACACTAACTGGACCCTGGGTCCCAGTACCTCTCCTAGTCGGTTCTTCTGACTGCTGTTTGGGTGGCCGGTCTCTCTGGCGGGCTCTGAAAACCACCATGATGTGGCTTGTTCTTCCACAAGCTCTACATGTGGCCGAACGAAATCTGCAGTTGGCGCAAATATGGTTGCCTCCGCACCCCTTACATCTTGGTAAGAGAACTGCCTTGTAACTGTCCTCTCGCTGGTGGTTGTTGTGGTGTTGCGTGTTGGGTTGCCTTTGGAGTTTGTTGGTTTTGGGTTCTTCTTCTTCTGACGATTCTCTGGCGCATTTAGCGACCTCAAGATGGACCGATTCTTTGACTTTTGAAGATTTGGTGGGCTGAACTGTCTGCACTGCACCCCCGGCGGCTTCGTCGGCCATCACCTCATCCTGTGCCTCGGAAAACGTTAAATTGGGTCTAGCAAACAGTCTCTGCTGAAGCGTTCTGTCCCGAAGGCCACAGATGAGCTGGTCTCTTAGTTGTTCTTCTAAGTTTGAGAACTTGCAAAGGTGTGCGGCCTGTCTTAGGCCCACAATGAACTCTGAAGCTGTCTCCCCGGGTAGCTGCACTCTTTCGTTGAATTTGAATCTCCAAGCCATCCCAGACATCTTGGGCTTGAAGTGCCTGGTTAGCTTTTTCTTAAGATCTGTGTATGAGACTGCTTCAATGGGTGTCGGCATGAAAAGATTCTCTGCCAAGTCGAAGGTTGCTGGGCTGCACATGCAAAGCAGCGGTGCCGCCTTCAGACCTTCCTTCGTGATCTGATTTGCTCTCAGATAGTTTTCTACTTGCGAAAGGTAAGATGGCCATTCTTCCGGATACTTCATGTCAAATTCTCTTAATTTTCCGACCTTCGGCATTCTTCCTTCAGATTCCTGCGATCTTCAGATCCTGCTTTTAGGCTCAGGGAATGCGTCCGCTGAGCGTGAAGCTGCTAGTGTGGCTTGCTAGCCGGCCTGGGGGGGAAATGCTTCTTCCCTCCGGCATGTGCTGCTGACCCCTTGTTGACTTCAGTTCTTAATCGGCGAAGCAGGATCCCACCCTCGTTGCCACTGTTAAGTAGTGGGCTCTTTGGTGCAGGAAGGAAGACTTGAGGCTAAGTACAGGAAAACACATACTTTATTCTTGCTAGAACTGTCCTGAAATTTGGCTGCTGTCGCGCCCCGCGGGCCCGACATTCAGCGGGGCCCCGACGACCAGCGCTGCACCCCCAAGCCCACGCCTTGACCCACTCGCCTCCCATCCCTCGCCCTGGCGTGCCTGACCTGAGGCGGGCGGCTCCTGCACCTCGCCTTTCGCCGGAACAGCAGCGGCGGCGACGAGGGGATGCACGGCCAGCTGGGAGCCGCGCACGTGCGCACGACGGGTCTGTTGTTGCTGCGGAAGCACGCGCATGCACACAACAGCCCGTTCACCTCCATTCGGTGCTGGCAGGACCCGCGGCTTCATCGGGGCATGGGCCTGAGTCGGCCGTGGGGCTGGCAACCGAGGTGATGCCGGATCCAGTGGAAGGACTCGGCCCCGGCAGGCCTGCGGGGCATTGCTTTCTGCCTCCCACCCACCTGTGTGCGGAACGAAGGGTTATGGCTTGTGGCCTGGCTAGCGCGGCTGAGAACCTGACAGCTCTACGTAGCTGGGGTCCGTGGTGGGGCGGGGAGGTGTCTGGGGTTCGGGGGTGGGTGGCACTGGCCCAGGGGAGGGGTGCGGGGGTGACACATGATGCTGGTGGGACAGGGTTGTGGGAGGGGGCTTACCTGGGTGATGGAGGGTGCCGGGTGCCGGGACGGGAATCAAAAGGAGGTTCCAGGGAGGGATGGTCCTTAAGTGTGGGATGGGCGGGTATGGGTGCGGCCGGGTGGGGTGTGGGCATTTACGTTCAACATGTATTTAACAGTGTTGGTTGCGGGTAGCAGCCAACGCTGGCTTTGATTTCCTTGGATTTGCTGTTTGTCGTCAATAAACCTTTCCCTGAGGACTTGGCGCTCGTTTCGGTTGCTTTGTTCCCTGCTCTCTGAACGAGGGCTGAGAGAGCTGCAACCAGCCACAATATATAGTCTAGCCCCTAGGCGGCAGCCAATAGATTTGAACCCACTCCTGCCGCCTGGAGCTAGCCAATTGCAGGACAGGAGACAGCTAGTCTGGGTTACTGGAGAGCCGTTAGCTGTTCCCGCAATGCACGTGGTGTATTACCCAGTACATAACAATGTGGTTTAGTGTTTTTTATTTCAGTGGAGTGGGTGAACGAATGTTACATCCTTTAGAGACCATTTAATTAACAAATATTGGACCAAATATTGTCTGCCTTTTTAAATAGACTAATATGTATCTTTGGAGGTTGCGTTGGAGGAGGAATACTTGTTGAATAAGAATACAGCTAATGCACGGAAATGGCACCATTGGTACCAGAAAAAGGTACAAACACTTAGGATTACTGTCTGACTTACTACAGTAAAATAATACTCATTCTAATTATATAAAATTAGTCTAGTATAGTTTGAAAACAAAATTAAATTCAATTAAAGCCATAAATACTTGTTGCTCTAATTATTTTATATACTGCAACTTTCATTGATTGGACAGAGGTTGAATTGGATATATGAGACAAAATTAGAAATTAAGTTCCATCAGTCATGTTTTCTACCTAAGAAGCAGTTCAGAAGCTCATTTTTTGATAGAAGAAAGGTGGGATGCAATGTCTTCAAGTAAACAAGAGATACATAGTTTGATTGATTATATCAATTATATCAACATAATTCATATTATTTGCACAATGATATTAGGAAGATATTCATGACATTATATTTCAAACACCTATCATAGCCATGAACTAAGACACAAGCAAACAAACAATATAATGGCTGATTATGATGTATGAAACATCTATTATTTGGTTACCAGAAAACTCTTATATCTTCAATTACTCATGTATGCATTTCAGTTGATATGGGACTTGTTTGTTTCTTGACACCTAATCATAATGTGATTTGATAGGTTTGGGCTTAGTGCATTGCTTAAACCTAGCCAATTCTGACTGATTCAACAAAACACATTAACTAAACTATAATTTGGTGTAATATGTAAACTCAGTCTATATATTTCTACTTGTTTTATTGTTGTGTTTGCTCAATGTTTTAAGCTGCTAAGAAGGGATTTAAAAATGCTGAAACATTCTGATGAACATGGTGGGGCCAGGGGTCCAGAATGTTTTAAGTAGTCCTGTTCAACTGATGGAAGAAATATTATTGAGAGGTGTCCAATTTCTGTTCAGCCAATATGTCAGCCAAGATGACAAGATACAGATATCTCAATTCTGTTCAACTGATGGAAGAAATATTATTGAGAGGTGTCCAATTTCTGTTCAGCCAATATGTCAGCCAAGATGACAAGATACAGATATCTCAATTCTTGCAAAAATTGTGCTGGTAAATTTCACAATACTGTAACCCAAAGTATGAACCACTGATATTTCTGTTTTGGCCCACAAAGAAAGTACCATAATGCCTAGACTCTAAGTGGTGCTACAGTATGCCTATAATCCACAATGTCTTCATAGTAGCACCTTTCTTTCAAACATTTGCCTTCCCTGTAGGGCGGGGGTGTCAAACTGCCGGCCCGCAGGCCAGTTCCATCATACTGAGGCCACACCCACCCCAGCTCCTGCAATGCAAAAAAAGTCGCGATACATCGCAACATGTCACATGACGTGGCGAGTTTGACACCGTGCTGTAGGGGAACAAGAAAGATTCCAAATAGCACTATCCACGACAGCTTAATGAGCTGCTTGATTTCCCATCCCACCAGTATTCCATGTTACCTATTTTATTCTGTGGACTGGCACTGGGCCGCAGCATGCCTTTAACTGGGCCACACAAACAAGCAAAGCCCCATCCTTGGTACAAAGGCAGCATACAAAACCACGCCCCCTCTGGTCCACAGAAAAACCTTTCTCCACAGAACCTGTCCCTGGTGCCCAAAAGGTTGGGGTCATCTGGTCTGTTTGGTTTGCGAGCATTTCTAATTCTATGTGGATATACTTAGATGTAAGTCCTATTAAAAGTGGAACCTAATCCAAATAAAGATATGCAGGCTCAAATAAACAATGAGCAGAAAGTGGAGTGATCAGAGATACATTCACTGATGCATCTATCCTATTTATTAAATGTTTTGAAGTTGATGATAAGCCCTAGAAAACTGGGGCTGCAATATGTGGTTTCTCATCCCTCATATACATTACAGTAGCCAGTATATCCAGAAAGCCCACAAGAAGAATATGGGATAATTGTTTCTCAGTAATTGCTTATATTTCACGAGGTAACTATCAAATGAATTGCCATGGCTGTTAGCATTTTTCTCAAGGTTTATGAGGGCACCCAGCTCAAACAATGTATTTGTATGTATGCACATAGTAATAGTAATAGTAAATAGTAATTAAATATTACTATTCCTGGAATTATCTAGTTTCCAATAAAAACATCTTAACTGATGCTATCACTACATGTAACATCAGGGAACATCACACTGTTTTAACTATTTTAGCTTCATTTTCTGGCTTTTTCAGAAAGTATAGAATCCTTCTGAAGTGAAGTGATCATAACTGTATTGCAAAAATGAACATACCATAGGTTTATCCAAGGCCATACTATGTTGGCTTTTTTATTTTCAAACATTTTAAAAAATATTTCAAGCATGGAATTCACTTGTGGTGTTCGCAGCAGTGGCATTTTGATTTGATATTTTCATTGGGCTGCTCATTGGGCTGATTTCAAGATACCATTCCTCATCAATTTCTAGCAGCCTTCTTGAGTATATCTTTTTTATTTTATTTATTTTATTTTAATCCCATTTATATCCCGCCCTTCTCCGAAGACTCAGGGCGGCTTACAATTTAAAGCACAAATCAATGTGCTTAGCAATAGCCTTCATTCTATGTATATGCCTGCTTATTAGGGTTTTCGGGGGGGGGGCCCAAGCGGCATTATTACAAAGTCAGCTTGAATTTTTCCATGAAATCTGCAGAAAAAAACACAAATTGCTGGATTCTCTTCCACTGGACTTCGCCGTATTAAACTGATTCATCCAGTTTTGGAATGTCCCAGCTCTGCCGCAGGTCTTAATATCTCTTTTACTATATATTGATGTCTTCAGCAAACTTGGTTTTCTCTAACTGCAAGTCATAAGTTAAACAGAAGTGCTTTCAGTACAAATCCTTCTTTTTTTGGGGGGGGGGTCCCTTGAGTCATTGTTGACTCCTCTTGATTGTCTAGGCAAGTCCATGGAGTTTTCTTTGCAAGATTTCAGAAATGGTTTGCAATTTCCTTCTACCTAGATGGGAGAGAGAGTGACTGGCCCAATCTCACCCAACTGACTTAATTCCTAAAGAGGGACCTTAACTCAGGGTCTCCTGGTGTCTAGCCTGATACCTTAATCATTACATCAAACTGGCTCTCTTATATACAGATCTCATATACAATACAGATCCTTATATTCCATTTTATATTATATCTTTAAGTGGGGGAAAAAATCTATTTATTTTGTTCTTTTTATTAATCAGCTACCAGCTCATAAGAGCATTCAATCTCTTATTCTACAACTCAGCCTTAATGAAGAGTTTTTTCTCAAAGGCAATGTGAAAGTCTAAGTTTCTAAGTTTCTACGTTTAATATTTTAAACATAGTAAAACAAGAGTGACTTCTACAGAAACCACTAGAGATGTTCAGTAAAGCTTCTTCTTTTATATAATTGACTCTGGTTCCCAGGAGAGTCTGTGAGGGGCATAGATGCCTTTTTCTAACAGAGATGATGGTAGAGGATATTTTTGTAACATTCCTGGTTTCTATTTTATTTTATTTTAAAAGAAGATAAGAAAAACAATATTGTATGTGTATATGTACACTTTGAGAGCGAGCAACTAAATTTCATTTCTAATGTGTGCCATTGTGACCACAGTAAAAAATGACAATAAAAGTTATCTGTCTGTCTGTCTGTCTAAAGGAGTTAGGAGCAAAATGGGCTCTAAGGAAAGGTTGTATAGCCTACACCCATCCTGTAGTTTAATACACTAAACTACATCATGTTAATTCACTTTAAACACATTTTGGCCTTTCTTATTTTCACAAAAAGACAAATGACAATTTATTAGAGTAAATTCTAAGAATGTGGAAATCCCCAAACATGCAAAGTTAGATGGAAATTTAAGCTAACCTGAAAGAAGATGCATCACTAGTGTGAATGGAGCCTCAGATATGTGGCAAACTCAGACATTCCTCATACAGTACGTACTCTCTGAAGCTGATTTCCCCAATTTACATTTTCACAAGAGAGAGCTGCATGCCCTGGGTCACACAGAAATCAGATTATCCTTTCCCGTTCCCTTGTGTTAGAGAAGAAGAGTTTCTGATTTAGAAAAAGACTGCAGAACACCTGGAGAAAAGGAGCAAGAAATTGTATGCCAAGGGAATGATCTTTTCAGCCTCTGACTAAATTAAAACAAAACCCCAAAAAGGGATCCTGGAGAAAAAGTGCACAAAAACCAAGAATTGCTTCTATAATTATAGTAGCCTGACCTTGTCATGATCTCTTTAAAAGTAAAGGTAAAGGTTCCCCCGCACGTGCGTGCTAGTCGTTTCCGACTCTAGGGGCCGGTGCTCATCTCCGTTTCAAAGCCGAAGAGCCAGCGCTTGTCCGAGGACGTCTCCGTGGTCATGTGGCCAGCATGACTAGACGCCAAAGGCGCACGGAACGCTGTACCTTCCCACCGTAGTGGTCCCTATTTTTCTACTTGCATTTTTACGTGCTTTCGAAATGCTAGGTTGGCAGAAGCTGGGACGAGTAACAGGCGCTCACTCTGTTACGCGGCGCTCGGGATTCGACCCGCCAAACTGCCAACCTTCTGATCGACAAGCTCAGCGTCCTAATCCACTGAGCCACCGCGTCCCTGTATGATCTCTTTAGGGCTTTATAATTTTTTATATATTTTGCTATTTGAACTTGTATTTGTTTTAGATGTTTGCTGTGTTTTGAACAGTTCTTTATTTTAATCCAAGAATATGTTACATAACTAAAATTATGGAAGCTTTTTATGTAGAGAGTATAATTATGAATAGTATTTTTAAAAAATACTGGATGCAGACAGGTTTTGTAGCAGTTCTCACTGAAATCATTGGGATTTTAATTATATTATTTCACTACCTGCTGGGCCAATACAGTTACTGTATAGGTAGTCCTTGACTTACAACCACAATTGAGCCCAAAATTTATGTTTCTAAGTGGGTATGTTTGTTAAGTAGGTTTTGCCCCATTTTATGACATTTCTTGCCACAGTTGTTAAGTGAATCACTGCAGTTGTTAAGTTAATAAACACAATTGTTAAGTGAATCTGGTTTCCCCATTGACTTTGCTTGTCAGAAGGTTGTAAAAGGTGAACACACTGCAACCGTCATAAATATGAACCAGTTGTCAAGCATCCAAATATAAATCATGTGACCATGGTCATACTGTGTTTCCCCAAAAGTAAGACCCTGTCTTACTTTCTTTTGGGCTCTGAAATAAGCAGAAGGCTTTACTTTCGGGGAGGGTTTACTTTTTGCCGGTACCGGCAGCAGTAGGCCGTGAGCGGTGGGGGTGGGGCAGGGCCTGTGCATGGGGTGGACCAAATATGGTACTGGTGTGGCCATGGTGGGCGGTGGTGGAAAGGGCTCCGAGCCTGGTGCTGGGCAAGTCGGCCCAGATCTTCCATGTGACCACTGGAGTGCCCCCCCAGCCTGCCAGGGCCCTTCACCAGTGGCTGCTGGTGGAAGTGGGTGCTCCGGTGGCTGCACAGAAGATCTGGGCCAATTTACCCTGCCCCGCGCTAGGGTTTTCTGTCAGGGGAGGGCTTATATTAGGCCCAACCCCCCAAAAATCAGCTGGGACTTACTTTTTGAGTAGGGTTTACTTTCAGGGAAACACAGTAAGTTTGAAAAATAGTTATAAGTCATTTTTTCCAGTGCTGTTGTAACTTTGAATGGTCATTAAATGAACTGTTGTAAATCAAGGACCACCTGTCTTGATATAACATGCTTAATCTAGTGGCTGACAACCAGGAGTCACATAATATATTGAATCATATATTCATTGAGTTAGCTGCATACGACTTATTGTGCCAGAGCAAGAAATTGATTGACTGATTATGTGGAACAAGCCATTTTCCGCTCCCAGTAATCACATACTATAGATTTCTTCCAAACCTAATTTTCAAAGTATTCCAGTTGTAAAACTCATCACCACTATAGTTGGTTCCATAACTTTGCTGCTCACTGTTCTCTTTCCTTCTACATTTCCCAGCACTAGAGCCTTCTCTAGGGAGCTAAGTCTTTGTATATGTCTGAAGCAGGATAATTTGGGCCTGGCCATTTGTGCCCCAAGTGAGAACTCTGGATTGAATTGTTCAGTGAATGGGTTGGTTGGTTGTTGTTTTTTGCCAGCCCAAGTCTTCTTCAATACCAACATTCAAAAACATCAATACTTTTGCTACCCTGCTTCTTTAAAGTCCAATTTTCATTTTCATAGAGCATCATATGGGAATCCCATGCCCTACATGATTTTGATCTTTACAATGTAGACATCTCACAACATTTG
This sequence comes from Vipera berus, assembly GCF_964194415.1. Taxonomy (NCBI): domain Eukaryota; kingdom Metazoa; phylum Chordata; class Lepidosauria; order Squamata; family Viperidae; genus Vipera; species Vipera berus. Next base: position 40,925,280 of record NC_138209.1, on the reverse strand, counting down.
AGCCTTTTTTCCAGGATGTTCATAACTGCTCTACCAAGTAGTAGTCTTTGACTTATTTTTTGACTGCCTGTTTCTTTACTGTTTATGGTTGATCATAAAAGACAGAAACTGAGCACCACTTTGATAACTTCACTGCCATTTCTGAGGTTGGTTGTTCTCTTTTTCATTTGTTTGGTCTTCTTTATATTTAATTGCAGTCCCATTTTTTTCACTCTGCTCCTTGACTTTTATTAGTAGACCTTGCAGTTCCTTTGCATTTTCCACTATCAGGGTACTATCATTAGCATAATGCAGGATATTAATGCTTCTTCCTCCAATTTTAAAATCACTGTCATTTTCCTAATCCAACTTCTCTTAGTATATATTCAGCCTATAGTTTGAATAAAAAAGGGGGGAGCATATAGCCATGATGCATTCCTTTGCAAACCTGGAACTGCTCTTTTTCACTATGTTCATATTGTGGCTTCCTGACATGCAGGGCTTTTTTTCCCATAGAACGCTCAGAATGGCGTTCCGGCACCTTTTTTTCAACAAAAAAAAAAGCTGAAGGAAACTGTTCCGGAGAGCCAAATTCTCCTCAGGCAGCCAGGTTGCAGAGCAGCAGAATGCATCGCAGTGATGGGCCTTCAGATGGCTCAAATCAAAGGAAATGTGATCCGTACAGGCTAATTTAAAAGTGGGAGGGTAAGAAGGGCTGAGTGTGAAGAGGTTGCCTAGCAACCTGCTTAAACAGTCTCTGTAACTTTCAGCTCCTGGTGCCTTGCCTTTTTTAAGCTGGGAAGTTGAAAAAAAGGCTAAAAAGAAGGCAATAGAGTGCTATCAAGGAAAATGTATAGATATAGCCAGCAGACATTTAGGGAACCTTTATTTTTCATACACTGTTCGAATTTTGTTTTAATGCCATGGTGATACACAATCAAATGTAGTCAGTCTTTTTTTTTAATCCCAAAGCATCTGTTTGTTAAATACAGTATAACAAAGTTTTGGATGATGGAATTATTTTTTATCTAAGGATAACTAATGATAACAGCTCTTAAATCTGTTATTTTGTTTTATTTTTGCACAAAAATTGTATAATTTGCATTTGCATTCATTTACAAATAGAATATGTTGTTAAAATGTATTGGTGTTGAAATAATTAGTGCACACATATACCTAAAACCAGTTTATTGCATTTGGCAATTGTACTAAAAAAATCTCATTGTCAACCAATATAATTCATTTAATTTGAAATCAAGTGAAAAATTGATTTAAATTATTTTATTAAAACAAATTAATGGCAATTCTTTTATAAGAAGTTGCCTCAAACAAAATGAGTTTGACATGCCTGCTCTAGATAGTTGAATGCTCCAGAATAAATTTTAGACCAGGCCTGTACATGCAGCCTACCAAGCACCCTTGGACAGAGCACAGACTTTTTTTTAAGTAATAAAATCACCACCACTGCCCTGAAAGTCATGTTGCCTAGTGCCTCCATGGCTTACCACAAGCTCCAACACTGTAGATGCTCCTCTAGTCACCAAATCATTGATTAGCCCACCAGCATTCCTTTGCAGACCACAAAGATTTTTAATTTGTCAGTGTGGGCCTTTCCCTTCTAAAAGTTGCACAGACCTCTTCTAGATTTTCCTCTTGCCTTTCCGAGTTAACTCCTTGGTCTGTCATTGAGCAAGAATTGACTTTGTAGGGAAGCATATTATCATTTGATGTATATTTAACATATGTTCTACCTTTATTTACCAATTATATAATATTTGTATGCAATCCACATGGCGAGGTTTGGGGCAACTTACAATAGAAAAAAATATATTTTTAAAATCATAAGATTAAAACATAAAAGCAGGGCTTTTTTTCTCATAGAACGCTCAGAATGGTGTTCCGGCACCTTATTTTACACACACAATAAAGCTTTTGCACAAGCTATGCTACTCCCTCTATTGGTTTTCAAAAGCCTATTGGCTTTCGAAAGCCAATAGGAATTGCTGCTGAGCGTGCCAATAGACCTGGCCGGCAAACGTTGCACCGGCAATTTGTCTGCAGCAAAGGCGAGTTGGCAGGAACTTTGCAACCCTCCCTGCTGCCCAACTACACCATCTCAACTAGGTAAATAAGAGAGGACAAGGAGTGGGAGGTGGGTTCTGCAGAGTCCATGTGCACTCCTTCCTTGTGCTCACCCATGTCGGCCAGGCTGGTGGCCTACCCGGTGCTGGACCTGTGCCACTGTCGCCTTGCCCTGCATGCCTAAGTGGCTACCCTGCATCGCCTGGCCTGCACCGCCTCCGCTGCCCGCCCCACGCAGCCCTGCCATATAGAGGGGGCCCCACTGATTCCACAGCACAACCTGCGCTGGCTCCAGCCCCAGGGGGCAGTCTGCCACCAACACCCCTCGCACCCGTGACTGCAGCAGCGCCGCTCCCCCGCCTCCTGCACCCGCCAAGATGAAAGTTCTGGCACCTTTTTTTTAAAAAAAATAAGCACTGCTGACATGTATATAAGTTTCTCATGAAAACAATTAGATGTTCTGGGATTCCCATTTTTCTGAGCATATTCCACAGTTTGATGTGATTGACGCAGTCAAAGGCTTTTCTGCAATCAATGAATCACATAATTTTGGATAATTTTTTTGGCTTTCTTAATTATCAAACATGCATCTGCTATGTCTGTGTTCCTCTGCCCCTTCTAAAGCCAGCTTAAACATCTGGCATCTCTTTTTCCATGTAGGACTTGAAACTGTATTGGATGGGCTAAGCATTATTTTACTAGCATGTGAAATTAAGGGTATTTAATGATACTTTGGACAATAAGTTAAGTCTGTCGTTTTTTTTGTATTGGTAATGTTGATTGACCTCTTCCAACCTTCTGATCACTGTGTCATTCTCCAGATTTGCTGACTAACTTGGTTAGAATCTCTACTGATCTTTTTTTTTTCTGTTGAATGTCATATTTCAGAGGGCATTCTTTCAGTTCCTGTAGTGTTCTGACTTGGTAATGACCAGAGTGCTACCTTAATTTAGTACCAGAGGTTCTTTTAAAGTACGGAATATCTTCTAAGATAAGATAGTGATTCCCATTTTTTTTTCACTTTGCTTTCCCAGGATTTAGTTTCTTATCCTGTCATCATCCTCATTACTCTTCTCTGAAACTGTTCCATTTTATCTGAAACTTTTTAAAAATGGGTGCTGAAAACTGGAGAAAGGTCAGGTTTGACCAGCGTAGAATGAAGTGGAAGTATTACTTATGTGATTTGGAAACTATAGTTATATTCAAGTATTTTTGCAATCAGCTACATTGCTGAATTGATGACTTCACAATCCACAAATATTCCAAGACTTTTTCAGGAATATATACCTAGCCACAGTCATCCCACTCCCATTCTACATCTGTGAAAGTCATTTTGTTGTTTTTGTTCCTCTTAAATATCTTTATCTTATATCTTAAGATTATTTTTACTTTTTAAATTTTCTAAGATATTGTCTCTTACCCAATTTCGTGTCATCAACAGATTTGGTAAATAGTCCCTCCATTTTTTCATTCCTGCCATTAATAAAAATAGTGAAGAGCAGAGGATTTAGGATTTAGCTTGCAATATCTACTCAGCATCTCCATTTAATATGGGACCACTGATGAACAGTGTCTGTATGATTCTTGAGCCAACTATATAGCAATTTCATGGTTATGCCAACCCAGCTTTTCATTTAAAACATAGTGCTTTTTGTTTTCAGCCTCTGCCAACTGCAGCTCATTCTGAACTTTCCTGACACTGTATATGTTGTTCTATATTAACTGTATATGGTAATATGTCCCTCTTTTCATCTTACATATGTTTTTTTTAAAAGATCAGTATTTAAAAAAAGATATGCATTTTAAATACCAATATGTTCAGCCATATTGGTTTTTCCTGTGGCTTTCCACTTTTTCTTTCATTCAGTATGTTTGCAGTTGTAGTTTTAGCATCTCTTTCTCTTCCTCCTTCTCCTCCTCCCCATCTTTTTTTGTAATTTATTCATCTTGACCTCCTTTTTAAATCCTTTTTAGCATTACATAACCAGTTTCTTTCAAAATTCCTGCTACTTTTACTTCCTCTTTGCTATTGATTATTATCAAATCAAATAATTCCTTTGTTACTTCCTTTTTACTCCAAAGGAAAAACTTGTCAATAACATAAGTCAAGAATTTCCTGGCATGATGATGCTTGGCAGTTTGTCTTCCTGCAAATATTGAAGCAATTCAAGTCTCCAAAAATAAATGTCCATTACTAATTACGTTGTGTTTAAAAAAACAAAACAAAATGTGCATGCTGACATCACAACACATGTGTTTGCATCAGGTGGAAATGTGGACTTGCTACAAGAAGAATTGAGGAATGACTATAAATTCCTGTCCATTAATCTTAATTTCAATCTTGAGGTTCCCCCAGATTTTATTTCTTCCTGATGAAATTCTGAACCAAAGTTTCCAGCATAATTCACCATTGCTACTTGTCTCTAATGCTGCTGTGAATTGCACATCTGAATAGCCACAGGTGTGATCTTCACTCATTTGAATCATTACCTCCTTTGATATGAAAGTGATCTTCTCCATTTGCTCTTTAGTTTTTTTTAAGGAAACAAATATAAATTGTGGCTTTTACACATAACAATGGGGAAAAGAACATATATGCCTGATTCATATAACATCCTGATTTGGTTTTGATTTGCTACATTCAACTGAGTTTTGTAAAACATGATTTATTGCTTAGTTCATAGTTCAAAACCAGCCAATCACTTGAACATACCCTGGCTTAGCATGGGGTGTGAATGCAGGCACTGGAAAATTTACACCAGAAAGAACCAGGCATATGTCAAAAACTCAGGCTATTATTTGATAATTGTAAACATCCTATCACAGTGGGTCTATGGGTAAATTCTCAGTGGGATGCTTCATGCTAGTATCTGATGAAGAACTGGGGAGGAAGATAACTTTTTCCTCTTCTCCCCCTGCACTTTGTTTGGGTTATAAGAATACAAAATGTGTTGCAGCTATAGTTTAACAAGTCTGTTACCACTTATAAAAGTAAACTCTCTGTCTTAAATCATTGCAGGAAGATTAACAAGTCCTTTGACCTGGCTGTTTTGATTTAGCTGTCACAGGCAAATGCTCTTAGATTTAAATATAGCCTTTTTTGCCTCACAGCCGAGTGCTTTTCATTTGTGTTCCTCTGACATTACCATGAAGGTGGGCTGAGCACAGCAAATCTGACGAAAAAGTGGGCTGATCCCTTGGACTGGAAGCGCTCCCTTGCTCTCAGTCAGTGACTCTGTTAGCCAAGTGCAGAACAGAGGCAGTGTCCACGGCACTGATTCTGTCTCTCCTGTCTAACACCATCTAGAAGGCAAAGTCCAGTTGAAAACCTCCAGCTGCAGGATTTTTTAAAAAGACTTTTTTTAATGAATATTGACTGATTTTCCCAGAAAGATAATGGGTGTACAGGATTATATTTGCATCACTATGACTGGTGGGGCACCTTGGGGTTTCAGACTTCAGGGTGGCAAGGAAGAAAAGCAGCCTTTGCAGATTGCCAAGGTAAGAAAATAAGAGTATCTTCCTTCCTGTTTTAATCAGTGTGTGTATTTGTACATGTGCGTAGAGAAAAAGAATAAAAGCTATGTATAGTACAATTTGATAGAACACTTGGAGTACAGTACTTACAGAGATTATTCAAATGTATTATCATATGCATTTTTAAAGAAGACTATCGTTTTAAAATGTTCCTATCTTGATATCTTTGAAAGTACAAAGAGATGCCCCATATATACATGTATCTTCTGAAATGTTGATTAATTTTAACTCCTGCTGAAGTTGAATGGCATTGAAAGGACACTCAGCAGTAAGCACTAGGATTTGATTGAGCAGCGCCTCATCTGATGAGAGATTTGTGATACTTTTTCTTCTAGTTTTGGCAAAGAAGTAAACTTATGGCTGCAAGGGAAAAATTGCACCTAACCTTTCACTTAGTTTGGACAACTCAGTCATGAGGCTATTGTCTCATATTATGCAAACTGACAGTGTTAAAATACTGTTGATGACAAATGTTTTTTACTTGGAATGTATTTTACAGGTGAAAGCAAAATAACAAGGATCTGAGAATTCTAATTGCTCTAAAATCCTCCAATAGCCTAATCAAAACCAATAGTTTTTTTTAAATATTGACAATAAGTAGTTAATGAAATCAAAAGATTTTAAGGAAGATCCTAGCTTTCTAAAATATAATCTTTGCAAAGCTTTCTGAGGTGTGACTAAAATTGAATATGTCAAGATAAGTCATTATGCATAATGACTACATAAAACAAATCATAATTTTGAATTTAGGAATCAATATACAAGCAGCCCTATATTTTGCACAAGCAAGTAAAAATCAGCATATTAGTTCTGCATATTCAAGCAAAAGATCATGTTTTCTCTATCCTGTGCATATATAAATATTCAGATACTTTGATTCAGTGAAACTTATTTTTACTATACAACTTGCTTTCATTAAGAAACAAATAAGGAATAAGGAAAAGTTTTCATTGTCTTTTCATTGATTCAGGAATATGATATAGTAGTTGGAGGACTGCCAAAGATTACTGTAATATTTTGTTGAACCATTTTATATCAGTTTTAGTATTTAAAATAAAATAAAGTTTATAGCAACTACTTTTTTCAGTCAAGGACTAGTTGTCTTTCATGTTCTTCCTCTATCTTAAAAGACCAACAGCAAATTCTTTTGATACATTGACAGTAAGTGGTTAATGAAATCAATGTACTAATATCAAAAGAATATTATCATTAAGTAATTTATACTCTGAAAGTAAATTTTCTTTTAGCAAAACAATAAAAAGAGCTTTCTATTTCGAATGTAATTATACAGTAGTTTGAACACAGCTGTGATAATGGAATTCTGCCACCTAGTGACACAGGAAAACACACTATAGAAATTAACAGAACAAGCAAGGTTGTAGGGTGAATGCAATGTAAAGCTGATAGCATGCAAATAGAAATATTGAAAGACATTGCTCACTGAGATCCAGTGGGTAAAAAAAGAAAAAGCAAGTATCTCTTTCACCATGGATTTGTACAAGGAATCTGAATGATGTATTCTTATCAGAGTGGAAACTACATTCATTGTATGCAAAGATTAGGGATGGTTGGTTAGTAGATATTTATAGTAGATATCACTGCAAATATAAAAACTGTTGTGCTGACTTAAACTAAATCTATATAGTCCAGCAGGAGATAAGGAGTTGCCTATCATCTATGCACATTTTTGGCATGTGGTTTTCAATGATATAGTTCCTTTTAAGTCTCACATGAGCTTCCTTTGCTGGCCCTCTCTGGTTTTCACTGATTGTTCAGTAATATTTCACCTTTCCTTCAAGAGCTCCTATACATTTATCATTCCTTCTTTCAGCTTTATCTGCACAAGAGCATATATAGTGTTCAAGCTAAGAAAGAGTAACTAGACAGTGATTTTTTGTGACAGAAGGTAGACTTGAAGTTGAGGCTCCTAACAGAACCTCATAATCATTCCATCACACTGGTTTCATGAACACATGTAATTGTGTAAAAGCAATCAGGATTATTTCTGACAAAGTATCAGTAGAGGCTGATGAATAGGAAAGGATTAATTTAATCAGATATGTAGAACAAAGAATTAGTTAAAGGACTGCATAACACAAGTAGAAAGTTGGAATAAAAAACATGTAAAGCAACTTCAAGCAACTAGCCAGTCACTGAATAACATTAGTTATAACTCATATAATTGCACTTTCTTCCCAAAGTATTAATGACGATTCTTTCAAATGAATAACTTCTTATACAGTGATCTGATAATATTCAAGTTTTGGGTGATGAGTCTACTGAACATGCTGTGCTGAAATGAATCCTTCAGTGCTTATCCATGGTGGCTGTTTGAAATGAAAATGGACACATAAAGTTGGGGATGAAGTGAATCCTAATCCATGAAAATGTAGGCAATTATTATTTTCTGTCAGTCCGTAAGATATATCAAGATTCAGTAATTTTTGGAAAAATGGCGGCAAAAGGAAAGAGCAAAATGCGCAATAAGATAGCTGCTTTTGATAAATATAGAATGCAGTCTAATGCCTGTTCCAGTAATTTTCCCTCTGCTTAATGTGAAACATTACTTACTATAATATATTTACTTTTGCATGGATGAGAAAAAACTATAGCTTTTATTTAAAAACGATATTTTTTTTATTTAAAGAAAGCAAGCTTTAAAACAAACCCTTATAGAATTTTTCATGACAGTCATGGGACTGCATCTGTTTAGAATCTTTCCCAGCACACTGTTGGCCAGTGTGAGGACAAAAGTTGCCAAATCTCTAGCATGTTCTCTTATCTAAATTTCCCAAGAGAACTGGTGATTCAGCAGATCTTCTAAGCATCCTGCTTGGACATCTATGCTCTCTAAAAAAAAATCTGGGGTTTCAGGCATGGCTGGTACTAAAAGATTCTTGAACTACTTCTATCTGTTTTGCTCTGCAGTTTTAAACTTAGATTCATGTGACTATTTTCTGTTTATTTGTGGAATGTGATCCCCAAAGCTTGTTCCTGTCTTTGATCTGTATAAGACATTCCCTATGAATATACTGTATATACTGCTCAAAAAATAAAAATAAAGGGAACACTTAAACAACACAATGTACTGTATTTAATAGTAGGATGTCTTATTTTTTGTTCCCTTTTTTTTGAGCAGTATATTTAACACTCTGCCAGAATCCAATGGGATTCTGACTAATTTGTTTAGATGAGTTCCCAGTTCTGCTATCAGACTCTGTTGAAGAGAAATATAGTTAAGATTACTGTATATTCTGAGGCCTAACTTTGTATTGGCTGGATTCACATACTGTGGGAAATTTTGTTTTCTTTTAGAAATAATTAGTTTTATGAGTCCCAACTGACTGAATTTATGCATTGAACTAAGTGATACGCCATCATTTTATGCTTGTCTTCACGTAATCAGACAAACTACATAATATTTGTCAAAGTGTGTGAACCCAGTTATTTACTGTAACTGTAACTAGAGAGCTCCCTTATATATAACATCTGTATGTATAAAGACACTACACATAGGATGTAGGATCCAAATTCTTGACTCTAGATATGAAAAATATGGTACTGAAATGTTGGAATACCAGTTGAAAAACTCTTCTATTCTGCTGTCTTCAGACTAAACATTGCTGAATAGACAAATGTTGCAGTGGACTGCCGAGTTAGCTACTGCAAGATGATCACACAGACTGAGTACAAGCAAGAGCATGTCAAAGTATCAGCAATGGTACATTGAAATAGCAGCAAGCAAGAACTGATGGACTATAAATTAGACAAAGTAATAGAAAATGATAAATGCTCTAGGGACTTTAGAACTCAGACAGATAAGCACCTGCCACATTACACCCCAGACTTAACAATTGCCCATTACACTCCAGATTTAACAGTTACCAATAAGAAAAATAAAGATAGTGGATATTGCAGTACCTAGAGAGAGCAAATACAATGGAAGCTTTACTTGCAACAGCTTACAGTACATCTTATACATTTAACGCTTTCTGCTTATCCCAGGTTGATAGATAGATAAAAATGCTGAATCCAATCTAAACATCTGGCTGACTGTGTAACCAAAAATACCCTTCATCTGTCCAACTCAATCATGAGGCCATTGTCTCATATTATGCAAACTAACAGTTTTAAAATACTGTTGATAAATCTTTTATTTGGTATGTATTTTATAGATAAATACAAAATAATAAGGATCATATAATAATTCTAACTGCTTTGAAATCTTCCAATAACATAACCAAAACCAATAGCAAATTCTTTTTAAACATTGACAATAAATGATTAATGAAACCAGTGCACTAATATCAAAAGAATGTCATCAATAAGTAAGTAAATTTTCTTTTGGAACAACAGCAGATTTGAATGAAGATCTCAGCTTTTTAAAATAGCTATTGCAAAGATTATTGAGGTGTAACTACAATTGAATGTATCAAGTCTTAAGTCATAATGCATGATCTTTATACAGTACATAAGACTTAAATAATAATCTGTGAATGTAGGAATTGAAATACAAGTACAATACAAATCCAGTCTAAACATCTGGCTGACTGTGCAAGCAACAATATATTTCCAAATAGATAAAGTCTTTTTTCCCCACTTTGCAAACCAGTTTACAGATTGAAAGGCCACTTATTTTTTAATGTCTACTGTAGTATGCTAAAGAACTAGAGGAGGGAATACGGGAGTGTATGAGTTAAATGTCTTGTGTTTTAGTTTAACATTTCCTGTCTGAATATTTTTGCCAAGTATTTTCTGTTTGTTACACTCTTGTGAACCAAAATTTATACAATAAGAATAAGGCAGATCTGAGCACATTGTGTGAACTTCTGAACTTGTTTTCTTAATGATATCATGACATATAAGCCACAACAGAAATTATCAATAAAACATTTCAAGAAAGATCCTGCAAATATTTAGATATGATGAAAAAATACGTTGATCCAGACTTAGAACAATCTATTGAATTTCAATTAACTATGATTCTTCTAAGTCCATTAATTTTAATAAACATACTCTAAGGATACTAAGTGGGATTCAATCCATTGCTTGGACATTTTTATTTTGGCACAGATTTTGATTATTTTCATCACTTTTTGCTTTCAGTTACTAAAAGAACTTTGTTTTCATCATTTTTAGCAATTCAATATTTAATATTATTAAGACCATAAGAGGCTGTCTTAAAGATAAGAGATTTTTTAAACTAAAATGTGATTTTTAACATAAAAAGTATTTTATTGTAGGCTTGAAAAAATCATCCAACAAAAAACTGTGAAGAACTTTCCTCCATGGCTCTCCTGAGATCTACCACTGATCGCATGTAATTTGTCTTGATATCTTGGATGATACAGATCATATGGAAAATATTATGTGATCTATCCAAGAAAAGGGTTAGAATCTCTCATCTTCCTCAGCATTATGGGATGATATATATGTATGATACAGACTTTTAGTTGAGTTTTAAATCTGCCATTCCAGGACAAAGCAACCTCAAAGGAGTTTATTTAATAGTTAGATTTATATATCACTATCAGTCATGGTTTGAGTTTGGGCACTGAACCAGAGGTTGGACTAGATTAACTAGTTAACTAGATTAATTTGAACCCCCAGAATTCCTAGCCAGCCAATTCTGGGAATTGAAGTCCACAAGTCTTGAAGTTACCAAGGTTGGACAACCCTTGGACACCCCTGGACCTAGATAAAAGACAAACGGAATATAGTATGGGAAACATGAATACACAGAAGTATGATAAGGAAGTGGCTTAGAGAGGTTTTTTATGTACTCATAATTTTAGAGGAATAAATTCTGAGAAGAATCAGGACCAATAAACGGAACCATTTCTTTATAACTGACTGTGGAATTTGCTGGCATTCAGTGTGGGTGATGGTTATTGTTTATAATGAGGGACAGGAAACATTTATGAATGGTCGGAATATCAGTGGTTACTGACCTTAATAACTGTTTGGTACTTTCCAGTATCATGGGTGGAAGAATGGAAACAATAGTAGAAAAGGATTATGCTCCTCTTAGCTGTGTTTATGAACTTCTGAATGTATCTTTTTGATCTTTGTGTGAAAATAGTGGACTATAAGGGCCATTTGCCTGAACCTTCAGAACTCTTTTTCTCTTCTAATGGAGGCAGGGTACAGAGATTTTAGTTTAGAGATACTTTACCAGACTGTCTTTCTCTAAATGATTCGCTGCAATGGGCCATCCCTAAAATAACAACCATTTTGAATAGATAACTTTCTCTCCATGATAGTGCTCATCCCATGTTCTCAACATTCTACGCACGTCCTACAACTGTACCTTTAGCACTATCAGACAACATCTGCTTATCCCAGGTTTATTGATTGATAAAAATGCTGAATCCAATCTAAACATCTGGCTGACTGTGTAACCAAAAATACCCTTCATCTGTCCAACTCAGTCATGAGGCCATTGTCTCATATTATGCAAACTAACAGTTTTAAAATACTGTTGATGGGATAAATCTTTTATTTGGTATGTATTTTATAGATAAAAACAAAATAATAAGGATCATATAATAATTCTAATTGCTTTGAAATCTTCCAATAATATACATAATCAAAACCAATAGCAAATTCTTTTTAAATATTGACAATAAATGATTAATGAAACCAGTGTACTAGATCAAAAGAATGTCATCAATAAGTATTTTGTGCCCTGTAAGTAAATTTTCCTTTGGAACAACAGCAGATTTGAATGAAGATCTCAGCTTTTTAAAATAGCTATTGCAAAGGTTATTGAGGTGTAACTGACATTGAATGCATCAGGTCTTAAGTCATAACACATGATCTTTATACATAAGACTTAAATAATAATCTGTGAATGTAGGAATTGAAATACAAGTAAATGTGCCCATTTATTCTATAAAACTGTTATAACCTTGAGAATGTGTTATTGCAGGAAGAAGAACTATCTCCTTGGTGAAGAGTCAGGACATATAATAAAAAATATATAATGTAGACCTTATTCATATGGAAATATATCCTAATTTGTGAAATAAATAGAGAACTAGTTTGGCGTAGTGATTAAGGCATCAGGCCAGAAATGGGGGACTGTGAGTCCTAGTCCGCCTTAGGCACAAAGCCAGGTGGACTTTCTCTTAGCCCTAGGAAGAATGGCAACTACTTCTAAAAAACCCTTTTGATGCATTTTTGAACAATTTTTTGTGAACATTTTATATGTATTATGAGACCAGTATAATGTGTTACTGATGTAAGACATAAACCTTATTGAATGTATTAACTATATTGTAATTTATAGTCCTTAACCATTACTATGTGCTTACATAAATACCTTTAATGTCAATCCATTTCCATGTTTCATTACTGTTGTAGTATCCCAGTAAAATCGATATTGGCATTGCTCTTTTTTCTACTGTTATGTTTTTCATGTTTTTTCCAAACTTCTCTTTACTTGGTCTGTTCTGTGTGCATTTTGGAATGAGAGAGATCTCCACTTTCGCTGTGTTTGTGATTCATAGTGCATTGCACTGTATTCATTCAAGTCAGGTGTAGAATGAATCACATGTAGCCTTGTGTGGTTCTACAATAAATGAGAATTTGCCAGGATGGTGAAAATTTTCCCTTGAAAAATGGATAATTTAAACTTTAGTTTTAGAACCACATGGCATCTTCATCCTGCCCCAATTTAGTGCACAGCTCTTGAAATTCTAGGTAAATTATGATGATTTCTGGAGCTATCATAAATTGTACAGCTTTGATGTAAACAACAGGTTCAGTGTTAGTGCTTGCATATAGAAAATCATTTAGAAAGGCAAAACTAATAACTTGATAGTGAAAGTAAAATGCTAGCAGCTAAGTAACATTTAATTTAGTTCTCTCTGTATATATTATGTGAGAATAAATGCGTGATTTATTTTCCATAATAGAACTATTCTGAAAAGTTAACAAAATGCTCAATTCTGGCTTCAATTTGTTCAAACTACAGTATTCACTTGCATATTAGGAGTCCCTTTGGATAGTGAGATGGGCACATATAAATTTAATAAATAAATAAAATAAATTATTGATGGTTTTTTTTTTAATTCCATTTATATCCCGCCCTTCTCCGAAGACTCAGGGCGGCTTACAAGCTTAGCAGTAGCCTTCATTCTATGTATATGCCTGCTTATTAGGGCTTTCACACACACACCCCAAGTGGCATTATTACAAAGTCAGCTTAATTGCCCCCAACAATCTGGGTCCTCATTTTTCCTACCTCGGAAGGATGGAAGGCTGAGTCAACCTTGAGCCTGGTGGGATGCGAACCTGCACTAATTGCAGGCAGCTGGTGTTACTTAAGGAGGCATTAGCCCACTGCTCCACCAAGGCTCTTTTAAGTTAAGCTTTGAATATGAATCCGTATTAAATTAACCCTTTAAAGATAATCTGTATCAGACTAATAAGAACATTTTTCAGTCTTGACTGTTCAAATACTGTTTAATTAATCTTTAACAGTAGGCAAATAAAGTGATTAGAATACCTACAGCATGGTTTATGTGGTTTTCAGCAACTTGTGAGAACAATTTTGGCTAAAAGATCAATCTGAAATTCAGGCTTAAATTTCGCTACAGTTCTCTACAATTTCTATAATAATTCTTCCTTTCTTGCAACAATGGTTAAAACCACTCTTAGTGAAGGAATTAATAGCATTATTGAATGTGAAGTGATGGAATCTTTACTAGAATGAATACACCTGTTACTAAGTTCTAGATTCTGGGAAGGCTATCATCTTTAGCCTTAAAAAAAAAACATGAGCAAACACAGCACTGAAATATTCATCAAGAACCAAGATACATTCATGCATATATAAATATGGGCATATATGATTATAGAGGAGAAGGGTGGCATAATAATTTAATAAGAATATATATTAATTTTAAATAATAAATAAATAAGTAAAATCTTTTGTTTGTTCTTCATTTGCTGCTTTCATCAGCTTTTACTTTGCCTATCTGATTTAGAAAAAGTTCCAATGATCACACTGAACAAAAACATACTGGTGAGGAAAATAAAAACACATTTTAGTAAACTGTTTAAATTAGACCAAGACACTTGGATTTCAGGATTGTTACTTGGACAGGCTGGATGAAAGATAGGTGAGAGACCTCTCCACAACTGAAATTGTGGCAGAATTTGGCTAAGAAAATATAAGCAGCTTTGGATAAATCAAATTACAAAAACAACATGATGTTTTATGAAGCTTCTATATTTGTAGAATAGTAACTGGGCATCTAGCCTATAAACAAGAGAACAAGACAGAAATGCAGTCTATGCTACATAAAAAGTTAATGATCAGATAAACCCACAATTGTCCTTTTAACTTTGAAGTGAGACCTAAATAAAAATGGGACCATTTTTAACTGACCTCAAATTTCACAATTAAATAGTTTGCACATGTGTAAGATAAGATATTATAAGCAGTCTTTTAGTCATATCCATTTCAGTCTTTTGTTTACTTGCTGTACATACATATATACCGCGTTGGTGTAAGTAATGTACTGCAAAGCGCAGAAAAGGAATAGACATTAACAAGCCAAACAAATTAAGAACATGAGGCAATAAAAAGAATGTGAAATGCAGCCAACTACAATTTATGCCAACACTATTCATATTATCTCTCCACATCTCTCTATCCTCATAAACCGTCCCTATTTCCACTATGTGAAAACATTCCACACACCAAGTCCTATGTTGCCTTTTTTCTTTCTTTAAAAGTTTGGTGTCTTTCAGAATTTTGGAATCAGGCAGTACCTACGTTGAATGAGATGAAGAAATAAATAAATCAGCACCATCCAGATATTTTTTTTAAAATCCAATGTTTTAGCTCATTAGTAGAGTCTCCACTATTTTACAAATTTTTATTTTAGTATTATACCTTAATCTATTGCTAATACTTATACTTACATGGCTCTATTTCTGCAGTTCTTCTGTAGTTTCTTTTGGATTTTTCTTTTACACCAAGCTCATTTTCCCCCAAGCAACCATTTTGGCAATACCAAATGATAGTATGTCCCACACTCTGAATATTTCATCACCATGTCCTGGAATAGAAGTGTTTGCAAGGTCAGAAGCAGAAGAAATAATTTTTTAAAGAATCATACTTGAAATGGTCTCCATTAAATTTCTGTTACAATAAATTTATTTTATAGTTCCAAAATGATAGGAGACTGATACATGCCAACGTAAGCAGTGGCAGTTGTGGTAGCACAGAAGAATATGCATTTGAATTTTTAAATTCTCATTCATTCATTCATTCATTCATTCATTCATTCATTCTCTAAGCCTCTGACTTTTGAGCCCTGGAACCCTCAGCATCTGCATGTTGGTTGATATCAGAAACACATACAAATAGATAAGGATATAATTATGATGCAACTACCATGTTTTCTGTTTTGATCTTTCTCTCCCTACTTCCGATACAAAACAACTTGACAATTCAGTCAAACATATGCCTTCAGAAACATGTACAGAATTACAGTGATTTGGTATGATCTAGTCCAGTAACTATAACCATGTCACATAGTGCCACCGATATTAACCTTGTGAGAATGAGGATAACCTCCATGCCAATCTTTAAAAATAAACTCTAACATGCACATAAAATTTGAATTGTATTTTCTATTCATTAATTGATATTGTATTTTCTGTTCATTGACACAATTATAAAATTAGAGCCATCTGCTCCAGTTAATAACTTTACACACATATTGACACACTCCCACCTCTTCATGTAAATTTTTAATAGATGAGGTTTTTGGCAAGTCTCTTTGAAAATTATTTCAGGCAACAAAAGGAGGAAGACAAGGAAGAGAAGCACTAATCTTTATACTTGTTATATTATTTCAAATTAAAGAAAACATACACAAAAACGGCATGTTTCCATTGCAAATATTGAGATGAATGATAAATATAAAAATCTGTATTGGACAAAGGAAGCTTGAGAATTCTGAGATTCAGCAGCACTATGATATCCAACGGTGCCATTTTGGTTTTCCTAGATATAAATGCACCTTCTTTATTTTCACTGGAACTGTGCCCAAACCAGATGAATGTTAATGTTGATTATTAACTGGACATGCGCCTACCCACTGGGATCATAGCAGAAAAATTAAAAGCAGTTATAGAGTTCCTTTGTAGGCAATGAAGCTATAAGAAGACTCTTGGTAGAAGCCCCCCAGTGGACCCCTGAAATTTACCAAAGCAGCAATGGAGAAAGCCTGAAGAGAAACACAAGAAGAATTAGCTATAGGCACCAAAAGCATATAGTGCTTAAGGTGAAACTCCGGTTCAAATCCACCCTCACTCATCAAAACTGGAGGAACACCAGAAATCAAAAGGAAAACATAATTGATTAAGGAATAAATTTGTAACTGCTATGCAACAAACTTGGTAAGAACACTGTTTAATATAAGTTGTTACTTATTCCTTACGGATCTGAAGAAAGTCAAATGAAATTGTTATATTAATATCCCCAGACTCATTGTATATTTTATATCAGAACCCACATACATTCTGGGAAGACCATAATGAAAATGACTACGGATTCCATATCAGATTGGTCTAGTGTTTAAGGCACTAGGCTAGAAACCAGGCATCCTTGAGATATATCCTGCCTTAGCATGAAAGCCAACTTGGTGACCTTAGGTCAGTCACTCTCTCTCAGTGCAACTCATCTCATAGGGTTGTTGTGGGGAAAATAGAAGAACCAAGGAGTATAAAATATATTTACTGCATTGAGTTGCTTATAATAATAATAAAGGTGGGATATAAATAAGATAATAAATCAATAATATTTTAATACTACTTATATATGGTGCTTTTCCAAAAAAAATTGGATATTTATTTATTATTTATTGAAAGTCAGCAACAGCTGGGGTTCATCTTTCCTTGGATGCTGTGTTTACTTTTCCTGAAGGCTATGTGCATATACTAGCAAAGTTCTTGTATTTTTATGGAATTGTAATAAAACACCATGATCTTGATCCAAATGTTGATGGAGCTGCACCTAAAATTTACAATTGATGGTGGAATCTAAATGAACAATAGGTTGGATCAAGTGGTGTACTAACAATCTGTAACGCTGTTCTGCCCCTTTCATAACTGCAAAGAAGGCAAAAAACTACATTAAAAATATTACCTGTCTAAAACTATCTGTAGAGATTAACCATGAGAACTGTTATAACTAAGTAAATTTTTGCAAAAAGCTTCTCACAAACTTCTAAGCACTAGAGCTTGGCAATTCTTCCAAGTCACTGCTATTTGAATCCAGCCTTTGAGTAATAAGCTCATGATAAGTGCAGAGAGCTTGTCATATAGTTTCATAGAACAACATTGCATGCTTATATGAACTAAAGATGGGGTAATATAAAACTTAAGACATCTCTAGATAATAACCTAATTTTGCCAAAGGAAAGGAACATAATATTCCAATACATAGCAAACATGTGTAAGTCATTGCATGTACAAATTGAAAAGTAAATTTGTTAAATAAAGTACTCTATTCTTATATATGTATATACCTTCAAAACAAAAGTTATATTTTTATAAGTCTTAATTCATAGCTATGGAGAATATCTTCAAATAGGACTGGAAAGAAATTATCACAGCAGACAGATCTGATTCCCTTAAAAGGAAGCAGCTCCGTTTTTCTTCTGCCTCTCTAGAGAACTGGCTACAAACTGGGAATTGTTATTGTATGACTCACTGGAGGGACCATAGCTACACAAAGTTCAGATAGGATTTTAATAAAACAGACCCCACATTACTGGAAGGCAGCCTTTTTCTTAAGGAGGAAACTTTCAAAAGGTTTTAAGGTGATACAGTAAATTTAACTTTCTGGACAAGCAGCAATAGAGTTAAATTTCAAATTTTGGTATTGACTGTGCTGCAAAATTCTGCTTCTTGTGAAACAAATGTGATGGTCATGTTTTAAAGTTTTGCAAACCACAAAGAACTAATAGTAAAATGATAGCATTTACTAGTAGCATTTACTAGTAGCATTTACTAGTCAGCCAATAGTTTAAAGATGTTACTGTTATTGTCATTTTCTTTGCTCGCAATATTCTTAGAATATTAGGAGGAGGAGTCGTCATCAACATATTTCTTTATCCCAAAGCAATGTATAAAATGAACAATTAAACAATATTATATAAAACACATATGAAAATAATAAAATTGATCTAAAACAGACAATAAAAGCCTATTTTCTTCAAAAAGTTTCACAAAATTTAATCAACAATAATAGTAGATTGAATTAGGCTATTGCATAATCTCAATTCTGCTCATGCAGAATTCAGGGATAATTAGTTTATGAGCAAAATCACAAATTGTATAATTTCCAATAGTCACAAAGGTGATTTTTTTCATGAGGCAACTTGTTTTTCTTGTTTTGCTTCTCATCCAAAAAGTTTCTTCAGCTCTGGCTGTATGGTGGGGAATGAAAGGATTTATACTCCTTGCAAAAAGCTAGTCATTTAATTCTTTTAGAGAGTCGTTGAAGCCCCTGGAGGCTTATCTGTGTCACCAGGGTCACTTGAGTAGTGCAAATGGGTGTGGAGCCTTCTTGGAACTGTTGAAAGGACTGTGTTGTAGACTGGAGATAGATGATGTATCTTTCCTCCTCTCTTGAGAGAGGGCTGTTCAAAAGGGGCTTCAATGACTCACTAAAAGAATGCAAATGACCAGCTGTCTGCAAGGAGTATAAATCCTTTCATTCCCCACCATCCAATCAGAGCTGAAGAAGCTTCTTGGATGAGAAGTGAAACATCTTCAAGAAAACAAAGCACCTTTGGGGCAACCATGATCTGGATCACTGAGAATCTCCATAGACAGATTTCTAGTAGTATTTGAATATCTTCTCCAGAGACCAATTTTGCAGTAGGAAAAGAAATTGCTTTAGTAATAACTCTCCTTAATAACTAAATATATTTTCTTGATACCATTAGATTAGGGCAACCAGATTTAGACTGTAAAAATTCAGAGCATCTTTAGATGACAGCACCAAACTGCAAAAATCTCTTTCAACTTTGCAGCTCATATCTGGTAATCTTATTTTAAATAAATTTGTTGTTAGCTGAAAGCAACCTATACAATTTCATCAATTGTTCCTACAGTCTCTTTTTTACTGAAAAGCCCCATTTTTTTTAGAAATGTGCATGTTTGAAAACAAGAGTGGTGATAATTTAATTGGACAAAGGCGAATAACTAAGTGATCGTGTGCTCTGTTCTGTGTGTGTTTGCAGAGGACAATCTTCTTATTGATGGTCTAACTTAACAGAATCCAATTAAACAGAGAGAGTCAAAAGAGAAAGAATAAAATTGTTCACAAGAATTAGCAACTGGTCAACAGGTTCAAATGTCACCAAAATCATTTGCCAGTTTTCCCTGGTATGCTAAGATATATGCTTATTTAAATTATGTCAGTTATTTTAAAATGTGTGAATATATAAGAAAGAGATGATAAAATATGCTCCTTTATCCTGATTTCATTTCTTCTTTGGGACTATATAACATACCAAATTATGCACATATTTAAACCCATTTTAGAACTATCTAACATACTATGAATTCAACATCTTTGAATCTCTAGTAACTTAGATATAAAGAGAAACTGGAGACTCATATTTTGGACATTGGAAGAGATGGACATAATCTGTTGTAATTTAATTGCAAGGTATTGACTGATCATAACTCAGTTAAATCTCCAACTAGCCAACATTTTAATCTAATATTTATAAACTAGCCAGTTTGTTTAGCTTATTCACTGATTTAACACTATAGTTAAATTAATCATGCTGTGTCACACAAACACAGACACAATGTATGGTGAAAGTTGGTTGCATCTCTTGTGATTTGAATTTCAGTTTGTGGAATCTGTTTGGGACTTTAGATGGACCACAGGCAACAAACACTGATGCTATAATCGCCAAACCATGGAAAGAAATACAGTATATTGAAAATATTCTACTTTATAAAAACAGCTTGCAAAGCAAATATGAAGAGATATATGGGATATAACTTGCCAAACCTTCGCTATGCGTTCCAATCTATATGTAGTGTTTGTACATTGAAATGATTAGTTTGGGTAGAAGTATAAACTTTGTACTGATGCTTATAGCTAGAAAACCAAACTGCACAAAACTTGGGGAAGACGATGCTTAATCTTTCTCCCATCTGCCATTTAATCAAACCAAGCTGTCTTCCCCACTTGAGGTAAGGGCAATCACCCCCACCCTATCACTCTCCCCCCCCCCACAGCAGTAACTGAAGTTATGATCAGTTGAGCTTTCTGTTTGGGGTGTGTTTAACATACTTCAATTTTAAAGCATGCAGAGGAAGTTGTGGTATTATCCGAAGAAGCAGTCCTGAGGAGGGTTTCTCATGTTTCCTATATGTAGAGGTGGAATGATTCTATAAACTGTACTTCCATAAGTGTTCATTTTTATTCTCTGTGGGCGCGCCTGCCCTCTGGAATCAGCTTCCAGTTGAGCTCCGGATGGCTCCCGACCTTCGCTCGTTTCACCGCGACCTGAAGACTTGGTTGTTTGAACAGGACGGCCTGGACTGAGGGATTGGATTTTAGAGTTTAAATTTTAAAAATTTTAAATTTTAGAATGTATTTATTACTTAGGGCTATTGATTTAATCTTATTTTAATTTTTATACCTTGTGTGTTGTTAGCGTTTTAATTGCCCTGTACACCGCCCCGAGTCCTTGGAGAGGGGCGGTATATAAATCTAATAAAATAAAAATAAAATAAATAAATAATAAAATAAAAAGTGGCAAGCTACTCTGAAGTCATTTTCAAATTTTTAAGTTATTATCCAGAAGCAAGTAGAAAAAAAATCTCATCCATTTGTACTATTCAACTACAATAGGAAGCTAGATGCAGTTCTCAGCATAAAGAGGACCATGTTGTTCCTATTTGACATGAAGCAATCTTATTATTTTAGCTGCTTGTTTCACAGTACAATGTCCTCCCTTTCTGTCCATTGCATACACAGATATTCCTTGACCTATGACTACAATTGAATCCAGAATTACCATTGCTAAGCAAGGTGATTGTCACATGAGTTACACCTGATGTTGTAACCTTTTGTCATAGTTGTTAAGCAAATAGGGATAAGTGAATCACATGGTTGTTAGGTGAATCTTACTTCCCCCACTGACTTTTCCTGTCAAAAGCTGGCTGGGAAGGGCACAGATTATGATCACATGACCCCAGGATGCTGCAACCATTGTAAATATATGCCAGTTGCCAAGTGTTAGGATTTTGATCATGTGACCATAAGGGTGCTACAATGGTCATTCTGTAAGTGTGAAGACTTTTTGTAGTGTAAGTCACTTTTTCCTGTGCTATTGTAACTTAGAATGGTCACCAAATGAACGCTTGTAAGTCAAAGACTACCCATATCAACAGAAACCTGTGGAAAAGGCCATGGGTATTTATCAATGTATTTATTTATTTATTTATTCGATTTATATACCGCTCTTCTCCCGTAGGACTCAGGGCGGTTCACAAGGTTTTTAAAAACAATACAACAAATTACAAAACTTAAAATCAATTAAAAAGATTATATTAACCTTGAAATAAAACCCCAGTTAAAGTACAATTAAAATCCCAATTAATATTCTCAGTCCAGGCCAGAGAGCTCAAAGAGCCAGGTCTTCAGGTCCCGGCAGAATGAGCGAAGGTCAGGGGCTTATAATTATGCCAGTAATTATGCAGAAACAGGTCCTGAAAATGGTTTTCTGTCCTGGAATATTCCAAAATCTGTATCAATAATTCTTAATTATTACCAAACCTTATTATTACCTACGGCAACACCTGCGGCCGGCGTCAACTTCCCTCCATCCAGTGCGCTCCCACAGAGAGGGCCTCCTCAGGGTGCCGCCGATCAAAGAATGCCGATTGGTGGCCCCCAGGGGGAGAGTGTTCTCTGTGGGCGCACCAGACCTTTGGAACCGCTTACCGGTTGAGCTCCGGATGGCCCCCGATCTTCGCTCCTTCTGGCGCGATCTTAAAACCTTCTTTTTCGAACAAGCTGGCCTGGTCTGATGGGATGGGGTTGGGTTTTTATAAATAGTTCTAATTTTAATATGTATTAATTATTATGGGCATAATGGTTTAATTGCTTTTAATTTTTGTATTCGGTTTTTTTTTACTATGTATTGCCCTGTTCACCGCCCTGAGTCCTTCGGGAGAAGGGCGGTATACAAATTAAATTATTAAATTAAATTAAATTAATTATTTGAAATAACTGGAAGTATTTGATAATTTGATAAAATAAATTGTTCTCCAATTCCTCCCCGCTTTATGTGATAGTTCATGTTGTTTACTAAAAAAAGATTCCCCCCCCCTAAAGTTTACAAGGAATCAGGTATGATGAATGGACAGGTATCTGGAATAGCAAGTTCTGTGAGGAAATCTCTGCCTACAGATAAGAGGATAATTCTTTAATTTCAGTCAAGGATACTGATCCTGGTGAAGGCCAGTTCATTATTGTATGGGTTACACTACAAAAGGATTTTGTTACAGTAATTCAAGAGTCTATACCAATTGATATATTTTTAACACTGAATTTTGTTTTAAAGTGTTTTATGGTTTTAATATGTAAGCCACCTTGAGTCTGACAAGTAAATGGCATACAAATTATTTTTAAAAAGGAAATGATGAATGAAATGAAGACTATCACAGCAGGTCACTAAACCTAAATTTATTAAAACAATACTGTGAAAAAGAGCTGTTTTATCACTATTTCATTTTGGCTCCTTATGTGGCAGCATTTCTTATTATCCAGAACATTATTTAATTTTATTGTTGAAAAACATTGAACTCTTGAACCTAATCCTCCAAAACCAGGCAGACTTTATCCCCTCAGAAGAGTTAACATTCAAAGAAAGTTATTTCAAATTCTGCCTCCAAATCAAAATTATATTAGTAGTTCTAGAAAAAGTTTTACTTTCAGATTGGCATATCTTCTTCTCAGAAGAGGGAATATTTCCTGTAGATATATGTAGCTTAATTTCAGATTTCATTTATGGCTCCTGTTACTCTAAATGGGAAAGCATGAAGGTTGGGCAATTTGCATCAAGTTTAAGATTTTTGCTAAGGCTCACCCTACTAGTGTGATTGTCACTGGATGAAATCAGCCAACTCGGAGCAAAACCTGGAAAAAGCCCGTGACTTTGAGTGACTTTGGGCCAGTCATTCTCTCTCAGGCTCAGGTGACAAGCCAATTAGTTAATTCCTGTCACAACCAAAAGATCAATACTCTATTCCAGTGATGGTGAACCTTTCAGAGACTGAGTGCCCAAAAACTGCCCTGCCCCCCACCTCGCCCCCCCGCAGGGCCCACCACCACCTCCATGGCCTGCCACAGATCACCCAGGTGGCCCAGCAGCACCATGGCAGCCATGCCCTCCGCCCACACCCCGCAGCATAAACTGTGCACGACAGGGCATGAGGGCGGAGTCTTGTCCCTGCTACCCGGCTGCACTGCTCTGCATGGACCGTACTCAGGGGTAACTCTCTTCTGGGGGGGCTGCTGGTGACAAGGGCACCATAAGGGGAGACGGGGCTGGGGAGACAGCGTGCTTGCCCACAGAGAGGGCTCTGAATGCCGTCTCTGGCACGCGTGCCAAAGGTTCACCACCACTGCTCTATTCATTTGAAAAAAGCCTGCACATGTGGGAAAATGCTAGGAAGAAAAAAAAGTAATTGAGAACAGAAGAGGTCATGAAAGTGCAGTTGCTTCCATATGCTACATTTATTTATTTATTATGATTGTGAAATTTCAGTGCATTTCTCCATAAAGTAGTTCTTCAAATCCAACTCACCAAGTCCCTTCTGAATGTTCTGAGTTAATGCTCCTTAGCTGGGATTGTGAAAGCTCTAAGTTTAAACATATGGATATCCCAAGTTGCCTAACTCTGTTCAAATCACTTTCATTTGTAGTGTGAATGTTCAGAAGACACATACAATACCTATTTATGATGAACAGGTCAATAAACTATGCTGAACAATATAAGAGTAAGATACTGGACATTCTTAGATGATAAATCATACATTTTAATGTAGCTGGCAACAGTCCCAAGCTTGCAGGTGCAGAGACCGTTCATTTTAGAGGCAATCTCTCCAGGAGGCCATGCTTTGAGTCTTCTAATGTAGTCAGTTTTAAGCTGAAGATCGTCTATGATTTTGTGATTTAGCTGTTTATTTCTGTTTAAATATAGTTATTGTCTGAATGGAGACTCCCTTGGGAAACCATAAATTGGTTGAGTTTGCATTTTAAGATGAACATACTTAATTTTGCCGTTTCAAAGTAATAACAATCCAAAGCTCCAGTATCTCTTCTAATGTTTATCATACCAAATGTCATGGATCAGTTCTCCAATCAAAATATATATCCCCAAAATGTGTAATGGTTAAATAACTGGAATTACCCTTCATTAGGAAAATTGCTTGGGAAAATTTGATACTAAGCAAATTACATTTTACAATGTAGGCATTCCAAAAAAGGGGAACAGAATCTTTTTTCAAATACAAATGTGAATTATTTTTAATCACAGCTAGATGTAAAAAGTAAATTGAAAAAAATGCCCCATTTCCAGATTCAAATTTGAATTTCATACTAGACAAAATGTAAGAATGATTTAACTACTGTATATTATTATAAAATGGTATAATACTATGCTTGATTGTAAGTCTCAAACAATATCATCTTTTTAAAGATTTCATTTTCAGAATAGTAGAATATTGCCTTATGTTTTATGATTTGTCAGGTAGAAAACAATAACTATATATTTGTAAGTGACTATAACATCTGGAAAATATGGGAGGTTAACTCATTACAGCCAAATATCTGATGAAGATATTGCACCACTGAATGTTCACTTTTACAACATTTTCAGCTTCCAATTATTTTCAAAAGAGCACAATGGGCTCAGTTGTCATTTAAGAGTAATATTTTGTTAAAATCAGCTGCACAATTTTCACTGAATTTTTACTTGAGGGGGGTGGAATCTGTCTGAGGCATGGCTTTGAATATTTAAATAGGTAAAAGGTAAAGGTTCCCCCGCACATGCGTGCTAGTCGTTTCCGACTCTAGGGGCCGGTGCTCATCTCCGTTTCAAAGCCAAAGAGCTAGCGCTTGTCCGAGGATGTCTCCGTGGTCATGTGGCCAGCATGACTAGACGCCAAAGGCACACAGAATGCTGTTACCTTCCCACCATAGTGGTCCCTATTTTTCTACTTGCATTTTTACGTGCTTTCGAACTGCTAGGTTGGCAGAAGGTAATAGGTAGCCACATTTTAAATCACATCTATGGGTTCTCTGAACCCTATGGGTTACTTTCTTTGGTGAGTTATGTTTCCACCCTGGTATGTTCAATATTTCAAAAATAAACCTTTGTGCCTACATTTGATGATAGCCAGGATTGCATTTCTCTGTTTTTGAAGATGCATTCATATTGAGCTTTATTATATGAGTCCCTTGTTACAATGGCTTTGTTGGTTACTGATCTCTGTCTAGGGCCAGTTCAAAGCTCTGGTTATGATCTGCAGAGAAAAAAATTCTTAAATCAAACTGCTAATTTTATACACATATTCATGTTCCTGGCAACAAAACTGAGCTTTTTGCTATTGTATTTTCCTGGATTTTTTTTCCAACTACAACACTGAAATTCCTTCCTTCCTTCCTTCCTTCCTTCCTTCCTTCCTTCCTTCCTTCCTTCCTTCCTTCCTTCCTTCCTTCCTTCCTTCCTTCCTTCCTTCCTTCCTTCCTTCCTTCCTTCTGAATAGACAAGCTTTGTTCTGGGTCCTGCTATTTGCTGTAACTCTTTATGATTTATAATACAGCCCTATCTGTGCTTTAGTTTTCACCTGCCTTGTTTTAGTGAAATGAAACTAATAATAAATCAAACCCGTTTTGAACCATACGCAGATGAATCAGACTGGGAGCAGGACAGATAAATATTTAACAAGCTTTACCCATATGAAACAATCTTGAGTGTTTCTCCTTTCCACATTACTTTAGCAATGACAAAAGAAGCTCTGGACAATGTGACAGCTGGTTCCTTTAAAATCAAATAAATGTTTCTCCTATCAGATAGGAAAAACATTGTTCTAGGTTCATTGCATATTGTCCAACAACACTCACATCACTAAGGAAACATCTGAGTAGACCCAGAAATGAGAGTCAGCAGATGCAATTTATAATCATCAGTTTTCCAACTACCCAAAATACGAGTGCCAACTTTGACTAAGTTTGGGAGATTTCATTCTCCAAAAATAATATGATTAATTTTGAAGCATGAAGACATTTACCCACCATTTATAAATGGTGCCATTGCTGATTTTCTAGTTCAGGTCATGGCATTTTAAAAATGGTTTGCCTCCCAGCGATGTGCACATGTGTATGCACAGACATACACATTTTCCACACAAAGTTAGGCCACTGTCATAATGCAAAAAACAAATCCTGTACATATCTAGCCTGAAAGAGCACGGCTGATCAGACCAAAACTCATGTTTTGTCCTATTTAGGTCATTTTTATTTTGTGCTCATGTTGCATTGAATTTAGCATGAAAAGCACTGAAAAAATAAACAGCAACCAGTTTTATTCATTACACAAAGAAGCAGATTCTCTCTGTTTATCTAGATTCAAGCTGTCCAGATTTTGAGTTCTGTGGGCATCAACAGCTTATTAGCTTTAAGCATAAATTTTTGCTTCCTTCTTAAGGAATGTAGTGATCTGAAAAACAGCTTTTATCCATGGGCTGTTAGGCTTTTAAATGGGACATAATCTTATGCAGAATTGACTTGGGAGGCCGGTGTGTGGTGTAGTTGGTTCACATGGTGTGGTAGGATGGAGGGTTTGTTGTCACTGTGTGTTGGGAGGAGACAGCACAGGGGGAGGCTCAGCTAATCTCAATGTACACATGTTGTACTTTGACAATAAAGGTTTATTATTATCAAAAATTTAAAAGGCAGCTGAGGATTGCTACCTGGTGTCTTCATTCTGGACAAAAATTAAGGCAAAATACAAGTTATAGAACAGACACATGACTTAAAGAAAAGAGCCTGTGAGAGGCTGAGAGTATGATCAAGGGTGGGGGGGAACACTTAACCTATCTTATACTTCAGGTAGTCCTCGACTTATGACCACGATTGAATCCAAAATTTCTGTTGTGTGAGACAATTGTTAAATGAATTTTGCTCTAGTTTACAACCTTTCTTGCCTCAGCTGTTAAGTGAATCACTACAGTTGTTAAATTAGTAACATAGTTGTTAAGTGAATCCGACTTCCCCATTGACTTTGCTTGTCAGAAGGTCGTAAAAGTGATCACATGACTCCAGGACACTGCAACTGTCATAGATATGAGCCAGTTGCCAAACATCCAAATTTTGTTCATGTGACCATGGGGATGCTTGCAATGGTCATAAGTGTGAAAAATGGTCCTAAATCACTTTTTTCAGTGCTGTTGTAACTTTGAATGGCCATTAAATGAACTGCTGTAAGTTGAGCACTACTTGCAATGACTTTGGATGGCCACCATCTCTTCAGCAATTTTTTTATCTGCAGGCAGGCACCTCTTTCTTAGGAAAGCTGAAAAAAACAAAATCTGTACAATATCCTGCTTTGGGTTTTATTTTAAACATGGCACGAGTAATATTTTTTTCTTTTATCACAGAACTGGAAGGCATCTTAAAAACTGTCTAATCTAATTTACAGCTAGAATCAGGATCTACAGTGCAACGTTGATTTTTCTTAATATAAGCAAACTTAGAAGCTATGCTTTCTGTTTTCATGCAGTTGGTGCAATTATAATTAATAGCTTACATTACTGCTCAGTTCTGTTAATTGTTCATTATATGCACCATGTTTTTCTGTTCTTACCACTTGGTGCTAGAAAATTGACTAAATGGTACATTTGCATAAACAATGCATAAACAATGTGCAAGACAGCAACATGTCAAGTTTAAAGAGTCTAAAATTAAACCAAGAAAATTAATTTTATATCATACATTAAACTATGGTTAATGTCATTTATAATTTAATATAACTGAGACAAGCTTTTCCAACCTGACACATTGCATATTTATTTGATTTATTTCATTAGCCCTACTAACATGGTCAAAATGTTGTAGTCCAACACTTTTGGAGAGTACTAAAATGGAAAATGCTGGTCTAGATAGACACTCTCTTGTATTTCACTACTAGGCTACCTGGCAGCTCTTTCTTTCTTTGCCAAATATATCTGTATGTTGCACAATGAGAACAAAATACGGTATTACCAATAATGATTGCTGCAAATCATCAGAAGAGAAATTAAGCCAGGATACATTAAACCCTAATTTCACTCTAGTGATTCTTATGAGAAGTACTTCAATTCATGAGGTTTTGGATTTTGGTATCATGTCTCTTGTTAAGTAGGAAAACAGCTTTGTTCATCTTTTTATCAGCCATGCTAGTATCTACATCAGGAATCCCCAACCCCCAGTCCATGTCAGAAACTGGGCCACACGAACAAGCAAAGAGCCTTGGTGGAGCAGTGGGCTAATGCCTCCTTAAGTAACACCAGCTGCCTGCAATTAGTGCAGATTCGCGTCCCACCAGGCTCAAGGTTGACTCAGCCTTCCATCCTTCCGAGGTAGGTAAAATGAGGACCCAGATTGTTGGGGGCAATAAGCTGACTTTGTAATAATGCCGCTTGGGGGGGGGGGCGAAAGCCCTAATAAGCAGGCATATACATAGAATGAAGGCTATTGCTAAGCACATTGATTTGTGCTTAGATTGTAAGCCGCCCTGAGTCTTCGGAGAAGGGCGGGATATAAATGGGATTTAAAAAAAAATCCCCATCCACTTGATGCTGGCAGAACTGGAAACCATGCCCCTTCCAGTCCATGGAAAAACTTCTCTCCATGGAACCAGTTCCTGGTGCCCTAAAGGTTGGAGGCCACTGATCTACATGACTGATTCATAAAGGTGTTGAGTGTAAGGAGGCCATTTGTTGTTGTTCAGTTGCTAGGTTGTGTCCAACTCTTTGCAACCTTATGGACCATAGCACACCAGGCCCCTCCAGTCCTCAACTGTCTTTCTGAATCTACCCAAATCCATGCCCAAGGTGTCGATGACATATCTAACCATCTCATCCTCTGTGCCCTTTTCTCTTTTTGCCTTTAATCTTTCCCAGCATCAAGGTCTTTCACAATGATTCCTCTCTTCTCCTTTGGTGTCCAAAGTATTTGAGCTTCAGCTTCAGTATCTGTCCTTCCAAAGGACAGTCAGGGTTGATTTTCATTAGGATTGACTGATTTGTTTTCCTTGCAGTACAAGGGACTTTCAAGAATCTTCTCCAACACCACAATTTGAAAGCATCAGTTTTTCAGCACTCAGCCTTCCTTATGGTCCAACTCTCAGAGCCATACATGACTATTGGGAAAACCACAGCTTTGACTATATGGACCTTTGTCAGCCAAAATGATGTCTCTGCTTTTTAATAGATTTGCCATATTTTCCTCCCAAGGAACAAGGATCTTTTCATTTTGTGGCTGCAGTTGCCATCTGCAGTGATCTTGGAGCCCAAGAAAATAAAATCTGTGACTACTTCCATTTCTTCCCCTTCTATTTGCCAGAAAATGCTAGGACCAGATGCCATGATCTTAGTTTTTTTTTTAAAAGAAGGCCATTTGAAAACTCTTTAATACAATAAAAGCTTTAAGTCCATGGTCTATTAATAGCAACCATGGTTATGTAATAATAGAATGGGAGTGGTAATAATATTATTGATTAATTTTAGTTTATTTGCTTGTACCCTCCTTTATTATTTTTACAAATGACTCAAGACAGCTAACATATCCAGCACATCCTTCTTCTCTTATTTTCCCACAACAACAACCCTGTGAAGTGAGTTGGACTGAGAGAAAGACTCACTGGCTCAAGGTCACAAAAAATATATCACAAAATATAGCACAAAAGCATTTTCAAAGAATAGCAAATTTAAGGTTAAAATATTTCCAGTAGGATAATCTTGTGTGTGATGGTTTCAGACTATTTAAAGAAAAAAAAAACCCACTCCCCAGAAAATTTAAATTATTCCTGAATTTTTTATCCAATCAAATTGGATAATCAACTATATTACACTATTAAACAAAAATGAACAATAGCATAAAGATTTTCAATTAGCTCTCTAAATTTAAAATCATCATAAAGGTTCTAGTGAATCGGGCTAACAGGTCATTTGGACCAATATTTTTTCACATGCAGCCAGCCATATGTTTAGGAAGCTCACAAGTTTGAACAATAGTTCTATTGTCTGATTCCTACCAAATGGTAATGAACCAACAATAATTAGTTTATCTCTTTAAATTAGTGGCAATCAATGCCTCTGACAGTCATGTATTCCATAATTTATGCATTATATACAGAAATATGTTCTAGTTTCAGTTTTAATGGAATGATCTTCAGTTTAAAAAGATCTGAAGCCAGCCATAAACTGTGGAACAGGCAAGGTGTATTTTAGAATCATAACTCAAAAAGGTAGGAACAGTAGAACAAATTAAAGTCACCATGACAAAAGATTACATAATCCATTATCCAAAGCAGTCTGATTTAAAATAAGAATGTTCAGATAGTCTAGGATTCCCTTCTCTCTGAATTCGTTCAAAATGTGGAAAGGACTTGTCCTTTCTAATGTTCTATGATCTATTTCTCCATCTCTCAGTGCTGCTTATTCCAGCATATAAACCTTTATTAGCCAGAGTGAAACCTACAGTAAAGCAGGTGAGGGTTTGGACAGAGGGAGCTATAGAAGCATTACAAGATGGTTTTGAATGCACGGATTGGGGCATGTTTAAAGAAGCAGCTACTCATAACCAACATATAAATGTTGAGGAGTATGCCACCACAGTGTCTGCATATATCCAAAAGTGCATAGAGCATTGTTGTGAGGCCGAATGAAAAACCGTGGCTGACTTCTGAGGTCCGCCAGATGCTGAAGGTACGTAATGTGGCTTTTACATCCGGTGACATGCTGCCACTTAGAACATCCAGAGCTAATTTGAAAAGTGCCACAAAAAGGTGCAAGGCAAGCCCATTGCCAGAAAATTCAGAACTTTTTTCAGGACCCAACAAACACCAGGTGAATGTGGCAAGGAATCCAGGCCATTACGGATTATAAGGTGGCTCCATCAAGATGGAAGGAAAACACAGACTTCTTAAACAAGCTGAATACATTTTTGGGAAGATTTGAGGCATCAAATAGCACTCCTGCTAGGAAAGCTGTGCCCCATCCTGATGAGCAAGTGCTTCGCTTTGATGTAACCTCTGTCTGGAAAACACTGCGGAAAGTTAACATTCAGAAAGCAGCAGGCCCAGATAACATTGTTGTGATTCAGTGTCAGCCTGTGGGTACGGCAGCTGAATCGGGCAATTCTGAGGAGGAGGAGGAGGAGGAGGAGGAGGGGATTGGAGAGCCTGCAGAGGAAAGTTCTGAGGCATCGCAGAGCTCTCAGCCAGGCCCCTCCCATCTTGTTCCTCCTCAGACCCAACTGTGTGAGCCTGAAAGTTTGGACGAAGATGATTCACAGCTGGCTTTGTTCAAGGACGCTCGAAGCAAGAGGCAGACAAGCAGGAGTGAACAAAGGAGGGCAATGAGGCACCTTGGGAGGAGGCAAAGAGAAGCCACGCCTTGAAACTGTGTTTAAAAGGGGAATGTGTGGGAGGTGCTGGTTGCTGAAGGCAACCGTTTGAACAGCTTCTGATTTAGTCGTGGTTAGTATTTGTTTTGCTCTGTTTTTGATCTGTTTCGTTTCATTTGTGTAAATAAATTTGGTTGGCTTACTTTCAGCCTATTGACTATTGAAAAGGGGTTGTCCCTGACATTTCTGCAGGGCCGGTAGTAGGCTGGAACAGAACAAACATCCCTGGATGTGTTCTTAGGGAATGCACAGATGAGATGGCTTGTGTTCTTACTGATATTTTCAATCTCATTGCAGCAGGCAGTGGTCTCATCATGTTTTAAGATGGCCATCATTTTACCAGTGCCAAAAAAGTCCACAATTACAGGCCTCAATGATTACCGTTTAGTTGCACTGACATCCATTATTATGAAATGCTTTGAGAAGCTGATAAGGGACATTATTGTATCTAGCCTCCCACTAGCATTTGACCCGCTTCAGTTTGCCTACCCACCAAATCACTCTACGGAGGATGCTATTTCTTCTGTTCTCCATCTGAGTTTGAAGCACTTAGAGGAAAGAAACACTCATGTGCATTTGTTGTTTGCTGACTTCAGTTTGGCATTTAACACAATCATTTCCAAGCATCTAGTAAAGAAACTGGGTCTTTTAGGCTTAAACACTCCTTTGTGCAACTGGATTCTTGATTTTCTTACTAACAGGCCCCAATATGTGTGAGCTGGAATAAATATTTCTAACACCATTTTCTTGAACACAGTTCTCAGGGCTGCGTCCTAAGTCAGCTGCTGTTCACTCTGTTGACCCATGACTGTTGTGCTAGGTTTGCCACCAACCATATGGTGAAGTTCGCAGATGATACAACAGTAGTGGGCCTTATTCATGATGACAATGAGGGTGCTTACCACAAAGAGGTTGAGGGTTTGGTGAACTGGTTTAAGGAAAGCAGTCTAGTTTTAAATTCTAGAAAAACCAAAGAGATCATTGTCGATTTCAGAAAAGACAGGCATAGCCACACTCCTCTGTGCATTAATGATTCATTTGTGGAGATGGTTACCAGCATCAAATTCCTGGGTGTGCAGTTAACAAGTAGGCTGGCTTGGTCGCTCAACAGCAAGACACTAGTAAAGCAGGCACAGCAGGGCCTGCATTTTCTGCATTGCATGAGAAAAGCTCATCTTCCTTCCCCTATTCTTACCACTTTCTACAGAGGGATGATCAAAAACATCCTGTCGTATAGCATCACAGTTTGGTTTAGAAGTACCACTGCTTCAGACAGGAAGGCGGTGCAGAGAGTGGAGAGGATGACTGAAAAGATTATTGGCAGTTCCCTCTCTTCCATCCAGGACATAGCACATAAGCGTTGCTTGAGCGGGGTCCGTAAGATTGTCTGGGACACTACACATCCTCTTCACAACCTGTTTTCCTTGTTACTGTCTGGGAGGAAGCTCCATGGTATCTGAAGCAGAACATCCAGATTCAGTCAGTTTTTTTTCCATATAAACCTTGTAAACTCTAAAGCTTCCTCCTTCCGTTATGTATTCAAGATGGACAGTGATTAATATTTATATGTTACTTATATGTAAGGATATAGGTCTATACATATGCTGTATATAGTATGTGTGTTATGTATGTGTACACTTTGAGAGCAAGCAGCTAAATTTCTTTTTTAATGTGTGCCATTGTGCCCACAGTAAAAACTGACAATAAAGATTATCTAATCTAATCTATTTCAAACCCAACCTAGCGGGCATGGCAACCATATCAAACTACAAAATAAAAGTACATTATCAGTTCTACCAAGAGTAATTAGTAAATGTAATAAACTGCATTTGAGATATTTC
This sequence comes from Vipera berus, assembly GCF_964194415.1. Classification (NCBI taxonomy): domain Eukaryota; kingdom Metazoa; phylum Chordata; class Lepidosauria; order Squamata; family Viperidae; genus Vipera; species Vipera berus. Next base: position 40,891,107 of record NC_138209.1, on the reverse strand, counting down.
ATTTTTATCAACATGAAATAATGTATGTATGGGATTTGGATATACACACATATTTATCCTGTACTCCCACTTACAGGAAATTAATAAAACTGAACTAAACTTTAAAAACTAAAACCCCAACCTCATTAGCTGTAAATCCATCTCTCCAGAGAAAATTGTGATATTCACCCTTAATTTTGAACAGATCAAAAAATAAATTATTTTCAGGTTATGATCCCCAGCAAATACTATTGCAATGCAGCATTTTCCATATTTGCACATGCAGTCTTAATCTTGAAAACAAAGTGAGTTAAAATTGTACACAATTAATCCTTCAACGAACTAATGCATTACATTTGTTGTTTCTGGCAAATTCCTTCATGTGAATAACATTGGTATCTTCTTGCTTCAAATCCCCAGATTCTAAAGCAGGGGTGTCAAACTCAATTTCATTAAGGGCCACATCAGCATTGTGGTTGCCCTCAGGGGGCCGGGTGGGTATGGCCAGGGTGGGCGTGGCCTACTGGGTGGGTGTGGCCAGCTCTACATCGTTCACATCAAGGGTGCCTATGGGGGCCTGGGCAGGAGTGGGACAGATCTGAGGGTCTCTGGCAAAAGGAGGGTCTCTGGGCCAGGGCCAAGGCTGTGGGGGCTGTTCCCTCACTGTTTCCAGGATGACTTCGTGGGCCACATGAAACCACTTCGCGGGCTGGATCTGGCCCCCGGGCCTTGTGTTTGACATGTCTGTTCTAAAGCATTACAGAAGAATAAAAAATTATTTGTGCAAAAAATCAGCAATTAAACATGTACATCCAAATGACTTTACTCATTATGTTATTGTACATGTTATGAACCGATCAGGTTGGGTAGACTGGCTAAAATTTTCTGAAACTTTCTACTGGTGTGCTAGAGTTCATATACAGATCATCCAAAATTAACCATCTGTACTGTACTGATTATTACAGTTACTGCAGCAGATCTTAGCTGAACTTGTATGATGGAAGGCTGGAGACCTCAAGCCTACTGAAGTAGTCCTTATAGTTTCACTGCGTATCCTGGTCCTGTCTTCTGCTTTGAAATCGCAGATTGCTAATTCCTACTGCCATCACCAATCTTTCTAGAACTGCTAAACCTGGTTTATTCTCCCTAAACCCAAAATATGTGAGAGATAGGTTTAAACACCTTATGCTGCTTTTCTATATTATATATAGTGAAATAATTTTATAACATCCTGGCTATATAGAGCATCAAGATATAAGGACAGAGCATTCGGCCTGTCTTATCTTAACCATCTACTTCTTGTGGGACTGACCAATATGACTGTAACCTCATTTTAACTTTGAATATTCAAAATACTAGCATTCAGAAATGAAGGAAAGCATTTTTTAAAATATATTTTATTGATTTTTTAACAAGGCATAAATCACTCGATAATTGGTAAACAGTGTGTTGTCTGGATTACATTTGTAGAACAATCTTTAACAATTAATTTCTATAATCTGTATTCCATATGTTAATTTTGGTTGATTTTCTCTTTCCCAAAAATATCCTTTTTTGCAAAAATTGAGTTAATACAATTCTTATTGTTTTGATAAATAATAATTGAGTATATAGTTTTTTCCAATATTCCTAAAGAATAATAATCATTTAGTATAATATTTTGTATTAGTATTAGTATATATTAGTATAATATTTCTTTTCTTATTAGTCATTTTGGTTGCCTTATCATAAATCCTGTTACAGTACTTATTTTAGTTTATTTCTCCCACCAAATTCTAAATATTCTTACTAGTGAAAATTTTCTCAACAATTAATTACATTTACATTGACAGATTTAACTCTAATTTTTCCATATAAGCCAGACATGTCAAACACAAGGCCCGGGGGCCAGATCCGGCCCGCGAAGTGGTTTCATGTGGCCCACGAAGCCATCCTGGAAACAGTGAGGGAACAGCCCCCACAGCCTTGGCCCTGGCCCAGAGACCCTCCTTTTGCCAGAGACCCTCAGATCTGTCCCACTCCTGCCAAGGCCTCCATAGGCACCCTTGATGTGAACGATGTAGAGCTGGCCACGCCCACCCAGTAGGCCACGCCCACCCTGGCCATACCCACCCGGCCCCCTGAGGGCAACCACAATGCTGATGTGGCCCTCAATGAAATTGAGTTTGACACCCCTGATATAAGCCATCTCACACTTTTATATTTCTTAAGAAATGAATAAAAGAATGAAAAGAGAGAAAAAAGAAAAAAGGAAAAACCCAAGAGCAATGAAATATAAGAAATAACATACTACTTAAAATATATATTCCTCCTAAGTTAATATATATTTATTTCCTCAATTTCTTATTCTTTTTAACCATAGCTAAAAATATATTTAATCTTTAAACATTCCATTCAATAGATCTAGTCAACTAGTCCCTTGACTCTAGTTCAAAACATTTTTTTTACTTTTCTTAAGTTCAGTCACATTTAAATACCTAAAACATTTGCTTTATTTAAGTCATTTCAGCTTTTTTTTTACAGAAAAGAAAGAAGCATGCTATATTATTTGGAGAATTCATCCCTCTTAAAGTGGTATATTCCAAAGTTTTTCTATTTCTTTAACCATATTCAAACAAATGCTTCCTCTTTAAATATTTTCTCTGATAAGTCCCATCATCCACTTAGTCTCCACTTTAATCTTTTTTTCCCTGCCTAGTATCTTTCTTAATCAATATACTTTGCTGAATCAAAAGATTTTTCCATGTACTGTATTTAATAGTAGGATGTCTTATTTTCTGTTCCCTTTATTTTATATATACGGTATATAATATATATATTAAGAATAGGAAGATTAAGAATAGATATGAATTCCTCAGTGGAGCAGGGCAACACTGGAAGTTTTTAAGAAGAGACTGGACAGCCATTTGCCTGAAATGGTATAGGGTTTCCTGCCTGAGCAGGGGGTTGGACTAGATGACCTCCAAGGTCCCTTCCAACTTATTATTATTATTATTATTATTATTATTATTATTATTATTATTATTATTATTATTATTATTATTATTATTATTATTATTATTATTATTATCAAAAAATGGAGGCCCAAGGAAAAGTATTATGAACCTGAATTCCTATTGCATCTTCTTTGCTTGATTGTTACCTATGTTTAAAGATATAGTATTTTTTTCAATGTAAAATCTCCTCTGCTTCAAATTTGTTGAACTTCCCCCTCTATATTGCCGATTTATCCAGCAATTCGCTTTCTGTCTGCAATGGGAATATAGCAACTTACTTTTGTTCTTCATCACAGAATGTAATCAGAATTATAGAATGTAATGATTCTATAATTCAAAATACTATTTTCACTTTCTAAAAGGATCAGCCTCTAAACTGTCTGAACTGTTTTTAACTAAGTTATTTCAAGAGCACAGCTTTGAAATTGGTTTGAAGTTGGCCTGTACTATGCATGTCTTATCAAATCTGCAATATAGGGGGAAGGAGAAGACAATAAACTATGAATAACTAAGAATGTTTTGGGAGAACTATATCCAGCAGAAATTCAGTAACTAGAATTTTTAATTAGGAAAAAGTAAAAGTAAAGTAAACAGTAATGGGATCAAAATTATCATATCGTTTATAAATTTCCAGTTCTTACAAATGGAAGCACAATATATGTGTCATTATGCAATGAAAAATTATGAATAGCAGTAATCTTTCCTCCTAGAGCAGACATGTCAAACACAAGGCCCGGGGGCCAGATCCGGCCCGCGAAGTGGTTTCATGCGGCCCGCGAAGCCATCCTGGAAGCAGTGAGGGAACGGCCCCCACTGCCTTGGCCCTGGCCCAGAGACCCTCCTCCTTCCAGAGACCCTCAGATCTGTCCCACTCCTGCCCAGGCCCCCATAGGCACCCTTGATGTGAACCATGTAGAGCTGGCCACGCCCACCCAGTAGGCCATACACACTCTAGCCACGCCCACCCAGTAGGCCATGCCCACCCTGGCCACACCCACCCAGCCCCCTGAGGGCAACTGTAATGCTGATGCGGCCCTCAATGAAATTGAGTTTGACACCCCTGTCCTAGAGCCTTTCTCACACAGTGAACTGTAACAAAAAGATCCAAATACTTTAGTCTGTCCCTTTTCCTTTTTTTAAAGCAAATATAGTGTTAAAATGCAGCATCTGTAACTCATAAACTGTATTAAATAATGGTCTATTTTTCCAGTTCATATAAAGTAGCATGAAGTCCTAGTCCTGGTTAGTGATTAATCCATAATAATGATGGACTGTCAACTGTTCCATATCTTTCATTTAGTCCATATGAATAAGCTCCCTAGATATGCTTCAGGGAGGCTGAAACTGAGATATCTGCAGAAGCCAAGATATAGTTGAAGGAATTTGTTTCTATACCTAAAGCAATTTCCCATAGCTACAAAAGAAACCCCACCTACATACTCTTGGTGACATTTTTAGCATCTGCTCCCAGCCCCCTTCCCACCCCCATCTCTTTAGTTTCATATGTCACTGATGGACTGAGCCTCTTTCATGCTGACATCTCGAACCCTAAATGCAATCCAAGGTTGTAATGTCTAAGGAATTTGCTAAATCATTTTCAGGTGCTTTTAGACCTGTGTGGCCTCTGCAGTGAAACTGAGCACAGGAAAGACGTGTAGGGTTACTGTTGAGTTTTGTCCTAAAGATCCAATCTTTTCTTCCTCTGAGCCTCTCACTTGCCCTATGGGTTGCTACCCCCAGGAATCTGAATTTTAGGAAGACCAGCTGCACATGCACAGTCGCCTTAGGGATCCTTCCTTCCCCCAAGATCTTAGGTCCCCCACAGAGTGAAGGGAGAAGGAAACCAAAAAAAAAAAAATCATGCTAGAACATATGGCTATTTTTACTCTAAAAATATTTGGCTTAGAGAATGATTGGCAGATGCGTTTTTAAGCATATCTTTGTTTCATGTCACATCAAGAATTGTTGCTGTACATGCTTCATGCACATGGAACATTTGGGCAAAAATAACAGAGACTTGTTTTCAGGTTGTAATTATTCCATGGAGAGATATTGTAAAAAAAAATGAATTTATCTTCTGCTTGGACTAAATTAACAAGTGTCAGGCTCCAAAAACCAAAAAAGACACATTGATATTCTTTTAAGCAGTTTTCTTTATTGTTTCTCACCAATAGACGAAAATCTTTCCAAACTAAAACAAACTACTTGTACCATAAAATATATATTAGGGGAACTATTAGGGAGAAGCTGCCTTCATCCTTTCTCTCTCACACAAACTGCATTGTCTCTTGGTCCTCTGGAATGCACTCGTTTCCCTCCTGGGAATCTGGATAATATTCCAACACACAAGAAAAAAACTGGAGAAAAGGCTAGATTACATGTGCATCTTAATGTGCAAGGGTGGGAATTTCATTCTTTCTTTGACTGGAATGGGTCATTTTTCTTTTAGCCAGAAATTAGCATTAACTGAAGCCTCTTACCAAAAATAAACCAAATATCAGTTTAATAATATATTTTTTCAGAACAGCAACAGGAAAAGAAAGGGAATTTATATAACTGGGTTCCCAGAATTTTTTTTAAAAAAATCCAAGCCCGAGGCAGTAGCAATATCAACAAAATTTCTTGAGTGGAATATGGAGTTTGCTGCCTCTTTATATTCAGTAGCTTGTCCTATCAGTTTTAGTGGAGATGTGGCCTCCTTGGTAGAGCATTGAGAGTATTGTTTCCTTTCTGATTGTTTGTCTGGTGTGGATTCCTTCTTTACTTTGCTTGTCAGAAGGTCACAAAAGGTGATCCCATGACCCTGGAACACTGCAGCCGTCATAGCTATGAGTCAATTACCAAGTGTCTGAATTTTGAACGTGTGACCATTGGGTTAGGGTTGTAACTTTGAATGGTCACTAAATGAACAGTTGTAAGTAGAGGACCATCTGTATATATGTTCTCTTCTATAAGACTCCCTTTCTCCTTCCCTGATCTTCTTGACTTGAGAATGGAAAACATATTACCAGAATATGAAGAGGAGTCTTCTAAATTACAAACTTCATGGTTGCAATTTATACAATTATATAACACACACACATACAATTCCTTCTACCACCCACTGCCTTCTACCATCCACTCTTGTTTGATGAAGGCGTAACTTGAGTAAAGAGAGAATAATATCAGCATGACATTTCCTATCCCCGTTGGTGATCCCTATCCTGCTTCTACTGCCTGCTTTTCAAGGCACTAAAATGCTGCTGTAACAAAGCCTAACAGATCTTATGAAGGAGCCTTTTGAAAACAATAGAATAAAAGGCAAAGTGCCCCCTTAATACTTAATTTTCATATTGTATAAAAGGTATACAAAGTATACATTTTCTATAAGGTAAATATAAAGAGTCCTTTGAAGCATATCCATGATTTTTTTAAAAAATAATGAAGTGTTTTGCCACTGCCTTTTTATCTCCTGCTCTAGATTACAATCCTGGGATTTCTTAGTAATCTCCAAGGACCCACCAGATCTTTTTCTGTTTTATTTGGGAAGGGTTTTTTTATTTTCTTTAGATGAAATAACATCCACAAGATGCTGCCAGTTGGCAGGGCTTTTATATCAAATGCCTATGGCAGTTTTACAGAGGCCATGGTGCTAAAAAATAGCAGTTTCCTCTTACAGTAACACATGTGTTTCTCAAGAATAAACAGAACGGATAAACAGCCCTTCAGATGGTTTGGATTACAACTCCCATAATCTATAGACAGACAAACAAAATCTGAGAGCAAACTTTATTGGGAGCTGTAGTCCAAAACTTTGAAGAGTATCAGATTCCTTATCTTGTCAAAACGTTGTAAGCACCTTTTATGAATAACCTTTTATGGCAAAGTTACTGAAGAGTGAGAATTATCAAGACAGGAGGTTTAAAATGCCAAAAAGGGTTTTGTTAACTCCCATTAAAGTAAAGGATAGACATAGCAGGAGGACACTGTGTACTTTTGACCTGGCACAATGATACACTCAGTGTAAGTTAAAATAACTTCTTCTAATCTGCAATTTCTTGAGAACCAGTGAAGAGATGGATAGCAAGAAAAAACATTGTGAACAAATGTTCTCCAAGTGTTACTAGTTTAATATGGTACTTTGTAATAACCCCATAATATCTATATATATCTCTATATAAAATAGCTCACAATACTCTAAACCATGGGTCTTCAAACTCGGCCCTTTTATGACTCATGGACTTCAACTCCCAGAATTTCTCAACCAGACATGCTGGCTGAGGAATTCTGGGAGTTGAAGTCCATGAGTCATAAAAGGGCCGAGTTTGAAGACCCCTGCCCTAAACATTTCCTAATCTGAGGATTAGCACCACCAAATAAAACAGCTCTGGCTAAGTGCTATTAGTTAATTGGAAATTTAGACCAATAAATTAAATACGTTTGTATGCCAACAGAATTATCCAGGCAGCAAATTCTTAGCATTGTTATAAATTGAATTGTTTATCAAAACTGTAATTCGAAAACATAATCTTAAAACAGGCTTTGTATTTTTGTACAGATAGTCCACAATTAGCAATCATTCAAAGTTTCAACGGACCTACCTGGTCGATACTTACAACCCAGATTTGAAGTTTCAAAAATCAGAAACACCCTCCTGGCAGTCACATGATCACACTTTGGGCATTGATAACCAGATCACAGTTATGGTTGTTGGCAGCATCTCATTGTCACATGATTGCATTTTATGTCAGTTTTGCCAAAAACTGGCATTTACTTCTGGGTTTTAATAAAACTGCATCCATGTAAAACATTGGTATGCTTAACAGCCAACTACAATAAAAGCAATAAAATCAGATTGGTCACATGACCTACCATTTAATGACTGCCACAAGTTACAACTGTGATGGGAGGCTCCATTATGGTCAAACCTCAAAAACCTTCTGTATAAGGAGCAGACTCTTCATCCACTTTTTGTCATCAAATGAAAAAGCATATCTCAGAACAAGAGATGGGGAATCCATGACACTGCAGATACTCTTGGACACAGTATTCAATATTCGCAGGCCTACTTTCTTAGGGGTAATCCCACTGAAATGAATGGGACTCATTTTAGAAGAGACATGCACAGGTGACATTTTAAATGTAATTTTCAATATACAGTATGTTGGTGCATATTTATTTACAGTAATTCAGTCAGGTATTGTTGGGCCTCACTTTTGAGAAATCCATTGTAGGAGATGACCAGGCTGTACCCGAATGCTGGGCCAAATGCATCATCAGTTTGGGAGTCATTATATTCCCACAAGAGATCCAAGTCCAGCCCCCTGTGAATTCTGTTCACTCTTTGCCAATTTGCAATGACCATTAGTAGCATGCATGCATAAGCAGCATGAAAAAAATGTACAGTACTTTTGAACTCTATCCTGGCTCCTGTTTTTTGTGCCTGACAATTCCTCTACACTCTGAGCAAAGAAATTCAAAGTTCAACAAGTTCTTTCTTTTATAATCAAAAGCATATGCAGATTTAGCTAACCCATTCATTTCAATGAAGAGAACAGAAAATGATGTTAAGCTAAATAAAAGTACAGTTTATCCAAAGTCTTTCTCCCTGTCATTATTTTTTCAATTTTCTATGTTATCTGTAATGAAAATTTCCTTCAAGGGCTTAGTTTTGGGCTAGAGAACAGGGAAAAAACTTTATCTGGTTTAAACCCAGCAGATAAGAAAAATAATTTTCCCCTAGTAATGCACATGCAATTAAGACAAACTGCACCAATACATTTTAAAAATGCACTGCAACTGGCTCAGGGAAGCTATCCAGTTTGATCAGTGGTTAAGGCATCAGGCTAGAAACAAGAAGATTGTGAGTTTTAGTCCTGCCTTAGGCATAAAAGTTGTACGGTCACTCTCTTTCAGACCACAGGGTCAAGGTCAGGAAATAAGACGGTTAGTCAGTTACTGTGGTAACTAATGAATCAATATTGTGTAGATGTGGGGGGAAATGGACTCTGAATTTACAAAAAAAATGCTAGGAATAAAAAAAATCCTGACTCAGGGAATATTGTGACTGTGGTAATGAGATACAGACCTTCTAGTCTAATCCACCTGCTTGGTTTTTGTTTTTCTGTTTTTGGGTGGTGGAAAAGGGGGGTATCTTCTCCAACCTGATCTGTTTAGATGAATTAAGATACAACCCCTAGAATCTCCAGCCAGCACAGCCAACTGTAACCTCAGAGAGAATGCTGGGATGTATAATCTAAACACAACTGGAGTATATCATGTTGGAAAAGGCTACATTAAAGGGTAATGTAAATGTGTGTATTAAAACAATCCTTCATTAGTTAGATGCCTTGAAACATTGACTTGATTTAATTCAGAAAATATTTTCATTTTTGTATACCTGGCTCATTCTAGCACTCTTTTTTTGCAAGAGAAAAACCAGCTTGGGACACTTTTCATTCCAATCAAGCTTTCTCTCTAGCAAATCATCTGTTTCTTCTTCACAACACTAGCCTGGATGTCAATTGGATGATTTCATTAAAGGGGGAGAAAGATGATAGAGACACATGGGAAGAAGAATTGCTCTGCCAAATTTTTTTAACTGAATAATGCAGGGTGGGGCTTATCTATGTATTCACATGCATATTTCAGCTAGCTAAAATGATCCATCATGTGCCTAAGTAAACTTAAAGGAACTAAATCAGAAGGGAATTGCATTCTTTTCCAATTTCTGCAAGAACTCATAAAACTGGAAAACACTAGTCATATTCAAAAGGCAATAAATCTGAAATATTAGACAAGACCAAGGGTACACATTGTATAGATATACTGTATTAGTTGCCTAGGCAGTAGCATTTCCAAGAAGACATGGCGTTATTGTAGCTAATGAACTGAACATGGATTAAGACACAATAAATGACACATTAGATACATTAGGACATAGATTTCATCCAGGTCCTAGGACGTAGTGCTCAATTAAATCAGGAAAACTATGTTAGGCTTGTGGTTTACAACTATAAGAAGCAGTAATACAGATAGCAGAACGCAGTAAGCAGAAAGAGTAGCAATAATGTCATTTACTCGTATATAGGCTGTAATACAATTGGCTTACATTTACAAGAAAATTTGAAGGTGATTTCTGCTATTTCTAGCTCTTAACTATGTCATTGCCATTGAAATGGTTAGGAAACTCCATATTTATCCCTACACATTACTTTATTTAATCTGATTTAATTTCAGACAGTTAATGAGCCTTGGTGGAGCAGTGGGCTAATGCCTCCTTAAGTAACACCAGCTGCCTGCAATTAGTGCAGGTTCGCATCCCACCAGGCTCAAGGTTGACTCAGCCTTCCATCCTTCCAAGGTAGGTAAAATGAGGACCCAGATTGTTGGGGGCAATAAGCTGACTTTGTAATAATGCCGCTTGGGGGGGGGCGAAAGCCCTAATAAGCAGGCATATACATAGAATGAAGGCTATTGCTAAGCACATTGGTTTGTGCTTAAATTGTAAGACGCCCTGAATCTTCGGAGAAGGGCGGGATATAAATGGGATTTTAAAAAAATCCATGTGGGTAGAAATTTTGGGAATTGCAAACCTAATACAAGTAGTGCTCAACCTACAACCCAAATTGAGCCCAAAATTTCTGTTGCTATGTGAGATGGTGGTTAAGTGAGTTTTGCCTCATTTTACAATCCTTCTTGCCACAGTTATTAAGTGAATCATTGCAACTGTTAAGTTGGTAACAAAGTTGTTAAGTAAAATCAGACATTAAAATCAAATCTCCACTTTTTACATTTCTATAGTAGTATAGAAGTAGTAGTATAGTAGTCTGAATTTTGATCAGGTGAGCATAGGGATGCTGCAATGAGTGTAAGTGTGAAAAACGATCATAAGACACTTTTTCCAATGCTGTTATAACTTTGAATGGTCACTAAATGAACTATTGTAAGTCAAGGACTACATGTACACAAACAGAAGGCAACTGGTTGAGAAAGGCTGGTCTAGATGGAAAAATATTTTGTTCTTGTTAACAGATTTCTATATTTCATGAGTGAAAATTGCATGGAATATCTTTAAAAGATTGTTAAATATACAGAAGGTATTTTAAACATAACAAAACATCATGTAAATGATGACTTTATTAATTACTACATTTGTTATTTCCTTACTTAAGAATGCAACCGAGGAGTCACATGCATACTCTTCAAATCAGTTCTGCTTTATTTTTAAGAGTTCAGGCTAATTCCATTGGAAACCCTGTATATTACTCTTCCCTGGTGTTTGCCCCTCATCAAGAGTTGTAATTTGAAGTTTCAGTGGAAGCTCATACTTTTGAGATTCTTTGACTAATCAGGTCACTGATAACTCAAAATCTATCCAGTTTTCTTAACCAGCCTCCTCAAACTCCAGTATTTGGCAGGCTGAGTCATACTCCCACACATCTGGAGACCACCAGGTTGGAAAATGATGGTCTAATCCTTTTCAAAATTACTCAGATTGAAGTTCATAAATATCTGCTTAAAAATAAACCTGTGGAATGTAATGAGATTTAATCTGTATCAGGTTTCTTCATTATTATAACCTTAGGTGAATTTGTGGCATTCACTGCAACTTGTGCTGCTCCTAAATTCCAGAAATCAGTTGTGTTTTGTTGGTGGATGTACTAACCTAGGCAATGTGGCCTACTCTGAACTGTCCTTTGAGCTGAACTATAGACTACAAACAACAAGGGGGAAATCTGCATCAAAATGTTATATTGTAAACCCTTGTAATCTTGGATTTCACTGCAGGTTTATCCTTATACTCAGACACATTAAGCGAAGACCCAGCTCTCTTGAAAAGGCACTAGTGCTGGGAAAGGTGGAGGGAAAAAGAAGAAGAGGATGACCAACAGCAAGATGGACAGACTTAATTACGGTGGCAATGAGTACACTATGAGAAACTTGAACCAGCAGGTTAGGGATAGATCATTATAGAGAAAATCTATCTACCTAGTCACTAAGAGTTGAAAATGACTTGATGGGCCATCATCAATCAATAATCCTCATGTTCTTTAAGCTTATGACTGGTTTTTCTGTCATAGTTTCATGGTGTTGTGATTGACATCTCCAGCCCATACCTGAAGCAACTTAAATTCATTCTTAGCTGTTTTCCCATTTTAAAGTAACATGTTTCATATTCTCCAGCACAATTTCTGCTGTGGGTGTAATATGACACAATTAACTGATTATATAGTTGCTAACACAACTAGGATTGAAATCTGCCCATTTCTAGATTGTTGCAGGCCTCTTTTTCGCAGTGTTTGGTATCGGCTCTTCATGGCCATTTTATTCATTTATTTATTTAGAAGTGTAGATGTCTGCCCATCTTATACAGAATAATCCTACGTTCACCATAATATTCAAGAAAACTGAAATAAATATAACCAACTGAACCCCACAACAACACCATATATCCTAACAACAGCACTGCAACATTCCATAAACTCTACATTTACACTGCATTCATTGGGCTCACTTCTATTCTAGCTCAATGTCTTTTTGAAGACCTAGATCTTCATAGCTTCCAGAAGGCTAATAGGGTGGGAGTCTTTTGAATTTCATGGGGAAGATTGTTCCAAAGGATCAGGGCAGCCATAGAAAAGATGCCTTCCACTAGATGGCAACAGATAAGGGAAGAGACCTGGAGCTTAGACCACCTAGTCCAAGCAGGGAGAGGCAGCCATAAGATTTAGGGCTTCAAAGGTGATAAACAACTGGAAGCCAGTGCAGCTTGAACAATTGTAGCAAACTCGAATCTCACAGAACTGGATACCCTGCCATATGCTTGAACAATTGTAATTCCTGAGTGGTCTTCAAGGACAGCCCATGTAGAATGCAATGCAGTAGTCCAACTAAGGTAATTAAATCATAAGGCTTCCCAGTCCAGGAAAGGACACAATTGGTGCATAGGCCATAAAACATTTTGGCTTGGGCTGAAAAAATGAATTGGCAACTGACTTCCATAGAATCATCTTCCCATATAATACTGATGGCACCTTCTGAAATGTTTCTGAGGCTACAAACATGGATTTAGAACTCATTTGATACTCTGCCCCTCCTTTGTTAAATAGAAGGTTGATTTAAATTGGGAAGCTGCACGTTCCTAGTTTTGTCTCAGTTCAATGCAAGCAGTGGGTTTTATGCTGCTTCTGACATCTAGATTTGATTTCAGCAAAACATTTGCTGAAACTCCATAATGGTGAATAATATGGAAGTTGCATAGCACAAGACTTAGTGATATGCAAGTGATTAAAAGAGCATTCATAAATGGTTTTCATCACGTTGAAGAAAGATATCAAATGGAATGCCCAAAAATTCAGACCTCAGCCCCAGAGACCTCAATACCTTTATTTATTACTTCCATGAACAAACAGAGAAAAAATTGCAGATGACAAAATTCTGTGAGATAACTGTCGCGTCGAGCGACAGATCAGGGTTCCGGCCTCAACTCTTAGAGCCCCGTAACAGGGGTGAGAATTTAGAGGGACCCTCGCAAGGGTGAACACCTTGAATATGAAAGGATTTTGCCCTTTGCCACCGACCCAGTGTGCCGGACGTTCCGACGGTCACACTTGGGAACTGCGATAGTGCAGGAACAGAATCCTAGGACAAACTGAGGCACCAACACAAGTTTGTTCAAGGTAAGAGAGCACAGAGTGCCCGGGGTGGATGGTGTTGCCCCCGAACAGCTTTGCACAGCACTCTTTTATTGAGCAGTTTCACCAGGGAGGGGGAAGTACACAGTAAGGTCTGTGGGGCCTTGCCAAGTCAGGTCTGGAAGTTGTCGGTACAACTTGTTTGCGCGGAGGGTCATATCAACATCTGGGATCGCGCCCCCGCTATCTTCGAGCGGTGGCGCGCTCCGACCCTCCGGTTAGCACCCTCTTACCCGGGGATGAGGGTGATCAGGCCCCTGAGCTCAGGCTGGTCTATTTTAACGCTAGATCCGTAGTTAATAAAGCTCCCCTCATCCGTGATCGGATCGAGGAGGAATGTGCGGATCTAGCATGCATCACGGAAACTTGGCTGGACTCGGAGGGAGGGGTGCCTCTCACCGAGTTATGCCCGCCGGGTTTCCGGGTGCTGCACCAGCCATGGGCTCAGGGCAGGGGTGGTGGGGTGGCAGTGGTTATTCGGGAGACATTATGTCCCCGGGAGGCCACCATTGTCCAGATGGCCGGGAGTGAAACCCTCCTCTTGAGGTGTGGTCCTCGGGTTCAGTTGGGCTTGTTGCTTACATACCTGGCGCCCAGCTGTGTGGCAACAGCCCTGCCCGAGCTGCTCGACACCCTCTCAGGGTTGGCGGTGGAGTTCCCCAGGCTTGTAGTCCTGGGAGACTTCAACCTGCCTTCACTGGGAGGGTCGTCGGAGTTAGCTCGGGAGTTCATGGCTTCCATGACAGCCATGGGCCTGACCCAGGTTATTGAGGGCCTGACTCATGAGGGGGGTCACACTCTTGACCTGGTGTTCCTGTCTGGACAGTGGTTGGATGATCTGGGAGGGGGTTCTCCGTCCATCACCCCTCTGTCATGGTCAGACCATTACCTCCTGAGGCTAGTTTTCCGTCATGCCATCCCCCGCCGCTGGGCAGTGGAGCCGACCAGGTGGTTCCGCCCCAGGCGCCTAATGGACCCAGATCGGTTCCAGAGGGCGCTTGGGCCTATACCTATCACCCTTACCCACAGCCCAGTCGATGCCCTGGTGGAGGCCTGGGAAATGGCAGCCACCAGGGCACTCGACTGCATTGTACCCATGCGACCTCTGACCCGACGCAGATCCCGTTGGGCCCCATGGTTCTCTGTGGAGCTCCGGGAGATGAAGCGGCGGAGACGAGGTCTAGAGAGCGGTTGGAGATCCAGCCGATCCGAATCTGACCGATTGCAGTTAAGAACCTTTACAAGGTCTTATCTTGCGGCGATGAGGACGGCGAAGTCTAACTACTTTGCCGCCCTTATCGCGTCCGCAGATAATCGCCCGGCCGCCCTGTTTAGGGTGACTCGCTCCCTCCTTAATCAGGAGGTGAGAGAGGATCCCTTGCAGGGACGAGCCGAGGAGTTTAGTCATCATCTGGCGGACAAAATCGCTCGGATCCGGACCGGCTTGGACTCTGACTGGGCAGAGTCTAATGTGGAGGAATCAGGCGGTCTTGAGCACGTTATCTGGAATGAGTTCGACCCTGTTTCCCCTGATGATGTGGACAGGATCATGGGGAGACTGAGCACCACCACCTGTTTGTTGGATCCGTGCCCCTCCTGGCTAGCTTATGCGGCTCGGGAAGGAACACGAGGCTGGTTCCATGCAGTAATAACTGCTTCCTTGAAGGAGGGTGCCTTTCCTGCCACCTTGAAGGAGGCGGTGGTGAGACCCCTTCTCAAGAAGCCTGCTTTGGACCCGGCTGTTTTAAACAACTACCGTCCAGTCTCCAACCTTCGCTTTCTGGCGAAGGTTGTTGAGAGTGTGGTGGCACATCAGCTCCCTCTGTTCCTGGAGGAAACTGATTATCTGGACCCGTACCAATCGGGCTTCAGGCCTGGACACAGCACGGAGACGGCATTGGTCGCGCTGGTGAATGATCTCTGGAGGGCTAGGGACAGGGGTTGCTCCTCTGTCCTGGTCCTATTAGATCTCTCAGCGGCGTTCGATACCATCGACCATGGTATCTTACTGCGGCATCTCAGGGGGCTGGGAGTGGGAGGCACCGTTTTATGGTGGTTCTCCTCCTACCTCCAGGGCCGTTCGCAGTCGGTGTTGACAGGAGGGCAGAGATCCGCCCCGAGGTCTCTCATTTGTGGAGTTCCTCAGGGGTCGGTTCTCTCGCCTCTCCTGTTCAACATCTATATGAAGCCGCTGGGCGAGATCATTCGTGGTTTTGGGGTGGGGTATCATCAGTACGCTGATGATACCCAACTTTTTCTTTCCACCCCGAACCAACCCAGTGATGCCCTCTCCGTGATGTCCCGGTGCCTGGAGGCGGTTCGGGTCTGAATGGGGAGAAACAGGCTTCGTCTCAATCCCGCCAAGACTGAGTGGCTGTGCATATCGGCATCTCGGGTTAACCAAGTTATTCCATCCTTAATGATGGGGGGTGAGGTGTTACCCCCCGTCGATAGGGCTCGCAACTTGGGCGTCCTCCTGGATTCACGGCTCAATTTCGAAGACCATATAGGAGCCGTGACCAGGGGGGCTTTTGCTCAGGTTCGCCTGGTGCGCCAGTTGCGTCCCTATCTGGACCGAGATGCCCTACGCACAGTTACTCACGTGCTTGTGACCTCCCGTTTGGACTACTGTAACGCTCTCTACATGGGGCTGCCCTTGAAGACCACTTGGAGGCTTCAACTGGTGCAGAATGCAGCTGCGCGAGTTGTAATGGGGGTTTCCCGATACTCCCATGTAACACCTCTACTCCGTGAGCTGCATTGGCTTCCGGTTGCCCTCCGGGTGAAATTCAAGGTGCTGGTTATCACCTATAAAGCCCTACATGGCCTGGGTCCGGGATATCTGAGGGAACACCTGCTGCCAGCATCAAATGCCCTTCGCCCAGTGCGCTCCCACAGGGAGGGTCTGCTCAGGGTCCCACCGGTAAGAGATTGCCGGCGGGTGACACCCAGGGATAGGGCCTTCTCGGTGGGAGCGCCTGCCCTCTGGAACCAGCTGCCGGTGGAGCTGAGAACTGCCCCCGACCTCCGATCATTCCGCCGGGGCCTGAAGACCTGGCTCTTCGAGCTCTCGGGCCCAGACTGAGGAGAAATTTTAATTTGGGGTTCTTTTTAATCGACTACAGGGTCAATTTAATATTTTTTAATTTGGTTCTTAATTTTTGTATTTTGGATTTTTAATTCCCTGTAAACTGCCCTGAGTCCTCAGGGAATAGGGCGGTATATAAATATAACTAAATAAAAATAAATAAATAAACCTGTGGCTTAGGGAGATCTGAAGAAGAAGAAGAAGAAAAATGCCGCTCTGCAGCTGTGGTTAAGGGATAGCCAGTCAAGTTGGAAAAGTTTAGAGTGTAGAGGCAAAGATTAAGAGTTTCTTGCACTGCTGGGAGGTTGGGGTTTCGTTTTCCCCCGTTCTGATTTTTATAGCAAAGCATGTTTCAAGGTTTGGTTAGCTCTTTCCACCAAGGCTTGGCCTTGGCTATTATATGGAATTCCAAATTTGTGTGTGATTTGCCAATGATGACAAAATTCTGCCATGGCTTGACTGCTATAGGCAGGGCCATTATCTGTTTTGAGTTCTTTTGGACATCCCAGCACTGCAAAGGTCCGAATACAATGATTAATTACATGTTTAGTGGCTTCACCCCTTTGGGGGGTGGCCATGATGAATCCTGAGAAGGTGTCAATTGAAACATGCAAATACTTACATGGGGCAAATGGTGCATGTTGTGTGACATCCATTTGCCAAATTTGGCAAGGCTCCAATCCCCTTGGATTAACACCCATAGGGATTGCAGTTGCTTGTTTACTGCAGGTTGGACACTGCTGGCAAATTGCAATTACTTCTGCAGCGGTGATGCCAAACTGCTTTTGCAAAGCTTTGGAATTTTGATGAAAATATGAATGGCCTTCCCAGGGGGTGAGGGGTTGCAAAGAACAGGCCGAAGGTCCGGAGGCAGCCTGATCTGCAAAATTGTTTCCCACTTGCAAAAAACCTGGGAAAGGCTGATGACTACGAATGTGAGCAACAAAAATAGGAGGTTGGCATGAGAAAGGCAAATTTTGCAAGGTTAAAAAAAGTTGTAACAAATCTGGTTGAATGGAGGGGGATAAATAAGATCCATAAATCACTTGAATTGTGTGATAAACATAAAAGCTATCCACAATAAGATTCAAAGGTTGAAATGAAAAAATTTGACAGGCCAAAATTGAAGCAGCCAGTTCAGCTTTTTGAGCTGACCGCTGGGGTGTTGTTTGCTTGGTTATCCAGTGACCATTTTCCAACCAGGCACAGGCGCCACACTCCTTGCTCCCATCTGCAAAAACTGTAACAGCCGAATGTAGGGGGTGAGGAGACAAGGGTGACAACCAGTCAATGGGTACAGTGCGAACAATTTGCAAATGATAATCGGGTGGTGGGTGGCAAGAAACCTTGCCATGCCAATCAGCTAAGGAAAATTGCAATTCACTTGAGGTTTGAAAAAATGATTCCCAAATTTGCAAAGACATAGGCACAAAAAGAGTGTCTATCTCCAGCCCAATCAAGGCTTTCGTTTGGTGACGAATTTTAAAAATCAATTGAGCCAATTGTGCTTCTCTGGTTAAAACAGAAACTTTGGGCGTGTGGGATAAATGAATCCACTCCAAAATTTTCAATTGGTTAGCACATTGAACGATAGCAGCAGTAAATAGTCCAGGCGTGTTTAAAATAATAGCAGCAAAAGGAACATCTGACTCCCATCATGCAACATCCACCTCTCACTTTCTTCTACTTCCCATGTTTCTCCCTTTCCATATTTCTATAGTACATTCTTGTTCCTTCAGCATTCTAAGGCTTGTGTTAAGGCATACAATTCATGTATGCAATTCACAAATCTGTGCAAACCAACTTAAAAGTATGCAATTCACAAATCTGTGCAAACCAACTTAAAAACCACTTTTCTGTTTCTCCCTTCTATTATCCATTCATTCACTGCCCTTCTGCCACTCTGGCCTAACTTCTGTCTTTTCTGCTTCCACAGCTTCTATCAATGTTTGCATGAGCCAACTGTTTCCCTTAGCTATTAATCAATCCTTTACATTTCTCTTCTCCAAAAGTATTGAAGATTCCATGATCATATTTGGAGTCAGTATATATGTTCCCCTTTTCCTTTATTAACAATCTCAGAGCCTGTTGTAAGGCATAAAATCCACAGGTTAGTGCTGATTAAGGGAGGGAAATTCTCCCAGATATCACCTTCTATCAATGTGTCCTGCACACAGACACAAAAACATCAAAAACAAAAAAAAAAAAAACAAAAAACAACTCCACAAAAAGATCAGAGTAATTTCTTTTGGGTGATGTTTAACTAAAAACTCAAAAATTTCCAAAAACTTGTCCAACAATTAATCTCTCCTCTTACGAGTAAAAAGAAAATTGCAAGCTGAAACTGCAAGAGTGGGCATCAAGTTTCACATCCACCCCCCTTTCTCAGACTGGAATTCTAAGCAGAGAAAAAAAAATGGTTAAAAGGACCAGCCACCCCCCCTCTTCTGGCTGTCTCTCCCTTTCGCACTCTTAAAGTAACACAGCGGGGTTGGGGGGGGGTAAAAGAAACTTTACAAAAATCTCACCACCAAAAAAAAAAAAATAGTTTGCTCTCCTTTACATGCATTTTCTCTCACACATCATCCATGGCTTTTACAACAATAAAATCTGCAGTTTACTGTTCCTTTCACAGCCTGGGACGGGGTGGGGGGTGGTAGGTGGGTTTGAGGGCTAACACACTCACATTTACATATCAGCAAATTAACTCATTCACTTCCATTCTGACTGCTTGCATAAACAATTTCACATACAAAAATTTCATTTCATACTTTCTCCAGACAAACCATACATTGTTAAATAAGGCCTTTTTTTTGGTGTTATCAGAGAGGATTTTGACCCTCTTCCAAGTCTTGGAAATAACACAGAACAACACAGACAGACATATATACACAGATATATAAAACAGAACAAAACACACATATCAATTTGGGGTTTTAGGCCAAAACAATAATCCAAAGAGCTAGATTAAAAGAAAAAGATAGAAGAAAAACTTGATTTTATTTCTTTGATTTTTCTTTTCTTTAGGTTTACAACAACAACTACTTTCCTATTCTTTGATTTGGTAGACCAGAATTGTCAATTTAGCTTGGCTCGGAGCCTGCAATGGGAAGCTAGATCTCAGACAAGTCCAGGCAGTTGAAATCAACAGGCGCGCCCCTGGACTTTACTGAGAACAGCTCGCCCCAAGAGGCTCTTTCAAGCCCCACATAAGCCAATTCTAACAGGAGTTCATTTCGGGCATATTCATTGTCTATTTGCCTTGTTATTTCTTCCTGCAGTCTATCCACAAAGTCTGAATAAGCCTGATTGGGACCTTGATAAACCTTTGCAAAAGACATTTTAGCTTTTCCGTGAGGATCATCTATCTTGCGGAAAGCTGCTAAAGCCCCTTCCTGTATCAAATTAAAAGCCTCCCTTGGGCTTTGAGCCTGTTGGTCATTAGTAATGAATTGTCCCGTGCCAAATAATTGATCCCTATTTACTCCTTGAGGTAATCCAGCAAGAATTTTTTCTCTATTTCTTTTTTATTTATATTCAGATTCCCAAAAAAGATATTGTGATAGAGTCAAAACCATGTTAGCTTACCTATACTTATTAAAAATCCTTGCACATGGTTGATCAATTCATGATGCAAGGGTGTATACTCTTGGATTGGTTAACCTCCGGCTGCTGGTGCCGGCAAAAAATTAACAGGATAACAAGATGACAAATCTTCCATGTTCAATTGTGATTTAACAGATTCTGGCTGAGCCTGAGGGGCTCAGCCGCAGCTGAGGTGCCCTGCTGAGTTTCTCCCGGCTGAATCCTCATAAGGAGGGGGAGCCGGAGAAACTGAAAAGGCTTAATGAAAAAGAGAATCAGTGAAAAGTTCAGAGGGGTTAGAAGCATTAAGAGGAAAAGAAATGTCAGCCTTTGTTGTTGGGCTGGCTGACTGCCCCCCCTCTAGATTCCCTGCTGGGGGCCAGAAGAGGCGTGGCCAAACAGCACGCGATAATCAGCGATGGTCATATGAGTGCCAAGGTAATTCAAACCTGTGATCAGGCCGAGAGTGTATTTAGAATGAAGGCCATATTGAGTCACAGCAGCTTTAATGTCCTTAATAGTTTTTGGAGTCAGAGGAGTATAAACAGGTAGTTCGGGTGGAGGTGGTGGGGGGGCAGCAGCACAAGCTTCTAAATCCTCTGGATCTAATATCCTGGAGGCATGAGCTGCAAGCATAGAGTGAACAAAAGGTGCCCCTTGAGTGGGGCGGGGAGGCGGAGGAGGGAGATTTGGAGAAGGAGGAGGAGGGAAGGGGGGAGGAGGGGGTTTAGAAATAGTAATGGCAACAAGCTCAGAGGCTTTTTCCTCTTTGCCGGGAGCAGAGAGAGGGACAGGCACAGCAGGGCAAAGAGAAGAGGCAGAAGCAAGATTCTCCGGAGGCAGAGCAGAGGGGGGGACAGGCACAGCAATAGGAGGAAGTTTCTCTGATTTTTCATAGGGTGGGGGTGGCACGGATGAAGGCGGAAGATCAGAAGAGTGATCAAGAGGTTTAGAGGTAGAAGATGTCAGATCTAAAGGAGATGGCAAAAGTTTTAATGCTGCCATCACTGCTTGCCATGCGGACAAAATGTCAGCAGGCGCCCTGGGATGACTGTGAAGATATTTACCTAGCTTTTCCCAGGTTATAACAGACAAAGTGCCTGATTCCGGATAAGCCGGACAATTTTTGTTAATATATTGTTTTGTTAAAAGTCTCTTTCCTACAGGATGGACCATGGTGCCATTGTATTTTTGAACAAAATTAGCATTCTGCACTATATTTAAAAAGTTCGTCCCTATGACCTGACAAAACTTTGGAAAGTGGGGAGCCCATTACTCACGATTAGAAGCCTTCTCCGAGGTGCGTGGTAACAGGAGTGCAGGCAGTACACCCCTGGACAGGAGTCGTACTGTGGAGTTGAAGCCGCGATCCGGACAAGCCCCCAGTTGTCGCGTCGAGCGACCGATCAGGGTTCCGGCCTCAACTCTTAGAGCCCCGTAACAGGGGTGAGAATTTAGAGGGACCCTCGCAAGGGTGAACACCTTGAATATGGAAGGATTTTGCCCTTTGCCACCGACCCAGTGTGCCGGACGTTCCGACGGTCACACTTGGGAACTGCGATAGCGCAGGAACAGAATCCTAGGATAAACTGAGGCACCAACACAAGTTTGTTCAAGGTGAGAGAGCACAGAGTGCCCGGGGTGGATGGTGTTGCCCCCGAACAGCTTTGCACAGCACTCTTTTATTGAGCAGTTTCACCAGGGAGGGGGAAGTACACACATATGGGAGGTCATAGGAAAACATAGCTCATTGCATACAACTGCTAATGAAGAGGGCAAAGGTCATCACAGGAAGCAATAAAGCATAACTTATCGTATACAAATGCTAACAGAGAAGACAAGGATTATCACAGGAGGGCATAACTTGAGGCAAGGATAATTACAGGAGACAGGTCTTGTTATATACAATTGTAAATGGAGAAGGCAGAGATTTATCACTAGAGAACTTTATATCTTTCAATATAGAAGGCAAAAAGGTCTTTGGGAGTCTAGGATAACTACAACTCAGGAATGCAAAACTTTATAACTTTCAATATAGAAGGCAAAAAGGTCTTTGGGAGTCTAGGATAACTACAGATAACTATTTATTTATTATTTTATTTTATTTTATGACTTTTTAAAAAAAAATCATTCAATTTGTATAGCCTATTCTATAGCCTATTGTCTAGGATGATTTAATATCCTAAGCAACAAGAATAAAATTCAAAATTACACTTATATATCAGAGAAGTGGTAAAAATAATCCAATGAAATTTAAAAGAAATAAAAAAAAGTTATGTATTCAGGAAATCAAATTTCAAACCACAGATACCTTGGCAATAGTACTTGTAAGAAAAAAAATGGAATAATATCTGAACAGAGACTGGACTACAGACTCTTTATGATCCCTGTGCGTTCCCACAGAGAGGGCCTCCTCAGGGTGCCACCGGTCAGAGAATGTTGATTGGTGGCCCCCAGGGGGAGGTCCTTCTCTGTGGGCGCCCCGGAACTATGGAATCAGTTACCGGTTGAGCTCCAGACGGCGCCCGATCTTCGCTCCTTTCGCCGCGATCTAAAAACATACTTGTTCGAACAAGCCGGCCTGGCCTGATGGGGGATTGGTGGGGTTTTTATTGTATTTTATTGGGGGTTTACTATGTATTAATTGTTTTTTAGTGGGCATGTATTTAATTATTTTTTAACTTTTGTAATTCTGTGTTTTTTATTCTTGCCCTGTTCACCGCCCTGAGTCCTTCGGGAGAAGGGCGGTATAGAAATATTAATAAATTAAATTAAATCCCAGGAAGATTGATAAAGTCTGTCCTCCTATTCACCCAAAATGACAATATTGGTATGGCAAAACTTTGAAATAGTAAAAGCTTATGAGAGTTTCAAAAATATCATCTGTCTCTCTCCTGGATTTTAGTGTGCATAATTCCTAGCTAGTATTTATATTAATTATTTATTATGATGCTTATATTGTGAACTTTTCCCCAAAGAAACAATTCTTATTCTCATTAGAAAACTAGCTCCAATTTTCTCACATAGTGGCCCATATTCTAGTAGGTAAGCTAAAAAACAAAAAACAAAATAGCAAGACACATTAATTCTATTTCAAGGAAAGCTAATCAACATATCTGAATAGATTTGCAAAGGAATACAATTTGAAAGCAAACATCTTGGCTGCTGTCCAGTGACCTCTATTAGAGCCTTTAGTCTACTTCTGATAAAAGAAATGTTCACATCGTAATGAGAACCTCCATTAATTAGAAACACTGGTGGGCTAGAGTCCAAAAGCTTGAAAGTACATAGAATAAAGTTTTCTTAAAGATCTTCTATCCAGGCCAGGAATGGTCATATTGACTGATAAATTAAATATCCATTTGTACCTTATTATTTTTCATTTGGAATTGAATTAATGGATCCATAAAAATGAGAGAAGATAAACATATAACCTTCTCTTGACCCATTGAAACAAATAGGATGCCAACTAGTCAGAACTACTTTGGGCTAATTAATTTCAATGGGACTATGACTAAACCTGGATCCAACTTTTTTAAAATATCTGTTTATGCAATAAGATGGAATTGCTGGATACCAGAGAATCCATAATGATGTAAAACCATCACTTACAAAGCAACTCTGCTGAGGCAGCATCATTAGGAGAGAAAAAAATATTACTGTTGCTATAAGACTTTTAAAGCTGAGGTAGAAGGGATTATCTATTTAGGAGTTACACAAGCTAAAAGTATATTGAGCTAGTATTGTGAAGACACATGAGAACCTAGTTTAGTAAAACAGAATACAATTAATATATCATCAACATCAGAGTTGTTGATAGTTCTACAAAAACTTTGAATCTGAAGAAAAGAGTTAAATTGACCATGTAATGCCTTAGCAGAAAGTAGAAAGGAACCAAAATTATAGGTTTAATAAAAATTTAGCTGAAATACTATCAGTGTTGCTTTCATGTCTTCAGATCAACAGTATCATCCTAATATATATACAGCTATGTAGATATATTAGTAGTACAAAATTCTTCAGTTTAGAAGTGCTAGGGAAGGGGAAGGCTAATTTGTCATTGATATATTCAATTCATTTTTAAGGAGCTATAAGCAAAATGATAGTGACAACAGTGGCACTAATAGCCTCGACTAAACAGTGATGTGTAGACTGCATTACATTAACCCACTAACATTATGTTGCCCATATACTTATACAAAATAGCAACTTAAGAGATTTCTTTGCAACTCATTTTAATCGGGATTCTCTTATCTAAAATTCAGTTTCCATATCAGATTACCCAATTAGCTTAATTAACAGTGGCTTTAACAAAAATCAGAACGGCATATGAACTACTTAAATTGAGAAGAAGCTCATATTAGCACAGAGAGATTGCAGAATCAAGATAACATATACATAAAAATGCTGTTTCAAAACATCTATATAAAACAGGATGGTTGCCTGCAATTTAACAAAAGCAAATCCAGAAAAACAGACACATTTCTTTACAAATAAATAAGAACAGCATCAAATGACTACTCATAAATTGAAAATAAGAGCATATGTATTTATAAATTTAATTCTTAAATTTATTTTCTCTAAATGAATAATTATAGCTAGGATGAGTTAGGGTTCCATGCTCCCACCCCATATAATTTGTGTATATAGGTAGTCTTTGACTTATGACCACAACTGAGCCTAAAATTTCTGTTGCTAAGCAAGACATTTGTTAAGTGAATTTTGCCCAATTTTTACGAGCTTTCTTGCCACCATTTTAAAGTGACTCATTGCAGTTCTTAAGTTAGTGACACAGTTGTTAAATGAACCAGGTTTCCCCACTGACTTTGCTTTTCAGAAGGTTGCAAAATGTGAACACTTGACCCCTGGACATGGCAACTGTCATAAATATGAGCCAGTTACTAAGTGTCTGAATGGGGGTGCTTCAGTAGTCATAAGTGTGAAAAACGGTCATAAGTCACTTTTTTGAGTGCCATTATAACTTCAAATAGTCACTACGTGAACTATTGTAAGTCAAGGACTATCTGTATTCAGTCCTCAAGAAGTTGGTGAAATTACTGTTAAAATAATCTGCCCAGTCCGAAGATGGAGTAGTTTTGTGTTTTGGGGCCTGTTCATAGATGCTTTACAATCAGTGTATCCTAGATTTATAGTTCATCCTGCTCGATGAGCAAGTAGAAGCCATGCCAAGGAAGGCTTTAACACAGTTTCATTAAACTGTTGCTCCTTATGCGGCCATTCTGGGATTGGGAAGACAGAGTCATTCATGCTTTTATCATCTCCCATTTGGATTACTATAATGCCCTTGAAGAACATTTAGAAGCTATACTTGGTCCAGCATGCTACAGCTATGGACGATCCTGCTGCTTTGGGAGCTACACAAGTTATTGTTTGACTTCTGGGTGTGATAGAAGGGTCACATAGGCCCCAAATGTGATCATTTAAGGAAGAGGTCCCCAACCTTTTGGGCACCAGGGACCGGTTCCATGGAGAGAGATTTTTCCACAGACTGGAGGGTGCGTGGTTTTTTGTGCTACCTGCATCTTGTGGATGGGGCTTTGCTTATTTGTGCAGACCGGTTGCAGACCGGTTGCTGGCATGCTGCGGTCCGGTACTGGTCCACAGACCAGGGGTTGGGGACCCCTGATTTAAGGAACCTCCTTCTGTTGCATTCAACAGAAGGCTAAAACATATAAGGAACGGTTGCTGGAATTGGTTATGTCTAGTCTAATGTAGAGAAGGGTGAGGAGTGACATGATATCTGTGTTCCAATATCTCAGGGGCTGCCACAAAGAAGAGGGAGTCAAGCTATTCTCCAAAGCACCTGAAAGCAGGACAAGAAGCAATGGATGGAAACTAACCAAAGAGAGAAGCAACCTAGAACTAAGGAGAAATTTCCTGACAGTTAGAACAATTAATCAGTGGAACAACCTGCCTCCAGAAGCTGTGAATAATCCAACAGTTTTATATACTATATAGTATATATATATATAGTATATATAGTATATATATAGTATATATAGTATATATATAGTATATATAGTATATATATAGTATATATAGTATATATATAGTATATATAGTATATATATAGTATATATAGTATATATATAGTATATATAGTATATATATAGTATATATAGTATATATATACTATATAGTATATGGATGTTTGGTCATTCGGGTTTTTCCCCGCGTAGAACTAAAGGTGTAGGAGCTCCTACACCTTTAGTTCTACGCGGGGGAAAAACCCGAATGACCAAACATCCACATACTAACACCCGCGAAAACCTCAGAAAACAAATATATAGTATATATATCTTTGGTCATTCGAGTTTTTCCCCACGTAGAATTGGAGGTATCAGGGCAACGTTTCGACGAAATCTCATCCTTCATCCTCAGGCTGGTGACTTCAGCTTCATTCTTCAGCTTCGTTCTCCCAGAAGAACGAAGCTGAAGTCACCAGCCTGAGGATGATGGATGAGATTTCATCAAAATGTTGCCCTGATACCTCCAATTCTACGTGGGGAAAAACTCGAATGACCAAAGATCTACACACACACACACACACACACACACACACACACACACACACATATATATAATATTTTATTAGTTTTCTAATTTTACAATTAAGTATTTAAAAAGCAACATGGTGACTGGGTTAATCAATAGTTCAATAAAATACATAAATCTTTAGTATAAATCTCAAGTTACAACATCAGATATTTCCTCTCTTTTTCCTTTAATATCTACTATCTCATATTAAGCTAATACAGTTATTATTATCAACTAAGTAAAAACCAAAGATGGAGAAGCTCTATACAGTCAGTAAAAACAAGACCAGGAGCTGGCTGTGGCTCAGACCATGAGCTTCTCGTTGCAAAGTTTAGGCTTAAACTGAAGAAAGTAGGGAAAAGCACCAGGCCAGTCAGGTATGAATTAAATCATATCCCCGTTGAATATACAGTAGAGGTGACAAATAGATTTAAGGAATTAGATCTGATAGACAGGGTGCCTGAAGAACTATGGACAGAGGTTCGCAACATTGTACAAGAGGTAGCAACCAAAACCATCCCAAAGAAAAAGAAATGCAAAAAAGCAAAATGGCTGTCTGAGGAAGCTTTGCAAATAGCTGAGGAAAGGAGGGAAGTAAAAGGCAAGGGAGAAAAAGAAAGATACGCCCAATTGAATGCAGAATTCCAGAGAATAGCTAGAAGAGATAAGAATGCCTTCTTAAATGAACAGTGCAAAGAAATAGAAGAAAACAATAGAATAGGGAGGACCAGAGATCTTTTCAAGAAAATTGGACAGATGAAGGGAACGTTCAATGCAAAAATGGGCATGATAAAGGACCAAAATGGCAGGGACCTAACAGAGGCAGAAGAGATTAAGAAGAGATGGCAAAATTACACAGAAGAACTATACAAGAATGAGCTTAACGTCCCTGATAATCACAATGAGGTGGTCACTGACCTCGAGCCAGACATCCTAGAATGTGAAGTGAAGTGGGCCTTAGAAAAGCTGAGCAACAACAAAGCTAGTGGAAGTGACAGTATTCCAGCTGAGCTATTCAAAATCTTAAAAGACGATGCAGTAAAAGTGCTACACTCAATTTGCCAGCAAATTTGGAAAACTCAACAGTGGCCACAGGATTGGAAAAGATCAGTTTACATTCCAATTCCAAAGAAAGGCAGTGCCAAAGAATGTTCAAACTATCGCACCATTGCACTCATTTCTCATGCTAGTAAAGTTATGCTTAAAATCCTACAAGCTAGACTCCAGCAGTATGTGGATCGAGAACTACCAGAAGTACAGGCAGGATTTCGAAGAGGCAGAGGAACTAGAGATCAAATAGCCAACATACGCTGGATCATGGAGAAAGCTAGAGAGTTCCAGAAAAACATCTACTTCTGCTTCATTGACTATGCTAAAGCCTTTGATTGTGTGGATCATAACAAACTGTGGCAAGTTCTTAAAGAGATGGGAGTACCAGAACATCTTATTTGTCTCTTGAGAAACCTATATGCGGGCCAAGAAGCAACAGTGAGAACTGGACACGGAACCACTGACTGGTTCCAAATTGGGAAAGGTGTCCGGCAAGGCTGTATACTGTCGCCTTGCCTATTTAACTTATATGCAGAGCACATCATGAGAAAGGCAGGGCTAGAGGAGTCAAAAGTTGGAATTAAGATTGCTGGAAGAAATATCAACAACCTAAGATATGCAGATGATACCACTCTAATGGCAGAAAGTGAAGAGGAACTGAAGAGTCTCTTGTTGCGAGTGAAGAAGGAGAGTGCAAAAGTTGGGTTGAAACTAAACATTAAGAAAACCAAGATCATGGCATCCGGCCCTCTCAATTCCTGGCAAATAGATGGGGAAGAAATGGAGGTAGTGACAGATTTTATTTTCCTGGGCTCCAAGATCACTGCAGATGGGGACTGTAGTCAAGAAATTAAAAGACGCTTGCTCCTCGGGAGGAAAGCCATGGCAAATCTAGACAGCACACTAAAAAGCAGAGACATCACCCTGTCAACAAAAGTGCGTATAGTCAAGGCTATGGTCTTCCCAGTTGCAATGTATGGCAGTGAAAGTTGGACCATAAGAAAGACTGAGCACAAAAGAATTGAGGCCTTTGAACTCTGGTGCTGGAGAAGACTCCTGCGAGTCCCTTGGACTGCAAGGCGATCAAACCGGTCAGTCCTAGAGGAGATCAACCCTGACTGCTCTTTAGAAGGCCAGATCCTGAAGCTAAAACTCAAATACTTTGGCCACCTAATGAGGAGGAAGGACTCACTGGAGAAGAGCCTAATGCTGGGAAAGATTGAGGGCAATAGAAGAAGGGGACGACAGAGAATGAGGTGGCTGGATGGAGTCACTAAAGCAGTAGGCGTGAGCTTAAATGGACTCCAGAAGATGGTAGAGGACAGGAAAGCCTGGAGGAACATTGTCCATAGGGTCACGATGGGTCGGACACGACTTCGCAACTAACAACAACAACAAAGTAAAAACATCTTTGTTACATTTATCAATAATTTTTAGCTTATACATATAGTAATTGTGTTGACATTCAATCCTTATATACAATCAATGTCCTGTTATTGATTTTTCCCCAAGCTTTAATTTCCCATCAATATTCAAATTAACATTTGGTATTTAGAATTTCCATGTTTCCCTTATCTCAACTTCTTCCTTTTTCCCTTTTCATAACAAAATCTAATATTCTAAATACACATCTTATCTATTTGAATAAAGTCTTGTACTGTTTTCTAAGTTATCTATTTTCCACCATATTAAACCATCTAATTAATATTAATTAATAATACAGTATCACCTCTAATAATTCAAAACCATTATATGTATTGTCTGGGTTAACCAATAAATCAGTAATATACATTTTTTTTGTTTAGGTCTAATTTTTAAAAGTTCAAATACTCCCTCTCTTTTTCTGGTAATATCTATTATCTCATATGGGGCAAATAGAATTCTTATTTTCAACTGATTTCTAAATATTTTATATTAGGTGACCAAAATTTCCCTTATCTCAATTTCTCCCCTTTTCTCCTTTTCATACCAAACTTTATTTTCTAAAAATTATCTATTTTTCACCATATTCAACCCTCTATTTAGTAATATGAAATCCCCTCTAATAAATCAAAACCCTTATTTTCTTCAGCCTTACTCTGGCTTTCTTCCTTTGCCAACTAACCTTCTATGTCAATGCTTTTGAATCATCAAATAGTTCTCCCTCTATTATTATATATATTATTTGGAATAAGAAAGACCATTTGGTTGCAGTTTTTTTTAAGAACTAGCCCATTTGTATTCATTAGATCACCTCCCTATTCCAATTTCCCACAATTGTCCTGATAGGTTTATCTTCCATTCAATCAGTTCTTCTTCCTTTTCCTCGAATTTCTTCTGATTTTTGTTAAAAGTCTTTTCCATTTTCAGTGTTGTCACTCTCTTTTCTTATTTTTCCATTGTCTGGATCTGTTGGTCAATTGAGTCCTCTGTCTCAGTATTTAGATGTTCCACTTCTTCTGCATTGTTAGTTCTTTGGTTGTAGTCAAGATCTAGATTTGTATATTTAAGCTGGCATTTTGTTCCCTTATGTTGCATCTTATTTTGTCACAAGCTGAAAGAATGGTTTTGTGTATTGATTTCAACATGGAAAGGATTTTTTCCTGATCTTCATCCATATTCTCTTGATGGTATGTTAAGTTGAAGACTTTAGAAACAAACATTAAAAATAGTTTTTTGTTTTTTATAGCAAGGTATGGAACATATATAGCAGAAATTGTTTGTCAAGTAAGACTTTATAGTCCAAGATATTCCATCATCTCGTATAATAACATATGCTTCTCATGTAAAGAAATAGGGAAGCAATTCCCCACATATAGCTCTGAAAGTCATAAAAGTTTACATTCATAGTTCAAACAGGCCAGATATGCCACCCAGAAGTTCCTTCTTTGCAGCTGAGTTTTTCACAGGTGGTAGCTGTCAAGGTCAGAGAAGTTTTTTCTGGAGTCTGGGCTTCAAGCCAAGTCTGTTTTTTAGGCAATAACAAGTTGTAAAACCATACTTTGCCACAAGATGTCACTGATGCCATTTAAAGCTTTTTAACTCCAAAGTTTTTCTGATAGTTTTTCAGGTCTTATTTCTTTTTTTAGATAAAAACAAACATCTACAGTAAGTATAGGAACACTTTTAGTCCCCATGTTTCAAAAGCATATACATCCAATTAGATTAAAATTGTTCTTATAATTGCTCTGTTTCTCCTGGGTAGTTAGTCGCTGCTTTTCTTAGAAGGTAGGGAGAAATTCCCTTCCCTCTCTCCTCACAGGTGGAAAAATACTTTGAGCAGCTTTTACAGGAAAAAATAATTAGTCTTAAAGAGAACATCAGATCTCACCCAGTTTCATCCACATTGCTTTAAAGGTACTTGATGGTGATTCTGACTTCGGCTGTCAGCAGCTGAAGTGATGAGCCAAATTGCTATGGCCAGTCTTTCCCCCACCGGTTTGGAGGGCTTCCCAGATCAAATGGAAGGGCCACCACCCTCCCGCGATCAAGCGGGGGTCCCCTCCTTGCTCGTCACTCCTACAGGGTGACTTTTGACCCTTTCCAGGGTCCCCCAGTGGGACAAATTTGGACACGAAAGACAGTGCTCATCTTTCAGCATCCGCAGCGCCACAATGGCAAACTGGAAGTCCAACACTGGAAGTTTTTAAGAAGAGATTGGACAGCCATTTGTCTGAAATGGTGTAGGGTTTCCTGCCTGAGCAGGTGGTTGAACTAGATGACCTCCAAGATCCCTTCCAACTTTATTATTATTATTATTATTATTATTATTATTATTATTATTATTATTATTATTATTATTATTATTATTATTATTATTATTATTATTATTATCATCATAAGCCTCTGTCTAACCCACGGGTTGGCAACCCGCGGCTCCAGAGCCGCATGCGGCTCTTTGAGCCATCTCCTGCGGCTCCTAGTCGCCCGGTGCGCACGCACCTCTTCGAACGGGCAGTGGTGCACGCTTTGGAGAGGTGCGCGTGCACCTCCACCTGAACGGGCAGTGGCACCGCTCGTTGGGAAAGCTGCTGCAAACGGGCCGCAGCAGCTTTCCCAACGAGCGGCGCCACTGCCTGTTCCGAGAGGTGCACGTGCACATCTCCAAACCGCCGCCATTCCATTCGAAGGTCTGCCGCGCTCGTCAAACATGAACCAATGCGGCAGGTCTCCGAACGGGATGGCAGCGGTTTGGAGAGGTGCGCGCGCACTCTCCAAACCGCCGCCATCCCATTTGCACAGCTGCCGCGTTCGTCCATGTTTGATGAGCGCAGCAGGTCTCCCAATGGGCGGCGGCGGTTTGGAGAGTGCGCGCGCACCTCTCCAAACTGCCACTGTCCCATTCGGAGGTCTGCCGCGCTCGTCAAACATGAACGAACGTGGCAGGTCTCCAAATGGGACGGCGGCGGTTTGGAGAGGTCCACACACACTCTCCAAACTGCTACTGTCCTCTTTGCACAGCTGCTGCGTTCGTCCGTGTTTCTTTCAAACGTGGAGGAATGCAGCAGCTCTGCAAATGGGGCAGCGGCGGTTTGGAGAGCTGCGCAGCTCCCCAAACCTCCGCCTCCATGTTTGAAGAGCTGCTGCATTCATCAAACACAGAGGTTTGGAGGTCCCGGGAGAGGGGGAGGGCACTCGGGTGGCTCCGGCGGTGCCCGGGCTGAAGGCACTGCCGCAACCCAGTGCCCGTCGCCTGCGAGTCCGTCCCTCCCCCTCGCATAAGCTGGCGGCACTGGGCAGCGACAGGTGCGTGCAGTTCAGGATGCGGTGCGGGCATAGGGGTGGTGTATTTTTTGCTTGTTATGCGCATGCGCATGCGTGCCCACATGCGCGTGTGCATTTTGTGGCTCCCACTTTTTTGTGTGTATGACGCAACCGGTTCTGAGTGGCTCTTTTGCTGTTTCGGGTTGCTGACCCCTGGTCTAACCAAATCAAATAGGCTCATTGTTTTCCAGGTCCCATGTTTACATGGGGCCTCTCCACCTTTGGAACACTCTTTATACTTTATTTTTATTTATTTATTTGTATCCCACCTTTATTATTTTTACAAACAACTCAAAGTGGCCAACATATCCAGTACGCCTTCTTTCCTCCTATTTTCCCCTCAATAACACACTTCTGAGATAGGTTGGGCTGAGAGAGAGTGATTGGCCCAAAGTTACCCAGCTGACTTTCATGGCTAAGGTAGGACTAGAACTCATGGTCTCCTGCCTCCTAGCCTGGTGACCTAACCACTAAACCAAATTTTTATATAGAAATTTTGTCATCTCTGTCCCTACTGGATTTTCAGAAGGGTGTTAAGACTTTTATCTGTTATGGCTAGCATAGGAGAAGGGTATGCTATGATTGTCTGAGACATTCACAATGGCATGATTTTTGTATTTTCTTTATTTTTTGGTTTTACATTTTGATTTTGATTATTTTTCAAGTAAATGTTGGGTTATATTTTCTTCTCTTTTTGTCAATTTTAACATTTTATTTTGAGATGGTTAGCCTCCTGGATCATTTAGCAATGAACAGCATACAAATGAAATAAATGAATTAGTAAATAAATAGATCCAGATGATCTACTGAAATGTAATATACCTTGTTTATGTCAGTATTTAGATAACATGTAATCTATGTAACTCAATTCCTTTCCTGAATATTTCAATTGCTACATGCATAATTTGCTGCTAACAACGCCAATGCAGTATCCCACAAGCACAAAGTCCAGTTTTATCTCCAGCTGACTTGCCATTCTATGCAAGTGAATATTTTTAATCTAGAGCATGTTTGTATCTCATTAGCGAGGAAGTATATTCAGACATTCAGAATGCTTTTTCATGAAAGGAGTCTATACAAACATAAAATTCAAAGAGGACTTAGAATAGAAAGCTTAGCATACAAAGCAACGGGTGGAAACTAAGCAAAGAGATAAGCAACCTAGAACAAAGGAAAATTTCCTGACAGAACAATTAATCAGTGGAACAACCTGCCTCCAGAAGCTGTGAATGCTCCAACACTGGAACTCTTTAAGAAGAGATTGGATAGCCATTTGTCTGAAATGGTATAGGGTTTCCTGCCTGAGCAGGGGGTTGGACTAGATGACCTCCAAGGTCCCTTCCAACATTATTATTATTATTATTATTATTATTATTATTATTATTATTATTATTATTATTATTATTATTATTATTATTATTATTATTATGGAGTGGTCAACAGGCATTTTTGTGCTCATGAGGCGAGAGTTGGAACTCTTGATAATTAAAAAAAACCTTTTTTATTGGTTTCCAACACTATTACTCTTTTACATGGTTTAGAATCTTTAGGTTCATTTATATAAATCAAATAATAAATGGTAAAGAGCATGAATTAATACACATGGAATAAAAATAAATGAAAAATAGATGATTTTTGTTTATGTGAAACTGAAAGAAAGAAGAAGATTTGTAATAGACTGGAATAAAAGTAATCTGATCTTGAGGATGGGCAGTAATAAATGCTTGCAGGAAATGAAAGTATATATTTAATAATTACAGGTAGTCCTTCAACTTACAACAATTCATTTATTGAATGGCACTGAAAAAAGTGATTTATGACCATTTTTCACACTTAGGACTGTTGCAGCATCCTATGGCCACCTGATCAAAATTCATATTTATGACGGTTGCAGTGTCCTGGGATCATGTGATCACCTCTTGCAAAGTCAATGGGGAACCAGTTTCACTTAATAACCATGTTACTAACTTAACAATTGCAGTTATTCACTTAACAACTGTGACAAAAACAGTTGTAAAAATGGGACAAAATTCACAACTGTTTCACTTAGCAACATAAATTTTGGGCTCAATTGTAGTTGTAAGTCAAGGACTATCTGTAAAGAAAAGGTTAAAAGTATTTTAGACTATAAAAAGGTAAAGGTTCCCCCGCACATGTGTGATAGTCGTTTCTGACTCTAGGGGCCGGTGCTCATCTCTGTTTCAAAGCCGAAGAGCCAGCGCTTGTCCGAGGACGTCTCCGTGGTCATGTGGCCGACATGACTAGATGCCAAAGGCGCACGGAACGCTGTTACCTTCCCACCATAGTGGTCCCTATTTTTCTACTTGCATTTTTATGTGCTTTCGAACTGCTAGGTTGGCAGAAGCTGGGACGAGTAACAGGCGCTCACTCTGTTACGCGGCACTCAGGATTCGACCCGCCAAACTGCCAACCTTCTGATCGACAAGCTCAGCATCCTAACCCACTGAGCCACTGCATCCCTCATTTTAGACTATACCAATTGGTATATATGTGGTTGTGAGTGCAAATTAAGAATCCACCTGAGGGTGACAGTTGCACATTCACACTCTAATGAATGGTGATAATAGAAGAGCTTAACATTTGGAAAATCTCTGCCATTCTGAATGAATTCAATCTAGTAAAAATTATTCTGCTGATAACATGAATGGATAGATGAAAACAATATCAGATCACTAATAGGTTGTCTTGGAAGACCATCTCTCTTTTTCTTTCTTTAACTCTTTTTTTCCTACTCTCTGTCACACACACCATATTCCTTAATTTCAAATTTGGTGTAAGACCCAAGAGCCAGGGGAACAGGTCTCCACCAGAACTATACTGTCCCACTCACACCAGTCATGCTACTGTAGGACCACCCTTCATCCATTAGGTGGGATGCATTGTATGGAGCTGAAAAAGCTGACAAGACAGCAATCACATTTAGTAAAGAAGTGTGACTTAGAAAACTTGTCTGTTAACTAATTTTTGAATATGCAGCTTCTCATATTAGTCAGTCTTTGTAGCCTAACATTATTTTAAAAGCCCCATTTTTAATGAGTATCATACTGTAGATATCATACTGTTTTCTCAGGAAGTTCAAGACATTAAGAATATTCCGTCCCTTTCCATTCAGGGAGAAAGTTTGACTTTAATGACTTAGCCACCAGGTGGCAGTATTGTCTTATTTTAAGATGCTTTGGCCTAAGTTATAATTCTATATTTTAACCTTCATTTTCTCACTTGATGCCTTGCACATGTTACCGAAGACCTATGGTCCTTCGTGTTTTGATATTCAGACCCCTGCCCACTCTAGAAATCATGAACTGGAAATAACAAAACTTTGGGAGCTGTGGCTGTAATCTTCAAATCATATTAAAATAGTGGATTTCAGGTTTTTTCCCTTTCAAATGTTTTCTTCAAGAAAGGAAGAGCTGCTCAGTTTCGTAAGATCTGGATGAGGATGAGATGGAAGCAAAATATTTCAATTTCATGTATCTCTTTGCTCCATTCTAGTGGCCATCTGGATTTTTGCAGCGCAGGATAAGTAGCCCTAACTTAATGAAAACTTACTGAGAGTTCAGATAGATTGAAGGCCAGATATAGTTATTTCCTTCAAGGTGAAAGAAATTGCAACAGCCTACTTGGGAGGAAAATCTATGAGATTTTCTCTTTATTCCATAATCTCAGTTCCATAAAATTTCTTTCCCGCACTCACAGTTTCCCTGGTACTCACTAAAATAAGGAAAACAAGTAAAATTTAGCTCTTATTAGGAAAAATTCTGAGAATTCATGCTTTAATTTGTTACTACCATTTACTCCGTTCTTCAATTTCTTAAGTTATTTTTGGTTTTTATTATTCATTGCTTGTACAGCACATTAGTCCCCATTTATGCAGGGGGACTAGTTAGGGCAAAGGGTTGGGTGAGTTTTCCACAAGCATGGTGGAGTATAACTTAAGTATAACCTCTTTATTATTGTTGTGCTTACTGAGAATAATTGTTAAATCCACATAAATAATTTTAAGATATTAGCTGCAGAGTAAAGGAGATACAGGGGGCTCAATGTCTCATCAGTTAAAGATGCTGCATTTGTCAGCTGGAAAGCTGACAGCCCAGGAAAGCTGAGACCCGAGCATTGCGCAATGGGGTGAGCTCCAGTCCAGATGTCTTTATCTTTCTCAGTGTCAATGTACTGTATTTTGGGGAGGGGGTTATATCTTTTGCTAGGGTTTATATCAACCACTGCGCTGAGAAGTACTCTATTTTGGTAAATTCTTCAAGTGAAGCTTGGCTCCTGGTGATTACATTTTCATGTCCATGTACTTCTTTTGGCAACAATTTGAATTGGTTTCCCAATGAGATCTTCTTATTCAACTTTCTAGATCAGAGTTCCACAAACTTTCTGGGTTGACAGCTGGGGGGGGGGAAGAGGGGAAAGAGGGAATAGTTTTGTGGGAGGGGCAGGTGCAAGTGAGGCCGAGAACACCTGTAACACTCATGTGAGTGAGGCCCTGAATGCTTGCGCGAGGCCCCAAGTGCTCGAACGACTGGGGCCATGAGCTCCCATGATGCTCCAGCAACTGGGCCGTGAGCCCATGTGACGTTCATTGGAGTGGAGCCATGAGAACCTGTGACACTTGCAGGAGTGAGGCCCCAAGCGTCCGCGCCACTCACAGGAGTGGGGCTGCAAGTTCCTGTGATGCCTGTGCAAGTGGAGCTGCAAGAGCCTGCACAAATAGGGACTGAAGCATCTGCAATGCTTGTGTGAGTAGGGCTGGACGCACGCATGTGCATGCACCAGCCAGCCACTCACACAGCCTGGTTGCGAATAGGTCACAGTGCACAGGTTTGAGATGCCTGTTCTATATACAACCTTGGAATTTTTAAATTGTTTTCTATTCAAATACTAACCAGATCTAGTCTTGCTTAGCTTTTTAGATGAGTCAAAATTGCTAAACCACTCCTAATAGAGCTTTCTGTAAATTGAATTGAAAAAGCTGTCCCCAGCACAGTGCCTTCCAAGTGCATTGATCTCCACATCTTGCCATCCTTCAAATGGCCATTGTAGTTAATCATGCTATTGTCCAATTGGGACAACATTGGGATGACATTTCTGCTTCATAACAAAATAGGGCTATTTATTGAAAACAAGTCATAATTCTAACTCAGTTTTATAGATCATATTTCTGGATTACAAGGATATAGAATCAAAGCCTTTAAGACATAATTTCAATAACTTTTTATAAAGCTAAATAAAATGCATGAATACTAGTAAAAAGTCCAGGCCAACTTGCATTTAATCATGGTACAAACCTTCCCTGTCAACATCTTTATTTCATCATGTGTCCATAATGTTGCTTTCATTTCATTTTTAGCACATGAATGAGGCGGGCCAAATTGTCCTTGGCTGTTCTAGCTTTAAAGCACTGTTTTCCCAAAGAAGCCATCAGCAACCTGAGATAGTTTTGGTATTTATGATATCTGGCTATTCAGTCATGGTACTCAGGTGAGCTGTGCACATTGGTCATTCCAGGATGGTACAATCATATCCTGGAGATTCTCTTCTATTTTTTCCACCTGCCAGATGGAAAGAGATGATACTCACATAGTTGATCAATGGCTGGGAGAATTGCACCATAAAGTAGGAAAAATGGCTTTCTAGCCTGCTGAACATTTGAGATACAGGATGATTTGGATAGTCTGTAAAGTGGGAAACGTGTAGGAGTTATGCTGGGAGCTAGGCCAGGAGCTAGCAATTCTCAGGGCTAAAATGTTGGTTATGTCAGCAACCAACAGCAACTTAATTCTGAGACTGTACATGGGAAGGGTTCAGTTAATAATTAAATCACTGCAGGTAGAGGAAGTGGCTTCATTTCATTTGGGCAGACAACTGCAATCAACTGCCTCATAAGTTTTCATCATGGTATTCAATAAAGCAAATACTTTAATCATTGGCTTTGCTTAACAGGTCTTCACAGCAGAAATGAGGACACCACCAACCCACGTAAACTGGAATAGAAGTTATAAAGGCCAGATAGGGATCAGCAGTGAGGACAGCAGCTTTTATGCGGGTTTAGTTTTCTGTTAGCTCAAGTGAGCAGCAGAGAAAGACCCACTAGGCAGATAGGAAGGATACGTACAGTCTAAAACAAACAAATATGTAAGTACGGTTGTAAGATTAAAACACTATTATAAATGCTAATTTCTATTGACTGATTTGATATTAATATCAGTAACCTCTCCTCTAATTATGTTCTTGTTCCTGGGAAGAAAAGCAGATCTTTTCTCTTTCAACTAGCTGTCACTTGCATGTATTATACAAAAGCACCAACAGCTCTAGCACAGCCTTATATAGGTGGGTGAATGGGATGCCCATCTAAAAATAGCATTCTCTTTGGCTTTGAGTTGACAGGCAACATGAAAACTGCTATACTTCATGCTGACATTTGGAATATGTTCCTGGGATTATTTTAATTGTCTGGCAACAAAATAAAATAAATGAGCTGACCAATGAAGCCTTATGGAAATCGGTAACCACAAGTGGAAACATTCTTATTTGGTGTGATTCAACAGAGAATGACTTTGATTTGAGGCTGCTCAAGTTACAATTTTGGAGGTTATATCTTTCCTTGGGTACAATTTATAAGCCACATAAGACACATCAGGGGAGGCACTGAAATGGATTGCATTGGTTGTGGATGCAACTCTTAACCCAAACAGGGCACTCATCTGATTTTATTTGTGCAGGGTAATTTAAGAAAAAAGACCAAGCCAACCCAGGCCAGGCCAGGCAACTTATTCCTGAAGTTTGCCGAGACTGCATACTGTACTTAATTCTGCAGAAGAAAAATAAAAGGGGAGAATTATATTAGCTATGGAAACATTGGCTCACCATTTCTAAATTCTGGTTTTCAAGTCAAAACAGGCCTTGTATGGATAAAATAGGCAGGAAATGGATAGTGTAAGCAGTTCAGGTAAATTACAAGGGGAGACAGGACAGGGCAAGACAAAGGCAACCAAAGGAAACAGATTAGAAATACAACCAAGGAGTTCTGGATTGAGCAGTTGAGCAATATTCCAGTACTTGTTCCTTTTTAAAAAATAAAGGCTGCCCAGAAATATACCAAATGAATAAATACAGGCAATTTCAGTTGAGTTTCCAGTTCACAGCAGGGGCAAGGCCAAATGTTTGGGAAAGCTAAATCCTTCGCTAACAACGCTCAGCCATGAACAGAGGAATAATTGCTTAGTATACTAAGCAAATCCTACCCTGGGCCTTCTGCCAACTTTAATCTAGTCCTGGAAAGGGAATATTGATTCCTTAATGCACCAAACCACTATTGGTCAGGTCAAAAGTCCAAAAGCAAAGAATACAAAGAGACAAAATTATTGTGAACTAATGGGCATTTCTTATGTTTCACTAAACGAGTGTAACTTAGAAGAAACATGTGTTAGATTGGGACTGAACTGGGGACTGTAATGTCTTGACCTTAAACTAATGTGTTTGTCATGCATCTAAAATGAGAAGTGTTCTTTTGAAAAATAGTCAGTGGTCTCTTTTTTCTGGGTAGCCCCCGGGAATTTAGTAGCATATTTAGAGTAAAAAGTATTTCCAATCTGATACTAATAGCATACGGTGAGAAGACACCCTATCTCCTACTCTGTATATTTTATTCTCCTTTTCTAAAAACTTGCCTTTAAGAACAGCAAATAAAGGAAGTGTCGCAAGAAGCAGCAGACAGAGACTAAGCCTTTCCACAGAAATCTGAGCACTGTGTTAATTCCTGCTATAACTGCCTTACTTACACAAACTGGATTTCTGTCTGCTTTGTAGCTCCTGGTGCTAACTGGAAGGCTGCTCAAGCAATGAGGCAAGTAGCAAAAAATACCACACTGAGTGCTCATTTCAGCAGTAACAAGTGACATCACCGTGAGTGATAATTGCATACTGAGTGAAAAAGATCCTTATAAATTATATTTACTTCACTTTGTGCTGCTTCCAGTATTCCCTCTGGAGAAAAGGAAGTATGCCTTCCTGGTTTATTTGTGTCATGCACAGGAAAGCAATAAACTAGACCCATTGGAAAAAAACAGCCCCAAGGGACTGAAGATACAATTAGCAGCTGCCCTGAAGCTTATTTCTGCTGTGATTGTGAGCGAGCATAATGGATAGTCAACATGATTCCAACAATTTTGGAACTGGTGCTGCATAAAAAGCAAAAATGCATTTAAGTGAAAACAAGCACATTTGTTTGAGTTTCCAGCACTTCCTTATTACAGGAACCTTCTTTGTGTGGAAGGAGTGTACAAATGTATACTTTTTTGTACAAAGA
Organism: Vipera berus; assembly: GCF_964194415.1. NCBI lineage: Eukaryota > Metazoa > Chordata > Lepidosauria > Squamata > Viperidae > Vipera > Vipera berus. The sequence goes on along the minus strand of NC_138209.1, from coordinate 40,850,100 downwards.
AAGCTTTTGTAACAATCTCCTTGGTCCTAGTTCTGCAGTTAGAGGAGAATTCAAGGAAGGTTTTCATGACATTTGTTTTCATTATTTGCCCCTTTAAAACCTGTGTGAAAAAGCAGGAAGAAAATAATTCCTTTCCATTAGTATCCCAAAATAATGTTTTTTCTAAGAGGTTGATTAAGAAGCATATCTTAGGGCATAGACCCAGCAGTAATAAAGGCTGTATAAGTAAGTTGATAGCGGTATCTTAAGAGTAGTACTATCTCTTATTCTTCTCCCAGTCATACACTCTGAAAGCATTAGCAGGAGAGGTGATGTAAACATTATTTATATAGAAGTTATTTAAGTGTAGAGAAAACAAGAACAAACACCATTTAAATAGAAATAGAGACTGGCACCTCTCATAAAATATGGAGCTCTAGTACGATGCATGGTGCTCACTGTTCGGAAATGTGCTATATCGTCAATTTGCCAGATAATATTTTGAGGATCATTACTTCATCCCTCCTCAGTTGCTCACCCTAGACTCCTGCCAAAAAGTACTCATTAACATGATGATAATAAGTACCTATTTAGATATAACTTTTGAAACTAAAGCAAATCTTCAAGCAATCAGTTATTTCGTTGCATTTGTCAAAAGGACCTCTTTTGGCCTATCTTTGAACATTGATCCATATGTTTAGAATCATAGAGAAGGGGACCAGGGAAGGTAATATACATGTACAGTATCTATATTGTATTTAGTGTGTGTGTGTGTGTGTGTGTGTGTGTGTGTGTGTGTGTGTGTACTTAAAGAAACAACATGGTTGCACAAAAATACTAGTGCAGTTCTGAAATCGGAGATGAAAGAAAAACAAGTCCTGGACCAGAAGGCCTTGTTCATAGTCACCCATGCCTTAAGTCATCTACTGGTCTGGATTACTGCACTGTGCTCTATATATTGTAAGGACATTAATGGAAGGATAGTTACTAAATAATAGGAAATTGTTTTTTTATTCTGCCTCATTCAGATTCCTCTTTGGGTTCTGGGTACCTCATTTACAATTCAGACTAAATTTAGGAAGAGAGAGCAAAGGATCTGGGCACGTTTAGATTTGATAAGACAATCCATGACCCATTGGGTCATTGCTTCAAAGATGTTTTCTTACCAAATTCCTTAAAAATGGCCTTCAACAATGGGAGAGCTTCTAATGTACTGAAGAAATTCTTTAAAATTCAGGGAGATATTCAGAGATATACTTGCCTTGAAAGTAGCCCATGTTGAACGGTACAGCACAGTCAAACATGAGCAGTTAACCAAAGGAAATGTTTGTATTATGTCATAAAATGTTATAACATTTGCCAAATTTTAATTCCATAAAAATTATAGATCCCAGCTTTTGGACACCATTTGTAAGTTAATCCATTTGGTTGAAAAAGTTGCATACTATCAGGGCTTTTTTTCTCATAGAACGCTCAGAACTGCGTTCCGGCACCTTTTTTTTGCAAAAAAAAAAACAAACCAACAACCCAGCTCCCTTATTGGTTTTCCTAAGCCTATTGCAGGGCTAGCAATCTTGGCTCTTTTTATGACTCATAGACTTCAACTTCCAGAAATCCTGAGCCAGCCATGCTGAGGGGAAAGGGAGAGGTTTCCAAGCTGAGCCATGCTGGCTCAGGAATTCTGGGAGTTGAAGTCCTTGAGTCATAAAAAAAGAGCCAAGATTGCTAGCCTGCACTAGAGGAGGTCGTTAAAATTATTTACAGGACTACTTCTTTAGGAACTAAACTTTTAGAATCTAAAAGCTAATTCAGAAAAGCCAACAGGAAAGAACCTCACATTTTTCATCTGCTTCTGTCTTTTGGAAGGTAAAATTAGATAACAAAATAATATATTTCTTATGTTAACATCTCTGCAATGAAATCAAAAGTAACAGGAAAGAAATGAGAAACATTTTTCTCAATGTAATATGTCTAATTTAGCTGATTCTAGAAAAAAATAGTATCTTTTGTACACTCTTGAAAACTATTTTGAATCTAAACATTCTTAAGAATGAAATATTCTTAATTTGGACTTTACTTTTACTGTTTGGACTGTTGTGTGTTTTGAAAAATAGATTATTTAGAATCTAGTTATGTTGCACTTCAGTCTTTAAATAATTAACCTAGTATATACATAACAATATATGATGTTTTCCCTGGTGAGCTTAACATCAATAACAACATTTATTAAAAAGGCTAAAATAATTTCTGGGGGTATTATCTGTATAGTAAAATTTTGGACAAGCAGTGATCATGTTACATATGTGCATAAGCGTAGTCAGTAGCATATGCCTTTTTAAAAATATCAAACATGCAAAGAAAGAAAAATAAGTCCAAAATATCTGTATTACATCCAGAAATGCCAACTTTGCAACCAATATTTCTCATGCATAACTATGGCACCCTAAGGATACCTGCATACATGCAAATGTTTCTCTGGGATCAGTAACGCAACAGGGATTGCTTTTTCCTTCCAGTAACATATACCTAAAACCAGTTTATTGCATTTGGCAATTTTACTAAAAAAAATCTCATTAATTTAATTTGAAATTAAGTGAAAAATTGATTTAAATTATTTTATTAAAACAAATTAATGGCAATTCTTTTATAAAAGGTTGCCTCAAACAAAATGAGTTTGACATGCCTGCTCTAGATAGTTGAATGCTCCAAAATAAATTCTAGACCAGGCCTGTACATGCAGCCTACCAAGCACCCTTGGACAGAGCACAGACTTTTTTTTAAGTAATAAAATCACCACCACTGCCCTGAAAGTCATGTGGCCTAGTGCCTCCATGGCTTACCATGACCACAAGCTCCAACACTGTAGATGCTCCTTTAGTCACCAAATCATTGATTAGGCCACCAGCATTCCTTTGCAGACCACAAAGATTTTTAATTTATCAGTGTGGGCCTTTTCTTTCTACAAGATAATAATAATAATAATAATAATAATAATAATAATAATAATAATAATAATAATAATAATAATAATAATAATAATAATAATAATAATAATAATAATAATAATAATGTTGGAAGGGACCTTGGAGGTCATCTAGTCCAACCCCCTGCTCAGGCAGGAAACCTTATACCATTTCAGACAAATGGCTGGCCAGTCTCTTCTTAAAAACTTCCAGTGTTGGAGTATTTACCACTTCTGGAGGCAGGTTGTTCCACTGGTTAATTGTTCTAACTGTCAGGAAATTTCTTCTTAGTTCTAGGTTGCTTCTCTCCTTGACTAGTTTCCATCCGTTGCTTCTTGTCCTGCTTTCAGGTGCTTTGGAGAATAGCTTGACTCCCTCTTCTTTGTGGCAGCCCCTGAGATATTGGAACACTGCTATCATGTCACCCCTCACCCTTCTCTTCATTAAACTACACATACCCAATTCCAGCAACCATTTCCTATATGTTTTAGCCTCCAGTCCCCCAATCATCTTTGTTGCTCTTCTCTGTATTCTTTCTAGAGTCTCGACATCTTTTTTACATCATGGTGACCAAAACTGGATGCAATATTCCAGGTGTGGCCTTACCAAGGCATTGTAAAGTGGTATTAGTACTTCACATGATCTTGATTCTATCCCTCTGTTAATGCAGCCTAGCACTGTGTTGGCTTTTTTGGCAGCTGCAGCACACTGCTGGCTCATATTTAAGTGATTGTCCACTAGGACTCCGAGATCTCTCTCACAGTTACTACTATTGAACAAGGTACCACCTATACTATACCTGTGCATTTGATTTTTCCTGTCTAAATGTAGAACTTTACTTTTTTCACAATTGAATTTCATTTTGTTAGATAGTGCCCAGTGTTCGAGTCTGTCCAGATCCTCCTGTATCTTAAGCCTATCTTCTGGAGTATTGGCTATTCCTGCCAGCTTGGTGTTGTCTACAAATTTGATGAGTTCCCCATCTATCCCCTCATCCATGAAGATGTTGAAGAGCTGCACAGACCTCTTCTAGATTTTCCCCTTGCCTTTCCGAGTTAACTCTTTGGTCTGTCATTGAGCAAGAATTGACTTTGTAGGGAAGCATATTATCATCTGATGTATATTTAACATATGTTCTACCTTTATTTACCAATTATATAATATTTGTATGCAATCCACATGGCAAGATTTGGGGAAACTTACAATAGAAAAAATATATTTTTAAAATCATAAGATTAAAACATTGCCTGGCCTGTACCGCCTCCGCTGCCCGCATTGTGCAGCCCTGCCATATAGAGTGGGCTCTGCTGCTCCCACAGCACCAGCTGTGCCAGCTCCAGCCCCAGGGAGGGGAGCCTGCCGCCAACACCCTTCGCACCTGTGACTGCAGCAGCACCGCCCCCCCACTCCCCCGCCTCCTGCGCCCGCCAAGATGAGAGTTCCGGCACCTTTTTTTTTTTTTAAGAAAAAAGCACTGCATAATATGATGCACTGTTTTGCCCATTTAAAGGTTATAGACCCAAGAGATTTGGTAGTATATATATATATAGATCAAAGAACACTTAAGGGAAAAACTCACATACCTGAAGTCATGTTATATTGATCATTAATCAGTTACCCAGAGAGATGGTGGAGTATATTTCACAGGACCAGTTTATGAAGAGTTGGACATATATCTGTGTGAAATATTTTAACTTCCTTCTACAAAACAGGGAACTGAATTCAGTACTTTAAACAACCTCTTTTGAATTGGTTAGTCCCATACTGTAAATTCGGCTGATGGGATAAGATGTAACTGGTGCAACTATGAGTCGATTTTTGGCTGCCAGAATTGCAAATCCATTCATAGTAGTGAAAAATAATCAGAAGTTCAATTCCAATTTCTTTCTTATATTTGAGCCTTGAGATATTACTTTGCATATTGTTTCAGCTGTGAAATTGAATTACATATTTGTTACAGTTACCATCACTTTTCACCTGGTGCACCATGACACATCTGTGAGACAAAACTCACAAAGTGATTTTACATTCAGTAGCGAGGTAGAGTGATTTCATAGTTTGAGGTTTAGCCATTTGTGAGAAGCCAACCATTGCCTTATCATATTGTGTGAACTAGACCATTGTGTTAAGCCATTATATGGTTTATTTGTTGGGAAATCGCATGTTTGGTATTTTAGTAACCCAATTTAGAGTCCAAAGTAAGTGAGCCATCAAGTCACAAACATTATTTTAATTAAATGTGGAGAAGGTGCTAGAATAAGTGTCAAAAATAGCATGGTACTATGATAAGACATGTATATTCAGACATAAAATTTCCTTCTTTATGATACATGTTTGCCAAATTACTTCTTCACTGTGAAAAGAGACCACATTTACAAATATATAGATGGAAGTTTTCATGCAATCTGTAATCTGGTATATTATGATGTGAGTTTAATCTCAAGTGATGCTTTCCCTATTTCATTACCAAAATTCTTATTTTCAGATTAGAAAATAAGTGACTTTCAGTCTGTCACTGATCAAATTTAGGTGCAGTATTTCCTGAGGCACAGTATGCATTATTCAATACTGCAAGTAATTTCTGTTAGCATTCAGTGTATTATTGTTGTAACGGACTTGACAGGTTATCTAGAATGGTTTCTGCAGTTTTCCAACATAGGTGAAAAAATGCTACTTTGTGCAAAGAAAATATTTATACAACTAAATTCTAGCACAAACTGCCTATGTTTATTCTTAATTTTATTTTTCAAATGAAATTGATGAACATCGAAAATGTAGGCAGAACAATCTAATTGTTCAATATGAACTCATCTCTAAGCATTTATCTAAAAAAGTAAAATTGTTTTCTAAAATAAACAACCTATATGGTCTCAGCATACAGTATGAAGTTACTAATGAAAATATACAACCAAAGCAACTCATCAATTTTTTTCAAACATCTGTTAGCAGTGCTAGATTTTCACTGTCAGCCCCAATGAATTCTTAAATGCTCGAGACTTACTGCTCTGTTGCTTCATGTTAAGCGACAATTGAAATTTTATCTTAAATACAATGTAGACCTTTTTATTCAATTTCAAGGCTTTTGGTAAAGAAATTCTTACTTTAAAATATTTATTGGTCCTTTGAAGATATTGGAAGTGAGCATAATATAGAATACTGGTTTTCAACTGATAGCTGGTGTACGATGTATAGGATGCAGACAAGATCTAAGTGGTACTCCTGCCAATTACCCCAGAACTTCTGTTTTTTAGTGGCAGAGCCATTTGAGAGAATGCCTCTTTTGTTGCAATAAGACAGAAAGCAATCTCCAGCTGGCTAAGTACTTAGGAATGGGCAGAGGTTGGGTGGCTAAACCGCAAGGCATGATGGGAAGAACAAAACTGGGCAGGCAGGGAAAAGAGGAAGCATGTGTGTTCCACTTGCTAGTTGTTAATCAGGGAACATATGTGCACTCAGTGGCAACTTTCTGGATTCCCTGCTTGGAAATATGGCGATATGGAGGTGATTACAGTCAGCAATACTTGGGATGGAAGAAAGACATGTAGGATTTTTTTGCATGTGGGCAGTATTTATTTTTGAAACTTTTAAGACTTGAGAGAATGCGTGTTGAGAGATAGAGAAGTATAAATAACTATTTTGAGTAATGCTAGTTAAGTTAGAAATTCTTGATAAAAGTGGGAGTTTTCTTTCAATCCTGGTAAAACTCAGATGCTTTGATAGAATAGTTGGTGAGGTGTAAATAAAAAGGATGACAACTGTTGGTCTCGAAAGCCTTGTTGGAATGCCTATTTAAATGTAACTCATTGTTTCAGTTCAGTTTTAATAAATAAGAGACACCCACTTAAACTGAAACTGAAAGTGAACTGGGAACCAACACTGGTAAAAGTATCACAAGAACATAGTCCATCACTGGCATTATTTCTAAGGTCTGCTGATATATATTTTGTTAGCTTGCAGTTAAGAGCCTTGGTGGAGCAGTGGGCTAATGCCTCCTTAAGTAACACCAGCTGCCTGCAATTATTGCATGTTCGCGTCCCACCAGGCTCAAGGTTGACTCAGCCTTCCATCCTTCCGAGGTAGGTAAAATGAGGACCCAGATTGTTGGGGGCAATAAGCTGACTTTGTAATAATGCCGCTTGGGGGTGTGTGTGAAAGCCCTAACAAGCAGGCATATACATAGAATGAAGGCTACTGCTAAGCTTGTAAGCCGCCCTGAGTCTTCAGAGAAGGGCAGGATATAAATGGAATTAAAATAATTTAAAAAATTAGTCTGTATTTAGCCAAATGCAATATACCATTATTCTAATGGCAGAAAGTGAAGAGGAACTAAAGAGCCTCTTGTTGCGAGTGAAGAAGTAGAGTGCAAAACCTGGGTTGAAACTAAACATTAAGAAAACCAAGATCATGGCATCTGGCCCTCTCAATTCCTGGCAAATAGATGGGGAAGAAATGGAGGTAGTGACAGATTTTATTTTCCTGGGCTCCAAGATCACTGCAGATGGGGACTGCAGCCAAGAAATTAAAAGACGCTTGCTCCTGGGGAGGAAAGCCATGGCAAATCTAGACAGCACACTAAAAAGCAGAGACATCACCCTGTCAACAAAAGTGCGTATAGTCAAGGCTATGGTCTTCCCAGTTGCAATGTATGGCAGTGAAAGTTGGACCATAAGAAAGGCTGAGCACCAAAGAATTGAAGCCTTTGAACTATGGTGCTGCAGAAGACTCCTGCGAGTCCCTTGGACTGCAAGGCGATCAAACCGGTCAGTCCTAGAGGAGATCAACCCTGACTGCTCTTTAGAAGGCCAGATCCTGAAGTTGAAATTCAAATACTTTGGCCACCTAATGAGAAGGAATGACTCACTGGAGAAGAGCCTAATGCTGGGAAAGATTGAGGGCAAGAGAAGAAGGGGACGACAGAGAATGAGGTGGCTGGATGGAGTCGCTGAAGCAGTAGGCGTGAGCTTAAATGGACTCCAGAAGATGGTAGAGGACAGGAAGGCCTGGAGGAACATTGTCCATAGGGTTGCGATGGGTCGGACACGACTTCGCAACTAACAACAACAACAACAACAATATACCATTATGCCTATTCATAGGTCAGGCTCTGATTACAAGATTGACTACAGAAGAAAATATTGTAATCTCAAGAAGAGACAGTATGTTCCATATGATTCGGTCTTGGATTAACGGAACATATTCCTGTGCAATACTCTGTGACTCACCAAAGATGTTAAAAAGAAAACCTTATCTTCTGATACTCACCTTTCATGGGGAACAACATTCCCTGCAACAGAGAAAAAGAAGAAGCCTTTGAAAGGTTCTAGTAGGCAGCTGTTGTCTAGACATATCTAACATCAGGATATTTTAAGATACACAAAAAAGTATCCTACTTGTCAGAAGGGATCTAGCATAGAAAGATAATGGTATCTTAAATGAAAGGAATTTGTCTTCTCCAGAATTCTGTTAAAAAAGAGGCTAAAACAAAATGTTGATATACTTCTTGCATAGCTACTGTGGTGAATTAAAGATCCTCATCATTATTATGAAATGTTTTGTTTCATCTAGATCCAGAATCACTGTGGATAATGATATATTTAATTAATAAATAAAAATATACTTTTAAAAAATCCTTCTCTAATCTGGTGGCCTTCCAGATGTACATGACTTCAACTCCTAGAAATCTCAGTGATGGTTATGATGGGCGGGACATTCTGGGAGTCAAAATTCATAAAACTGGAAGGAAGTCAGTTTGAGGTTGTCCTTTTAAAGTATCTTTTTATAACAACTCTCATTAAGCGGTGCTATCAAATACAAACTATTGGATCAAAGTTTAGGGCCCTGAAGTATAAAAGTCTTATGTAATCATCCAAATACTTCCTGCTGAGCTTTTGCTTTCTCTGCAGAGAAAGAAAGAAAGAAAGAAAGAAAGAAAGAAAGAAAGAAAGAAAGAAAGAAAGAAAGAAAGAAAGAAAGAAAGAAAGAAAGAAAGAAAGAAAGAAAAGGGAGATTAAGTGGGAAATAGAGAATTCAGGCCTGTGGATTTACCTTTTCAATCATAGTAGAATTTTTGTTTACAGTGTCCTGTTTGCTGAAGATTATTAGGAGTTATAATCTATCAGATTCAGAGGGTACAAGGATGGGGAAATTGCTTAAAACCAGCCTTACATCATAATCTTTAATTATATGGGATATAGAAACTTACATACCGGTATTCTCCTTATTTCATTTATTTTTATCCCACCTTTATTGTTTTTACTAATAAATAAGTCAAGGCAGCAAACATATGCAAAGCACTTTCCTCTTTCTGTTTTCCACACAAAAACAGCCCCGTGAGGTGGGTTGGGCTGAGAGATGGTCCAAGGTCACCCAGCATGATCCAAGGTCACCCTTTCATGGCTAAGGTAGGACTAGAACTCACCATTTCTTGGTTTCTGTCCTGGTGTCTTAACCACTAGACCAAACTGGTTCTACAACATTTGTTCCTTCCTTACATCATGTTATAGAGCGATATGTTCCTTTAATATAATATTCATTATTTTGTAATGTATGCATATTTCTCTGTTGTAAGAGCACAAATACTAATACATTACCATCTATTATCACGTTAGGCCATTTAAATATAAGGCTATTTAAAATCATACTGGAATAGTATGCAGTGTCTCTGACTATAGGGGATTTCAGTCAAATGCCATGCTAGCTAGAAATTATACAATGCAATACTAGAAGAAAGGTGCAAAATTGGAACAAATTGTATTGATGTTCCAAGCAACGGCTATTCTATTTAATAGCAGCTGATATCAAATAGTTCCAAAGTTTGCTTTTTCCAAGGCAGCATGAATGTTTATGTATTTGCTCAAAGAAACACATTCACAGCATACCACACCATATTTGTAAATGTTTATCTTTTATGGAAGGAGCAAAAAGCTACAGAGAGAGCTTTGTTATTGTCCCAATGAACGCCTGGTATTTTAAACAATTAAGATGAATGGCCCACAATAATGCCAAGGATTACTAATTTGGAATTGTTCTCAAGAGACTTATGATTTGCAGTTTCTTTGAAGGACGGGTTCATAGGAGCTTAAAGCATGCTTAGCCAAGGTCTGACTGAAAAACAGTGTGAAGGTGGTAAAATGGTATGAAAATGAATTGTAGTTTTTAAAGAGGTTGAAATGGACCCAACTGCCACAATGGTCACCATAGGAAAGTTGTACAGTGGAAACAAAAATCTCAACAGAATTCAATATTCTGGAAGGTATACCTGATATCAAAAAATGAGCTGAAACAATGAACACTGCAATAACCTCATCCTTGAACTGGCTTATGACTTTTTAGGTTTTTTATGTTCTTCAATATCAAGTTTATGTTTAACCAACTATTAAATGGTGTTAGCTTTTTCTGTTATGGATGATGTTTACAGATTGCAAGGAATAGAAGAAATTACTTTTATAAGGCTCTTGTTGAAATATACAATTTACTAACATTCCATTGTTGCTGGAGAAGACTCCTGCGAGTCCCTTGGACTGCAAGGCGATCAAACCGGTCAGTCCTAGAGGAGATCAACCCAGACTGCTCTTTAGAAGGCCAGATCCTGAAGCTAAAACTCAAATACTTTGGCCACCTAATGAGAAGGAAGGACTCACTGGAGAAGAGCCTAATGCTGGGAAAGGTTGAGGGCAATAAAAGAAGGGGACGACAGAGAATGAGATGGCTGGATGGAGTCACTGAAGCAGTAGGCGTGAGCTTAAATGGACTCCAGAAGATGGTAGAGGACAGGAAGGCCTGGAGGAACATTGTCCATGGGGTTGCGATGGGTTGGACATGACTTTGCAGTTAACAACAACAAACATTCCATTGTAGAAAGCAACACTTCATTTATGAATTAAGACTTAGTCTATCCCAAGTAGTACCTTTCCTTATTATTTCATTTAACTTTCTGTGTATGTCTTTATGTGTGTATGTATGTGTGTATGTGTACCTGTGTTTGTGTGTGTGTGTATGTGTGGGTATAGACTCACATGTGCATGCACACACACACACAATTGGGACTGGAATTGCAGTCACTAAGTAATATAGTCATAAAGCACTGTGTCACATGACCACACTACTTAGCAAAAGTAGTTTATTAAAGCAACCATGTCTGATAAAAAAAGTCCATGTGGTTACTTCCTGGAAACAAACATAGTTTTAGTATGTCACAGATAGATGCTATATACTTTTGCACATTCAAAAGCACCTCTTTCATAGAAATTCTGAAGCATTGCATAACCTTCCTGATGAATCTCTTCTGTGAAATCCAGTTAGGTTTGACAACAATGGACAGGATGAACTAATGGTTTCCCTCTGCAGAATGCAATTATTATGTTTTTTTTTTATTAAGTAAGTTATAGTGTAATCAATTATGCATATTCATGAACCCTAACTCCACCGTACATCGTTTCAGATATGCCATCTTATTATGTGCAATGTGCAATGCCATAAATTGTGCAAATATTTAGATCTTACCTCTTACCATACCTCTACATATTTCCATTCCTCATTGTTGTTCTTGCTTGCCTATACATTTATCACCAATGTTCATTATCCAACTTTTCCAGAGTTCCTGTATTCATGGAACTGTATGCACAAAAGTTCTCTCCCTATTAAAGCCTAGAGTATGACTTACTGAGTAAAGCAGCATCACATATAGGATACTAAGAGGGTATAGCAATTCAAAGTTCTTTAATCATTGAAACTGTTATTTTTATTATGCCTGGTTTACTGCACTGCTAGGTGCTCTTCAAACTCTTCAGACTCCAAGTCTTTGCAATTATGCATGCCCATATTTGATAATATATCTACTGCTTATGTGCTTTTGTAACAGTCCAGCTAATACTGCAGCTCATATCAAAATATTATACTATTTTATTATTAAACTGTACAAAAATGTAGATTTTAATGTAGGTCTTGGAACCCATAAAACATTTTAGGTCTCATTTAAGATGGAAATGCTTTGATGAAGACTTGTATCTTTTTAATTCTACTAAAATTCCAAACTATGTCTAACCCTGTCTGTGTAGCAGCTGGGTTTCCAATGAGCCAAGAGTTTGGGTTTTAAAGTTATTTTTAATGCAGCTCAGTATGACTCATGCTTAGCAAATCTGCAGGAATGTTGAATATTGGTAGGGCAGGAGATGTCACATTTGGGAAAAAAAATCTCTGTTGATTTCATGAACTGCATTTAGAGATGGGGAAAAAAGCTGGTTGCAGATATTCCTACTGTACTATTGAAGTGATATTCAAATATTCAATTATTCCTTTACATTAACTGTTAAAGTTCTGACTAATGATACCAACGAAGTAAACACAGCTGAGACATTCCAATCTCTAATCCAAAACTTTATTGAGTATATCATATCGGCACTGATGAATAGAAAACCAGTTCTGGCAATATGGTGCCAGAATAATAAGTAAAAACAGTAAAATCTTCCCTCCCCCCTGACAGTCCAGGTCACATTGTCCAATTAGTCTTCGGAAGGTTGTTATGAGAAGTCTCTGTTCGCAATAACATTCCTTGAATGACCTTGATTCCCATGTGGTTAGAATCCACCTGTGCATTCCATCACCCACACCCTTCCCCCCTGGGTCTGTTGGCAAGCAAAGAAGCAACATGTCTGTCATAGCATGAGCATTCTTTGTAGCTTGATATTAACATTTATATTTCTCTTTAACCTGCAATGGTGAGACTTATATGCTGTGTGAATGACGAGTTGGCTTCATAGTCCATCCTCCCAGCCTTCTTATATGTAGCTAAATTTAAATATATATTGAAGTAATATTATGCTAATGAACTAATTGACTCAGCTGTCCATTTACATGCCAAATCTCTCATTAGCATTTTGAATGCAGGACAAAACATAGTCCAGTGCTGAAATAGTTTCTGAGATTCCTGGTTTGTTAAAAAAATCTGTACAAATATCTAAATTTGAAACTAATAATTGTTACAAAGTATTTTGATGGATTAAAAATGTATAAGGCATCTATTTCCTCACTATAAAGAAAAACACCAACTCAGATGTTTTGAGAAGTCTGTTTTCCCTAAATAAGCCAAAGAAACTGGTTGATGAATAATGATTTCATTTTTTTTATTTCAAATATCTTTTAGATTCGAAATAACAGCAAAGCATCCAAGGCTGGATTATGTGAAGGGGATGAAGTGATATCTATCAATGGCAACCCTTGTGCTGAGTTAACTTATTCTGAAGTTCTTGTTCTGATGGAAGGCCTGACTGACACTCTTCAAATGCTTATCAAAAGGTAAAAGAAATTCAGATTTATTTCTTATCCTGATAGAGCACAGCCTCATGAATCACTTTCTTTAAATTATTTTATTTTATTTTATTTTATTTTATTATTTTATTTTATTTTATTTTATTATTTTATTTTATTTTATTTTATTTTATTTTATTTTATTTTATTTTATTTTATTTTATTTTATTTTATTTTATTTTATTATTTTATTTTATTTTATTTATTTTATTTTATTTTATTTTATTTTATTTTATTTTATTTTATTATTTTATTTTATTTTATTATTTTATTTTATTTTATTTTGAAAGTTATATGCCGCCCATCTTGCTTAGAGGTGATTTTTAGATTGTGAATTTAACAGATCTTAATGCCCAGGAAAGTTCAGGTGTTTGTAAGCAGATTCCTAAGTAGCTGGTCACAATCCTTTTGAACTGAGTCCAGAAACACACTGGGAAAAGAATTTCAACACAAAATTGCTGGTATGAGTTCTGTTTCCTTGACTTGCTGCACCATCACCCAAGACAGTAATAATTTTTCAGTTTATTGTTTTCAGAGAAAAAGTGATGTAGGGCCTCATGGAAGTTTATAGAATATACAGTAGGGTTTTGGGTTTTTTTTGCTAATGCTAGTATAAATTCACTTACCACAATGATTTGTTATCTACATGTTTGTTAGAGCAAACTTGCTTACATGAATAATGAAATGGTAATTAATTAAAAGAATTGAGCTTGTAGCCTTAAATCTGGCAAATGGCTTTTGAGTAAACATGGGCAAGACTGATTGTGCTACCAGTTGTAACTTAAAATTGTTTGAGATTGAAAAGAAGTAAAATGTCAAAATAGTTTAAGTAATTTGCAAGGTTATATGTGCTAGACCAGGCAATTTTCAGAATCTAAATAACAACCCCCCCGTACATGGGATCAAAAGAATTAGGTTATCTTTTGTTATTCATTTTTATGGTTTGAGGTGGGCAATAAGTAAGTAAATAAATAAATAAATGTCAGGTTATGTGTCATTGCAAGTTGAGCAATGATTAATCAGATTAATGTTTTTCCATATCTTATTACTGTATGTAGTTTTATTCTAAGTAATTATATTTCAGTATATAGAATTTAAATTCCTTAAAATCAGGTTTGTAGAGATATATGGTATTTCTATAATGCAACATTTATTAATGCAAATATAGCAGCTAATCATAAGGTAATGTATTGTATATGAAGACTTTCTGGTTTTCTCTTCTAAATTACAGTTCTTGGATTCCTTCCTTCCTTCCTTCCTTCCTCCCTCCCTCCCTCCCTCCCTCCCTCCCTCCCATTGAAGCATTGACTAAATCAGTTAAATAACTGTATCTCAATTGCACCCATGTTAAGTACTGTATAGATACTGTAACATATATAACAGGGAAAGAGAAATAAGAAGAATCACTCATGTCTTCTTGGCCAATTTAATTCCTATTGAATTGCATAATCAAAGTAATATTAGCAAAATATTAGTACCTATATTGTCAGGACAGAGAAAAGGGCTTAGGATATCTACAGTAAAGTCCCTTCCACAGAACCACTGTCTTTACGTAGCCTTTTCCCAATTCTAAGCAGAGTTTTGTGCTCTTGCACATTTCTCCTTGTCTTAAAGTATCCAAACAAATTAAAAATGGGCTTCTGTGTGGGCTTCTCTGTGGGGACATCACAACAATGATTTTCAGGGAGCCAGAAGGTAATGAGGATAGGGGGAAACTGTCCCAGAGCTCCAAAGGAGATATTGCAAAACTGTTTTTCAGCATTTTCTCTGCAGGAGGAGCTGAACTGGTGGATTTCTGAATTTAACCGGCTCAATAAATGCCCCAGAGCTTCCTAGAGACACTCACAGGTGATACCAGTTTTGAATTGGTGCAACATTCATATTGGGAAGGCTTCAGAGAGAGAGAAGAATGAGTGTAAAAGAACTGGAAATGATCTCCTGGGTCATCTTTACCAATTAGTAAACACATAACTAATTGGAGTTTGTGGAGAATTGAGCAAGTTGAGTTTACTGATCAAATTCCTTACAGGAAAAGTAATTATTTGAGGAAAGTACCTGATTCTTACCAATAAGTACCAGATTTTGTGTGTCTGTGTGTGTGTGTGATAGTGAGACTGCAGAGCAAATAAGTCCATATAAATACATAAACATAAAGGTTTTCAAAATCCAGTCTCTGTCTCTCTGTCTCTCCTCCCACCCACCCCCACCCTTCTCTCTCATTAGTCTCATTATACATTTCCCTGCATATATACAATCCAAGAACGCAATCTACCAATAAAGATTAACAATTATCTGGCTTATCACCAGTCTTCCTTTTTACAAGGAAATGTTTATGAATTTATTTTGTATATGTGTGGAGCACAAGCATTGATTATCCAAGTAGCACAATGCGATGAAAACCAGCTGCAATCACAGGACTTCATTTATATCGATATATCTTCTTTTCCACATCTTATTTATGTTAGCCATTACAGTGCAGCCTCCCAGGTTTAGCCTGATGCTTTAACCACTACACTAAACTGGCTTGTTTTCTATATATACCAGTAATACTAATATGTAAAATAGTTTTCCAGGTCATGAATATCAAATTTTGCACACTTTGTTGTATATTTGTATATTTGCAGATTCTCCAATGGGACAAATGAAACTTTAAGTCCTGAACTAGAAAATGAAAACCTCACTGACATTAAAGATAAGGAATATAAAGAAAGCACCACCCTACAAATCAGAACAACAAAGCCAAGTCCCCACCAGGAATTGCAGATCATAGTGCCAACTGAGGAAACACTCCCAACAAACACAGAGCAAACTATTGTGGATTTTTCTGGGGCAAAGCAAGAAATAATCCCCTGCTACAAAATCCCTCCCAAAGTGATCGAAGCCCCTAAAGTACACTGCACGGAGGCGTCTGCCATCTCTGGGGGCAAGCCTGGCTCTACAGTTGAGTTACAGTTGTCCTTTTCACCTGACAGGAATAAAAGCAGCAGCGCTGGGTCTGGTCTGACTGTTGTGGAGGTCCAAGAGAGCAAGCCTCTGGAAACAGGATCGGTCCTAACACAAGAAGCGACTAGCTGGGTAAAAGAGCCTTCTGCCCAGTGGACAGGCAAGATAGTCCAGATTTTTGGTGGCAAAGAGTTCCAAGCAACTCATGAAGGTGAGAGAAAGGAACCCTCTCTCACTAAGGTGGAAGTGATTCTGGACTGTTCTGACCAGGCAAAAGAAGCATCCAGGTCTCTGGCTGAAAAGGGGTGTGTAGAGTCTCAAGTGGAAGGAGGGCAGTCAGAAGCACCTCCTTCTGTGGTCTCCTTTGGAATCTCATCAGAAGGCACAGAGCAGGGGGAAGACGAACAGCCCTCTGAAAAGGAACCCAGCAGACCTCACAAACACCGGGCAAGGCACGCCAGTAAGTACAGTGTGGCTAAACTAGGGTGGCAGAGCACGAGGGTTATACTTTGTGAAAGGCAATCTGGCAGAGAACAGTTGCAACCATCTGCTTAGGAGCAATAAATATTTCAAAGAGGAATTACCTAAATATGTCTTCCTTTTCTTCTTTCTCTCTCTTCTTTAAACAACTGCCGTTTCTTTATTCATGTTTTAAAACTGTTTTTGCAAACTCTGCTAAAATAAATGATAACAAGCAGACAATATGTTTTGTAACTCTAACTGGAGAGCACATTTTGGAATACAAAGCTGTTCGTGTCTGAGATATTGATTACTAACTTTCTTCTTCTGGATATGTTTGTATCAAAAGTCTACTAGATAATTTAAGAAGGGCTTAAAAGTTAACTTTTTAAAAAATCCCAGAAGAAAACAAGAAAGAAAAGCTACATTTCATATGAAAGGGAAGGGAAGGGAAGGGAAGGGAAGGGAAGGGAAGGGAAGGGAAGGGAAGGGAAGGGAAGGGAAGGAAAGGAAAGGAAAGGAAAGGAAAGGAAAGGAAAGGAAAGGAAAGGAAAGGAAAGGAAAGGAAAGGAAAGGAAAGGAAAGGAAAGGAAAGGAAAGGAAAGGAAAGGCCCAAGAAGTGAGGTTTGATGATGCTTGCTGAAAGTTGCTTTGACAGACACTAGCATGTGTATTTTTGGCTAGTTATATGATCCTTTCAGTTTTGCAAAGCTTCCCTAGTTTGTAAAGTGAACTTACTATTCCTTTTGCTTCATATACCTGGAAATCAATGCAAAATCTAGGCAAAGACTGCAGTTGGAAGTAACCTGAGGACCAAACAGTAATAAAATTTGAGAAGACTAACTCGAAATATATTTTGTCAAAGCATCTGCTTGTTTATTCAATTCTATTGTTGGCATCTGGGCAATCATTTCTGACTATTTCAAGAATTCCATCAAGGGATTTCATTGCAAAATGGCCAAGGCATGATGACATACTCTAGCCCTGAGCTATCTTAACCGAGCCTGCCAGGTTAGGCATCTTCATCCATTGCAAACTCCTCCATATGTATATTTTTAGGACAACAGCCATTTGTAGTAACCTGGGGATTAAATGGTTGCTTAGACCTAAAGTGTCCATATGCGATCCACATATTTATATCATATTAAATGATATATAAAGGAAGAGCACACATCCTTGGCATTTTGGCATACTTATGCTTGACAAATTACATCATTACTTTAAAGAGAAATGAGTAGAACAAAGCAACCATACTAATATTTTTCATCTGATATGCGGAGATACTTTAGTTTGACTGTGTTTAGGATTTCAACACTTAACGTGAAAAGAGAAAAGAAATCCATTCCTTCTAAAAATAGATTTCCATGTCACAAATTAATTTAGGAAGCCCTTACACTACAGTTTCAAGGACACTTTGTAAGCGGTTATAAGAGTACATTTATATGGCTATTGACAAGCATATCTACAACACAGCAACGTAACAATAGAGATGCTTTATGGAGCCTGAGGTAAAATAGCAAACTGAGAGCCAACTATTAGGACATCTAGGTTTTGACTCTGATAAAGCAACAGCAATTTGTTACCTATAATGTATTATTATTACAATTTCACTACCATGGAAGAGATCTCAAATTCCAAAATAGCCTAACTGGTTGGGGTGGTGCTAGTGCCATTTTATGTTTCTAATCTCAGTCTAACTCTTGAGCAGCCTACAGTTGAATAAAACGACAGAGCATGTACATGTTTTGTGACATAAAATCAAATAAATAACCATCCCACACTTTATCACTCTGGCAGAGCTACTTACAACAAAAACGTATGCAGTTAGACTAACATTTCTCAAAAAAAATATAATTATATATATTGATAGTTCTCTAATGTCTCTCTAATGCATTGCAATTATCTGCATCCTTTATTTTTTGCCAAATATGTGTGAATTCTATGAGCCAATCCTATGTATGTGTTCTCAAAAGTACGTTCCTATCCATAGGACTGATTCTGTGTAGTTCACATAAAATTAGAGCTTAGTTTCTATTTCCTAATATTTGGACAAATATCTTTGCATTGCAGAATGAGTGATACTTGTGCTAAAATGTGAAAATGTAATATAACAGGCAATGAAGATTAAATTAATTAATTTAAGTAATTTATCTTATGATAAACATAATATTAGCAACTTCTAGCAGTTGCTTCAAGATAAACACAGGTTTCTATCATCTTCAGCTCTTAAAAATGTTATTAGCAGCCTAATTGTATATAAAATTTATGTTCATTTTAGATTATAAACTCTATTGTTTAGTATTTTTGTTCCACATTAGTTTAGCTTTAAACTTTCTTAGTCAGGTATATTCCCAATCCATAATCAGATTCAGTGGCGTAGCGTGGGTTGTCAGCACCCGGGTCAAGGCAAGTAATTTGCGCCCCCTAACCCGTGGATTTTAGCACTCGAGTCTCTTCCACTAGCTCAGGAATTCTGGGAGTTGAAGTCCATGAGTCATAAAAGAGCCAAGGTTGCCTACCCTTGAGTTAGGTTCAAGGCAAAAAAGGGTCTCTGGAGAAGAGGGAAAATGCTAGTTTAAAACTGAAACAAGGCAACTTTAAGGTGCCTCAGCTGTGATTTAGGATGAGACAAAGAGAGGACATGGCGTTGAAAATGGTTAATGGGGCATGTTTGTTCCACTCTTAGTGGATGTCAAGATAAACCCCACGAGAGAATGACCTTACAACAGATGTGAATAGGCTTGGACTACGTTTGTAGATTGAGTGCATACATCACATGGAGCGATGATGGGCTTCATCAAGATTTATGATCCCACAATTGGCTAGTTTTCTCCATCTTGTCCTAAACCCTGGATACCAACCACGGTTTATGGCTTAGTATGTGGTGTGGGGTGACCCAACATGTTAGGCAACAAACAATGACTTCCAACTTACAATGCCTCAGCTTCCCAAGGTTATTCCAAAGCCGGAAAAGCCAACCAACCCACCCTGCAGCTTTGCCTGCTTAGGCTGAACCCCAGGAGTTCATACTTGCTGTGGCGCCTGACCTATTTTCTGCCCAGACGCTGCTTATCCAAGCCAAGCTGCCTCCTTCTCTTTGGCACCTCGCCCCAAAGATTCGCCGGACTGGCTGGAAACTCTCGCTGCTGGCAACGTGTGTCGGGGGGGCGTCCTGATCGCCTCCTGCAGGGGGAACCGAGTGGCCCCAGAGAGTCAATATGGCAGGAGGAGGAGGAGGAGGAGCAGCAGCAGCAAGCAGCCGCAGGTGCGGCAGCTGCAGTTGTTACCTTTACCTCCGGGAAAGGAGGAGACGGGGGCGGGAGCTGGGTCGGGGGGGCGGGCTTGCAGGTTGAGAGCCAAGCGGAGGAGAGCCGCGGCGGGAGAAAGAGAGGGAGGCGAGACGCCGCCAAGCCTCCCCACCCCCACCTGAGAAAGGAGGCGATCCGCAGCCGCGAGAGGACGGGATCCCGCTCTAGCTGGGCGCAGCGAATGCGGTTGCTTTCTATGCTCCGCCCACTCGCTCGCTCCTCCGACCCTCGGTGAAGCAGAATCGTCCCCCTCCAGCGAGCTTAATGGGCGCCCCCCCAGATGTTGCACCCAGTGCGGCCGGCCCCCCCTGCACCCCCCACGCTACGCCACTGCTCCGGCGAGCTTAATGGGCGCCCCCCCAGATGTTGCGCCCGGTGCGGCCGGCCCCCCCTGCACCCCCCACGCTACGCCACTGATCAGATTGCATTGATAAAACATTTGCTCAGATTTGTGTTCTCATTTAAAAATAAATGTGTTAGAAAACATGCTAAATATTTGTACAAGTCTTACTTTTGAGGAGCAAAGGGAATCAAAAATAGGTTTTCATAATATTTTGGGATTGTATTTGAAACTGGACTAAGTAGGCTACTCTGTTTTATAATGAATTGCTTTTAAAACCAATTGCAAACATGATTTGTTACATGTTATGAAAAGCTACACAGACATAAACCCTCTTTGTATGTTCATTCCTACTTGGACTCCAATAATTCATCAACTTATTTTTCAGCCTTGATTTGCCCTTAATTTAAATTACTTTCATGGTTACTTTCAGACAGTTTGATAGTAAGCTAGCCAATGGTTTCTTGTACTATCTGCACTTCATCAGTAATACATTCTATAAGCCAGATCTGCTTGGTCCCTTTGAATCTGATATTTTCATTTCAATGAACATCACATCACAGCTTGGCCATGATATATATATAGTCTGTAGCCTATATAGTCTATAGCCTGCCTTCATGAGACTTTATCCAGCTATCTATATAAATTTGTGACCTGTTGTCCTGAATGCTCAACATGGACATTGCATTTCAAATCAGATAGCAATTATTCAATAAAACAAGAGAAAAAAATAAAATGTATTGCTTATAAAAATAAATGAAAATAAATAAAACAAATAAATTTTATGAAAATAAATCATCTATTGGTTTACATGTCTTCCAGTTTGCCATTGTCAACCATCTGGTATTTCAGAATATGTTCCTGATAGGGACATACTGTTCATTCTAAGAATGCACATTGGCTAAATTATTCTCTCTAGAGTCTAAAGAAAATGCCAGACTAAATGGCGAAGGATCCATTGCGTGCTGTCATTTCCTTGCTCTAGGTCTGGAGACCTCAACATGTCACCTAGAGACCTAGTGTGTAATCTTTGGTGTTAGCAAGCTTCCTTTTCCCTCCTGACCTTTTAGATATTTCATACTATTTAAAAATTAAAAGAAGGGGAGTATGCAAATATGCCAGTTTCAGGATCATTTGAAGAATGCCTCTATGATATACATCATGCCCATAAGAATTTTTAAATTGTGGATGGCCACAGTCCAGTTCTTCATTCAAAAAAAAAAAGTAGCACAGTGTCTAGAAAATGAGGACAGGTAAGCAGAGAGGAGGTGATAGGTAGCATTTTGATAAACTGGTCCCTTGAGGCTGATTATTCTCACATGACTGATTTTTATGAATTTTATACATACATACACACAAACATATTGCCTCTCCAAATTCTGCAAAATTGTGAGAGTTCCCACATGTTTTCACAATTCCAAATCCCAAATAACCAAGGGTTATTTTTATATTATTGGTTAGGAATGGCATAAAATAGTCATACTTTATTTTGGGAATTCATATACACACTCACTCACACACACTTTAAGTCCCACGGTTACCACTTAGAATCTATATGGTCTGATCTAACAGTATATTGATGTTATTGCCTCTGAAGTCTCTGCCTGGATGTGCATTATCTTGAATATTGAGCTAGAAGAGATTTATTACATTCTGCTCCCTTTTACTCATAGGTTGGTAATAGACAATAATTAAACAGTGTAATTTCATGGAGAGTAGTGTAGGTTTCTTCTCCTGGGCCAGTCCCTCTCTCTCAACCCTAGGAAGCAGGCAGTGGCAAACCACTTCTAAAATCTTGCCATAAAACTGCAGGGGCTGGTCAAAGGAACAAAATAAATTAAATTAAAAAATAGTTTAATTTTAAGTTAAAAATAAAAAAATCAAATTCTAATAAAGCACAGAACAAGAAAAAAACCTTATTCATCCTAGAGCCTACTAGTCCAAAGTTGGAAGGAAGGAAAACTTGTACTACATTAAGGCATCTTGAGGTATCCAGGAATGATGCCTCAAGAAAAAACAACACCTTTCAGAAAGAAATATATTCTATGCTACAACTAATTCAGCAAAATTTACTTTAACGTGATTATTATATTTTAAAAAATATACTCCATTACATAATGGACAATGGACAAATATATACATTGCATATACTTTATTTCTGTCCAGATAATGTTTCAACAAAAAAAATCCTGTATGAATTATTTATTATTGCAGAAATTGGTCTTGTCTGAATTAGTATATCTAAATCCTAAAACCTCTCAAAGTGCTGCATGTCCAAGGTAATATCCAGCATAAAAAATAAGTCCCACTTATTTATCTTCTACCTTACTTTGTCCATATGTCTGCTTCTTTATGTGTTGATATATAATATCAAAAGTTTGTGAAAGTTGAGATAACAAATCTGTGAGAAGAAAAGATTAATCAAAGAATTTCACTAATGAAGGAATGCTTGCTATGGAATGGTCATGGTTGCAACTGTGGGAAAAGATTAATTTTAATGCCCTGCCTGCACTTTCTCTGTAGGGAAGAGGATTCAGACGCTAAAGAAAGAAAAATTTGCATTACAACCTTATAATCCAAATAGCTATTGTTAAAATTGTTGTCATGTTATCCACTAAAATATGTTCCTTATTCTTTTCCTACAGGGCTGAGAAGGAGTGAAAGCCTGTCAGAGAAGCAGGTGAAGGAAGCTAAGTCTAAATGCAAAAGTATTGCTCTCTTACTGACAGCAGCTCCAAATCCCAAGTCCAAAGGAGTGTTGATGTTTAAGAAGCGTCGCCAAAGGGCCAGAAAATATACTTTAGTTAGTTACGGCACTGGGGAACTAGAACGTTACGAAGACGAAGGTGAAGAAGACGAGGGTGAAGAAGGTGACAAGGAGAACACTTTTGAGGTAACTTTATTTGGCACAAGTGAGTCAGAAATTGATGAAGATTTCTTCTCTGACCTGGATAAAGAAGAACGGATTGTGACATTTGATTGGGATACTGGACTACTTGAGATTGAAAAAAAAACCAAACGTGGGGACGAGATGTCACAGCTGCTTCCAGAGACCAAGGGCAAAGGGGCACTCATGTTTGCCAAAAGACGTCAAAGAGTAGACCAGGTCACTGCTGAACAGGAAGCAATGAAGATGCAGGGTATGCATAGAATTGAGGCACATCGAGAGGCCACTTCAACAGAGATGACCCAAAATATGAGTTCTTCCTTTTATCAGGCAAAACAAGAAGAATCTGCCAGAATGCAGAAAAGCCATATAAGCAAAAGCTACATAGAAATGAACCATAATCCTAGGACAACCATTCAGCAAAATGGCATCAGGGTTCTCCCAGAGATAAATATGATATATCCACCTCCAGAAGCTGTTAGCTTGCCTACTTCAAACAAAACAGCCAAACCTTTCCCTGGTGTTCAGAACAGAGCAGCAGTTCCATTTTCACCCCCGAGAAGCATGGTTAGTCTTCCCTCTGAGCTACCTGCCCCACCTCCTTATACTTCAGTCAGTCCACCACCTGAAACATTATATAGAACTGTTTTGACTCCAATGGCCACAAGCATGAATCAGTCAACATTGTGGTCTCCAACAGAATCAACAGAGCAGATTGCATCCAGGGATGAACGGATTGCTGTGCCCGCAATAAGAACTGGAATATTACAGGAGGCCAAGAGAAGAAGCACTGCAAAGCCTATGTTTACATTTAAAGAAGCTCCCAAAATGAGTCCAAATCCTGCTCTTTTGTCCCTCGTACAGAATACAGAAGGCAAAAAACCTGGTACTGGTGGCTTTGAATCAGGTCCTGAAGAAGACTACCTCAGCTTGGGAGCAGAGGCCTGCAATTTCATGCAAATCCAGGCAGCCAAACAAAAGATCCCACCCCCAGTTGCTCCCAAACCCTCAGTAAAGGTTTCTCCTACTACCGCAACACCTATTTCACCAGTCTGGTCACCTCCAGTTGTGGCTGTTACTCAAGCTCCCATCTTTCCAGTTCCAAAATCTCCAGAAGTAGTAAGTCCAGCAGTCATCAAAGTAGCACAACCAGCTTATCCCCCTCCACAACCTTCTCAACCTCCACAGCCTCCTAATACTCTTAATCTGGAGTCTTCCTTTAAGGGGGCTCAAGTTTCATCATCCCACCAAAATTATACCCCTAAAACAACACCTCTCACTCCATTAGGAAATGCTGTTCTTGCTGGTGGAATGGGGCCAGCTTTTGAGATGCCCCCAGCATTGAGTGGTAAGGGGGCTCAACTCTTTGCTAAAAGGCAATCACGGATGGAAAAGTATGTAGTAGACTCAGAAACTGTGCAAGCCAATCGGCCCCGGGCTTTATCCCCAACTCCATCATTACCAGCATCTTGGAAATATTCATCAAATGTTCGAGCACCACCCCCTGTGGCTTATAATCCCATCCAGTCTCCATCTTATCCTCTTGCTGCTACCAAACCTCAGTCAAAACATCCTGGACCTACCAAAACTACTAAGAAAAAATCTAAGAAACCACTAAGCTCCTTAGAAGTGATGAAGCATCAGCCATACCAGCTTAATGCATCTTTATTTACTTTTCAAGCTCCATCTGATACTAAGGAAAATCTCCTTCCCAAACATCTGTCCAAGATTGATTCAGTGTCTGCCTTGAAACAAGCTCTACCATCAAGAGTACTCAATGCTGATTCTCCCTCTAATGTTCAAGCTTCTTCAGTATATTCTGTACCAGCCTACAATTCACAACCATTCTTCCCATCAAATGCTTCTAGTCCTGTAATTGAGTCCTATACATCAACGGGCTGTCCTACATTTTTGAAGCAAGAACCAGCAGCATCTCCTGTATTCTCTGTTCCCAGGCCAAAATTCTCAGCCAAGAAAGTTGGTGTCACAGCACAGGTGTGGAAACCGACAGCTATTGAAGAGTAAAATATAGATACAACTCACTGTTCACTTTGTTTGCCTGAATTCTTTGTAATCGTAACCTGACACCCAAAATGATCCTTAGTTTACTTAATAATTTTCAAATATATCACATAAAATTGGGTCCAAAAAAGGCTTAAGCCTGAAAATTTATGCACATTTACCGTGATATAATAAATTCAGTGATAATTATTTCAGGTAACTGTGCATACGTCAATTATTTTACATGAATTAAAATGAATATTAAATTGCAAAAATTGTATGCATTTATGAATAAAATAATTATATTACTATTATCCAAGCTGGCACATAGGATATTCTATAACAGTCATGTACTAGTATTAAGTAAGTAGTATATTAGGCATTAGTGCTTTGATACAGACATAGTCAATGGATTCTGTTCCTGCATTTTATCAATTAAAACATAGTTTTCACCAGGTTTTACTCTTAGGGAAGGAAAATATGCTAATCCAGCAGCCTGAATATAGCCAACCAATTATTTCTGGAAAATGGAAATATTATCACTCATGAATATAGTTTGTATACAACACAGATTTGACCCAATTCTGCAATTGAAACCTTATAAAAATTCTCTTAAGCCTCCTCATTATAATGGGGTAAGTTCTATTGTTAACTGTTTGTATTGCATCTACTGTATGAGTGTGGGAACGTATAATTTTCTTTTTGTGTTCCCACAATCAAAAGTTGAATATGTAAAATTGTAAACTCAAAGCGGAAATTCCTTGATTCTTAGCTAAGATTACAGATAGACCAGGTAAAGTACATGATTTTGAGAATATTCCTATGTAAATTAAGCCTTATGTAAACACTCAGATAATAAGGCTGTGTTTCATATAATTCCTATCCCTATAAGATAATTTGTGTATGTTAGCACAGATAGGTTGCTTTTTTTTGTTCAGTTGTAATACTTTCACACAAGGGGGCCCTCGGGGTAGTTTAAATATGGCACATTATCATGAATTACCTCTGATTCTCTCTTCTTGGAACTATAAGTATCTTTTAAGGAAGATTATAGCAAGTCTTGGAGAAAGAAAGACATTAGGGAAAGAAGCTTAGTCTGTTTCCCTTTTTAAACAACGTTGATCTCTTCGACATTAGCGTGGTTCTTTGACTGTCATTAGAAAAATTAATTAGAACTCTTGAAGAGCCAAGAAGATAAGCTGGCTTCTACAGCTTTGGAAATGGTGCAATATGTCATTGTGAAAGCAGAGTGACTAAAATCTGAAAGAACATATCCCTGCATATCAGTTTTGCAACCAGAATAGTGATGTGCCAAAAACCTGATTGAAATATGATATGGCTTGACTCCTGACCTCATTGCTGATCACTGGGGCACATTCTTGTTTTCACTTGGGACTTTCTGATCTTGCTTCTTTCACTTGTATTTCTTTTCACTATATTCTTGTTTTCACTCTGCTTTTAATTAATATGTGGTGGACCAGGAGGATCAAGACACTGTTACCATGCCATCTTCTGCTAAGATTATACCTCCTTATTTCAGTCTTTGGATACAAATGGACAATATTTTTATGTCCAGGAATGTTTCAATTTGTAGGTGGATATTTACAGATCAATGCACTCAGATGAGTTTAACCCATATTCACAAAGTTGGTTAAGAAGTAACTAATTGATGGCTTTTTCCTGTTCTTTCACTGAATGTGTTTGCTAATAATTAGTTAAACTAGTACAACAAACTAATAGCATAATCCTATGTCTTTTACAAAGTAATTCCTACTAGTGTCTGAGGAATTTACCCTCAGAATATTGTCCTTAGGATTGTGCCTAAATAGTATGAATTAATTTAAATCTATGGAAATTCTATTCTTAGTTTGAGGTAAGCTATAAATATGGTGAAACAGTTTAATAATAAGATTTTATGTAAAGGCACCTACTACTGATGAAGTCTGCTTTGGGAACTGCACAGTACCCATCAAGACTGATGTTGTCTATTTTGACTCTGAAACTCAGGTTGAGACCTTTGTCAACACTGCCACTTTGTCCTGTTAATTGGAGATGCCAAGGACCTCTGCTGTCAATAATCCACTAAAAATTCTTGACTCCTTGGATTTCTTTGAAAGTGAAATGAATTTGTGCTCTGCCTGTTACTCCGTTCACAATAACCACTTGGCTAGGACAACTCAAGAAAGAGACATATTATGGTAATTTGTTCAGCCATTAAAAGAATGATATGAAATTAATTTCAGAAGCTTCTGATTCAATATTACTAAAATATAAATGATTATGAATCATATACATGCACCTACTCACCTTTACCAATAATCATAATTAAAATGTCTTTGTAGACAGTGTATGCCCTGACACACAGAAACATAAAGCAAAATATAATTTCGTGGTTTCCATTTCCACCATTGTGGCATGACATTATGTTTAAAAAGAAAAATGTAAGAGAAGCCATAGAATAGATTATATGAACAGATTGCTGCAGACTGTGGAATTATGGACACAAGACAAGTGAGAACAGCATTTCCTCTATAATATAGATGGGGGTTTTTTTGTCTTTGTAAGGTTGGAGATTTGTGCATGTTGAAGGACAAATTTAAAAAGGAAAAAGATGTGAAATGTGCCTTATAGTGTTATGCGTTTGGAAGAGATTTAAGATTTTATATATGCAGATCAAGCATTCCTTGACAATACATATCTTTATCTATATTGCATAAACAAACTGCTGGACTAGCACCATGGTCTTATATATATTGATCAAGTATTTATCTTAATTACCATAGGACCTGTCTGGTGTTCCAAGTGCTACTTGGCTTTAGATAAATTATTTTATCTGAATTAGCCAATATTGGAAGTCAAGGGTGATTGTTTAATTTTTTTAATAAATCAACAATCTGCACAGAAATGTATTCAGAGGATTCTTTTCAATACAATCTAAGATTATATGGTACCAATATTTTAATCCTCTTGAGATCTTTCTGTTCATTTTCCAATTGCAACTTGCTGTATTTTTCTCTAACATTAAAACTGTTCCTTTCTTCATTTTTATTTTTCTTTCATTTCACAAATATTTACCTGCAATTTTAAAATATTAGCTTTCCTTTCTTTCATATTTGCTTCCTTTCCTAAAATAACTTAGAATACTGCATTAAAGTAGATCAATAACTCTACTTAATCCATATTCTTGAATCTGCCCCTTAACTATATTACCACTAGCAAACTAGTGTAGAGTAACATTATAGTCTTGTATCTTTCTGCCGAATGATAGATAAAGGAAATAATCAGAATAATTTCCCAGTTTTGGCCATAATGTCATTCTGTTTCAGTGGATTATCCTCCCAAGGGTGGTTATTCTGCTTCTATATATCTTCTATTATTCTATAATTCC
Source organism: Vipera berus (assembly GCF_964194415.1). Classification (NCBI taxonomy): domain Eukaryota; kingdom Metazoa; phylum Chordata; class Lepidosauria; order Squamata; family Viperidae; genus Vipera; species Vipera berus. Next base: position 40,821,527 of record NC_138209.1, on the reverse strand, counting down.
ATATTCCTGATGTTCATCTTCTCAAGCTCTTCCCTATAGAATTCCTCAGCTTTGAGTATGGTGAATGGCTCTTATCATATCTGTCAGAATTGAATTATGAATTGAACTGATAGGGTGGGATCCTGTGAATATGCACATGGAAATTTTAATGTAGACACAGGGGTCTGATCTTATTTATTTAAAAAAGGTGTAATGTGTTAGCATGAATTGCTTTTTATTGAAATCTATGTTTTCTGAAGTAGATTAATGAATGCTTTGAGGCTTGAAAGTGTGACTGAGCCAGGGTATGCCAAAAAAGTGAAGACAGCAGTCATGATCTTATAACCAAAGCTCCACTCCTTTCTTGTGTGTGATATGAAGAAATATACAAAAGGATTATGACCACTGCCTTGATTTTTTTTAACCCTGGCTCCCATCCCCTCACTGCCCTTTAACCGACCAAGTTATTGAAAATTACGATTCTGACATGACTTGGAACCATACACAACATAGCATGAGGAAGTCTGCAAATTAAATAGTTTTAACTTGTTGAACATATTTGTTTCAATCAAAGATAGCTTCTGTATAAAGGTGTCTTGTATAATAATTTCTCTCCTAAAGAAGAGTAATACACTTACAATTATTAAATGCTCTTTTCAAAATAACCACCTACAACATTTATTTAAGAAGACATACTGTTAAATAAATGTTGTAGGTGGTTATTTTGAAAAGAGCATTTAACAATTATTAAATGCTCTTTTCAAAATAACCACCTACAACATTTATTTAAGAAGACATACTGTTGTGGATTTGTACACTGTGTCACTTCAATGTTTACTTTTAAAAAGTATTTTCTGGAAACTCTACCATGGTCCCCTACATATTGCTATGGCACTGGGAAAGCATGTTCTCTTTCTGAGTTGGAGAGAGGTTTAGAATGCTTCTCATATTTTACTTCACAGGGAATAGTTCCCAAAGGGGATTGGTAATAGAATACAGTGCCTCTCGCCTCTTGGTCAAATATGGCCTAAGGACAGGAATGACTGAAAGCCATAGCCAGCTGCTGAGTAGTGTGAGTGACTTCAATGAATGGTATCTGTTCCTACTGATTAAATAAACCAATTACTATCACTCCTAACCACAACTCCAATAAGCACTAACTGTCATTCTTATTGAAAGGCACAGAAGTCTCAAGGAAAAATAGAAATCATGACTTAAGGTTTTGTAGAATATTCTCAAACTAGTCTGAATTGTCAAGGAATTGCCATGCTTTGTTTTCTTTTTGAAGTACCCATGTTTGGGGGCAATTTCATTAGAAAAGAAACACATTAAGAAGCCAGCAAATAAGATAAGGGACACAAAACTTTGGAGAGTTGTGGACATTATTAAACCTCAAAAGTATTCTGTACATAATAATTTTCATGCTCCAAATCATGATTAAGCCTCAAGTGTTAAACGCAGAAATATATATTTCATCCTGCTCTTCCAAAAGCTGGTGTGACATAAGGATAACCTGTGAGATGGGAGTTGGATATTATGCTGAATGATAAGAATGAATGTTGTGAAAGGACATTTATAGTCACAAAGCAGTGGGTGTTTTACCTACCAGAGCTCCTTCTTCAGTAGTGTCTCTTTCCTATTTCCCAAATTTATTACCAATTTGGAATAGACCACCAATTGGCAGAATGGCCTACAAAAAGTGGTTGTGGAGGAAATTAATAACATTTAAGCATGCACACATACCAGATAGCCACCCTCATCAAATTCTTGCAGTCCCTACATTCATGTTGCAGTCTCTGACAAATATGAGCTTGTGAAATAAGTGCTTTGTATAGGTTCTCACTAAGGAAGCAGGAAAGCTTTAGAGCAAGAACTGAACTGAAGAAGCTTCTTGTATGAGAAGTTAAATATTTTCAAGGAAAAAAACAAGAAAGTTCAGTTGCCTTTTGAAAAAGCACCTTTGGGTTTACTGAACTCAGAAAGTGCCTTTACTGTATGTGTTTGAAACGTATCATCTTTTTTTCAAATTTCCCTACTCTTCTATAGCATATAGCATAGGAGGGGAAGTGATGGCTAATAGCTGAGCTTGTTAGCTGGAAAATTGACAGCCCAGGTTTGAGATTCAAGTGCCATGCAATGGGGTGAGCGCCCATTACTTGCCTCAGCTCCTGCCCACCTAGCAGTTTAAAAGCATGCAAATGAGAGTAGATAAATAGGTACCACTTTGGTGGGAAGGTAACAGCATTCCATGCACCTTGGTGTATAGTCATGCTGACTACATGACCATGGAAATGTCTTCGGACAATTCTGGCTCCCTCAGCTAAGAAATGGAGATGAGCACTGCTCCCTTGAATCAGAAATGACTGGCTCAGAGAAACATTTACCTTTACCTTCTATAGCAGCAGTCCCCAAACTTTCTGGCTCCAGGGACCAGTGGCAGTGGCAGGGGGGGGATGATTTTCCATGCACTAACTATATCCTGCACATATGCAAATGAAGCTTCACATGCTTGCCTGCTGCTTGCGCTGCCCTATTTTCAACCAATCTATGGACCATGGGTTGGGGACTTCTGATCTATAACATATTTAATTGGACGATACAGTTAGAATGTATTCATGGTGCACTTTTCCAAAATAATCCTCTCATTGTAAAAAGGCAATGTTAAATAACAGAGAAATTATAGCAATTGAATTCAGTGGTATGGTGCCCTTATAGTCTTCCATACTTTTCCAACCCCTTTAGAATCATCTAAACTATGGTAATCCTAATATACTTTTCTGTTGTGAAGGCATAAACAGTCATGAGATGTCACCAAATTCCCTAATACTTGTAAGTAAATGCTACTATTACCACAAGTAGTATGGTAATAAGAAGATTGCTGTATCCAAAATAATTGACTAAAACATCTGAAAATCACCAGATATACTTTTCACCAGAAATGAAAGAAACAAAAGAGAAAAGCATTCTAATGGAAATTACAAAGGTAAATGTGTGGATAGATTTGTTTGTTCAAGGGCATTCTTTAAAAAGAGAATAGAGTGAAGCAAAAGAAGATTATATTTATTTTATCTATTTATCTATTTATTTATTTATTTATTTAACAGATTTATATTCTGTTAATGTGAAGATATAGAGAATGCTAATCTAGATTAGAGTTGCAACAGGAAGAAAAGAAAAGGTTAAAAGGTTAAAATGATTTAATGCAGGGCTTTTCAACCTTTTCACCCATTGTACCACTTTTAGAATATGGCATCATCCAAGTACCACCAGCCGCCTAGCAAGGTGTCAAAAACTTGATGACCAAAAAAAGGGGAAAAAAATTGATGAAGTACACGTAGTCCTCAACTTAGATCAGTTAGCTTAGTGACTGTTTGAAGTTACAATGGCACTGAAAAAAGTGCCCCCCAAGCCACAGCCAAGCAAGACACCTGCCTGACGGCCCGGCAGCGCTTTTCCTCCTGTCCGAGGTTTTCATTGTTGTGAGCATTTCTGTTGAGGATTGGCAATGGGGGTGGGGTGGGGTGTTTGGTTTTTATTCCCCACCCCCATCTGCTGGGTGGTTGCAGCAGGTTTTGATCACTTCACATGACCCTGGGACACTGGGACCGTCATAAATATGAATCAGTTGCCAAGCATCTGAATGTAAATCACAAGACCCTGGAGATGCTGAAACATTTCAGCTGATCGGTGCTTCTTCTGGGCTCAGAAGTGCCAGGATCAGCGCCGAGCTCCAGCTGGATCCTGGCCCTGATCCTGGCGCTTCCGCTGACCCCTGACAGCACTGAAGAAGCACTGATCCTGGCGCTTCCACTGAGCCCTGACATCCCTGCAGCTCCAGCTATCTCTCACTCAGGCTTGTGCGGTGCTGCCACTGGTTCAGCTCATTCCTCTCTCCCGCTACCACTTTTCTAGGATGTTTGTGTACCACCTGCCAGGTGCCAATGTACCACAGGTGGTACCCTTACCACTGGTTGAAAAGCCCTGATTTAATGTGTCATATTAGGAGTCTAATTCAAATAGGAAGAAAGGGAGGGAGGATAGATGGAAGAAGCTATACTTTTTAGGTAGTCTTTGGAATAAATAAAATGTCTATCAGCCATCCGTCTCTAAAATAGTTTCATAATTTTTAGAAGACTTTTGAAGATAGATATATCAGTGGGAAGAAAAAATGAAATAAATAAATTAAAGGTGAACATCAATTTGTTAAATGGAACAATCAGATATATTCAGCTATGTTACTAAAGAAGCCTACTATTACTTACTAAATATTAAATTATGTAATAAATATATTTTTTGGTGGTTTGGATTGGTTGAATTCAAATTAGTTGATGTTTGCACCACATTCTGGTTTTAAATGGTATAGGCAAATATTTTAAAAAGAAATTCCACTATTTTGAATAAGTTAGTTATAGATTGAAATGTGCAAAATGTCAGAAATTCCATATATTTTTGCATAGCAGTATGTATTTTATTCCCTATGATAGTAGTATTGTGTTTTACATTTAAATCCCCATAATTCCTAGAGGGCACAATAAAATCTAGGAGAAATGTAGCTCTTTCTACCTGGGAACCTATATGTGTGTACTGTGTGGACATTTCTCCATCAGGTCTTGCAAATACTGTACAGCAGTCTCTTTGCAGACAAAGGGAAGAGCAAACTTTGAAAGAGAAAGATGGCCCTCAAGAGAGAATTTCTTCCATATATATCCATTCCCTAACCCTAATGAGCTCTCTGAATTACAGAGATGCTCAGCTGTTCAGGCCTTTCAAAGAAAAATCTCCCAGTATATTCTAAAAACGTTAGAATGCCAGGATATCAGACAATGGTGCTGGTGCTGGCAAAAATACTACAAGATCATTTTCTATGAAATGTTTCAAGACTGTTTTATGCAACCATATAATTCTAAGAAATATGAGACTGACTCTATTCTTTCAGTGTATGCCTCTGTGTCTTGTGAATCATCATTGCAGAAGACTTTTAAAAAAAAATAGTGAAAGAACTATACCAGCCTTAATATATACTTTAATTGACATAATCTGCCAATTAATTTCTGACCAAAAATAATTGCACCCATTTGCAAAATTCTTTAGCATCTTGTTCTAAGTAATTCATTCTTGTGAGATATTATTGCTGGTTTCCAGAAGGTGGCAATGCTGAATGTCTTTTATTGTACAACCTAGACTGTTACTTGTTTTTAAACAACAGAATTCAAGTGAGTAATACTGAACTATTATGAAATGCATTTATTACAAGCGGGAAGCTTGTGCTCTTTTAAATTAGCAATGGCATAATTCAATGTAATTCTAGTGTTAATCCGTGTTGGGTTCACATGTATAAGCTTCAGGTTTTGTGTTTCCATTTTCTCTCTCCTCCTTTCAGTATCTCTAAATGTTTACACCCATTAATTAGACACATTTTTTTTATTCTATCAAACTGAAGGCTGTGGTTAAGCTTAACTATGGATCATAGAGAAAAACCTGAATAATAAAGCATGGATTGAAATTGATAATTCCTTTTCATTTTATTTAAGAACAGCTATTGGGTTTGGATTTGATGTAGTATTATTATTTTAAGAGAACCATTTTTTAACCATGGAGAAAGAAGCATTGAGAAGGCCAAGGTTCTCTCATAGAAAACTACTAAAGTATGGCCACTATTCTACTTTATGTCTATGGACTAAACCAGGGGCAGGCAACCTTGGCTCTTTTATGACTCATGGACTTCAACTCCCAGAATTCCTGAGCCAGCCACGCTGAGGGAAAATGGAGAGGTTTCCAAGCTGAGCCATGCTGGCTCAGGAATTATGGGAGTTGAAGTCCATGAGTCATAAAAGAGCCAAGGTTGCCTACCCCTGGACTAAACAAAGCTATGAAAGCAAGCTATCTTAATTGTATTAGCCTTTGCTGCCTTATTTATTTTAATATTTCTAATAATTCATAAAGTTGCCCATTTTTGCCTATTTTGCCTTTTATAATCAGTTTGAACAGGATGAAGAAATGCAGCTAATTTTTGTAAAGCATGCTACTATTTTTGGGTCAGATAGAGTTACTATGTGACTATTCTGGTGCTAGGCATTTGTTTACCCTTTTGATCCCTTGCTGAGATCTCATTCCAATAACCTGATTTACAAGGATTGTTGCCATTATTTATAAGACAATTCTTTCTTTCAAGTATGCATTCCCTGCTAAGAGAATTTTCTTCAGTTATTATTTATTTTTTTATTTTTTTATTTTTTTTTTATTTTAATTTAATTTCTATACTGCCCTTCTCCCGAAGGACTCAGGGCGGTGTACAGGGCAAATACAATAAAAATACAATATACAAAAGTTAAAAAAAATAATGCAGCCCAATTCCAATAAAATTAATACAATAATATTAAAATACCCCAAACCCATCAGACCAGGCCGGCTTGTTCAAATAAGTATGTTTTTAGGTCACGTCGGAAGGAGCGAAGTTCGGGAGCCATCCGGAGCTCAACCGGTAAACGGTTCCAAAGGTCTGGCGCGCCCACAGAGAACGCCTTCCCCCTGGGGGTCTCCAGTCGACACTCTTTGACCGACAGCACCCTAAGGAGGCCCTCTCTGTGGGAGCGCACTGGACGAAGGGAAGTTGATGCCGGCAGCAGGTGCTCCCGTAAGTAATCCGGACCCATGCCATTTAGGGCTTTATAGGTCATTACCAGCACCTTGAATCTTACCCGGAGGGCAACCGGAAGCCAATGCAGCTCGCGGAGTAGAGGTGTTACATGGGAGTATCGGGAAACCCCCACCACCACTCGCGCGGCTGCATTCTGCACCAGCTGAAGCCTCCGAGTAGTCCTCAAGGGCAGCCCCATGTAGAGAGCATTGCAGTAGTCCAAAAACTAGATCAGCAATGAAGATACAAATCTTGGTATGGGACATCATACCAGAATGAGAATTCCTTGATGGTTTTCTGAAGCTGGGGTACATTAATAAGCTGGAAATAAGTGCTTCTATTTCAGGGCTGTTTATATAACAGCATAAAAAAAAGAACATTAGAGCAGATTTTTCAGGGCATTGAAACAATCACAAAAGGCAAGTTGGATGCAATTTTTTATTTAGAAATATTATATTAGAACAGCGACCCTCCCAACCTTTTAAGCACCAGGGACCGGTTCCGTGGAAAAAGGTTTTTCTGTGGACCACAAGGGGCATGGTATCGCATGCTGCCTGCATCCCATGGATGGAGTATCGCTTGTTCGCACAGCCTAGTTTCTGCCATGCTGCGGTGCAGTGCTGGTCCACGGACAGGGGTTGGGGAATCCTGTATTAGAAAATGCTTATCAGCAGGAAAATATTTAGGAAAATCTTGATATTCTTTTTAAACCTTCCACTACTCTAGTTAGTATTCTTGCTGCTTCCGATTCCAAACTGGGTTAACAAGTTACACATTTTGTTTTAAAATTGCATAAACTGTGACTGGCATAATATTATAGGCTTTATTGACCATTACAGCACAACTTCCATTTTCTTAATATTACCTTCATACCAAATGATTGTAAAGCCACACAAGTAAATATGGGACATTAATAAACAATTAATTTAAAGCAGTCTGGTTAACAACTGTGGCTTTAAGCTGATGCAACAGTGCAACAAAAATTTAACATGATATCATCATCTCGACATGATGACCTTGGGTTATGATCTTTTGGCAATGTTGCACCAGAACAGTAATGCTTGTGTAATGTGAAGTTAGAACATTAGATTGCAAATAGCATCTACAATTTATTTTTAGGGTTTCATAGCTTGATATTTCAAGCAATGATTCTTTTCTTCCAGAATTTTCTTTGCTTCCATAGTAAGCAAAAAAAGGTCGTAGAACCAGGCAGTGACAACTTCGTAGTTTGCTTCACTAATTCATTCATTCACCTTTCTTTTTTTACAAAGACTAGTAAGAAAGAACAAACAAACAAAACAACAGAAAACATCAATGTAAATTTCTTTGTGTATATGGGTATATCAGAGTAGAATATACCATTCTAATGTTATAATATACTGTTATTTAACCCAAACTGTAAAAACCAAGCTATGAATAGCAACAATTACAACATCAACAACAAAATTAATTATACCAATTTCCTTACACACACACACACACACACTTTATTGCTTTAGATTTGTGACCTTATTTTATTTATTTATTTATTTTATTTTAATTCCATTTATATCCCGCCCTTCTCCGAAGACTCAGGGCGGCTTACAAGCTTAGCAGTAGCCTTCATTCTATGTATATGCCTGCTTATTAGGGCTTTTCTCACACCCCCCAAGCGGCATTATTACAAAGTCAGCTTAATTGCCCCCAATTTGTCATTTCAACTCCATTGCATTTCCTTATTACTTCACTAGCTTTTTATTGCTATGCAAAGAAATGCCTCTAAAGGACAATGGCTTCACTTCAAACCTAGTTTAAGTAGTTTATGGACTAAATTTACCCATAGCTTCAATTCTAATGCTACATTTATTTTTCCATGACTATAATAGACAGTAGAGAGTCAGTGTGGCGTAGTGGTTAAGGTATCGGGCTAAAAGTCAAAGACCGTGAGGAGTTCTAGTTACAGCAAAGCCAGCTTGGTGATCTTGGGTCAGTCTCTCTCTCTCAACCCTAGGACGGAGACAATGGATGAAAAATGCAGGGACTAGCCCAGGCTGTCACAGAAAGTAAAGGCTGATTCATAGGAACAAAACAAAACCCTAGTAAGTAGGCAATTTCAAAATGAAACCTTATTTTCACCAAGCTCAACTCTTGGTAATACACCCATTAGGTTTCTTTGTGTCGATAAATAATGGTTTTTCTATTGCTGTCTTCTGAGATACAATTTTGACTTCTAGTCTAGCCTAGTATTATCTGGAGGCTATTTCCTAAAATGCACTAATTGTTAACACTGACAATTGGGTTTCTTATTTTAATGCTTTCTTGAATTTGTTAATAATAGTTGATCACAGGTTCTGGAGATAGTTTCATTAAAAAAGAAAAATAAATATCTCGGCGGCTTTCGATACCATCGACCATGGTATCTTGCTGCGGCGTCTCAGGGGATTGGGAGTGGGAGGCACAGTTCTTCAGTGGTTCTCCTCCTATCTCCTGGGACGCTCGCAGTCGGTGTTGGCAGGGGGGCAGAGATCGGCCCCTAGGTCTCTCGTTTGTGGAGTTCCTCAGGGGTCGGTTCTCTCGCCTCTCCTGTTCAACATCTACATGAAACCGCTGGGTGAGATCATTCGTGGTTTTGGAGTTGGGTATCATCAATATGCCGATGATACCCAACTTTTCTTTTCGACCCCAAACCACCCCAGTGATGCCCTCGCTGTGATGTCCCGTTGCCTGGAGGCGGTTCGGGTCTGGATGGGGAGGAACAGACTTCAACTCAACCCTGACAAGACTGAGTGGCTGTACATTCCGGCATCCCGGGACATTCAAAATGTTCCATCTCTTTCAATGGGGGGTGAGCTCTTACCCCCCGTGGATAGGGCTCGCAACTTGGGAGTCCTCCTAGATTCACGGCTTACCCTGGAAGATCATATAGTGGCCGTGACTAGGGGGGCTTTCGCCCAGGTTCGCCTGGTGCGCCAGTTGCGGCCCTATCTGGACCGGGATGCCTTGTGTACGGTCACTCATGCGCTCGTGACCTCTCGCCTTGACTACTGTAATGCTCTCTACATGGGGCTTCCCTTGAAGACCACTCGGAGGCTCCAACTGGTGCAGAATGCGGCCGCGAGAGTTGTCTTGGGAGTTTCCCGGTACTCCCATGTTACACCTTTGCTCCGCGAGCTGCATTGGCTACCAGTTGTCTTCCGGGTGAGGTTCAAGGTCTTGGTTATGATCTTCAAGTCCTTACATGGCATGGGTCCGGGTTACCTCAGGGACCACCTGCTGCCGGTGTCAACTTCCCTCCGCCCAGTACGTGCCCACAGAGAGGGCCTCCTCAGGGTGCCTCCGGTCAGGGAATGCCGACTGGTGGCCCCCAGGGGGAGGGCCTTCTCTGTGGGCGCTCCGGCATTATGGAACCAACTGCCGGTGGAGCTCCGGATGGCATCAGACCTCCGAACCTTCCGTCGGGGGTTGAAGACCCACTTATTCGAATTAGCTGGTCTGGCCTGATGGGGGATTATGGGTTTTAAATTTGGTGTTTTTAGTATTGTATTATTGTTTTTAACTGGGCATTGATTTAATTTCTTTCTAACTTTTGTACCGTTATTTATATATGCCCTGTGAACCGCCCTGAGTCCCTAGGGAGAAGGGCGGTATAGAAATCAAATAAACATAAACATAAACATAAACATGAAATTATATTTTCCTTTAAATACATCATTCAGCAAAAACACACCAGCTTTTTAAAATGTTTGTCAGAATGCTTTATTCTTATAACACTGAAAAGCTACTTGGGTATTTAAAAAAGCAACCTTACTACTTCAGATAAATAGATTAAAAAATTGCTCTACTTTTGGAATCTTTGTCACTGATATTAAAGAATGTAATAACTCTAAGCCTTTATTGTTTCTAGGAAAAAGGCAGTGAACGATCTTTATCAGTTCCTGGATGGCTACCTTCCACTTCTTCCAGATCCATGTCCCCAGTTTCTCCTGTGATGGTCCAACCCACTCCTGGTTATACTACCAAAGCACCAGCAGAAGTTGAAAAGCCTGGGAAGAGGCTGACCCCTTGGGAAGCAGCAGCTAAGTCTCCCCTTGGATTTGTGGATGATGCCTTTGGTCCCCAAACCATTCAAGAAACTATTGTTGCAAATGTCATGTCAGCGGCTCGTAGGAAAACATTATCTACGCCACCTGATGACTGGAAGAGAAAAGTGGCTTATGAGCATCCAGCTCCAAGCGTCCGTTCTAAATTAGCCTCACTTGGAAGGAGCTACTCAGTGGCCACATTACCTGCCAGGTTATCAATGTCTGCTCCTAGCTCCATTGTCCATTATGGTTCCCGTCTGCAGCCTGCATATTATAGTCAACATGGCCAAACTGATCCTGGTATGATTTCCATGGAATCTAGATCTGATTACTGTCTATCAATGGCTGACTCCAATTATAATCCACATCCAAAGGGATGGAGGCGTCAAACATGAAAAGCAAATGAGTCTGATGTAGTTTCCTTTCTTGAAGGTCTCCATATTCTAAAATGAGAAGTGTGAATATATGTTTTCTGGCCTGGTAAAATCAAAATTTATCTAGAATGGGACACTATGATTTGTCAGCATTATAAAAGACCTTGATCCCAGATTTTCTTTGTCGTGTGTGTGTGTGTGTGTGTGTGTGTGTGTGTGTGTGTGTGTGTGAGTGTGTGTGGGGGTGGGGTGGGGGTGTGTGCTTGAGAGAAATATGCATTGATAGACACAGGATGAAATCTAGTTTATATAAAAACAAATCACAAAATAGTGTTTTGATGTCCTTCCATATGTGAAATTTTAAACTGGGAAGGGTATAATTGTGCAATATCAACACCTGTGAATTATCCAATTAATCATTATAAATAATGTAATCTTAGTTATCATGAAGAAAGTTATTTCCTTTTGTTTCTTATACAAGCCTACTTATGGTTAGCTAAATGTTTATTTGTACTATTGGTTATGTTCTGATATGCTGTGGTTTGGTCGTCTTTATTGGCTATGCAAATGTTATTCCTAACCTAAAGAGTTCAGTTGCATTATTTTTATCTTTCTGAGACTCAGATAGGATTTTTTTTCTAAACTGGTTAGGGAAAGATAATAGGGTCTAAAGTTTCATTCGGCTGATACTTCAAAGTTTTCTGGCTGGAGAAACATACTTCAGTGGATGAACACAGATTTTGCTTTCAGAAGGTCCTAGATCAGGGGTAGGCAACCTTGGCTCTTTTATGATTCATGGACTTCAACTCCCAGAATTCATGGATTCATGGACTTCAACTCCCAGCTGGCTCAAGAATTCTGGGAGTTGAAGTCCACAAGTCATAAAAGAGCCAAGTTTGCCTACCCCTGTCCTAGATGAATTCTTAGCATTTCTGGTTAAAAACCTTAGATAGCAATTGAAGAAAAGTCTTCTCACTGAGATTTTGGAAAGAAACTGTCACTCTGAATAGACAACTTTACCTTCTTGAAGGCATCTACAAACTCATGTTGTGCTCACTCATTCCAAATTTCTTTTTGTTTATATTACCAGCTTGGGGAAACATCAGCACAAATGGCCTCAGTGTCAGAAAATCATTTTTATGACTGAAGGTATAACAACAAAAGTACAATTAGAAATGAATAGCATAGCAGATGACAGGAAATGGAAAGACAACTCAATTTGTGAGGTAAAACAGTCCTCGGAGCATGAGTGGATAATTGTATCTTCCAGAGAGTGCTACACCGCAATCCCAACATCTCTCACACTGGTCACGCTAGCTGCTGTGAATTTTAAATCAGCAACTTCTGTAGGATCACAGATATTTTATCCCTGCCTTGGAATAAAATACTACTCATTGCACTATGATATACTACAATCAGTGGTGGGATTCAGAAACGTGAACAACCAGTTCTCTGTGTGGATGCCACTTCCAGAAGTCCATTCTGGGTCTGGGCAACAAAAAATTAGCTACCGGTTCTGCCAAAGTGGTGTGAACTGGCTGAATCCCACCACTGACTACAATCCTGGGAATTTAAATTCATTTCATTCACTTCTTTGTTTTAGACTTTAGCTGTGATATTTTTAATTTCTTTCTAAAAATCTAGATATTCCAAGAACAAATAAAATATGAAGATACTTCTTTTCACATCTATTCAAAGGATAACCAAGCAGGTTCTAATATATTCACTGTTTCCTGAATAAGGCAGGGAGAGATAACTGTTTAAAAAGTGCTTTACAAGTAATTCTCAATTTACAATAGTTCGTTTAGTGATTGTTCAAAGTTACAATGGCACTGAAAAAAGTGACTTATGACTATTTTTCACACTTACAAAGGTTGCAGCATCCCCATGGTCACGTGATTTACATTCAGATGCTTGACAACTGACTCATACTTATCCCCCTTTGCGACTTTCTGATAAAGTCAATGGGGAAACCAGATTCATTTAACAGCAGTGTTACTAATTTAACAACTGCAGTGATTCACTTAACAAATGTGGCAAGAAACATCATAAAATGGGGCAAAACCTACTTTAAAAATTTCTCACTTAACAACATAGTTTTTGGGCTCAATTGTGGTCGTAAATTGAGGACTACTGTCTTGGGTCTTCATTTCTGCTGCTAAAATCTGATGAATGTTAACTCAGGAGCAACTACCATTAAATTCAACGGTCCTTTCTAGTAAGGATTAAGGTTATAGCCTATCTTCATACTGTCTGGTATATTTCATTGCTTTCGAAAGAGCGATGCAACCTTGCTTCCCAAAAGAAGGAAACTTACATTAATGCAAATTGGTTGTGCCACTTATGTTTGCTGCCAGCACCACTCTTTTTTTCTAGCTCAATATCTGAAATACTGTTTCAGTAGAGATATACGCTTTTTAAACTAAGACACTGAATTGGTCAGAGAGACATGCTAGGCACCTGAAAGACATGATTCTCATAACCAGTACAAAGAAAGATGAAGGATAAGGGAAAAAGCCATTCAGGATGTAGGTATAAACAAGTTACATGCCTCAGGATGGAAGTAAAGTAAAGCTCTTATGTAGCAAAACAAAACAGATTTTTTTCCTAGTTAAGAGATTCCCACCAGCTTCTGCATGAAGAATGGGCTGCAAGCTGCAGTTTGATGAATATATGAAATGGGCTCTTTATCCTGACTAATCAAAATCCTATCACCATATCCATCCTGAGGGCAACTGTCTTTAGCCTCAAGGCAATCTTGGGTTAGCTTAGATATACAGTATAGAATGTCACAGAATGTCATCCATGGAACTCTCCAAATCCTTCCCTGAAACCGAATAACTGAATACCTGCAAAGAGATTTTGTTTGAAGAAAAATATTCAGCTCAGAATACAGCAATTTCCTTTATTATGGTAAGATATACCATTTAGCTTTGTAAGTCACCCAAAGTCACGGTAATGAGATGGACAGCTATATAAATTTAATAAATAAATAATAAATAAATAAAACCTCACAATATTCAGAAAGGTAAATAAGAATTCTTTTTAATGAAATGAACTGAGTTTAAAAACATACTTATAGGCCTAAACTATAGTGACTTACAGTTTCACTTTAATATCAGAAAAAGAGAAATGTTATTTTCAAGTGTAAACATAGTAGACTATTTTCAGAATACCACCTGTTTAAGAATGGTATGAAAGGTTTGGTATATGAAGAAATTATGTGTATTCATACAGTATGGAGGGAATGACTTGAGGATGTCATAGAAGGTAATGTAAGCGGAAAGCAATGGTACAGATTTCAGTAAAATGAGTAGGAGACATATGTTGCAACACTTATGAAATATGCAAGGCCTTTGGTGACTAGGGAAGTTGCAGGCTTTTTGTGAAATACTTATGTTGTAATGCAGTGAATCACATTCTCCTGGGTCCTTAGTATTGTAGATTAGTATTTGTCATATGCCTGATTTCTTTTATTTTATAAGCAGAGGCTATAGAGCAAGAATGATTTAGCTTATAGGAAATGTGTTTTGGGATAAAAGTAAGTGTTTGGTGGTTTGAGAGTAGCTTAAAGAAACTCATTAGGTAAAGGTAAAGGTTCCCCTGCACATGTGTGCTAGTCGTTTCCGACTCTAGGGGCCGGTGCTCATCTCCGTTTCAAAGCCGAAGAGCCAGCGCTTGTCCGAGGACGTCTCCGTGGTCATGTGGCCGGCATGACTAGACGCCAAAGGCGCACGGAACGCTGTTACCTTCCCACTGTAGTGGTCCCTATTTTTCTACTTGCATTTTTACGTGCTTTCGAACTGCTAGGTTGGCAGAAGCTGGGACGGATAACAGGCACTCACTCTGTTATGCGGCACTCGGGATTCAACCCGCCAAACTGCCGACCTTCCGATCGACAAGCTCAGCGTCCTAACCCACTGAGCCACTGCGTCCCTTGAAAGAAACTCATTAGAAAAGCATATATAACTTATGAATTGGTTTAAGCAAAAGATTTAGTTTGGGCCAACTGGGTCTCTTTGATATCAAGGCAAATACGGGCAATCATTTTTTAAGTGACAGTACGATCCCTAGAATTCTGATAATTTTGTACAATCAGAAGTTAACAGAATTTCAGGGATATGAATGTCCTAGAGCAGGGCTTTTCAACCTTTTCACCCATTGTACCACTTTTAGGATATGTCAATATCCGAGTACCACCAGTCACCAAGGAAAAAATGATGAAATACAGGTAGTCCTTGACTTATATCAGTTTGCTTAGTGACTGTTCGAAGTTACAGTGGAACTGAAAAAAGTGCCCCCCAAGCCACAGCCGAGCAAGACACCTGCCTGCCCGCCCATCAGCGCTCTTCCTCCTGTCCGAGGTTTTCATTGTTGTGAGCATTTCTGTTGAGGATTGGCAGCGGGGGTGGGGTGGGGGTGTTTGGTTTTTATTCCCCCCGTCTGCTGGGTGGTTGCAGCAGGTTTTGGTCACTTCACATGACCCTGGGACACTGTGACCGTCATAAATATGAATCAGTTGCCAAGCATCTGAATGTAAATCACAAGACGCTGGAGATGCTGCAACATTCCAGCTGATCGGCACGTCTTCTGGGCTCGGAAGCGCCAGGATCAGCGCCAAGCTCCAGCTGGAGCCTGGCGCTGATCCTGGCGCTTCCACTGAGCCCCGACAGCCCCAAAGAAGTGCTGATCCTGGCCCTTCTGCTGAGCTCTGACAGCCCTGCAGCTCCAGCCATCTCTCGCTCAGGTTTGTGCGGTGCTGCCATTCCTCTCCCCCGCTACCACTTTTCTAGGATGGTCGCGTATCACCTGCCAGGTGCCCATGTACCACTGGTTGAAAAGCCTTTCCTCGTTTCCAGAAAAGCTTTGTTTTAATCTGTAATTCTACTTTTACCATATAAGTGATGTGTTGTTTTTTTTATTGACCTCACTGGAACGTGTTCTGTTTTAACTCATCAGGTCTGATTGGAATGTTTTGCTTTTCTCTCAGCTGTGATTAATCATTTTCTGAAAATAAAAATATTTCTAAATTTAGCTTTGATGGTTCAAAGCGCAAAATAATATCTGATCTCAACACAGATTACTATGGTTTCTGGTTTGAAGGAAGAAAATATTTTCTTTCTCTGTCTGAAAGGAAGGAGGACTGCCAAATAACAGCAGCATTACTGCCTTTCCTAAAATCTCAGTTTTGTTTTTCTTGCTAGGAAGTAAAGGGTCAGTGTAGCCTTTGGTTCCAGATTGGGTTTCCTGTTGTTCCTTAAAGGAACATAAAGGTGGTTTTATATTTGTGTGTATTTGCATTTGATTATTAGATGCTAATCGTAGGTGTTGAAATTTTAAGTCTACCCCGACTATAACAGGCCAAAGGAATGTCACAAGATAAGTAGAAGTTTAAGTATTTCTAAGGATGATATGATAGAATGAGACTCAAGTTTTGCTTCATTTATTCTAATGAAGCTGCTCTGCCTATTCTGTGATTTGATTGAAATTGTTCTTCTCTTTCTCTAAGACAGGGTTCTCCAAACTTGGCAACTTTAAGACTTGTGGACTTCAACTCTCAGAATCCCCCAGCCAGCCATGAAGTCCACACGCCTTAAAAGTTGTCAAGTTTGGAAACCCCTGTTCTAAGGCTGTCAGAACTAACTGTATTCTAAGAAGTTAGTTCGACTATTATCACTGTGCTTTGACATGAAATTCTCAGAAAAGCTTGAGACAGGAATAATCCCAATTAAGACAAACTAAAAAAAAATTAAGCAATTAAAAAAACTTTTTAAAATTTCTGTCTTGCAGACTAATGTATTTTTATGGCAGTTTTGTTTAAAGTTAAAAGAATAAAAATGAAGAACCATATGACAGTACTAAAACATGTAGAAATCAATGTGCATAATTATTTAATACTTATATAGAACTAAATAGAACCCTCTAAGATTGCAGTTCTCAGTGTAATTCATTCCATGAGGATCTGAATATAGATTATATTTAGGATAAAAAAAATCCTCCTTTTCATATTCATATATTCTTACCACTATTCCAATGCTGGTTTGAGTGTTAATACAGTTCCATTAGTTTTGGGACAGAAAGATATTTCTTAGTTTCTTACTTCTTTCTTGGAAGAAAAATATTTCTGCCAGAAACAGGTAACAGGAAACAATGTCTATTTTTCTTCATATAAGCAAAAAGTAAATTTGCCCTGACTTATGAAAATATAAATATTTTTTTTTATTTTTATTTTTTATTTTAATCCCATTTATATCCCGCCCTTCTCCGAAGACTCAGGGCGGCTTACAATCTAAGCACAAATCAAATGTGCTTAGCAATAGCCTTCATTCTATGTATATGCCTGCTTATTAGGGCTTTCCCCCCCCAAGCGGCATTATTACAAAGTCAGCTTATTGCCCCCAACAATCTGGGTCCTCATTTTACCTACCTCGGAAGGATGGAAGGCTGAGTCAACCTTGAGCCCGGTGGGATGCGAACCTGCAATAATTGCAGGCAGCTGGTGTTACTTAAGGAGGCATTAGCCCACTGCTCCACCAAATAAATGAGATGTACTTTTGTACGGAATGAATGTTATCTATGCCAGTGCTTCTCTTAAGAAAAAAAGAAGTAGTATTTTGAGATTTGCATTGATTTATATTTTATTCCTAAAATGTGTGGTAATGCATCTGTATAGCATACAAGCATAAATATTGAGGCACTTTCTACTGTTGTGCTTTATATCTGAAAAACAAATTGTTTTAAATATTCTACTGTAGTAAACGTTTTTATGTAGAACTTATCCCATCTACTGACAATTATACAAAAATGCATTTTCTAAGACATTTCTTGTGATTCAGAAGAAATTCCCATCTAAGAAATTAATTAGTAAACTTTTGTTCTCACTTGCTTGCTGAGATTTACTGTATATTTTTCTCTGATTAGGAACACCAGACCAGCCTGCAAAAAGTTAAGCTACCATTTAATGGAAGAAACATAGTTTATTTGGAATTATGGTGTGGTTGCCTAGAATTTCACAATACAGAACTGGAAGTCCTAGATCTGATCAGATAAATTTACCTTCCCTTAATTCTTAGTACTTACCTCAACAAAAACATACCTTGTTAGCATTTTCTAAAATGATTAGGCAAAAACAAAAATATGTAAGATCTAATCAGAGCAGACTTTCCTAATCGGATGCCCTACAGATGAGTTGAAATGCTACTCCCTAAATTCCCAGACCTGGAAGGTACCAGAAAGTTAGCTTAAAACAGAAAACCGATCATATGCAAAATGTTTGAGAGCATATTGATTTCACCTCTCTTGTCCTCCAAAACCTGGCAAGTGTCCCCACTGTCATGTTCCTTTCATGGCCAATGGGAGGGTACAAGAATCAGGAACCAGATGTTCCCACACTCATTTTTTGCATGCTGAAGATTTTTGAGTGAGGAAAATGAAGCATCCTACCAACTACTGTGTTAGAGAAGTGGCAAAGCTGTTGTTGATGCAACTTTGGAAGATAAAGGGTAATAGTAGGTGAAAGTGCTTTTCATCTCGGGGAAGGGGGAAAATCCTAGGAGACTACAGAAGGTTGAATTTCCTACTAACTGAACAGCCTTGCACTGCTATTCCAGAGCGTGTGCTGTAAAATTGTATTTACAAAATTTCTTCTGAAACAGGAGCCAGGCTTTGCAAGCCTTAGAAACCTCACAATGGAAAGAAGGGACACCAATCATAGATTAGATCAGACATCACTTGAGAAGAACCATTCTCGCTTAAAGAGTAAACAGCTTTGAATTTTAATGGCATATAGTTTGAATCAATGATACTATTTATTTATTGTGTATGGCTTGATCCACTGACTGCACATACAATAATTAACTGCATAGCTCCAATCTGAGTGGCCATTTGGTCTTTTTCAATATTAGCTAACGACAATGCACAGTTTGACTATCACAGTAAAAGCAAAGTTCCCAGAAAAGAGCAAAAAAAGGGAAAAAAAAGAAAAATAATATAAAATTTAAAACTTGTTAGAACTAGTGGTTAGAAAACTGAAGTTACATTAGTGCATGTTCATTACACTTTGTATGTTAAAATGGGAACATAGATTTCTAGAAATAAATCCAAATGAATCTATGGCATTCATTTGCTAATTTCTAAGACGACACAGCGATGTTCTTTAAAAGGACTATCAGAAAAAGTCATCAGGGTTGGAAAACACATGGTTGTAAGACTTCATTAAGGATATTTATTTTTTTTGCACACACTTATACCTTTCCATCTGTTTTTGGATGAATATCTTTCTACTGAAATAAGCATGAGGTTTATATGAATTTTAAGCAGCTACTCAAAGTATTATTTTTCCTCACTTTATTTCATAAAATATGCTCATCAGCATTCAGGTAGCTGTTACAGACATCCTAATATTTCAGAGATCCCTGTATAATGATCCCACAGATTGTGAGGGTTTATACAAAAACAGAGATATCTTTGTGTTTATTTTTATTAGCTTTGGTGCAAGTTAATACCTATCGCCACTGCCTCTATATAACAGGTAACTTTTATACTGTTTAACTAATTGTATCTCAATTTCACAAACCAATAGACTGAATGAGAAGACACTTTATTAGAATGCATGATTGAGATGTAAAACTGTATCATTTAATAAAAATACTTTTGTCAATCAGATGGGGGACCTAATTTTATTTTCTCACAATTCATGTTTTTCTCAACATAATTTGAATTCATTATTTTGACCCACATATTTTCCATATCTTTAATCCCTTTCTATTTTCAGTCTTCAAATACAGAAGGGTAAGCTCTGCACTAGTGAAAATGCACAGCGTCATAACTTCTGTAACATTATTAAAACATATTTAAATATTTCTTTCAGGATTACTTTTAAAATTAGATTCTGTACTTTTCTGAATTGTTCATATGTAATATTTCTACATGAGACCCAATGTGGTATAGTGGGTTAAAATATCAGGATAGAAACTAGGAGATGCAAAAATCCTGATTGACCTTATGCCAGTCACTCTCTGCCCTGGGAAGGAGGCGATAGCAAGCCACTTTCAAAATCTTGCCAAGAAAAGTGCAACCACCATCCAGGCAGTCACCAGGAGTCAAAAATGACTCAAAGGAGAAAGAGAGAAAAAGAAAGAAAGAAAGAAAGAAAGAAAGAAAGAAAGAAAGAAAGAAAGAAAGAAAGAAAGAAAGAAAGGAAGGAAGGAAGGAAGGAAGGAAGGAAGGAAGGAAGGAAGGAAGGAAGGAAGGAAGGAAGGAAGGAAGGAAAGAAAGAAAGAAAGAAAGAAAGAAAGAAAGAAAGAAAGAAAGAAAGAAAGAAAGAAAGAAAGAAAGAAAGAAAGAAAGAGAGGGAGGGAGGGAGGGAATCTACATAAGCACTTCTGCATTTATTCAAAGGCTCTTACAGAAATCAAAATATATACATTCACAGAAGTTAGACTCTGTAAGTCTTACCTACAGTTTTCAGATGCCATTATCTGAGTTATATCATAGATTATTTATACATCTATCTGGAGATCAAATTTGTCCTGTCCCTATTGATCTTTTTAAAGATTATACATTATTATATCCTTCTTGCATTTATTTATTAATGAAGGAGTCAAGCATGTGAACTGATGTTCTCGTTTAGATCTTTGGCAATTTCTAAGCAGGCTTCTGAGATAAGATAGTGTCACTTATTTAACACATCTGTAGATAATTTTTAAGGGTACTATTTTATGAAATGGGCAAGACCTTAATATGTGCAATAAAGAATGAGATCCTGCTCCACTCCCCCACTGCCCATTGTCTTATGGAATTTCAAAGAGTTCCACAAACTAGAAATGGACTATGGTTTGGGGGTTACCATTAATTGCAGCATTGTATTTCAAATTCATAAGTAAAAGTGGAACAATTGGTTTATGTTCTCAACATTTTTAGTTGGCATCTTTAGAAAAAGGGAAAAGGGGAAGGGAAAAATACAAACTTAACACATGTAAACATAGTTAGGCAAAACACTTTGCCTATCAAAGATTTTTCTTTGATATATCTGTTACTGCCCTGTTGTTTGCTTTTTTATGCATTTCCTCTAGAAGAATATATAAAGTTCCTATGCAACTTCATAATTTTGAATTTAATTTTCTTCCATATACAACAGAATCAGTTACATCTTTGGGGGGCTTTATATGAGGAGGGAAAGAACTGGGATATTGCAGATTACTATTGCTATTTTACTACCCAAATGCATAGATAAAAAATTATTAATTAGTTCTTCATTACATATTTAGTCAAATATTCAAAAACCTTGATTCATTTAATTGGTTTTTTAAGTGCATTGATTTTTTTCGGCCAAGATCAAACAAGACATAATTTAATCATCAGTCTTGTTTAATTATTGGTGAGCCAAATAATATAAACTTATCCAAAGGAAATGTATGCCATAAATTAACTAGTTCCTTAATTGTGA
This sequence comes from Vipera berus, assembly GCF_964194415.1. Classification (NCBI taxonomy): domain Eukaryota; kingdom Metazoa; phylum Chordata; class Lepidosauria; order Squamata; family Viperidae; genus Vipera; species Vipera berus. The sequence continues at coordinate 40,800,029 of NC_138209.1, read as the reverse complement.
ATATATTGACTATTTCCACGATTAACACTACATTTAGAGGACTCCAGATTATATTTAAAGCTGTTCAATATACTAAGCTCTCTCATATTTAATCAGGTACTCCATGATATTAACAGACAGCTTTGGCTTTTCTTTCTTTTGTTATCAACTGCTTTTTCCATAGGTTGCTTGAATATATGAGACAAATTTGATACGCTTAAAATCTGACTTACTACATTGAAATACTGCTTAAGATATATTGGCAAATGAATAAACTATCAAAAACTTCATTCAATATCCTTTTATTAACTAAATATCTTGTTTACACTATTTATTTAATAAAATTATTTTAAGTATGAAGGGGAACCATTCATAGTACGTGGCCAAAATATTGATTGCAAGTCTATGTTTGCCCATGAGAGGGCAGCAACGTCTTAGTATCACAAGCTGTATTCAAACTATTTAAAACATGAATATATTCACACCCAATTCAAGTTAACGTAGCCCTGTGTCAGCTCTTACATTTATTATCTTTGATTTTGCCAAACAGGATATTTGTAATCTGTCCAACAGGCAAAACATTTGAAGAGACTAAAGTGGAATGGAATCTGGCTGAGGTTCATTTTTTTCTTTTTCTTTTCTTCCTTCCTTCTCTCTCACTGTTGAAATGTGAAATACATTTGCCTCAGAATTTGCTTATTCCAGGATTATCTTTTTTATTCAGGCAATCTTCACTCATGAAAGGCACCCAACTAGTCTTCCCTTAGCTTTCCTGACTGTGAATAATAATAACTTTAATCCAACTTTGTTGGAGTATGACAGGTTGAAGAAATGTATAGAAACATACATACAAAAAGAACACATAGCTTTATCACACTGAAATGGTGCTAAACAAACATATTTCTGTTTTAAATTTTAACTGGGAAACATCTGAGAATTTAAACTAAAAATGATCATTTTCTAAAGATCCCGCAGTAGTTTTATAATCCTTTGAATTTGTGCTTCGAATGCTTTAGTGCTGAACCTTCATATAATTTAAGGAGAAAACTTGCTTTCACTGATCTATTTATCCTGAGGTATTTTGATTATTGTTTTCAGTCACTTCCAATACTGTTGGAAAAGAAGAGGCAGAGCCTGTTGGGAAATTAAGAGAGGAATCAGTCTGCAATCCTTACATCCCCACAAGCAATCCATGTGTGATACAAATAAGTAAAATATGCATGACATTGTCCAGAGTCACTCTGTGAGGGAAACAGACTGTCTCTAAATATGATAAGTAAGTACAGTAAATAAATGAGACATCATATTTCACATAGGGAAGGGGTGGGACTTGCACCACAACACTGGTTTTGTCAAGCTGCTCCACTGTGAATGCCACTTTATTATTTTTTGCTTTTTGTTCTTTTGTTGCCAATTCTGAGCAAGTGCTGGGTATCTCTATGATAGGCCAAAAAAGCCAGTATGAATTAACTGTGAGATTATAACTAATTTTCAAAGTTATTTTTTGCATTTATAATCATTTGAAATGGTTACATCATTGTTTCCCTTTGTTTTCATTACAATAGCTATTTGTTAGCTTTATAAGGTAAGATTATATTGTTACTGTGAATCAGATCTGTCTAACATATTACACAGAATTCTTGTGACTGTGAATCAGAAGGTGCAACTTTCAATTCAAGGAAGGGCTACAACCAAATAATTTTGAAATAACACACGGGAAGTTGTAGGTAATACAGGCAGTGAGTTTTTGCATACCTTTGAACTAGATTCCCACTGTGGGTTCTCAGTTCATACATTGTTCAACTCTTGTCTAGCTACTCCCTCGTTCTGCAAAATAAGGAAGTGAAGTAATTGGCATTGACAAGGGGCCGGCCTCTTTTAGGTCCTCAAGTATGCCACATGCCTGGTTACAGGGCTACATGGACTAGTTTTTATTATTATTATTTTTTTAAAAAAACCACTTTTAGTTGGTCCACCAGCACCATTCTTACCTGGAGAAAGGCCTCTGACAAGAATGGCATTAAATTTCCATTTTCTTGGGGGAAAAACCAGTAAGATATTAATCTTCATCCAGACCTGTTTCATGAAGTTTACTGTTTGAAAGTTATGAAGGGTATGTTAAATACATTTTAATGATGCCTTTATTGACATTTAGTTCACTTCTGTGACTTAGGCTGAGTTGATTGCAGAAGAATTCTGTTTTTCCTAAATCAATAGATACTTGTAGCTTTGGTTTGTTGCTTGCTTGCTTCAGATTCCACAAACAAGATGCAATAATGGCTGGATTAGTCATCTGTACTGGAATATTGACAGCTCCAATCAGATATTTTAGAAGTCTCATTTTTGAAGGGTTGCCTGTGAATATTGCTACTGTTAATGTTTAATTTTTAAATAGTATAGCAATGAAAAATTACTTGTAGATCATACTGTACCTATTTCCTCTGCCTGCTTAAAGGTACATTAGCTGAAATCTTGCTTGTTGCTTATACCAATTAGCCACTATTCAGTACTACTGAATATATTTCTAAGGCTTAAGGTTTAAAACCAAGAAATATAAATATCAGTAAGCACTAGGAAATCATTTCAATTAATAACCAGAGAGAACAAGAATCCTTTAAAGACTTTTTAAGGGGAGCCAAACTGAATCAGGCACAACCCTATAGAGAGGAAATTCTGTAAGACAGATACTATTGTGAAAAAGTTGCTATATATAATATTGCAAACTACTGTAACCTATGAAGTGTTTTCAAAGACAATGCTGCATGTAACCATGGTCATACAGATATAGTTAATCCTTCATTGATCAATGTGTAATATTTTTACAAATGTTATAAATAACAGAATTAATTCTGAAACAAACCAGCCCATATAAGAGTTTTATTCCATAGACTTGATAATTTCCATAGAGTATTCCTCTTTGTATTTGTTCACATTTTAATCTATTGTATTATGGTATGAATTATTTTTCTGTTACTCAGAGCAGCTGGAATATGTGTTGGAATCTAAAACTGAAAGATTTGCTTGTTTGTTTGTTGTATTTTTAATTTACTCTGCTGCTTGGCCAGAAAGGATATTCAGATGCTTTATGCAATTTGTGGGAAAATGTCTGCTTTTAAATTTACAACTTTAATGTATTCCATGGGGGGGTGTGAAGGATGTGGGGAGCAGAAGAGTCATTCAGGTGCCCATTTTTATTTTATTTTATCTTATGCTTATTTTTGTATTCTATATTCGATTAAAAATTTAAAAAATTGGTGAAGAAAGAAAAGAGTAAGAAAAATAACCAGGAAAAAGATTTACAAACATTATATGCTTAGATAAAAAGATTTTTTCAAAAAAACATTTGCTTTGTCCCACATTTTTTAAAACATTGTGTTAATGTAGAGCTTCAGATCATATTAAAATCAAATAAGTATGTAATGATTAGTAATAATGAATTATTATTAGTAGTATAAATTAGGAATCAAATTATACTTTACAGTAATTTGTATTGGCAAAGCAAACAAAAATTTAGATAATAAAAACTTACAGTATGTTAAACCAAGCCTAAATTTTCAGATTAGGCAACAGTTTTTAAAAGTTGTATGACATTTATGAAACGTCAGCAATCAAATAGAATTTAGGATGATTAAGTGGCCTAGTGGTGAAGACGCTCGCCTCCCACTAAGAAGGTTGAGATCCTCAATCCTAGGTAGCAGCAATCCTAGGGCGCAACTGCAAACTACACTTAGGTATCGGGAGGGGTATCCAGCCAGTAAATGCTCAGTTCCATCCAGTCACCCTGACTCTACCCTGAGTAGCGACTACAGGGTCATAAACGGGAGTGTTTTTTTTTAAGAAAAAAAGAGCTGAAGGTATTTCAACAGAGTAGACAGATTCGCCTTCCTTTCCTTCTTTTCTCCTTCTATTATGAGCTGATGAAATGGTTCCCTACTTAGTGACTTTATGTTGACTGTTCATTTTACAAGGTAAGTTGAATATATGAAAATGCAACATAAATATGACATGTTCGAACACGCACACACTGAATCACTGCAAAATTGCTAAAATCAAGTTTGTATATATTTCTAAATTGGACCATATAGAAATCAAACAGGTGGCTGTCCCTGACACATATGAAACCACTGGCTCTTTCTCTGTAGGCAGAGGATGTCTCCCCAGGTGTACTTTCCCTCCACTGCAATCATGTATGAATTATTACATCTTAGTGGGGAGGGAATGAAGACAAGGTGCAATACAGGAAGCAACGGGATACTTGCAGGACCATCTGCTGCCAGGAACGACTTCCCATCGCCCAGTGCACTCACACAGAGAAGGCCTCCTCAGGGTACCGTCAGCTAGACAATGTCGGCTGGCGACCCCCAGGGGGAGGGCCTTCTCTGTGGGAGCCCCAGCCCTATGGAAAGAGCTTCCCCCTGAGCTTCGGATGGCCCCAGATCTCCAGTCCTTTCGCCGCGGCCTCAAAACAGTCCTTTTCCACCTGGCTGACCTGGACTGACAGGGATTTTAATTATGTTTTTAATTTTTAACTGTAATTTTTAACTTATTTTAATTTTAATTTTAATTTATTCTACAGGGGCCATTAATTTAATTTTCTTTTAACTTCTGTATTATTGTATGTTATTGTTGTTAGCCGCCCTGAGTCCTTCAGGAGATAGGGCGGCATATAAGTCCCAATAATAAATAAATAATAAATAAGTAAAGTAACTACACAAGTCAGGTGCAAATGTGAGTAGAGTTGTAGTTATGTCTTAGGTCAATGTTGAATTAACTCTTTTGCAGCTGATAGTAAAGGAGGAGCACTGCCTGTGTAATATAATTATATTCATTTTGGTCTCCCAGCTCCATACTGTTACACCATCTCCTCTATGATCTTTTTCTTCAAGCACTTTGAGTAATTGTCTTTGAATGAAAATACCTTCCAAGTCAAGCAATGAATTTCCATGGCCAAAGTGCACAGTCTATTAACATTCTGCTAGACTGTTTTGCTTTTAAGAAAGAGACATTATAGAGGGCGTGCTTTGCATTCTTTTCTCACTCCCACGTGTTAAGCCACTCCTTGCCTAAAGCATGTACTATTTTATTTCTTACATAATTATTTAAGTTTCAGTCCCGAGAGTACAAGCTGGGTCATAAAGTGTTTCAGAACTAAAAAGTTACAAGCAAACCATCCAAATCCCACAAACTCAAAATATTATTAAGGTTGCAATCTTATCTGCATCTACCTGGGAATAAGCATCTACAGTATTCACCGAGGAACCTTTGATTTAAAATGTACATACATGTACCAATGTAAGACACCCCCCTTAAAGCTCAATAATATGCAATAGTTTCAAAGTGTTTTTCAAATATTCTAGTTTTAATTACATTGAGACCATACAAACATTTTGAAAAGCATTCTGCAAAGTGAATGAATCACCTTTCCAAATCAGAGCATCACAGTGGCAGAGCATCAGAATTCCAGATGAAGTGTAAGTTTTCATATTATGCTAAAACTTCCAACATGGATGACTGTGTAGCATTTATGATTCATAAATGAGGGTCAGGGGACTCTTCACATGTTAAATTCTATCTATACTGAAATCTATCAAATGCACAATGCTGTAGGTATGCAATTTTTGTGGTAGTTGAATTCTGAGTTTTAGCCCCACGTCAAGCAAATTATAATAATCATGCTAGGACTTAATAAAATGTATTCCATTAATATAACTTAATAACTTATTAATTTTAATTATAATCAAAGGTACAAATTTACAGTAACATTGTTCATACCAACTAATGAGTGTTCTTCTTTCATTATCACAAAATGCCACACATAATCCAGGTGTGACTATGATTGGTAATGTAGTCAACAAAATTTGTTTCCCTAAAACTAACCAAACCATTATGAAAGGCTGATAAGTATTTATATGTAGTACTTTGGGTGAGGAATTTGACAGGTGTACAACAACTGCAACTTGGAATGTAAAAGGATTAGACAATAAAGAGCATGAAATAACAAATTAAGAAAAAGTGTAGATACCAATGTAACACTTGTAGAAAGAGAAAAGATGTAATTCATCTGAAAAAGATAATGAGATCTTTTGGAGCAAATTTAATTAATTCACAGAGGAAAGTGAGTGTGTAAAATTAATTACAAATGAAAGGACTAAAACGGGGTGTCCAACCTTGGCAACTTTAAGACTTGTGGACCTCAACTCCCAGAATTCCCTACCTAGTATCATCTAAAACATGGGTGTCAAACTCACTGCATCATGTGATGTGTCACGACATGTCGCGACTTTTTTCGCATTGCCAGAGCTGGAGTGGGCGCGGCCTCTGCATGATTCAACCAGCTTGTGGGCCAGCAGTTTGACACCCCTGGTCTAAAAATTGCCAGACAGCATGAATTGGCATTTCTTAGTCGTTGTGGATGCATATTTATTTATTTATATGCCACCCTATCTCCCGAAGGACTCAGGGCGGCTAACAACAATAAAAACAACAATACAAAAGTTAAAAGAAATTAAATAAACAGCCCCAATAAATAAGTTAAACTAAACAATTAAAATTAAAAAACATTTTAAAAAACCCTGTCGTCAGTCCAGGTCAGCCTGAAAGTTTTAAGGCCGCGGCGAAAGGACCGGAGATCCGGGGCCATCCGGAGTTCAAGGGGGAGTTGGTTCCACAGGGCTGGTGCTGCAACCGAGAAGGCCCTCCCCCTGGGGGTCGCCAGCCAACATTGTCTAGCCGATGGCACCCTGAGGAGGCCCTCTCTGTGTGAGCGCACTGGGCGATGGGAAGTAGGAATGAAAGTAGGAATGTAAAAATGCTGATGTCAGGGTGGATATGATGACATGCAGCGAGATTTAAAATTGTAAGGCTGCATGTATAGATAGTGTGATTGGAAAAAATGTTAAAATATGGATATGTTATATGTCTGTTGATTTAACTCAGGTGAATATGCTTGAAATATGGAATGGTATTCCAGGTTTGTTTCTAGTTGGAAACTTCTAGATTTTATGCTTGATAGGAAAAAAAATGAAACTTTAATTCTGGATTTGCTGACACAGGTTTGTTATAGAAATGGTGTGCAAGTAAAAAATAAGTTTGCAAAAGTAAAAAGTTGAGGCTGTAATGTTATTATCTTTATTTTATTGCACTGAAAAAATTTGGAAATTAATGTTCCAAATGTGGTTTTTCTAATGGACATTCTTTGTTTTTTTCCTTGAAGACATTTGTTTCTCATCCAAGAAGCTTTTTCTGTTCTGACTGTCAGGACTGAAAAAGCTTCTTGAATGAGAAGCAAAACGTCTTCAAGGAAAAAACAAAGAAAGTCCAGTTGCCTTTTGAAAAACCACCCTTGGGACAACCATGACCTGGACGACTGAGAATCTCCATAGACATGTAAGTTGATGGTTTTTCCCCCTTTATGCCACACTTATCTCTTCCTCCTTTCTTCCTTCCCCACTTTCCCATTATCTTTATTTTCACTTGTGTTTTATAATTTTATGATAAATTATATAAAATTAAAAAATAAAATATGGAATGGCATGCATAAATATAAAATTGCAAGTTGGTTGCTGAATGATGTAAGAGTGGAATAGGATAAGAGCAGGGCTTTTCAACCTTTTCACCCATTGTACCACATTTAGGATATGGCAACAGCCGAGTACCACCAGTCGCCTAGCAAGATGTCAAAAACTTGATGACCAAAAAAAAAGAAAGGAAAAAAGTGATGAAGTACAGGTAGTCTTCGACTTACAACAGTTCACTTAGTGACTGTTCGAAGTTACAGTTGCACTGAAAAAAGTGCCCCCCAAGCCACAGCCGAGCAAGACGCCTGCCTGCCTGGCGCTGATCCTGGTTCTTCCGCTGAGCCCTGACAGCCCTGCAGCTCCAGCCATCTCTCGCTCAGGCTTGTGTGATGCTGCCACTGGTTCAGCTCATTCCCCTCCCCCGCTACCACTTTTCTAGGATGGTCGCGTACCACCTGCCAGGTGCCAATGTACCACAGGTGGTACCCGTACCACTGGTTGAAAAGCCCTGTTCTATGTAACTGGGAGAAGTAGACAGATCACTGTTATTATGAGTCAGTTGATACAGTGAGGGATACCAGGCAAAACATAGGCTCAATATTATGCTGTCAATTCCTACTTCCACTTGGTGGATTCAACCTTGTATCCTGTATCCTTTTTGTCAAGTTGCTGGTGACCTTAGCCTTAGATTTTTGATCAACAACTTGATGACCAAAAAAAAAAAAAGGAAAAAAGTGATGAAGTACAGGTAGTCCTCAACTTACAGCAGTTCACTTAGTGACTGTTCGAAGTTACAATTGCACTGAGAAAAGTGCCCCCCAAGCCACAGCTGAGCAAGACACCTGCCTGCCTGCCCGGTGGCGCTCTTCCTCCTGTCCGAGGTTTTCAATGTTGTGAGCATTTCTGTTGAGGATTGGCAGTGAGGGTGGGGTGGGGGGTGTTTGGTTTTTATTCCCCCAGTCTGCTAGGTGGTTGCAGCAGGTTTTGGTCACTTCACATGACCCTGGGACATTGTGAACGTCATAAATATGAATCAGTTGCCAAGCATCTGAATGTAAATCACAAGACCCTGGAGATGCTGCAACATTCCAGCTGATTGGCGCTTCTTCAGGGCTCAACAGAAGTGCCAGGATCAGCGCTGAGCTCCAGCAGGAGCCTGGCGCTGATCCTGGTTCTTCCGCTGAGCCCTGTCAGCCCTGCAGCTCCAGCCATCTCTCGCTCAGGCTTGTGTGGTGCTGCCACTGGTTCAGCTCATTCCCCTCCCCCGCTACCACTTTTCTAGGATGGTCACGTACCACCTGCCAGATGCCAATGTACCACAGGTGGTATCCGTACCACTGTTTGAAAAGCCCTGGGATAAGAGCACACATGAAAATAAACAGAATGCTTTGTATAAGGTTCAGCAATGTGCTGGGAATAAAACAAAAATGCATGATATGCCCTTAAGTTATGTATACAAAATCATACATGGAGTGCTATTGCGAGGGTAGTTATGTGTATGAATATAATGTGTAGAGAAGTATGCAAGTTGATTCATGTTGTTAATCAGAAATTAACAGCAAATATTAGAATGTATGATGAATGAGCACCATAGATAATGTTTCAAAATCATGTTTCAAAATCATGATAGAAACTCCATCTCTATAAACAGATATTTTATAGATATGGAGATGGGGGAGTAAAAAAATGATGGTGTAAACTACATTTATTATAGCTCTAGTTCATCTTTTTCCCTTTATTTCTTGCCTTTGACTTACATTTCTTATTTCTTTTCTGAGTTTATATAATGTTGCTTACCCAAGAGAATAGTGTTGCTGTTATATACACATGCACTTATTTAATACACTTTTATTTCTCATTCAATACACTCTGTAACCAGAAACAAGAATAAGGTACCATATCTCAGGCCCCAGACAGATGTGATGGGGCAGCATCTTCCTCTGCACCTCAGGAGAAAAAGCCAGCTACATAAAATACATAGTGCTGTCCTCATTAAGAACAGAGAAAAAAAAGTTGGAACAATCATTTTCTTTTAATTTCTACTTACAGTTGCACAACTGATCTCCTAATAAGGTAGAAAGCAATATATTTATCCTGCTATAATATGTGACCGTGATTTAATTATTATAGTATTTTAGGCTAAAACTGTACAAACTTCTGTTTTAATAACAAGCCCAATATTGCCCTATATGCAGTTCTTCCTGTGCCTATTATGAGTTTTCCTCACTTTTATTTCATTTGTTTTTCACATTTTTGAACCACCCATCTCTTATTTATCAAGTAAGCCTCTTGAGAATTTTAAGACGACTGGCTTGGCTCACAGGACCAAATTGTTTTCTTCCCATCTGTAAGCAAAAGGAGTTATGTGATAAGCTTGTGTTCTGTAGGAAACAAATAGCCGTTCATTGCTAGGCTGCTCTTGTAGCTAAAATAACAGATTCTTACAGCTTTTTTATCCTGTTCTAGTTTTTAGCTAGGTTATTCAGATTTTGTGCCATGCCATCTTTCAATGTTTTTAATTCAGATAATGGGATTGTTGTTGTGCTTGACCCTTGACCCCAGTAACTTGGAGCAAGGAAAAATGTGTTAAATATATCAAGGTCTTTAAGAAATATAACTAAAGCAGAAGCAAAATCCCACACTTAGTGAATGAAAGATGAATTGCTAGGGAGAAAAATCCTGCCCAACATATTTCAACAGAAAGTCTTCCACAAGGTCAAGTATACCTATCAGTGAAGATACAATCTGGTTAAGATTTATGTCCAACCCACCCCCCAAAAAAACAACAACAACAACAGCTAGGTGCTGCCAAGGAATCACTCTGTCCCCAGTTGAGGGAGAAAGCAGACCTGGCCCAAGAGAAGTCACCCTCCCTGATGTCTTCTCCATTTCAGTCAAGATACATTTTAACCATTTTAGCCAATAATGGCAAGTGACATTACTTAAATGTGAGGCATAAAATTCCCTACTTGCATCTCCCCTTCTTGGGTAGTAACAACAAGTGGTTGTTTCCTTTTAGGATATCCTATTACCTTTCCCATAGGAAAGCACAGTTCCCTTTTCCAAGTCAGAGGAGACTGTGATCAGATGACATAGTAGATGAAGACTTACAATTGTAATAAAACATTTGATTTTTTTTCCTTCTGGTTTAATTTTATCTGCAGAAACAGTTTCTTTTCTACAAGCTATCCCCTTGCTGTTGTGATCACCTCTGACTGCCTCTATCTCTAGAATTCCTTAGAACATGCAAACAGTCAACTACTATTATAGTAATTTCCTTGCAGACTTTGCTAAAGAGGTTTATTTTAACAATACTATGTTGTTGTTTTTAATTTACAGAGCGATAAAAGTTGAGAGTCTTAAGAATTTTGAGTTATCTTTTTTAAAAAAAATCCAACTATTTAATTAAACAGAATTGAATACAAGTGCCCTATTTCTAACTCTACCTACATCTTCCAAACTTTTTTTTAAAGAACTGGAAAGTGAGTATTTAAAAGATAGCTTTCTTACTCATTTTCAAAACAGTCTTGTTGGATAAAAGATCTCTGTAGTGATAGCAATGTATCTCCCTCTAAGAAATATTTTCTTTGTTCTTTCATTGCTGCTGTCAATGTTATATATCCACAAACCTTTAGTTATATAAGATAAATTTTCAATTACCAATTACATTCTATTTGCTTTGCAGTTGCTGATTTCTTTGTTTTTGATCCTTTCAGAATCTGCTCCTGAGCTTTGGAATGCCCTTCCTCTTCCTGAACTCTGTGATGGGGTTTGACACATGGATGGCTTTTAAGATGTTGAAAAGTTCGATCAAGTTTCAAATTGAAAATTTTTATCATTTTTAATTGCACTATTTCTATATTAGTGTTGATAGTTGCCAAGTATCTTGAGCTATTTGCTGATGCATGCTGGAAAATTGAGGAAGTGTGTCTGTATGTGTATGTGTATATATAGCAATATCAATAGCACTTAGACCAGGGGTGTCAAACTGCCAGCCCATGTGCTGGATGCATCATAGTGAAAGCGCACCCACCCCATTGCTGGCAATGGAAAAGAAGTCACAATACATCATGACATGTCACGTGACATTGCAAGTTTGACACCCCTGATTATTTAGACTTATATACCACTCCATAGTGCTTTACAGCACTCTGAGCAGTTTATAAATGTCAACATATTGCTCCCAACAATCTGGGTCCTCATTTTACCAACCTCAGAAGGATGGAAGGCTGAGTCAACTTTGTACCGTCAAGTTTGAACTCCAGACACACACAGTCACTACGTGCTTTATTGATACAAAGACCTTTGATTATGTTGATCACATCTAGATGTGGAAAGTGCTCAGAAAAAAAATGTCTCAAATTATTCACTTTGGACACATGTGAAAATATAGCTCTCTGGAGAAGGCTCTAATGTTAGTAAATGTGAAAGAAAAAAAGATAACTAGCTAATTGGATGGACTTAGTTACAGAGGTGATGGAGTCATCATGGAGAAAATCTATGTTGTCATTAAGAGTCAACAACCACTTGAAGATAAGTAATCATCATTGACAACAAATGTCAGATTCTTGAGAGATTTTTGTGTAAAATGTCCTTTTAATGAACATATATGGACACTACTATGATATTATAAATGAACTTCTTAAGCCGATGGGACAAAAAGTACAGTTTGGAAGTTTTGTGCAGCCCACCAGAATCTGTCTTGAGGATCCCAGTTGGTAAAACAAACCTTTGGCCTATTTTTTACACTTTTGTGGCTTTATGGATTACAAAAAATTCTCAAGCCTTGAAAATGTTTACATCACACATTCATCTTCTGTTCTTCTAGCCTCCCATCTCTAAATGGCCTCTTAACCTACTCACTTTTGGAACAAGGACTTTCACGTGTCATACAAAACTCAGTTTGTCTTTGACACATTGGGAGATGCTTCTCCTAAATCCTTAGGCACCTTCATTGTGCTAAGTGGTCACACTGGCAATGAGCAGCCTAAGGACACAACCAATTCAGGCAATACTATCTCGCTTCAACAACTGCAGAAGTTAGTTTATTATATTACTTAATTCAGCACAAAAAAGCACAAACGTCAAGGTCTTAAGGCAAGTTTAATTCTGGAAGTGTTGGGGATGGGACCTAGGAATGGAATGCACTTCTGGCATGATGAGACTGTTGTAAATGGGAAAGCATGTGCTGATGAAATCATTGTTTTCTGTTAATCATTTGAAAAGAACATGGGTTCAGATGGTGAAACACTTAACTAATGTAACATGTTTACCCTTTTCTTTTCTGAGGGAGGATAAAGTAGAATTGAAAAAGTCTAATAAAATGAAGTACAGGAATATACTAAGTTTCATATCACAAAAACATGAAAGTTAGCTACTCAGGAGTGAAGGATAGCTGCTGAATCTATTTTTCTACAGAGTTGGAAGCACTGGAAGAGATGTGATATCTGGTATTTCATTTCTCCTTTGCAGCTTGCAAATTACGGTAAGCACTTAATAGGATAGACCTCTTCAGTAACTGTAGGGAAGACATGTTATTCAGAAGAATCTGAGTATGACTGAAAGAATTTTATCAGTTGTGACCACCATTGCCTCCAAATATTAGGAAATTAGGAAATGACACATACTGTAGTTGTAAATAATAAAACTAACCCAATGTTCCATTTTTTTACATCTGAGGAAATAGAATGTTCTATTGTTAGAAGATAAAGAATAATTCAACTGTGACTAGACCAGGGGTAGGCAACCTCGGCTCTTTTATGACTCATGGACTTCAACTCCCAGAATTCCTGAGCCAGGCTGGCTCAGGAATTTTGGGAGTTGAAGTCCATGAGTCATAAAAGAGCAGAGGTTGCCTACCCCTGGACTAGACATTGCATGAAATGTATATACGTATGGAACACTGTTTATAATATTAAAATGGAATAATCTGAGAGAGGATATACTTTTGGCTCAAAAATGACAGTTAAGTATTTTAATATCCACCAATCAAAGCCAAAATCCCCAATCAATGTTGCTTATTGCTTTTTATGTCTGAAGGTATTTCTAACATGAAGTGAAGAAGAGACATCAAGACACAAAGATGCATTTCAAAAGATGATTTGGTAGGCATTTATTTGTGAAGCTGAACTGCAGCTTGATTTGTTGTGGTCTACTTCTTAGTTTGGTTTGTGTTCATTACACCCTCCCCATAGATTAGTAGAGATAGAGAGAATGTCGACTTTTCAGGGAGATATGAATTGGATCTACATTGTTGCTAAATATGTGTGTTTGTGTATATATATAAATACACACACATTTCCAGTCAAATTTTATCTCAAGACACTACATAGAGTTACTGAAACGTGAATACATACAGTATTTTGGTAAGTTACTCCTGCTGACAGCACTGCAGTTTAACGTAGCTTTGTATCCCACAGAAACCCCGTTAGTCCATTCTATTCTTATTCTTTAACTTTTCCTTTCCTGTTTCAACCATAATATTTATTTATTTTAAATCCCACTTGGAAAGTATTGTAAATTGTTCACCAAAGATAGAAGAGAGAGAAAGGTCAGCATGATGAATGAACATGTATTTCTAAAAACCATTCATATCCAGAAACAATGTGACAATTCAAAAGGAGATGGCATTTCTTGTTCACTTCTTGGTAGTACAATGTGTACACCCTTCACACAGTGGGGAAATTGACACATATAACATAAGACCCTTCTTTGTCAACTTTAAAAAAATATAATTAACAATATATGTGTGTGTTTAAAAATAAGACTGTGTTTCAGCCAGCTCATTGCTTCCAATGTAACCTTGTCCAAGTAAGTTTTGCCAAAGCAGCAGAGAGCATTCTGTCCAGGGACTGGCAATTCACTGAGGTCACAGCCCAGCATAGAAAGAATTGAAGTTGATCCCCAATGCTTTCTCATTCGTTTCTATAACCAAAGATATATCTGATTAGGGCTTGTTCCAAGTTGAGATGAATACAGTAAAACCCACACCTATGCTGCTTCATCAATAGTAAACTCACTTATTGAGTAACTATTAATATTTAGCCATTTGTATATTTGAATATCGAACACATGATACATGAAAGTAGTTTATGAAAAAATATTTGTAAAACTAAGCTTATGAATCATCTCATAGTATTGCATAATACTGAAAATTTATTGAAATATTTTTATTGCATTCTCAAGAGAAATATTCCATATACATCCTAGTCTTCCTCCAAGACATTCATAGCAATAGATGTGGTAGTTTTCCTGTTTTATCCTAATCCTAGTTGCATTACTACTTAAATTATTTTGTCTGTTAACAGATGGACTGTTAACATTTCACATTTAATCTATTTTACTGAAGTTGTTGTGAGATCAAAATGGCAAGTCAGCTATCCTGAAATTATAAAACCAAAGGAGCTGGGAAAAGTAACTAATCAAGTTCTGTGAAGCTAAAGGAAATGCATTGTTATAATATCTCTATTCTCTGGAAGAACATACATTTGTTGTATAATGTATGTCAGGCTTCCGTAGCATCTAAAAATGCTTGGAGTTTATACAGTGTTTTCATATCTGCAGCTGCCTAATTTTGGGGACTTTAGTACACTATACAACTGTACTTCAGAGACCTGAAGTTAGCTATCTTATCCAATTGCCTATTCCCCAGGCTAAACATTTCCAACATCTGCATATCTGACAATTACACTGATGTTGTTACCTAGTTTGGTAATGAAATGTCTGTAAGAAAGCAACCAAGCTCATAGAGCACCAAGGATCTCACATATCCAACATCTCTAACCTTCTCATAAGACTTACTCATGTCCTTTTCTGGACGTTTTCCTATTTGTTGCCACTGCTGTTAAATTGCCAGAAGTGTATTCAAAGTTAAATCTGATCAAAGCAGAATGGAATATCATTATTTTGTTGCTGTCTAGATGTTTTTTCATTGCATCCTGAATTACTTCTTTATCTATCATATTGCATTGTTCACATGTTTAGCATTTGGGCTCTTTATGCTGACTTCTTGTACTTCAGTACTGGGGACAATGCCCAGGAGTTCCCATATTAAACCTTTACTTACCTTTATTTAAAAATAATTAAAGCCTGGGGTATAGGCAATTGGATAAGATAGGTAACTTCAGGTCACTGAAGTACAGTTGCATAGTGTACCAAAGTCCCCAAAATTAGGCAGCTGCAGATATGAAAATATTGTATAAACTCCAAGCATTTTTAGATGCTACGGAAGCCTGACATACATTATACAACAAATGTATGTTCTTCCAGAGAATAGAGATATTATAACAATGCATTTCCTTCAGCTTTACAGAACTTGATTAGTTACTTTTCCCAGCTCCTTTGGTTTTATAATTTCAGGATAGCTGACTTGCCATTTTGATCTCACAACAACTTCAGTAAAATAGATTAAATGTGAAATGTTAACAGTCCATATATTTTGTATATATGATCTTATAAAGTCATTTAAGTATTTGGAGTTGCATAGCAGCAGACCTTAACAGGCTGGAGATTTCTGGATCTATTTTTATAACTTTAAGAGTTATGAAAAGCAACTGACCAAATGGTTTTCTCTAAAGCCAAATTATTTTATTTTGGTTTGGTTTTTTTAAAGACAACACACCCTTGATTTTCTGAACTCAGTAACATACCTCATGCTTATCAGAAACCCCACTTCATGCTTTGACAGCCCAGCAAAATATGAAACAGAGTTGCAGGCCATAAATAAAATCCTTGGAGAATTTTTAAATATTAAGCAAAAGATTTTAACATAAGAAATCATTGATATCTATCATTAGGATCTGCATCTGCTGGAATTCCAGGAATATAATCGATATCTCATCCTGCCTATTTAAGAATTGCACTTCTTCCACCCTCCTTTGCTCTCAAAAATTAGTACCTCATCTGTAGAATAATATTGTTGTTCTCTGGGTGATGACCATTCAAGTGCTATGTTTATTTCAAGGCATTTTGAAAACTTCTGAAAATCCATTTGTGGCCAATTCAGAAATTATGGGAAATAAATCTGAAGCATAAATTACCTAATAGTCTGTTAACTTATTCTCTATAGAATAAACACTACAGAATGCAAACTGAAGAATTTCCTACTCTGAAGAAGATATGCTAAGGCTAAGCAGATAGATCCATATCTTCTTCTTCAAATAAATTTGATGATAGGAATTGGCTAGAGCTATGCTACAAACACTGGAGAAGGTATAGCTTCTTCTAAGCCAGGGCTTTTCAACCTTTTCACCCATTGTACCACATTTAGGATATGGCAACATCCAAGTACTACCAGTCGCCTAGCAAGATGTCAAAAACTTGATGACCAAAAAAAAAGGAAAAAAGTGATGAAGTACAGGTAGTCCTCGACTTACAACAGTTCACTTAGTGACTGTTCGAAGTTACAATTGCACTGAAAAAAGTGCCCCCAAGCCACAGCCTAGCAAGACATCTGCCTGCCTGCCCAGTGGCGCTCTTCCTCCTGTCCGAGGTTTCCATTGTTGTGAGCATTTCTGTTGAGGATTGGCAGTGAGGGTGGGGTGGGGGGTGTTTGGTTTTTATTCGCCCCATCTGCTAGGTGGTTACAGCAGGTTTTGGGCACTTCACATGACCCTGGGACATTGTGACCATCATAAATATGAATCAGTTGCCAAGCATCTGAATGTAAATCACAAGACCCTGGAGATGCTGCAATATTCCAGCTGATCGGCACTTCTTCAGGGCTCAGAAGAAGCGCCAGGATCAGTGCCGAGCTCCAGCTGGAGCCTGGTGCTGATCCTGGTTCTTCCGCTGAGCCCTGACAGCCCTGCAGCTCCAGCCATCTCTCGCTCAGGCTTGTGTGGTGCTGCCACTGGTTCAGCTCATTCCGCTCCCCTGCTACCACTTTTCTAGGATGGTCACGTACCACCTGCCAGGTGCCAATGTACCACAGGTGGTACCCGTACCACTGGTTGAAAAGCCCTGTTCTAAGCTATATGGGTTATTGTTTTAATGGCTAGGTTAATATCCTCTTTTTCTTCGCATGCCCAAGATGGCGGACGTGCTGGGCTGAGCTCTGCAAGCTCCAGCAATTAGGCGTCCCCTAGGAGCCCCTCAGGGGTGCCTCTATGCCCTCTGTGTTGGGGGGGGGGTAGTAGCAGGCAATGAATCAGGGAATGAGGCTGCTGGCTGCTGATTTACCGTTCTGCTTGTTGCCTGGTTCGCCGTTCTCGGCGGCATCTCCGAGCCGTTCTCAGGCCGTTTTTCGTCGTCGTTGTCGTCATCTTTGGGCCGTTCCTGGACCGTTTGTGGCGGCGGCGTTTTTCGGGCCGTTTTGGGCCGTTTTCGATGGATGGCTGTCTCGGTCCGTTTCCGGCGATGGCATTCTCGGACCGTTTTCGGTGGTGGCGGCGGTGGCGGTGGCGGCGTTCCCGGGCCATTTTTTGGCCGTTTTCGGTGGCATTGGCGGCGTCTTCAGGCCGTTTTCGGGCTGCTTGCGCCGGCAGTGGCGGCATATTCGAGCCTTTTGGCCCGTTTCGCCGGCAGTGATGACGTTTTCGGGCCGTTTTCGGCGGCGACGGCGGTGTTCTCGGCGACGGCGGCGGCGGTGCTTGCGGCGGCGTTTTCCCGGCAGCAGCAGCGGTTCCGGTGGCGGCTTGGCCCTCAATTCGCTCCGGTCCCTCAGTTGCCCTGTTTGTTCTGGATGGCCTGGCGTCCTTAGCGACCTCGGCAGCCCTCGAAGGGGCTCGGGTTAGTCGGATAAGTCCAATGAAGCCCGGTCAAGCCCAGCCGAGTCTGGTCAGACTGGAGGAGCCCAGAAGATCTGAGCCACACTTTAGAAGGCCGCGCTCTGGAAGGCCCCAATCAGTGGATAATTGGGGGGCCCTTGGAGTTGCGGCTGGGACTAACGCCTGGAATGGTGGAGCGGCGGAGGAACTGTGGCGGAAGATCTGAGCCACACTTTAGAAGGCCGCGCTCTGGAAGGCCCCAATCAGTGGATAATTGGGGGGCCCTTGGAGTTGCGGCTGGGACTAACGCCTGGAATGGTGGAGCGGCGGAGGAACTGTGGCGGCATCTTGAGTGGCCGGCCATTAGCAGATGGGACTACTATGGCCTATCACACTTTTGCCTCGCACGAACATTTGCCTAATTCTCCTGCATATCATCCCCAAAGGACTCAGAGGGACCTGGGTATAAGCCATGGTGAGAGGGTGGCTTAAATTTACATCTGCTGCCCCTAGAGGTGAGAGCTCTATGGGGTATGCCCTACCCAGAGCGTGTGTTCCAGACCACCCCCGGGAACAGAGCCGCGACCGTCGTGAGAGGATGGTGGTCGGCCTGTTCTGGGGGTTCACCCAGCTTGAGTGGCAGTGAAGCTGGGCTGATGGTCTGGACACCCACTTACCTTTGTTTTAGACCCTCCTAATCAATTAATATGGGACTGCCTTCCCCTGGATTTGCTCCTTATGCCTCAGCTTTGTTATACTAGCACGGACCTGTTCGCCCTCAGGGGTGCCCCCCCTTCCTGGGTGCGACCCGCCTTTCTAGCCACTTATAATCTCAATGAAGGGCCCGACTGTTGGGACCCTGAAAGATGGCTGGGCAGGGGCAGGGGCCTCCAACATAAATTTAATAAGAGGCCCCTGGTTAGCTTCTTAGTCAAATTTTTTGTGGGGTTAGGGAGGGGGTGGGAATTTCTTGTGGTTGTTTGGCAATGGGGGGTAGTCCAGCAACCATTGTTCAGGCCAGGTCCGGGATTGATTGTGTGGGGGGGGGAGCGGGGGTTGGTTGCCCCCGGAGCTCCGGAGCGGGTCGTGGGATTACCTATTCCCACGACATTAGGGAATGGCAGCAGGTGTACGAACAGAGGGCCGTATCGATACCCGGGAGGGCCTCTCTGCTGTTTACAAGCGGTGAGACGCTCCGACCCTCTGCTTCTACCCCGAGGTCCCGGGAGCGAGGATGTGCAGCCACCTGAGCTCCGGTTGGTGTACTTGAACGCCAGGTCCGTTGTTAATAAGGCTCCTCTTGTCCGGGATCTGGTCGAGGGTGAGCATGCAGACCTGGCTTGCATCACGGAGACTTGGCTGGGCCCAGAGGGCGGCATTCCTCTGGTTGATCTTTGCCCACCAGGTTTCTGGGTGCTACACCGGCCTTGGGCTCAGGGTAGGGGCAGGGGAGTGGCGGTTGTTATGAGGGAGACCTTGTGTCTGCAGGAGGCCACCAGATGGTCGGGTGTGAGTCTCTCTTCCTGAGATTTGGTCCTGGGGCGCAGTTGGGCTTGCTGCTGGTGTACCTTTCGCCTAGTCACGCAGCAGCAGCCCTGCCTGAGCTTCTCGACATCCTCTCGGGGTTGGTGATTGAGTTCCCCAAACTTATAGTTTTGGGTGACTTCAATCTACCATCCCTGGGAGGATCATCTGAGTTAGCTCGGGAGTTCATGGCTTCCATGACGGCCATGGACCTGACGCAAGTAATTTATGGACTGACTCATGTGGGAGGCCACACCCTTGACTTGGTTTTCTTATCTGGACGGTGGTTAAATGATCTTGGTGGGGGCTCCCCAATTGTTATGCCCCTGTCATGGACCGATCATGATCTCCTGCGGCTGGTCTTCCGTTTTGCCACTCCCTGCCGTGGGTGTGTGGAGCCTATTAGATGGTACCGCCCCAGGCGCTTAATGGACCCTGATGGGTTCCAGGCAGTGCTGGGGTCCCCACCTGCCTCCTTTGCTCACAACTCGGCGGATGCCTTAGTGGAAGCCTGGGAAAGGGCAGCCACAGAGGCTCTTGACCGAGTTGTACCCTTGTGGCCCCTGACCCGGTGCAGATCCCAGCGAGCTCCATGGTTTTCCGCGGAGCTTCGGGAGATGAAGCGTCGGAGACGGGGCCTAGAGAGCTGTTGGAGATCCAGCCGATCCGAATCCGACCGATTGCGACTAAGAACCTATATTAGGTCTTATCTTGCAGCGATAAGGGCGGCGAGGTCTAATCACTTCGCTACCCTTATCGCGTCCGCAGATAACCGCCCGGCTGCCTTGTTTAGGGTGACCCGCTCCCTCCTTAACCAGGAGGTGAGGGAGGAACCTTTGCAGGGTCGTGCCGAGGAGTTTAGTCAACATCTGTCGGATAAAATCGCTCGGATTCGGACCGGTCTGGGCTCTGACTGGGCAGAGTCTGACGATCAGGACGCGGAAGGTCTTGTCGATATTACCTGGGAGGAGTTTGATTCTGTGACTCCGGAGGAAGTGGACAGGATTATGGGGAGGCTGAGCTCCACCACATGTCCTCGTCCTATTAGACCTCTCAGCGGCGTTCAATACCATCGACCATGGTATCCTGCTGCGGCGTCTCAGGGGACTGGGAGTGGGAGGCACAGTTTTCCAGTGGTTTTCCTCCTATCTCCTTGGACGTTCGCAGTCGGTGTTGGCAGGGGGGGCAGAGGTCGACCTCGAGGCCTCTCGTTTGTGGAGTTCCTCAGGGGTCGGTCCTCTCGCCTCTCCTGTTCAACATCTATATGAAACCGCTGGGTGAGATCATTTGTGGGTTTGGAGTTGGAGCTTTTTATTTCGACCCCAAACCACCCCAGTGATGCCCTCGACGTGATGTCCCGTTGCCTGGAAGCGGTTCGGGTCTGGATGGGGAAGAACAGACTTCAACTCAACCCCAACAAGACTGAGTGGCTGTGCATACCGGCATCCCGGGATATTCAGAATATCCCATCTCTTTCTATGGGGGGTGAGCTATTACCCCCCGTAGATAGGGCTCGCAACTTGGGAGTCCTCCTAGATTCACGGCTTACTTTGGAAGATCACATGGTGGCCGTGACTAGGGGGGCCTTTGCCCAGGTTCGCCTGGTGCGCCAGTTGCGGCCCTATCTAGACCGGGGTGCCCTGTGTACGGTCACTCATGCGCTTGTGACCTCTCATTTGGACTACTGCAACGCTCTCTACATGGGGCTGCCCTTGAGGACCACTCGGAGGCTCCAACTGGTACAGAATGCAGCCGCGAGAGTTGTCTTGGGAGTCTCCCGATACTCCCATGTTACACCTCTGCTCCGTGAGCTGCATTGGCTCCCAGTTGTCTTCCGGGTGAGATTCAAGGTACTGGTAATGGTGTTCAAGGCCCTACATGGCATGGGTCCGGAGTACCTTAGGGAGCACCTGCTGCCGGCATCAACTTCCCTCCGCCCTGTGCATTCCCACAGAGAGGGCCTCCTCAGGGTGCCGCCGATCAGAGAATGTCGTTTGGTGGCCCCCAGGGGGAGGTCCTTCTCTGTGGGCGCCCCGGAGTTATGGAATCGGTTGCCAGTCAAGCTCCAGATGGCGCCCGACCTTCGCTCCTTCCGACGCGATCTGAAAACGCATTTATTTGAACAAGCCGGCTTGGCCTGATGGGGGATGGGTTGGGTTTTTATTGTTCTTAATATTTGTATTTACTGTTTTTACCTTGGGCATTATGTTTAATTCCTTTTAACTTTTGTATTTTTGTATTTTTTATACATTTGCCCTGTTCACCGCCCTGAGTCCTTCGGGAGAAGGGCGGTATACAAATAAAATTATTATTATTATTATTATTATTATTATTATTATTATTATTATTATTATTATTATTATTATTATTATTATTATTATTATTATTATCATTATTATTATTATTATTACATCAAGCTAAATATTTTTTGGTTCTGATTCAGCAAGATGGATGAATCTACCCACTCATTACATTCATGTGGCATTACCAGTAAGCCCAGCTACTGCGGTTTATTAAACAGCCACAGTTTAAAGCCTTTGGCTTAACATAATGTGTACCAGAACTGACTTATTATTCATACTAAACCATTTCTGTAAAATACAGATAACATCAAATCACTAGCAACAATCTAAAACTCATTGTAGTAACTCTAGTTCAACATCTAAAGAAATATAAACAAGAATAGATTTCAGACAATATTTTTAAGTCACAAGTTCATATTGTTTTAAAAAGTTCTTAAAAGAAAGCTGTATGTTCTTTGGTCATGAATTTTTATCATGTAGCCTTTAAACCCATGCACACTACAACACAATGAACAATATAAGAACTCATTAAGATAGAAGACAACCCACAGCCAGCCGATGTGGCTTGGTCCACCCTTCCATGTTTTCTTTGAATATGTATCTGAATGGGTAAAGCAATAATGATGTAAACATTTCTGTAGGAAATGTAAATGCCAGAAAAAACACAAAGTAAGTTTATTTTTCATTCCAGTAGCATTCTTCACAAAAATGACCCATCCTATGTTCTTCAAATCAGCCTTTCCAAGGGTCAGAAAACAACCTGCAGTTAATAGTGCCCTTAAAAGCACATTTTAAACAGGATCTCTTCGTGTGACATTTTACCTCCACTGAAAGGCAGAAACTTTGCCAAGTTGAGTTATTTGGTTTTTCTTTCTAAAGAAAAGCACAAATACTTGGCAGAACATGCTGACTCTGGGAAACTTTGCTTTGAACTTCTACTTCCTTGGGGAATGAGAGCTTAGAAAAACTAACATAAAACGGAAACCATTTAAAAAATACCACAAAAAGATGGGATATCAAAAGCTGTTGTATATTAAGCAGGTATTTGATTCCTTCAAAAACTGCATTCTTTTATTTTCATTTGGAACAGATTTGCAAGAGTCAATATTAAAGGCAAAATAAAAGAACCATTTATGATGACAAATTTCTTACAGTGGTGAATTTCAACAGAAACTGGTGTGTGTGTGTTTTTTTTTCATGAGACAAGATTTTCATTTCTCTTCACTACTTATTACAGTTCTGGAAACTGTTTCCCATTGGCAGCTATGAATTTTTAGTATATATTAGCCAAAATCATATCCCCATCTTGCCAGCTTTAAATCAATACTGGCCTAAAATGGTTCATAAAATCTCAACTGAAAATAAAAGCAATTTAAATATATATGGAATGATCAAGTAATACCATCAATATGTGATATCACATTATTACAGTTACAGCAGGTTTGTTTTTAAACACACAACTGTTCTTTTTTTTTATTGAAAAGTTTTAAAGTACATTTTATCTTTAACAATCCCCCCTCCCCCCACCCCTACCTATCCCTCCCTACCCCTCCCCCCCATTCCCCCCTCCCCCCCGACTTCCCAGAGCTAAGTACAAGGTATAAAAACAAAGGACAATCATAAACATCCATATGCTAACAACAATAAACTCTTAAATCTATCGCTCTCTAGCTCATATAAGATAACTACAAGCAATATTAATATTACATATAAAAAGAAAGAAAAAAGAAAAAAGAAAGGAAGACTTATTCAAATGCTAAATGAAACTTTTTAGTCCCATATTTGTTCTGGATATAATCAATCCATTTTTTCCACTCCATAATATAACGTTCTTGCGAGTGATCTTTCAAATAAGCCGAGATCTTTGCCATTTCCGCCAGGTCAGAAACCTTTAAAGTCCATTCCTCTATAGTCGGCAGTTCCTCCTTTTTCCAATATTGGCCTATTAAGAGTCTTGCTGCTGTAATTAAGTTCAACATCAACTTAGTGTCCACAACAGTTGCATCTGTAATTATGCCCAACAAAAACAATTGCGGACAAAACTTTATCCTTTGCTTGAAGATCTTCTGCATATTCCACCAAATTTATATCCAAAAAACCTTAACCTTTTTGCAGGTCCACCATATATGAAAATATGTTGCATCTTCGCCACCACACCTCCAACATTTTGGCTGATAGTTCGGATACATACTTGCAAGCTTTTTAGGATCTAAATGCCATCTATAAAACATTTTATAAAAGTTCTCTCTTAGGTTTTGAGCTTGTGTAAATTTTACGTTCCTCACCCAGATCTTTTCCCACGTGTCCATTGTAATAACTTCTTGGATATTCTGGGCCCATTTTATCATACAATCTTTAACAAGTTCTGTTTCTGAGTCAATTTCTATCAATGCAAGATATATCCGTTTGATATGTGCCGGACCCTGGTTTCTAATTTGCTTTATCAAATTTTCATCGGTCATTGAAAAACCAATTTTCTGATCTTCTTTCCACCTGGCCTGTAATTGAGTATATTGAAACCAAGTTTGAACAATCTTCTCATCTCGCAAGAGATTATACGGCTTTAAACACCAGACGTTTCCTTCCAAGCTTAAAATCTCCTTATACGTAGTCACATCATGTTTAAAGCCAACATTTATGTTTTCTATTGCGTGTTTTGGAATTGCCCACAACGGCATCTTGAAATCTAGCTTATGTCTGTACTTCTTCCAAACTCTCAACAATGCCTGTCTTAAAATATGCACTTTAAACACATTATCTACCTTCTTATCATACAACAAATATGCATGCCAGCCAAATAACAAGTCATGGCCCTCAAGATTTAATAATCTCTCTTGTGTCAAATTAATCCAATCACTTATTCCTGATAACGCAGCAGCTTCATAATATAATTTAAGATTAGGCATTTTAAGACCACCTCTTTCACGAGTATCCTGCATAATCTTAAGTTTAACTCGTGGCCTTTTCCCTGCCCAGACAAATTTATTGATACCCCATTGCCATTCTTCCAAATTAGAATCTTTTTTAAGAACCGGTATCATTTGAAATAAAAATAGAAATTTAGGCAGGACATTCATTTTCACTGCTGCAATTCTTCCCAGCAAAGACAATTGCAATTTTTCCCAACTCTCCATTTCTTTTTGAATTTTTCCCCATAACTTTTCATAATTATTTTTATATAACTTTGTATTAGAGGGTGACAAAAACACCCCCAAATATTTGACCCTTTTAACAATCTCAAATCCAGTTAATCCTTCTAAAAGGGCCTTTTGCGATACTGTCATGTTTTTGGCCAGAATTTTAGTTTTTTGTGCATTAACTTTAAATCCAGAAACCTTCCCATATTGCATTATTATCTCCATCAGGTCCACAACAGAGTTTTCTGGCTGGGTCACCGTGACAACCAGATCATCTGCGAACGCTCTCAATCTATAATCCTGATCTCTAATTTGTATACCCTTAATTCTTTCCGAATTCCGTATTTTTACCAATAATATCTCCAATGTTAAAACAAATAATAAAGGTGATAACGGACACCCTTGTCTTGTGCCCTTCTCAATATTACATACTTCAGTCAAACTATTGTTAACTATTATTCGGGCAGTTTGTTTTTGATATAATGCCCTAATTGGTTGCAAAAATATATCCCCAAAATTCATTTTATCTAAAACTTTCATCAAAAATTGCCAATTCAATTGATCAAAAGCTTTTTCAGCATCTAGAAAAATTAGCGCCGCAGGGATCTGGTTGTTCCTTTCCAAAAACTCCATCACATCAACTATATGCCTCACATTATTTTTCATTTGCCTGCCACTAATAAACCCAGTTTGATCCCCATGAATCACCTGTTGCAGAACCCTCATCAATCTATTAGCTAACACCTTGGCGAATATCTTGTAATCTGTATTTAAAAGTGATATCGGTCTATAGTTTTTTACTTGAGTAGCATCTTGATCTTCCTTCGGAATCAAAGAAATAAAAGCAGTTCTCCAAGACGGAGGCACCTTTCCCCCTCTCTGGATTGTCTGGAACAGTTCCTTTAACGGCTTTATCAACTCCAGTTGTAGATTTTTGTAGTAAGCCGCAGTCAAACCATCCGTACCTGGCGCTTTGTCCACCTTCAATTCCTTAATTGCTATAAAAATTTCTTCTTCTGTTATCAATTGATTAATCTCCTCCCTTTGTGCTTGCGTAAGAACCGGGATGCTAGCATTCTCCAAATATACATCAATGTCTTTTTCATTAATCTTCTCCTTAGCATATAATTTAGAATAAAAATCCACAAAAGCTTCCTTAATAAGATCCTGTTGAAACACAACCTTTCCCTTATGTTCAATTTTATCTATATTAGAAGCCCTTTGCTTTTTCCTTAGTCTGTAAGCTAGCCATCTACCTGGCTTATTAGCATTGCAGAAAGTATTATGCCTAGCAAACCGTAAATTGGTTGCCACTTGATCAGCCATCAGTTTATCAAATTGTCCTCTTAATAGCTTAATAACCTCCTTAGTCTTCACATCCAATGGGTTCAAGATTAGGGCCTTTTCTTTTTCCCTAATTTCATTCTCCAGTTCTTTCCTTCTGACTTCCAAAGTACGTCTGCATTTATTATTCATATATATCAACACCCCTCTCATGTAGGCCTTGCTAGCATCCCAAACCATGTCCATAGAAGTATCCTTATTCATATTAATTTCAAAGAAATCCTTCATCTGCTGTTTACATTCTTCCACATTTTTCTGATTTCTAAACAAATTCTCATTTACGCGCCACGAGCGCCTATCCCTATTGTCCTTATTGATCTCTAACCAAACTGGGCTATGGTCAGAAATAGTTCTTGCACAGATCTTTACCTTCTTAATCCTAGAAAAAAAATCATTAGTCAGCAAAATAAAATCAATCCTAGAAAAAGATTGATGTCTGTCAGAAAAAAATCCTTTTCGTGTGGATGTGTGTCACGCCAGATATCTCGCAGTTCCAAATCATCCTTCATTTCAAAAAAAGATTTAGGCAATCTAGCATGACTCGGAACACGCTTAAAAGAACCAGCCTTGTCCATCTGTATGTCTAAAACACCATTCCAGTCCCCCATAAAAATAAACGATTTATAATCCAATTGTGTAACCTTTGTGTGAAGTAAACTAAAAAAATCAGCTTGTTGTTGATTAAGAGCATACAATCCAACTAGAAACGTTTTTTTACCTTCTAACAGCAAATCTATCATAACATATCTTCCTTGCTTATCTGCTTCAATTAGTTCCGCTGTTAGGGTACTTTTAACGTAGACAACCACTCCATTTTTCTTGTTCAACGCAGAGGCAACAAATTGCGTACCCAACCTTGAGTTCGATAAATACTTTTGATCCATAACCCTAATATGCGTTTCTTGCAAACATATAACATCAATCTTAAATTGTTTTAAATATTGAAAAACTTTCTTTCTCTTCTGTGGTGAGTTTAATCCATTAACATTCCAGGTTAGAAATTTAGTCGCCATGCTTGGCGCCCCGAAGCTTTTGGAGCACATCTTCAATGGCCCCTGCTACTTCCTTGGGCCGCGCTCCTCCCACAGCTTCACTGTAAGTACGCTTTGAAAGTTCCATAAACTTCTGCTGGTCTTGCTCTTGTACTTGTCTTGCTCGTCTTAAAGTGGCACGGGTCAACCTCTGCTCTCCAGCAGCAGCCGATGAAGCTGTAGTTTGATCCCCTCCAGCACCGTCCTCCTCTGTCTGTCCCCCTTCAGCATCTTGAAATTTTCCCTCTCCAGATCCCTTTGCAGCTTCCAAGAGTGATAGAGGGGTTGCTTTTAAAACATTGCTGTAGAAATCACGCGCCTGAGTCACGGTAACCAGACGATATCTTTTACCTTCGTGCATCACCACCAATCCAACTGGAATCTCCCATCTGAACTTAATATCATGTTGCTTAAGTTCCTGTGCAAGAAATGCAAAATCTTTCCTTCTCCTTAAAATCTTTGGAGGAATCTCTTTTAGAACCAGGACTTCTTGCTCAGCAACCACAACTTTAGTATCATAAGCAGCTTGAATAACTTCATCTCTAGTAGCTCTCTTTGTAAAATAGACCACCACATCTCTAGGTAGCTTCCTCTGCCTTGCAATCCATGAATTTACACGAAAAATTTTATCCATACTTCCCTCTATTTCAGATGCTGGCTGGCCCAATACTGCTTCCAAAGCCTCAGAAATCAGCTGCTTTAAATCTTCTTTAGGATTCTCTTTTAAGCCTGTTGTGACTCAGGGCCAGCCTGTGGGTCCGACAGCCGGCTCTGATGTATCGGATGACTCTGAGGGGGAGGAGGGAAACGAACCGGCTGATGATGGTTTGGAGGAGGGAAACGAACCGGCTGATGATGGTTTGGAGGCTTTGCAGAGTCCTCAGCCGGGGACCTCTTCTCAGCTGCGTGAGCCCGAGAGTGCGGAGGAAGATGACCCACAGCTGGCCCTGTTCAAGGACGCCCGACGCAGGAGGCAGTCAAGCAGGAACAAACAAAGAAAGGCTGCAGGACTCCTCGGGAGGAGGCACAGGGAGACCACGCCCTGAGCTCTCTATAAAAGGAGTGTTTGGGGAGGGGCTGGTTGCTGAAAGCAACTTTTCCGCTTGAGAAGACAAGCTCTAGTGTTTTTGTTAACTGCGTAATTAAATCTTGGCAGA
This sequence comes from Vipera berus, assembly GCF_964194415.1. Taxonomy (NCBI): domain Eukaryota; kingdom Metazoa; phylum Chordata; class Lepidosauria; order Squamata; family Viperidae; genus Vipera; species Vipera berus. The sequence continues at coordinate 40,771,331 of NC_138209.1, read as the reverse complement.
AGCCTTTTAGCCTTGGACGCTTTCCAGTCTCTTCTTTTCGAATAGGGGTTGCGAGAAGAGGGCTGGTTCAGAACAGTTTGCTTTCAGCCACCCACCCCTTATTACTTCGATGGAGCAGCTTCTTGCCGAGAATGCCCAGCTCAACCAGCAACTCACCTTGCTGGCCACTCAGGTGGCACAACTGCAGGCTCAGGTACATGCTGCCCCCCCACCCAGGAGGAAATGTCAGATAGCTATGCCGGATAAATTTGCTGGTAAACCAGAACTGTTTCCTGCCTTCCTGGGACAATGCCAGCTTTATATCAGCGTGAGAGCAGCTGATTTCCCCACTGACCGAGATAAGGTGGGATTCGTGTTGAGCCTTCTGTCGGGAGATGCAGCTCGTTGGGGCACGCCTCTGTTGGCACAGCCTAGCCCTTTGTTGGATAACTTTGGGGGGTTTTGTGACCATATGCGCCTCATGTACGAGGACCCGATTAAGGCGCAGACTGCCACCCGACGCCTGAAAGCTTTGAGGCAGGGTCAGCGCCCTCTACAGGCCTATATCAGCGATTTCCGGCTGCTTAGCCAGGATTCCGCCTGGAATGAGGCTGCGCTCGTGGATGCCTTTCAGGATGGCTTGTCAGAGGAGATGTTGGATGAGCTGGCCCGCGTGGACATTCCCTCAGACCTGAATGGGCTGATCCATCTTTGTCTGCGGATCGATGCCCGGCTGCAGCAGCGTAAGAGTCGCCGTGCCACCCCACAGACCCCTGCCGCCCCTGTTGTGCGTGAGCCCCCAGTCCAGAGGGAGGAGCCAATGGAGCTGGGTGCCGCCAGGTCCCGTCTATCAGTGACGGAAATGGACAGACGACGATCGGAGGGGTTGTGTTTTTACTGTGGGGACCCTGGACATTTGGCTGCTTCTTGCCCGAAGAAGCGTCAGCGGGCGTCAGTGACCAAGCCGGCCCTGAGAAAGTCCCCTGCTTTGCTGTCGGGAAACGGCCCGAGCCCGATCTAGACGGTGTGAACGATCGGGCGAACCACAATGGCCACGCCGAGCGACGCCGTTCCGACGGTGCCTGTGAACCTCCACGGCATTTGATTTTGGAGGCACGACTGATCCTTCCTGGCAAGCCAGAGGGGATTCCGGTCCATGCCTTAATTGACTCTGGGGCTACCACTAACTTTATGGATTCGGCCTTTGTGGCCAAATGGGCTGTTCCCCAGTGTCCAGTGGATCCGCCCATGCTTGTGGAGAACATCGATGGTCGAGTGCTCCTGTCCGGGCCTATTACGGCCGCCACGCAACCCGTGTGTATGGCCATCAGTACCCATGTGGAGGCCATTCAGTTTTACGTCACTTCGGAACTGCACTTCCCCGTGGTCTTGGGACTGGCGTGGCTCTGGGCGCATGATCCACAGATCTATTGGTCTCAGAACTTGGTCACCTTCCCAAGTTTGCAGTGCGTGGACCACACCCGCCATATCTGTGCCGGCCAGGTGGAGGGTTCCCCAGGGGTTTCCTTGCCTCCCGAACTGTCCGACTTTGCTGACGTGTTCAGTGAGTCAGAGGCGGACCAATTACCCCCGCACAGGCCCTACGACTGCTCCATTGACCTAGTCCCTGATGCGCCTCTCCCAGTGGGGCGTTTGTACTCCATGTCGGAGCCCGAGTTGGCTGCATTGCGGGACTTCCTGACAAAGAACTTGGCTCGTGGTTTCATCCGGCCCTCGTCCTCGCCAGTGTCTGCGCCCGTGCTCTTCGTCAAAAAGAAGTCGGGTGAGTTACGACTTTGCTGTGACTACCGGAAACTCAATGCCATCACGGTGCGTAACCGCTACCCGCTGCCCCTCATCCCCGAGCTCTTGGACCGACTCCGGGAGGCTAAGATCTTCACGAAACTGGACCTGCGTGGAGCTTACAACCTCGTCAGGGTTCGGCCGGGTGATGAGTGGAAGACGGCGTTTGGTACTCGCTATGGACATTTCGAGTACACGGTGATGCCGTTTGGCCTGACCAACGCCCCCGCTGTGTTTCAGCATTTTATGAACGACATCTTTCGGGATCTGTTGGACCAGTTTGTTGTGATTTACCTGGACGACATCCTGATTTACTCCCCGTCGCGTGAAGTGCATCATCAGCATCTCCGTCAGGTCCTGCAGCGCCTCCGGAAACATCGGCTGTTTGCCAAGTTGGAGAAGTGCCAGTTCTACCAGGTGACCATTGATTTCTTGGGCCACCGCATTTCTCCTGAGGGCATCGCCATGGAACCGAGTAAAGTTGAGTCGTTGCAGAGTTGGCAACCCCCGCGTCGCGTGAAGGATGTTCAGCGACTTCTTGGATTTGCCAACTACTATCGGACATTCATCCCTGGCTTTGCTGCCTTGACAGCCCCCCTCACCCGGCTCCTGCAGAAGAAGACTCGGTTCCAGTGGAACGCCCCCGAACAACAGGCGTTCCAAGCTTTGAAGGACGCCTTCATGAAGGAGCCCATCTTGAAGCATCCTGACCCACAACGGCCGTTTGTCGTGGAGGCGGACGCCTCCGACATTGCCATTGGGGCCGTGTTACTCCAGGCAGCGACGCCCAACGGTACCCTTTTCCCTTGCGCGTATCACTCTCGGAAATTGAACCCCTCGGAGCGCAACTATACCATCTGGGAGAAGGAGCTGCTGGCCATCAAGGCAGCGTTCGAGGCTTGGAGGCATCATCTGGAGGGGGCGCGGCATCAGATCGAGGTCCGGACGGACCACAAGAATCTGGAAAGCCTGCAGACCGCTCGGAATTTGAACCAACGCCAGATCCGGTGGTCCCTCTTCTTTGCGAGGTTTGACTTCCGGGTGCGGTACATACCAAGCGGGCACAACCAGAGAGCGGATGCTCTGTCCAGGAAGCCCGAGTACACCCGAGTGGAAGACAAGCTTCCGCCCAGGACAGTGATCCCCGTCGAGTCTTTTGCTGCGGTGCGGGAGCCGGTGGATATACGGGCTCGGATCCGGGAGGCGCAGCAGCAGGAGGCGTGGGTGGCTCAGCGGAAGGAAGAGGTGGGGCCAGATTCGCCTTGGTCGGTCACGGATGGACTCCTGTATTATCGTGACCGGCTCTATGTTCCAGGAGGGCCACTCAGGGGACTCGTCCTCAGCCAATGTCATGATAACCCGGCTGCGGGGCATTTTGGCCTGTTCAAGACTCTGAACCTGGTCTCCCGTACCTTCTGGTGGCCCCGAGTCCGACACGATGTCCAGTCTTATGTCACCTCCTGCGTCCCATGCAGGCAGGCCAAGTCAGCGACAGGGGCCCCGCCTGGTTTACTGCAGCCTTTGCCAACACCCAAGAGACCCTGGGGGGCTGTGTCCATGGACTTTCTGACGGATCTACCCCCATCCTCCGGCTTCACGACAGTGTTTGTGGTGGTGGACATGTTGACCAAGATGGCGCACTTCATCCCCTGTCGCGGCTTACCGTCAGCTCGCGCCACTAGTCGCATGTTCATCCAACAGGTGTTCCGGCTGCACGGCCTTCCCGATAGAGTCGTCTCCGATAGGGGGGCCCAGTTTACAGCCCGCTTCTGGCAGGAGTTGATGCGGGCGTTGGACATTAAGGTTTGCCTCTCGTCCGCGCATCATCCTCAGACCGACGGGGGTACCGAGAAGGTCATCGGCATCTTAGAGCAGTATCTGCGCTGCTACGTTAACCTGCAGCAGGACAATTGGGTGGACTATTTGGCCATAGCCGAGTTTGCCTTTAACAACTCGCAGCACACCTCCACGCAGATGACACTGTTCTTGGCCAACGTGGGTTATCACCCCCGGTTTTTCCCCCTTTCTCCCGTGGACTCACCGGAGCCGGCAGCGAACGAATTCATGGCGGAGTTACAGGCAATCCATCGGTTGGTGCGACGGCAGCTGGAGAAGGCCAAGGCCGACTACAAGAGGTTCGCCGATCGGTCGAGAAGGGATACGCCTCCACTATCGGTGGGGGATCGGGTCTGGCTGTCCACCAGGAACCTGCCATCCACTCGGCCGGCGAGGAAGCTGGACCACCGTTACCTTGGACCGTTCCCAGTCGAGGCCGTCATCAACCCGGTCGCCTATCGTTTAACTCTGCCACGTTCCCTGCGCGTGCACCCCGTCTTCCATCGGTCCTTGCTGGTCCCCGAACAACCGGCCTGTCCACTTCGCCAGGCGGAACCTCCACCATCAGGAACTCGTGATGGAGGCAGCACCCCCGAGTACGAGGTCGCCAGCATCAGGGATTCCCGCTGGCTGAAAGGTCGCTTCCAGTACCTGATCGAGTGGAAAGGGTACGGGCCGGAGGACTTCACATGGGAAGACGCGACCGCCGTTCATGCCCCTGCATTGGTGACTGCTTTTCACGAACAGTTTCCATCCCGACCGCATCCGGATCGGCAGACCCGGGGGAAGGGCCCTGCGGTGCGGGATAGTGTTGTGACTCAGGGCCAGCCTGTGGGTCCGACAGCCGGCTCTGATGTATCGGATGACTCTGAGGGGGAGGAGGGAAACGAACCGGCTGATGATGGTTTGGAGGAGGGAAACGAACCGGCTGATGATGGTTTGGAGGCTTTGCAGAGTCCTCAGCCGGGGACCTCTTCTCAGCTGCGTGAGCCCGAGAGTGCGGAGGAAGATGACCCACAGCTGGCCCTGTTCAAGGACGCCCGACGCAGGAGGCAGTCAAGCAGGAACAAACAAAGAAAGGCTGCAGGACTCCTCGGGAGGAGGCACAGGGAGACCACGCCCTGAGCTCTCTATAAAAGGAGTGTTTGGGGAGGGGCTTGTTGCTGAAAGCAACTTTTCCGCTTGAGAAGACAAGCTCTAGTGTTTTTGTTAACTGCGTAATTAAATCTTGGCAGAAGCCTTTTAGCCTTGGACGCTTTCCAGTCTCTTCTTTTCGAATAGGGGTTGCGAGAAGAGGGCTGGTTCAGAACAAAGCCCCTGATTCTAATAGCATACTGCATCTGATGATACTGGACAAGGCTCAATTCTCCGTCCATTTTATCCCTTAAATTTTCATTCTCCAGTACCTTTACTTCTAATATAGAGTTCTTTTGACTAAGATCCTCCACTTTTTCATCCAAATGTTGCACACATTCAGCCACGCTTTCAATTGTAGACAAAATGTCTACCCTCATTGCACTAAACTTCTCTTCCATCTTCTCCTCCATTACACTAAACTTCTCTTCCATCCTCTCCTCCAATTTCTCCAGTTTCTCCTCCAGCTTTACCATCTTATCATCCATCATTTCTGACTTTACCTGGGATTGCTTTGCAAAGGCATCTTGTAAGTCCTTAAGCGTCAATGCCACAGGAGGTGCAGGAGGAAGCAAAGCTTGCAACGATGTCTGTTGCACCGGGGAAGTTCCCGCACTTCGAAGAACTTTAGAGGAAGATTTAGCCGCCATCTTTCCCCACTTTCACTTATTGCGTACTTTCACTTTAAAGCTATAAAGTCCATTGAGCTAGGGAGTAGAAATAAAAATCCACTTCACCTTGACCTCCTGTACCGCTCTGCCTGCTCCTTATTACTCAAAAGTCTTTCCTTCTGGCAGGGGTGGTCGCTAACGCCTGGCTCTGCTCCAAAAATCCCGGAGCAGAGACGCTGAGCAGCTCGGAGCAACCCAGGCTTCGGGGGGGCTCAATCCTTCAGCCGCCCAAACTTTCAGCTCAGGCGGCCCCGGAGAGCTCAACCCCTACCTGGGGCCTCACCCCTCCTCTTCTCCCGAGGAGGGGGCTTCAAATCCACCTAAACAGCTGATCGGCGCTGTTTTCGGTGGATAAACACAGCTGCGAAGCGGACAGCCCGAAAGCGGCTGTCTTCGGCGCCGCGCCGCCACCGGAAGTCCCAACACACAACTGTTCTTAAGGGCATGGTGATTCTTATTTTTGTTAACATTGAATACTCTTGAATATATTATTACTGAGCAATATTATCATTGTGAAGTTAATATTTATATGCCCCGTTTCATTTAATCAGTAAAAAAGCAAATAAATGAAAATTTCCCCTCATGTCACAACTGTTAAAATATAAGCATGATTGTAACATTGTCCCCACAACAACAACCCTTTAAAGTAACCAACTTTCATGGCCAAGGCAGGACTAGAACTCACTGCCTCCTGGTTTGTAACCTGATACCTTAAACATCAGACCAAATTGACTCTTGGTTCAAAGATGGGTTGAAATATGGGTGGCTATATAATATTTTATAATATATAAAATAAATTAGCATTAGCATTTATGATACACACAGAGAGAGACATTTACGCTGTTCTTTAAATGTTTTAAACAAATTATTAAATTTTTAAAAAAGAAAAGAAAAAAATATAACATTATTTCCCCAATGATGCTGGTTCCCCAGCTTTCTCTGAGAAATTCAAAGCAAATTAAAGATACTTTCCAGGCAATTCCTATCCAGATACTGGACTTCATCAGAACAATTTGTAGAATAGTGTCTTGTACCAAATATTGCAGCATAGGGCCATCTCTTTTAAAACAAGGCTAGTCAAAAGGCCATTCATGGATACTGATTGCCTTACAGGTGTTTCCTTTGGTACCTGCCAGGCTTCCTGCACCATTGAGTTTGCTTTTTCTTTTTTTTCTTTGAAAGGAAATGAATGGAATGCTAGCTTGTTGCAAACTCAGCCAACCTGCATTTATCATTAATCTACACACACACAAAAAGAAATTTTGAGAGCGGTAGTGTATTTTGAAGACATAAGGTAGACAAGAAAAAAAGGCAAAAATGTCCTAATTACAAATGAGTATACCACAACAACAAACTCTGGGAGACAGTGGAAGACTGGTGTACTATAGTGCATGGGTTTGTGAAGAATCAGACACCACTTAGTGACTGAGCAACAACCAATATGACAAATTTGTTGACCAATGACCAAATACCAAACATTTCAAGACTTTGCTGATACAAAGCAAAACACCTGACTAGTAATTACATGGTGTACATGAAAGTCTGTTGTACCCAGGGACCCTTGCATTGTTGCTGATTGAGATGGGAAATCTTCTTAATTACAAAAGTGACTATGCAATAGGCTAGAGTGTTTGAGAGAGTAGGGAAACCTGTTTCCCTGGAGTTTTTACAAGTGGAATTACATAAACAAAGAACCTATTGATTGCTTTTCATGTTTACTGTGTTACATAAGACTTATCATAGATCCATATGTGTAATCTGCATTTTATTAATAGACTGAAATATAGTAATCTGCACTAAACAAGTGCCCATATTTATTTTTGTAATAGAGTTAGGAACTGGGCCTCCCAAATCTACCCAGAATTAGAAGATTTATTTTAATAACTATATCTGATAAGTCAGAAATCCCCACAACTGCTAGGCATTGATTCTTTCCATATAGACAGCAATTATGCCTGACAAACTATCCCTCTTTATTTTCAAATTTTTAAAATATTAATTTTATTCAAAATTTAAAAAGGGAACATAATGCAAAGCAAGGCTCCGACTCTTAAAATTTTATTTTCCAGAAAGGTTTTGAATGTTATATTTATTGTATTTATTAAATTCAAATTAAATGGCTCATTATACTTCTTAGACAATAAAAAGGGTATATGGCTGTGGACTAGATAAGCTGCTTAATCTAAAGTCCTCTGAAGCTGCTGCATGACCACCTTCTTAATCACCTTTCCAAAAAATAGGAAATTAGGTACTGAATTAAAATTCTCCGGTGATCCTTGGGGAGAAGGGGGAAGGGGAGAACCAAATCTTCTTTAAGAGGTTTCTTTCCCTCAAGAAAAAGTTCAACACCACTAGAACCCTCTCACTTGACAATTCTTGGGTTGCTTTAACACAAGCCAGGAAGGTCATACATCTAAAGAGCAGGTGGCTGAATCACAGTCATAAAAGACCATGTCTACTTCCATAGGCCCACCAAGGTTCGAACTGTTCCCAGATATCAGGGCCAGGCTCCTCTCCAGGCCTCTCTCTTGGACTTGCAACAAGACTGTGAGCAAACCTGAATGACTTTATCCAACAGATGGTGAGCAAATTCTTCTGCACGATACTTCAAGGGGATCTCGAGAACCCTCTACCCAAGAAGGTGTGTGTCACTTGAAATACAGTTGTAGGATAACTGTCCACAGATGTGAAAAGAATTGTTGCTTTGTGTCTCTTACCACAAGGTAGGTCTTAATAGTGGCTCTAACCTATGTGTGGTTGAGTTCATCCCGTTGAATGCCATTAAACCTCTAGACATCTCTTTTCCTATTTCATTCTCTCTCAACACCTCTGTAAATCATGGAGAATGACAGGATCCACAAGAGAGTAGAGGTTGCGTAAGCATGATCCCGTCCAAAGCCTCAGTTGCCTTCTTATTCCAAGCAGCAACCAAAGCTTCAGGTGAGCTGTGCAGCAGACCAGCAAGAACCCCAGGTCCCTCTGAAACCCCTCTGAGTCCATTAGTCACTAAGGGCAGGTCAGTCTAAGAGGTTCAGCTTCCCTGCAGTGGATAGTGGTGCTAGAGAATACTGGTACCATAGTAATCAGGGTATGATCGGATTTATTACAAAGAGGGCACTGACACTCCCCGACTTCCAGGTCACATTGCCATTCCTTCAACAGGAAGGTACAGTAGCAACAATCCAACTGATTCCTAGAGCCCAACTTAATGAATAAGGTTTTACATCTGGTAATTTCTGGAGGCCATATTACAAGGCCACTAGGCAGTTAGTAGCAGCAGCTGAAAGCCAGGGCTTTTGAGATCGGGGAGCTAGAATGCAAAACCAATATGAGACATTGTGCTCATACTCAAAAGAACAGCTTTCTTCCTGTCTCCTACCCTACCTTCTGATGCCCATTACTACCATAATATTTTTGAAAATAATTTTCAGAATTATTTGAATTTAATAGTAGATAAGACAGGAGGTTTTGAATGCTTATAATATGCCAAAAGGTAGATTTGGGAAAATTAAAACAAAAATAAGAAACAAAATGAAATAACATCCCCCTATTCAAGTAAAAATAATAAAAATAAAAGATGGTCAGGTTTAACTAGAATGCCTTGCAAACCAGCTTGATCCTCAGTATCTTCCTGAAGGCCATCGGGTATACTTTGTTGCCTTGAAAGTTGGCCTGTCTGTGCATCATTCTCCCAGAATCAATCCTGTGATCTACTTGAATTGCAATCAATAAGCAATAATCTTGACAAATCAAATAAGCAGTTAATCTGAACAGTGTGGGCCACAATAGCCCTTGCAATACAAAATCAAATAGATTTGATTTACAGGCTGATAACCGGGATTGTAGTTTAAAATATATGGAGTACAGGTTGGAATAAGCAAATTCTAGGAAGTTCATAATACGTTTGCAAAGAAGAATGTAGTGGACAAATGTCGAAAGGAAACCCTTCCTCTTCTTGATTCAAACTCTGTAATATCAGTCTGATATTGTTGCATTTACTTAGATAATATCTGGTATTAAAGGAATCAGTTTTTAAAGTTATTTCATGAAATATTTATTTATTTATTTATTTATTTATTTATTTATTTACTTACTTACTTACTTACTTACTTACTTACTTACTTACTTACTTAGTTATTATTGGGACTTATATGCCACCCTATCTCCCGAAGGACTCAGGGCAGCTAACAACAATAAAATACAATAATACAGAAGTTAAAAGAAAAATAAATTAATGGCCCCTGTAGAATAAATTAAAATTAAAATAAGTTAAAAATTAAAGTTAAAAATTAAAAACATAATTAAAATCCCTGTCAGTCCAGGTCAGCCTGATGGAAAAGGAGTGTTTTGAGGCCGCGGCGAAAGGACCGGAGATCTGGGGCCATCCGAAGCTCAGGGGGGAGCTGGTTCCATAGGGCTGGCGCTCCCACAGAGAAGGCCCTCCCCCTGGGGGTCGCCAGCCGACATTGTCTAGCCGATGGTACCCTGAGGAGGCCCTCTCTGTGTGAGCGCACTGGGCGATGGGAAGTCGTTCCCGGCAGCAGATGGTCCTGCAAGTATCCCGGGCCTAAGCCATGTAGGGATTTAAAGGTAAGTACCAGCACCTTAAATATTGAGGTGGGAGTGGGAATTGAGGCTAAGCTTAAAATCACATTGCACTTATGTGTTTATTTTTATCCCTAAGTTTGAATGTTGATGTTTCACTAAGGCAAGGCTGCAGGGGGGGTGGGGAGAGAACACAAAAAAGAAGAAAAAAACTGATAATTGTCCTTATTTTTGTCTCTCACCAAGCTTGTTTTCCTTTCTGACTATATTCTGCAAACTGTGTGATGAAGATCAACCATAAGGAGCAGATGTGGAAAGTGTTGGCTCATTTAGGCTATAACTTTGCAGAGGAAGAACTGAGGTCAGTATTGCCCTGGCCTCCAGATAGACAGATGTCTGCCATCTAGAAAAGTATTTCCTTTCACAGCAATCCAATTCATTTATGGTTTTTCCTGCTGTGCCAAAAAGCAAAGTTTTTGTAGAGCATGCAACTAAGTCTTGTTAGCAAGTGGAACAAGTTGGCAACTGTTTAAAAGTCAGAATAAAATTAGAAATTTGTTAAATTGGTTAAGAATTTAATGTGTCAGTTTTGTTGCACCCAGCCGATAACTTTTCTATTGTGGTCAGAGCAACAATGTTTAGAGCAATTGCCCTTGAGTGTTTTTTTTTTAAAAAAAACCTGAAATATGTTTCATTAAAGAAATGTTAGCTGCCAGTAATTTATGAGCATTTCACCGTAATGCAAAAAAAAAAAAGGCTTGATTATTCCAAAGACGAGAAGGTAAGATAGTATGGAGAATATACCAGGACATAGAAAATGGATCAGATCTACATATTCAAGGTTGTAAGATTCCCAATACTTTAATAATAGCCAATAATACTATTAAGATATCTCTGCCACAGCTGGTGTACACTATTTTTTCAGTCTTAGCATTACTTCTCTGTATATCTTCACTACAGTAATTAATAAAAACTTGCATATTGGAGTTATAGGTTTTAAGCTACTTTTCTAGGTTTTCTGTCTCTCTGAACCACTGAGCTCATTCTGAACTGGAATAATAATTCTTTCTGTGGCTTTTGAAAGCTAGTGTAAAAAAAAATGTAAAGTTCAAGTCTTGTTGAACAAAATTTAATTAGGTTTCTTTGGACTCATGAGAGCTTTGGTAGAAAATACATGGCTGAACTAATCTTGTTTTTATTTAAATGTGGCTCTGTTCCCAAAAAGATTCCTAGTAGCATTTCATAAGAGATTGTTTAATGATTAACATTTCTACTGTTATGTCTATAGGTAAAAGTTCTCTGTGCCTAATGGATATCCCTTTCCTTTTTGAATTAATGCAAGCCAGAGTACAGTAGGTAAAAAAACTAGGAAAGGCATGTAAAAGCATAGCTTCTAAAATTCTTTCCAATTCTTTGTTTTGGAGGAAAAGGTTGAAGAGTAAAGCAGAGTTCAGCAATCTGTTCACATACAAGGGGGAAATTTTCTGGATATTTTTCCCAGCACAGCACATCATGGATCCATCCCAATTAGCCCAAACTTGGTCCCATTCTCTTCTGTTTTCTGAGTGTTATCCTGCTAATGGACAGAAAAAATGCTTTCTAACGTTCTATTAAATTGGAAAGAATAAAACAGTAAGGTAAATAGATTGAGATTTTGAAGAAGAAATCTATTTTCAAGAATAGAGGTCACGCCTTCTCAAGCCCCTCTCTGTCCCTGGACTTGAGTCTTATCTTTCTTCTTTAATATCCACATGCAATTGCTGGGTGAGGTTATCTGACAGCATAGAGCAAGGGTGTCAAACTGGCAGCCCACGGGCCAGATGCGTCACGCGCAGGCCATGCCCGCCCTGTGTCTGCAAAGGCAAAAAACGTCATGATACATCACAATATGTCCTGTGACGTGATTGCGTTTGACACCCGTGGCGTAGAGTACATTAACAACAGTATGACGATGATACCTAGCTAGAAATATCCACCTCTAGCCACAAAGCTGATGCTGTTGTGATACTGACAGAGCGCCTGCATGTTTTAAGGGTCTGGATGGAGAAAAACAGTTTTCACTCAATTTTGGAAAGATGGAGTGGCTTTGGGTTTTTGGCCCTACAAGTCTGAATGATATAGTATATCATCTAGATGGGATAGCACTCCCCTTGATGAGCTAGTATGCATTTTGTTTTGTGGGGTGTGTGTGTGTCTTCCTAAACTCATGGCTTGAAGAGTAGGTGGGCAACTGTGGCTAGAGGGCTTTGCAGATTCATTTTGTGCACCAACTCCATCCATTCCTGGGCTCAGAGGTTCTGCTGACATGCTTCGGTCATTTCCTGTTTGGATTTTTGCAATATGTTCTATATATGAGGCTGCTTTGAAGACTACCCAGAAATTACAACTGGCCACATTACACTCCTGTTCTGTGAACTGCACTAGCTCACAGTTTCCTCCCAGGTGCAATTGGTTTAAGATGAGCGGCCACTTAAATGTTTTAACTAAATAAATAAAATATATCATTAAACAATACACTTCATTTCAACTTCACATTTATTTATTTTTACAAAACATGCTAAATAGCTATACACGTTACAATATTCTTTATACATAACATTTCATGTGTGAATTGGAACTGCAACTGATGAACAGGCAATACTTGGAGTTGAAAGAAAATGATGGAGATCAAAAACATTAAATGCAACTAGTTTTTGTTTTGTTACTATCACTCCTTATATTTTCAGATAACTGGTAAAGCCAGAGCAGGAAGAGCCCTAAGAACAAAATCTCCTGATCTCAATGAAGCATTTCTGTTGGATGGAATAAAGTGCTCTGATGTATAATTATGTGTCAGTTGGAGAATTAAGTTCAAGAGGTAATTAACTTCAAATGGAAAGGTAAAATGCTGTTCTTTTACCATCTAAGAAGTTAAGGATGTTCCTTTTTTAGTCTTTTTCTCTGCCCGTTATGCAGCTGCCAGCTATGCCCTCTTATACCTGATTCCGTAGGCAACATTTCTTCCCCCTCACCCTCCCAAGGTCATTCCCACATACCATTACAACATCTGATCTGTGCTGTTTCTATATGAGCTTGAGCCAACACATTGTTATCTTTAGCAGTAACATCATGTTCACTGTACCATTGAACACCTCTGATTGTTAAAGGATTATAGCATACTCAGGGGAAAAATGTAGGTGGCATATTGGAGAGTTCAGTCAACTATAATTAGCTTACATTTTAAAATGGGACTGGCATATCACAGGCAGAGAAGAAAAATATTTATTTTAGGTTTCTATAGCTTTTCAAATTTTTATAGTCTTACATAAAACATCAACTGTTCCAACTTCTATAACTTCTAGAACTTGTTCTAGAACTACTAAGATCTTGGTACAAATACATATAACTAGCCCAAATAAAGTTATATAGCATAAGGCAAGAAGCAATCTCTAAATTATACATGGCTTCATAAATTAATGTAGCAAGTTGGAATTATGTTTACAGACAGAATATTAAGAATTTGTATAATGACCATAGTAGGTAAGACAATGAATAGTGGTTTTGCCAAGCCTAAAAGGTCTTGAGCAAATCTTATGAAAGGTGAAGAAAACAATTATGCAACAGGTGATTGAATGAAGATTGGTAAAGCTGTTTTAGATGTGTAGCAACTTGTGCACTATTTATATACTAAATTATATACTTTCTTATCTCTAGGCAATGATTATATAGCTATTATAACATTATTGTAATAATATTCTATCAGGTATGAGCATATCTGGATTTATTTGTTTGTTTGTTTGTTTGTTTTATTTATTTAACTTATATGCCACCCTCCTCGCCTGGTGGTGATTCAATTCAGTTTATACAGACCTGTTAATCTGCTGATCTATTATTTTTGAAAACCAGTACTGCATAATATCTGGGCACTATTACATTTCTGGGAGTAACTATCTCCCTTTTTCCACTTGAAGTGAACTTGAACATATGTCTGCTTGTCCTGTTGAATAACAAAGCTACAAAAGTAAGCCACCTCATTGATGTTGAAGTTGTGGCATAGCTAGCCTTAAAAAGAAAGGATGCTGTGTCAAATGCTACTAACATCACAGTTGTCTCTATTAAAAGTGGGCTCTTACTTTTAGGTCTGAGAATACTTTTTCAGTACAGACAACACTGAATAATATCTAGCAAAGTTTTTGTCCAAAGCATTAACATTAGTTATTACTACAGGAGCATTCTACATCTGTCAACTAAGAATTTCAATTCATTAAGTTTTTGCTATACATTTAGTTGACCTAATTTTTACATGTCTTTCCCCTACTTACAACATAGAGAATAGCCTTCTCAAAGGTGATGGCAGGATGAGCTGCACATATATATGGTAAGTGTTCTATCAAATATTTCAATGACCTGTGGAAGACATGCATACTCTTTTGTGATGCATGGAGCAGAATCATTTCTGTTCTCTTCTTTTGCCAGGAAGATATGAGTGGCTGGATGTTTGCATCTATAAATAGCTACTTTATGTCAGCTAGATGCCAATCTTTTTGAAGAGGGTCAGTCCCCAGTTTGTCTTGGTACTAGGCATCATGCAAACCCTAGAAGACGCATAGGAACCTCCAAGGACTGGACAGGTCATCCCCATTCATAGCAAATTCCATAAACTCTGTTCAAAGCATCAAGATCAGTATTTTCCTGAACAATAAGGTAAGTGAGCATATTGTTTCCTGAAATAAATGACATTGATTGTCCTATGAGTGCAATGCTTCAGCTTGCAGAAACAAACAGGCAATTTACTGTAGAGAGGTACAGCAGCATTTCCAAGATGGTTCTGTATATAGTTTGTTGCTTATTAATAGAGGCTAATTCAGAGATTGATGCATTCACTGATTTTTAGGGATCCCGTAGTAGAAACTGCAAAAGACTTTATTTTTTAAAGGCTGAAAACAGGAAAAAAAATCTGAAGTTAGTTGAGGATATAGCAATGAGGCAACAAATACACTGACAATTTGGTAACCAAAAAAATCCGAACAACAACAAATTACCTATTTTTCAGCAAAGATGAACATCTACAGAAAAAACAAGAAGGCCAATCCTTACCCTGCCACATAATTAGCAAAGGAACAAATGAACCAAAACAAAGGAACCAATGATGCTGTAAGATGTACATGCAGTGTGGTAGAATATATTTTTTATAATTTCCCAAGAATTGAGATTAAAAAAATTGCCTTTGTAAACCTCAGGAGCAGTGATTTTAATTAAAACACAAGCTAAATATACTTGTTGGTATAGCATTTAACTATCCTCTTTTTTTCTAGTAAGAAAATTTTTGCTCATCACGACAATGCTCTCACATTCTGACATGATCAAAGAGAGAAAGCAGCAAGCATCAGCCATCATGAAGGAGATACAGCTAAATGGTACATAGTTAAATACCTACTACATGGCTAGTGTCACATCTAATCTTTCTTTTTAGTCTTACAGCAATACTTCTCCTATGGCTTTCCCTTTGTGTGTTGCCATAAATAATCTCATGCAGCTATTGCACTGCCTATGGTAACGAATCCTTTTGTAATGGCTTCTTTTCATTTGAAAGCTATTTTCAGATGTACAACTGTTGTGGAGGAATGAAGTAACTCAACAGCTGATGCATATTCTGCCTAGAATTGACTTTCGGAATATTTTTTGAGGAGAGGATAATGTTTGGACATTATATTATAGAATTCCTGGAAAATGTTTCCATCTTTGACTTAAAACTATCTTTAAGAGTGTAAACATGCAATTTTAAATTAAAAAGCCAGATATATGTAAAGTTATTTCAGTCTCTACCTTTCCCACTCAAGGGGGCTTGTATTCATATCCAACCATACAAGGCATACTTCTCATATAAATTCTTTTAAGAAATATTTTGCAACAGAATCTTGTCTTTGCCATTACTGGGATAGAATTCTGAAAGTCTATGGCTGATCAAGACTGGCCTTTTCTCCTAAAGCAAAGAACGACACAAACTTCAACACTATTTTTGAGGATTTATGTCCCTCAAAATAAATAGTTCAAATATTATTCTTCCTTCTGATGTTAAAAAACATAATTGAGGTCTAATTTTGGAACTTTTCCTAAAACATATGTGCACATGTTCAAGTAGAAATGAATATACCTGTCCATTCAAATTTCAAAAATTCCTTACCTTTCTTCAAGACTGCCCAGGTTACTGTTGGAATTTAATCTTTAAAAACAAAACAAAAAACTTCCATCTGCACCACAAGTGAAATTGAATCTTATAACGTAAAACTTTATAATTTATAAACTAAAAATAATTCATCAATATTATGTTAGTTAATGTAAAAAATTGAAATAATTCATCATCTGCAAGGTTAACATTTTATCCTAAGGCAACCAGCTTTTTCCCCAGCTCCCAATTTTTCTTTAATATCAGTAGGTTTTAAACAAATTTAGGGTCCATGCTAGATGTGATATAGAAGATCTGGAATAATATTTTTTGATTCAGTATAATAAGAAAAAATGATATTGGTAATATGATTTTCCATCTTCCCATATTCCATACCATTTTACATGACAGTATTTTAATCTAAGAATTCCATTTACACTTGTAAGGTTTAGACTGGTGCATGGATATATTATAAAAGTTTCCACTGCAGATATATTATATATTATAATATATATAATATAATATATAATATATATTATATATTATAATATATATAATACAATATATATTATATATTATATATTATAATTCAATTTTATAAACAAAACTTTTGTCCTGTTCATTTCACCTCACTAGCAGGTTTTTAAGTTGAAAAATTATACTTTATAACATTCACATTCCAATGTGGAATTTTAATAAATAATCCCACTGGTCAAATTCACCCTTCCAATTCTTTCATTACAGAACAGACAATAGAAGTAGTACAACTAGAAGGCAGACAAATCCACATATTTTCTACTAGTACTCTCTGGATGCAGAATTGTTTTTAAGCCCAGGAAAACAGTTTACCAGAGTAAAATCAAGATGTAGCCATTTTCCATATTTTGATTTGGGGGGGGGGGGAGACAAGAATGAAGGATTCTTTAATATCACTTTAAATCTGTATGCAAAATCTGGTTAAGTCTGAATGCATATTGTGCAAACTGAGGTTCATGTTTTTCTATTATAAATCCTAAACTTCCCTGAAGAGTTTGTATTGTGCAACAAAATACATTATATTGGACAATAGTAAATTTTTGCTTTAGAATATTAGACATAAGAGGATGCTTTTAAAAATTAATTCATTTCAATATTCATAAATACCCTTGCAGCAGTCAGTGGATATTCAAACAGTCCATTATCTTGCTGATGAAAAAGATATCTCTGGAAATACACAATTGTCCTATTAAGACAGTTTGGCCCCAAGAACCGGTAATGTACTTCTGAATGTAAAATTTCTATAGCTACTGATGGACCTTTCCTCCACGAAATTCACGCATCTCCTATACCTCAAATCCTACTGGTATGGATAAATGTAATTATGATTTCTGTGTATATTAATCAGTAATTTGATATAATTGCAGAGAATGAATTTCATGAATGTAACAAACAGCCTTGTTACCATTTTCCTCTCTCAGATCACAGACGCTGGCCTTGCCATAATTGCATTTTATACCTTTAACATGATATATTGTTGCAAAGACAATATCTTATTTTATTCATCAATCTAGAGGTAGTCCTTTGAATTGGCATTTATCTGAAAATGATCAGCCAGCTTTATTAGTGGGAAAAGATAATCTATCATTGAAATTGACTTATTATAATATTAATTAGGAGACTTAGGAGACTTCTCTTAGAAATTATGTTTTATTTTGTAGAATCCCTGCAAATGGATCTTGGGAAAAAGATTAGCATCCCTAGGGATATCATGCTGGAAGAACTGTCACTACTCAGTAATCGAGGAGCAAGGCTGTTCAAAAGGCGGCAAAAGAGATCTGACAAGTACACATACGAAAATCTTCATTTTTTATCTAGCAAACCAAGCAATGTGAGTACTTTATTTAGTTTTCAGTTGTAAGGCAGCTTAAGAGTCCTAGGAAAATTCATGAATCCCTAAACTCAGTAAAGCTGATTGTTTATGTACTTAATTTGTTAAAATACTATTGAATAACTGGTGAGTTTCCAGATTTACTAATTTGACTTAGTTCCAAATGTCAGAAAGTAGTTATGTCTTGGCTTATAGACATCAATTATTTTGAAAGGATTTCCTATAGTTTTATGACATTTAATTCAAAATAACAGTCAACAGCAAAAAAGAGTGTTCTATGTGTTTGGGAATGGGAGACAGAAGTGTCTCATGAAAACAATCCACCATCACCAAACTTGAGTACAGTTACTTGCCAAGTAAATATCTAGTTTAACCGTTTGATCCCACAGTGAATCCTTAGAAGTCTATAGATGAATCACAAAAATGCTAACACATCATTCTGTATACATTCATTATTTCAGGGAAGATAAGCATGGCTGATCTTTCTGCCTGAAGAAAAGAAACATTATCTTGCTGTTACAAAATATTATTCTTTGCATGCTTAGAAATTCAATCTCACTAAGCAGAAGCAAACATTGAAGCAAAAATGTGATGACTGAAACGGTGAATGAGAAACAGATGCAGATGATTTCATAATAAAATGTAGATAATCATATACCTCTGAGCTTCTTTATAAGCATATTCTGGGATTGAATTCTATATTTTGCTGGGATAATCCTTGAATCTAGCATTTACTTTTTTAATAGTAATTTTACTAAAAATTACAATTACAAAGATAAAAACTAATACGAACTAAAAGAATAAAAAGAAAAATAGAAAGCTCAGAAAACAAAAAAAAATAGAAAGAAAAAATAAGATAATATAAAATGATTTTCCCCTTCATCGCAAATATAATTTTAGTAACTTATCACCTTATTTTAAAATACAATAAAACATCTCTTCTTCTCATATTCAATCTTTTATCTATATGACAGGGACTACCTGTATATAAAATATTTTTATGTTGCATTAACTTTTTATGATCAAAATAAAATTAAATATCATTTTAAGTAAACTTTCTTATTTAAAAAATATGACACTGAGCTTTAATATTAAAATCCATATAAATAATTAATACCATTACTTCTAATAAAAACGTACTGATGGCCTATGAACCACAACTGATTCTTTCAATATTAATATGGAATTTCAGAAGCAGTAAAGTGTCAGGTGTAAAAGGTCCATTTAAAAAAAAAAGAAACACCTTCATTGAATAAATTAAGAAGCATTCACATACTTCAAACTCATTTGATCAAGGCACTATCATTAAGAGAGGAATAGTTTATTTCAAACTAATAAGACATATGATTGCAGCAATGATAATCTTAATAAAGTAAGGGTGGTGTGATTGCCACTGCTTTCTTTGTGTGTTTGTCTGTGTGTGTGTGTGTGTGTGTGTGTGTGTGTGCAATGGCATCACTGAAGAAGCAAGATTAAACCTTTCCCTGAAAGTTGAAAGACTTATGAGATTTATGATCATCATTTAGAAATGACCATCAAATTATTTAGGACCTTTGTACTTTCCCCATTTCCGTTACTTTTTAAAGCTCTGATGCCCATATCTTAGTAATTTCTTCTAGTCTAGGAATTCTAAAAAATGAGATAGCTGAACCGGTGTCAGCCTTTCCATGGAAGACTTGTTTTTAAATCTTTAGGTTTCAGTTTTCCCCCTTATCCATGGAAAACTGTACTTTAACACAGTCTGTATGTAACAATCTTTTCATTTTAATGTCATAGCTAAAATTAGCTTCTGACGTTTTAGAGAGCTCTAATTTATGTTAACAAAACAATGATTAAGGCTTGGGATGCATTGTTGGAACTAATGAGCTAGTAGAAAGAGTGGATAATGCCAGCCTGCCTTTAATCTTCACGCAGTAGCCAGAACTAAGGTTATTATTATGACTGCCAATTGAGACAATGTTGGGAAAATTCTTTATGGATACAATGTAGAATAAAATAAAATCAATAGAAATGTCCTGATTTTTAAAACCAAATGAATGTAAAGCTCCAACTGCATTGGAACTATAATTCTGTAAAGGGTATGGTAACAAATTTTTCAGTTTCCATAAGTGTTGGCACCTCCTTGCTTAGACTTCTGTATAACTTCTCATAAATGGGATATGTGAAATGTCAAAATGAATTTCCCAGTATCTTTTTCTTAGACCAGGGGTAGGTAACCTTGGCTCTTTTATGACTCATGGACTTCATTTCCCAGAATTCCTGAGCCAGCTGGCTCAGGAATTCTGGGAGTTGAAGTCCATGAGTCATAAAAGAGCCAAGGTTGCCTACCCCTATCCTAGACCCAAAGCAAACTCTGGGGAGTCATTTTGGATCAGGACATAACAATGTGAAAGGGACAGTGCATGTATATTTTTGCCTTTAATATTAATATATGTTAACTTCAAGAGAGCAATTTTGATCACGTCCATGGTGTACAGAAAACAGACCAACTCCCAATAACCTGGCTCCAAATTAAATCAGACCACTTATGATTGCTTTTAGCAGAATCCTTTGTATCCTTTGCATTATAATTAGTCTGGGCTTCAATTGGTGGAAGATTTAAACTCCCTTATGCATAAAAGAGCTAAAGAGCTTCTGATTAAATTAGCTTGAATGGTCTAGAATCCAATACCACACTGAAACCACTATGTGGTTTTCCCATTTCACCTACTAATGATTTTGTAGTTTCTCTATGAAGAAGATCCTAAAACAAAGACCATTGATTATGCCTTTATGACAGATATTTCATTCAGAAAATTCTTGATAAAATTAGAGAGAGAGAGAGAGAGAGAGAGAGAGAGAGAGAGAGAGAGAGAGAGAGAGAGAGAGAGATGGCTAGAAAGCAATTAAAAAGAGCAGCTACACTATCATTTTTCCAGTTAGGGAAAGCTGAATAGCCAAGACACATTCTGGCACCTCTCTTAAATGGCATTTGCAATTAATAGATGTGATTCTTATTCCTATTCAATTATAGCGCAATGAGATCATACAGTGTGTCCAGTTGGATGCTCATGGCATGGAACCTAGTCATCTAAATGCACCAATGACACCTCCTAATACACCTGATCCAAGGGGTCCACCCAATCCTGAAACTATTGCCCCAGGTAAGCTATTGCACAGCTTTTATATTAAACAATCCTTTAAAAAATCACAAAGAATTAATAAGTCTCTAGGAGAACTAATCTTAAATACCACTCCAGAAAGATGATGAAATGTCTATATTCACATCAAAACAATGCAGGTGAATCATAATAATTACTTTGAGAGGAATGGGACTTTCATATCCAACATTTAAGGATTATTCTACAGTTGAAATAAATAAAACATCCAGATTTTGTTTATAGGATAGTAACTAGCTTTCTCAGGGGTACAATTTCTAGTTTAGCGATGTATTAGATAGAATAGTGAACCTACAATGTAACTGTGACAGAAACATTCTAATTAGGACATTTTACAGGGAGGTATTGTAAATAAAACTTTTGAACTAGCATTTAAAAGAATTAATCAAAGTGCTAGAAACTGTGGAAAGAATTATAGTTCAGTGTGGAATACAGATCTTACATTTAACTTCTAGTGAATAAGATCAGATAACAAGTTCTAATTACTATTAGATTAGATAATTGTAGTTTATAAGTCAATAACAAGCAGGTTCATATTGATTGGTTATGTCAAAATAAATAAAGAATTTTGCAGATTATGTAAGTTTCTTGGTAATAGATAGGGAAGAGGCAACTAATGTTGTCATTAGTTTAGTAAATTAAACTTATAACCAGCCATGTATTGTGATTCATAAAACAGAACTGTAAAAATCCAGTATTATGAGAATAAATTTCCCACTGATTACAATGGCTGAAGCAAGTATGAAATTGATTCAAAGCTGGATAGAATGATACTAACCAAATATACAAGGTAATATATTTCCAAAAGTATACATCTAGGTAAAACAGATTATATTCCTCCCAAAAGATGACAGATATTAGATTAATAATAAATACATTAGAATATATTAACAACAAGAAAAAGAAGGCAATAATAGTATGGATGGAGATCCAGGTTGGATGCAGAAAAAGCCTTCGATAATTTAGAATGGACTTTTTGTTAGAGGCCCTCGATAAAATGAATCCAGAAGAACTGAATCTTTATTAGACATGGATTTGCAATTTGATAAAGAGATGGAACAAATTCAAAATTTCATGGTAAAGTAGATGTAAAATTTCAAAAACATAATTACACTGGAACAATGGGAAGAGCTATAGAAAACAATATATTAAATGGTCTGTAGGTGGTATTTACTATGGCATTTTATCATATGTGAGAATAATTTCAGAAAGCATAAATGAAAAGTATCACAACCTATAAAGATATATGCTGACCACAGTAAGAATAAAACTGGAACAATATTGGAAAAATAAAAATCTGCCAAAGATAGGGTGTTCAAAAGAGTTGAATATGTAGCCAACAGCACACCTAACAATACATATTTATAAGAGAAATGTAACCAAATTTAAGGACTTTAATATATTTAAATATAAATATACATTGTAATTATACAATGCATAAATAAATAAATAAATATTTGGAATACACCTTCTAGAAAAAGAGTCAAGAGTCTAATTAAAAATAACAGATGAAGTGACAATGAGAGATTATAAGCAACATTTTCCAATGTTTAATATTAAATATTAAAAGCATAATGTAAATACTTAAATAGTGATTAGTAGGTGGGAGGTAATAACAGAAGGTAATTGAAGAATATGCCATCAAGGTTTCCTTTACGATATTTTAAATCTATTTTATTCTTAAATCTTTTGTAATTTTTAAGTTTGTTTGTTTTTATCCTGACTTTTTTTATAAATGACTCAAGGCAGCAAACATCCATAATACACCTTTTTCCTTTTATTTTCACCACAACAATCCTGAGAGGTGGGTTGGGCTGAGAGTGTGTGATTGGCCAATGTCACCCAGCAGGCTTTCATGCCTAAGGCAGGACTAGAACTCTAGGCCAACATCTAAAAGCAATAAATGGACATGCAGAACTTCAATTCCTGGAGTAGTGGGTGCTCCATCACTGAAGGTTTTAAGAAGAAACTGGACAGCCATTTATCTGAAATGATATAGGTCAGGATCTCCTGCTTGACAGTAGTTGGACTAGAACAGGGGTGTCAAACTCAATTTCATTGAGGGCCGCATCAGCATTGCGGTTGCTGTCAGGGGGCTGGATGGGTGTGGCCAGGGTGGGCACGGCCTACTGGGTGGGCGTGGCTGGAGTGTGTGTGGCCTACTGGGTGGGCATGGCCAGCTATACATCATTCATGTCAAGGGTGCCTTTGGGGGCCTGGGCAGGAGTGGGGCAGATCTGAAGGTCTCTGGCAGAAGGAGATGGGACCGGGACAAGTGCCAAGGCATAGTCCACTGGAGGAGCCTCACTGTTCCTCTCAGGCCATGCAGGGGGGGGGGGTGCTGGACAATGGCACAGAGGTCAAATGCCCAGCCCAGTCCTCAAACTCCCACGGCACTAAGCCCAGCCCCACTTCCCCAAGGGAGTGTCCAGCTGCACTTATTCCTCAAGGTTGCTGCTGCTGTGCTTGCTCTCCTTAGCCAGGTTGCTCATGATGGGTACGAGGGCAAAATCAAGAGGGAGTCCCACTCCCTCTCCATGTGAGGAGACCTGGCTTTGTATCCAAAGGTTCCTTAGCAATAGGATGGGAGACACCCCAGGATAGGCTAGGAGGAGGGGGCAAGGGGATGGTGAAAGGGCAACAGGGAAGGACTAAGGCAGGACTTCCCTCAGACCCTCCCCTTCCTTCCTTCCTTCCTTCCTTCCTTCCTTCCTTCCTTCCTTCCTTCCTTCCTTCCTTCCTTCCTTCCTTCCTTCCTTCCTTCCTTTCCTTCCTTCCTAAGAGTAGTGGGAAAATATCTGAGATGAGGGAGGGGGAAAAACAGGCAAGAAATGCAGCTGGTGAAGTGTCATCCTTCGTGAGGAATGAAGAAAATGCACCATCGCCTGGAAGTGGCCAGCACATGGCCCTCGCCTACTTCACATATCTGACTTGGTGGGCTCTGGGGGAGGAGATGCGATGAGCAGCATGAGAGTCAATGCTCCTGCGCAATGCTGCCTAGCCCTCAGCTTTCTGGGTTTTGGCAGGCAGCAGGGTGCTCTCCTCACAGTGCTGAAAGGCAGAGCCAGGTGGCATGAATCTGAAGAGAAGCACAATGCTGCCCAGCCCCTAGCCTGCCCAAAGTAGGTAGGGCCATGTGCTGGCCACTTCCAGGCAATGGTGCATTTCTTCATTCTTCACAAAGGGTGATACCTCCCCAGCATGTGCCCAGTGGGTGGGGCTGACACGGCAGGGGCTGGTCCCTCGCTGTTTCCAGACGGCCTTGTGGAGCTAAGACTGAATGTGTTTCAGCATAGAAGGCCACCATGAAATTGTACATTGGCTCCCAGCTGGCCTGGGCCAGGGCCAAGGCAGCAGGGGCCGTTCCCTCACTGTTTCCAGGATAGGTTCGCAGGCCACATGAAACCACTTCACGGCTGGATCCGGCCCCTGGGCCTTGTGTTTGACATGTCTGGACTAGAATATCTCCTTAAAGGTCCCTTCCAACTCTCTTATTCTATTTTCTCTAATATAATAGAAGAGTACAGATAGTCCACAACTTACAGCCACAGTGGACCCCAGAATTTCAGTTGTAAGTCACTGCAGTTATAAGTGAATGCTCATTTGTTAACTAATTTGTTAATTCACACTTATATGCATTCATCTTCTATGAAGTCTTCACAGTAGCAATGGTTATTCTGTGCGGGTGGGAGAGGAGGACACAATAAAACTTTAAATAAAAATATTATGTATACTTTAAAAATATAACGGTAATAGTTCCAAAAGAACAATGTGATTTGAGGAAAGAGTTCTGACTCCTTCCTTGTATATTTACCGTGGATTGTCTGGAAGATTTTAATTTAGTTGGATGTTTATTTTAAGCCTGTTTGGATGAGAATTTAGTATGATGACACTTCATGAACTTGTCTTGATAAATGCCAGACATTATTTGTTCTAATTTAAAAATAAGATTTTTTTAGGGTTAAGAGAAGTCACAGAGCCTTCTTTGTGAATAAGGAAGCTGTATAAATCTATCATTTTGTTGTTCTTATTGCTGTTACTGATAGGATCTAATATTTTCTAGATGGACACCACCAATTACATTATGTTTAGCTAGAATATGCAGGGTTTGAATAAATAAAAAGATCTAAAGGAAAGTTTAGATGAGAGTTACTGAGGATAATTTAGTTTTCTGGATTAAAAACTTCTTCCAGTAAGAAAACTTGTTTTATTTATTTGGAGAAATCAAGACACAAAAAAACCTTTTTCTTACCATTTGGAAAATTAGAGCTGTCTAATTTGTAAGAAATAAATTATAAAATGATCTTAGTGTTGTTTTTTTATGAGTGCCACATAATAGATTTGACTCAAAGGAGATTTATTTAATTGAAGCTGGAACAGTCATTACAATTTCCTGAAAGTGTACACTATTGAACGCAGCATGACTTACTGCTGAATAAATATTGATAGTGTGTGTACATGCACACAATCATGGGACCAACCATATTGTCAGGCCAGTTGCAATTTATTGTTGTTCTTAAGTGATAATATTTCCATTAAATAGCCAGGAGTGACTCTTGACTCAAAAAAATGAGCTACACCATTTACAGAAGATGAATCAATCCAGTCAGCTGCTTCACTCCATTTGGCCCTCCTATCTAACATTGAGGCACATTGTTGATTAATAGTATTGCTTCACCGAAGCAAAGTGCCCCCATATATCTGTACAGCCCTAGTTTTTACTACAGTACACCAAGTTTGTCTTCTCTTCCCATGGTTTTACTTTTCACACATATTTTCTTAAAATAAGCTAATAAGATCTTCTTGATCTCAACCGATTCAAATGTATTGTCTTCTATTAAATTTGTTTGTCACTTTATTATTTTTAAAATCCTTTTATTTCTTAACTACTTAAAAACCATGTTGGGAAGGGGAGGTTAGGTGACAGTGATGTTGCAAAGGCAGCTATTAGTGTATGTCTGGCTTCTGCTGGAAATTAGCCAAGCTGGTTTCTCCTGACCTGGATCCTTCAGGCCAGGTTGCTCATTTGACTGACATAATTCCTTGACTACTCAAATTATGTTATTGTTCTGAACCAGCCCTCTTCTCGCACCCCTAATCAAAAGAAGAGTCTGGAAAGCGTCCAAGGCTAAAAGGCTTCTGCCAAGATTTAATTACGCAGTTAACAAAAACACAAGAGCTTGTCTTCTCAAGCGGAAAAGGTTGCTTTCAGCAACCAGCCCCTCCCCAAACACTTCTTTTATAGAGAGCTCAGGGCGTGGTCTCCCTGTGCCTCCTCCCGAGGAGTCCCATAGTCTTTCTTTGTTTGTCCCTGCTCGTCTGCCTCCTGCGTCGGGCGTCCTTGAACAGGGCCAGCTGTGGGTCATCATCCTCCGCACTCTCGGGCTCACACAGCTGAGAAGAGGTCCCCGGCTGAGGACTCTGCAAAGCCTCTAAATCATCATCAGCCGGTTCGTTTCCCTCCTCCCCCACATCTGAGTCCTCCGATACATCGGACCCGGCTGTCGGACCCACAGGCTGGCCCTGAGTCACAACACTATCCCGCACCGCAGGGCCCTTCCCCCGGGTCTGCCGATCCGGATGCGGTCGGGATGGGAACTGTTCGTGAAAAGCAGTCACCAACGCAGGGGCATGAACGGCGGTCGCGTCTTCCCATGTGAAGTCCTCCGGCCCGTACCCTTTCCACTCGATCAGGTACTGGAAGCGACCTTTCAGCCAGCGGGAATCCCTGATGCTGGCGACCTCGTACTCGGGGGTGCTGCCTCCATCACGAGTTCCTGATGGAGGAGGTTCCGCTTGGCGAAGTGGACAGGCCGGTTGTTCGGGGACCAACAAGGACCGATGGAAGACGGGGTGCACGCGCAGGGAACGTGGCAGAGTTAAACGATAGGCGACCGGGTTGATGACGGCCTCGACTGGGAACGGTCCAAGGTAACGGTGGTCCAGCTTCCTCGCCGGCCGAGTGGATGGTAGGTTCCTGGTGGACAGCCAGACCCGATCCCCCACCGATAGTGGAGGCGTATCCCTTCTCGACCGATCGGCGAACCTCTTGTAGTCGGCCTTGGCCTTCTCCAGCTGCCGTCGCACCAACCGATGGATCGCCTGTAACTCCGCCATGAATTCGTTCGCTGCCGGCTCCGGTGAGTCCACGGGAGAAAGGGGGAAAAACCGAGGGTGATAACCCACGTTGGCCAAGAACGGTGTCATCTGCGTGGAGGTGTGCTGCGAGTTGTTAAAGGCAAACTCGGCTATGGCCAAATAGTCCACCCAATTGTCCTGCTGCAGGTTAACATAGCAGCGCAGATACTGCTCTAAGATGCCGATGACCTTCTCGGTACCCCCGTCGGTCTGAGGATGATGCGCGGACGAGAGGCAAACCTTAATGTCCAACGCCCGCATCAACTCCTGCCAGAAGCGGGCTGTAAACTGGGCCCCCCTATCAGAGACGACCCTATCGGGAAGGCCGTGCAGCCGGAACACCTGTTGGATGAACATGCGACTAGTGGCGCGAGCTGACGGTAAGCCGCGACAGGGGATGAAGTGCGCCATCTTGGTCAGCATGTCCACCACCACAAACACTGTCGTGAAGCCGGAGGATGGGGGTAGATCCGTCAGAAAGTCCATGGACACAGCCCCCCAGGGTCTCTTGGGCGTTGGCAAAGGCTGCAGTAAACCAGGCGGGGCCCCTGTCGCTGACTTGGCCTGCCTGCATGGGACGCAGGAGGTGACATAAGACTGGACATCGTGTCGGACTCGGGGCCACCAGAATGTACGGGAGACCAGGTTCAGAGTCTTGAACAGGCCAAAATGCCCCGCAGCCGGGTTATCATGACATTGGCTGAGGACGAGTCCCCTGAGTGGCCCTCCTGGAACATAGAGCCGGTCACGATAATACAGGAGTCCATCCGTGACCGACCAAGGCGAATCTGGCCCCACCTCTTCCTTCCGCTGAGCCACCCACGCCTCCTGCTGCTGCGCCTCCCGGATCCGAGCCCGTATATCCACCGGCTCCCGCACCGCAGCAAAAGACTCGACGGGGATCACGGTCCTGGGCGGAAGCTTGTCTTCCACTCGGGTGTACTCGGGCTTCCTGGACAGAGCATCCGCTCTCTGGTTGTGCCCGCTTGGTATGTACCGCACCCGGAAGTCAAACCTCGCAAAGAAGAGGGACCACCGGATCTGGCGTTGGTTCAAATTCCGAGCGGTCTGCAGGCTTTCCAGATTCTTGTGGTCCGTCCGGACCTCGATCTGATGCCGCGCCCCCTCCAGATGATGCCTCCAAGCCTCGAACGCTGCCTTGATGGCCAGCAGCTCCTTCTCCCAGATGGTATAGTTGCGCTCCGAGGGGTTCAATTTCCGAGAGTGATACGCGCAAGGGAAAAGGGTACCGTTGGGCGTCGCTGCCTGGAGTAACACGGCCCCAATGGCAATGTCGGAGGCGTCCGCCTCCACGACAAACGGCCGTTGCGGGTCAGGATGCTTCAAGATGGGCTCCTTCATGAAGGCGTCCTTCAAAGCTTGGAACGCCTGTTGTTCGGGGGCGTTCCACTGGAACCGAGTCTTCTTCTGCAGGAGCCGGGTGAGGGGGGCTGTCAAGGCAGCAAAGCCAGGGATGAATGTCCGATAGTAGTTGGCAAATCCAAGAAGTCGCTGAACATCCTTCACGCGACGCGGGGGTTGCCAACTCTGCAACGACTCAACTTTACTCGGTTCCATGGCGATGCCCTCAGGAGAAATGCGGTGGCCCAAGAAATCAATGGTCACCTGGTAGAACTGGCACTTCTCCAACTTGGCAAACAGCCGATGTTTCCGGAGGCGCTGCAGGACCTGACGGAGATGCTGATGATGCGCTTCACGCGACGGGGAGTAAATCAGGATGTCGTCCAGGTAAATCACAACAAACTGGTCCAACAGATCCCGAAAGATGTCGTTCATAAAATGCTGAAACACAGCGGGGGCGTTGGTCAGGCCAAACGGCATCACCGTGTACTCGAAATGTCCATAGCGAGTACCAAACGCCGTCTTCCACTCATCACCCGGCCGAACCCTGACGAGGTTGTAAGCTCCACGCAGGTCCAGTTTCGTGAAGATCTTAGCCTCCCGGAGTCGGTCCAAGAGCTCGGGGATGAGGGGCAGCGGGTAGCGGTTACGCACCGTGATGGTGTTGAGTTTCCGGTAGTCACAGCAAAGCCGTAACTCGCCCGACTTCTTTTTGACGAAGAGCACGGGCGCAGACACTGGCGAGGACGAGGGCCGGATGAATCCACGAGCCAAGTTCTTTGTCAGGAAGTCCCGCAATGCAGCCAACTCGGGCTCCGACATGGAGTACAAACGCCCCACTGGGAGAGGCGCATCAGGGACTAGGTCAATGGAGCAGTCGTAGGGCCTGTGCGGGGGTAATTGGTCCGCCTCTGACTCACTGAACACGTCAGCAAAGTCGGACAGTTCAGGAGGCAAGGAAACCCCTGGGGAACCCTCCACCTGGCCGGCACAGATATGGCGGGTGTGGTCCACGCACTGCAAACTTGGGAAGGTGACCAAGTTCTGAGACCAATAGATTTGTGGATCATGCGCCCGGAGCCACGCCAGTCCCAAGACCACGGGGAAGTGCAGTTCCGAAGTGACGTAGAACTGAATGGCCTCCACATGGGTACTGATGGCCATACACACGGGTTGCGTGGCGGCCGTGATAGGCCCGGACAGGAGCACTCGACCATCGATGGTCTCCACAAGCATGGGCGGATCCACCGGACACTGGGGAACAGCCCATTTGGCCACAAAGGCCGAATCCATAAAGTTAGTGGTAGCCCCAGAGTCAATTAAGGCATGGACCGGAATCCCCTCTGGCTTGCCAGGAAGGATCAGTCGTGCCTCCAAAATCAAATGCCGTGGAGGTTCACAGGCACCGTCGGAACGGCGTCGCTCGGCGTGATCGTTGTGGGTCGCCCGATCTTTCACACCGTCTAGATCGGGCTCGGGCCGTTTCCCGATAGCAAAGCAGGGGACTTTCTCGGGGCAGGCTTGGTCACTGACGCCCGCTGACGCTTCTTCGGGCAAGAAGCAGCCAAATGTCCAGGGTCCCCACAGTAAAAACACAACCCCTCCGATCGTCGTCTGTCCATTTCCGTCACCGATAGACGGGACCTGGCGGCACCCAGCTCCATTGGCTCCTCCCTCTGGACTGGGGGCTCACGCACAACAGGGGCGGCAGGGGTCTGTGGGGTGGCACGGCGACTCTTACGCTGCTGCAGCCGGGCATCGATCCGCAGACAAAGATGGATCAGCCCATTCAGGTCTGAGGGAATGTCCACGCGGGCCAGCTCATCCAACATCTCCTCTGACAAGCCATCCTGAAAGGCATCCACGAGCGCAGCCTCATTCCAGGCGGAATCCTGGCTAAGCAGCCGGAAATCGCTGATATAGGCCTGTAGGGGGCGCAGACCCTGCCTCAAAGCTTTCAGACGTCGGGTGGCGGTCTGCGCCTTAATCGGGTCCTCGTACATGAGGCGCATATGGTCACAAAACCCCCCAAAGTTATCCAACAAAGGGCTAGGCTGTGCCAACAGAGGCGTGCCCCAACGAGCTGCATCTCCCGACAGAAGGCTCAACACGAATCCCACCTTATCTCGGTCAGTGGGGAAATCAGCTGCTCTCACGCTGATATAAAGCTGGCATTGTCCCAGGAAGGCAGGAAACAGTTCTGGTTTACCAGCAAATTTATCCGGCATAGCTATCTGACATTTCCTCCTGGGTGGGGGGGCAGCATGTACCTGAGCCTGCAGTTGTGCCACCTGAGTGGCCAGCAAGGTGAGTTGCTGGTTGAGCTGGGCATTCTCGGCAAGAAGCTGCTCCATCGTAGTATTAAGGGGTGGGTGGCTGAAAGCAAACTGTTCTGAACCAGCCCTCTTCTCGCACCCCTAATCAAAAGAAGAGTCTGGAAAGCGTCCAAGGCTAAAAGGCTTCTGCCAAGATTTAATTACGCAGTTAACAAAAACACAAGAGCTTGTCTTCTCAAGCGGAAAAGGTTGCTTTCAGCAACCAGCCCCTCCCCAAACACTTCTTTTATAGAGAGCTCAGGGCGTGGTCTCCCTGTGCCTCCTCCCGAGGAGTCCCATAGTCTTTCTTTGTTTGTCCCTGCTCGTCTGCCTCCTGCGTCGGGCGTCCTTGAACAGGGCCAGCTGTGGGTCATCATCCTCCGCACTCTCGGGCTCACACAGCTGAGAAGAGGTCCCCGGCTGAGGACTCTGCAAAGCCTCTAAATCATCATCAGCCGGTTCGTTTCCCTCCTCCCCCACATCTGAGTCCTCCGATACATCGGACCCGGCTGTCGGACCCACAGGCTGGCCCTGAGTCACAACAGTTATATCCATCTATACGTCTATTACTTAAGATGTTTAAATTGTTTTATATAATTATAGGGAGGGCACAGCTAAATCTTGGGGGAGGGAAGAATTCGTGTTTTGACTCTATCATCTTAACTTTTATCTTTTTCTACCCATCCTTTCCATATATGATTTTTCTTCATAATACCTGATACATGATACATGAAAATGTAAAACCAAATTGCTATTCCCAGAGCAAACCCACTGATTTTCAACAGGAATACTTCAGAGGTACAGGACACAGAATATGACCTCTGTTAGTCATATGATTACAGCCTAACTGGTTGGGTTGGCAATATATAAGCCATGATTTGTAATGTATTGTATCCCTTTAAATGTGTAATGATTGGCCAACGCTGTGTTCTTTCAACGGCCATAAGAGGGAGCTAGAGACATAGCTTCTCTGTGTGTGTGTGTGTGTGTGTGTGTTAGTTACTCTGTTACATTGCTTGCTGATTATTGTTGATTGTGGTTTTGCTACTGTTTGCTAAACCCGAAGAACTGTCTTTTTGACTTTTGAACTGGTAAGACGACTTTGTATTGGATAACTCTTGAACTGTTGATATCTTCTCTGTAGCCGTGTATGACCTGGACTGTTTATTCTTGACGTGCTACTCCTAAAAGTAAAGTTTTTCCCTTTTTACACGCCTCAGTGTATCAGTGTGGTTGCTGTGCAAAACCTGGCTACTCTCAGTACCACTTCTTCTGTGCATTCACCTTGTTTGCTCAGGAGATATTCTACACAAACTCTGTCAACCTCTGAGCCATTGGAGATGTAGTAACAATGAATTGTCCAAATGTATTGGGAAACTACTATTATCAAATTCAAAT
This sequence comes from Vipera berus, assembly GCF_964194415.1. NCBI lineage: Eukaryota > Metazoa > Chordata > Lepidosauria > Squamata > Viperidae > Vipera > Vipera berus. The sequence goes on along the minus strand of NC_138209.1, from coordinate 40,738,980 downwards.
GTGTTGGTATCCTCCTTTTCCTAAAGGTTACTCTGGACCTTTGAAGATAATTCCTCCTGAGAAGTTCAACACTACATCTGTACCAAAATACTATCAATCACCTTGGATTGAGGCCATCAGTAATGACCCTGAGCTGCTGGAAGCTTTGTGTCCTAAATTCTTTAAGCCAGAAGCAATACCAGAACTACCCAGCTTTAAGAGCTTTAACAGGTAATTTTGAACAGCATGAAGAAAATGAATGTGGGTTTTAAGATGTGAATATAAGGAAGCTTACGAAAGGATTGCAATTATTTGTGTTCCTTTGATGGATTCATCAGAAGCCCAGAGCCCTTAACTTTCTAGTCTACATAAAAACTGGATCACCAGAGGCTTTTCCATGCCATACCATGACCAAGCAACTCTTTATAGGATTTTGACAAGCATGTCTAAGAGGGCAATAGAGAGGGGGATTGATGTAATTTAGTTTAGACATCCAGAGTTACTGGGAATTAATTAATTATTTAATTAATTGTAATTCATACTGAAGGCAAACTGATCTAATTTTGTCTTTTCAACTCAACACATTAACTGAAGCTTAGTTTTAATTCAAAACTTTATTTCAAAGCTTGCATATAGCTAGTATTTTAAAAAAAAAACACACTGGGCTAATTCTGTACAAAAATGTTTCTCCAGTATTCATGCAAATAATTATACAAGTTATTAAGAAATCATAGCAAAAACTATGACTATAAAACTTCACCTATATATATGTATAATATGTATAGTATATTTGGAGAACTAGACATCAAAGTATACATAAATTTCAGTAGGAGAAATTCAGGAAACTTACGGTAAAATTGACATATACAATACACCCTTCTTTCAGTATATAAATAGTCCTCGCTTACTGACTGCTTATTTAGTGACTGCTTAAAGTTATAATAGTACTTGAAATTATGGCCATCACAGTGTCCTTGCAAGGATGCAATCACAATTCGGGCATTTAACAACTGTTGTGTATTAACTGCATGATGTTTCCAGCATGCTTCAATCACATGATCACCATCTCCAACATTCACAACAAGCTTGTGACAAATGAAGGAGAAGCCAGAAAGAAGTCACAAATTGCCATGATTTGCTTCATGGCTGCAGCTGGAACTGCAGATGTCACTTTATAACATCATTTAGCAATAGTTTTTAATGCCTATTGAGGTTGGTAAGTGAGGACTACCTTTATTTTCATATCTCAAATACCAACTGCTAGGGAATACCAATTAAAAGAGAAGTAGACGTTTCCATTATTTCTCCCTAGGAGTTATGATTTATGATGCTGCCTGGGTTTCATGAGGCATGTTACTGCTGTTATGACTACTAATAAATGACCTCATCTTTAAGGAATTTGTCCAGTCTTTTACAGCTGACTAAATTGGTAATCTTCATCACCTCTGATGACAGTTAATTCTATAGTTAAACTATTCATTGTGTAAAAAGTATTTCTTAATTATTTATTGTGTAAACAATCTCTGGAAGAAACACAAAATCTCAGTCTTGCCCATGTGAATGACATGACCCCCTTGTGACTTTACATCACTACCATGATTCCCACAGCAGCCATCACCATCTACATGTTAACCTCCACACATTTCATTTCAATGAATGATCCAAATTCTAATCCTACCCACATTTTCTGTATTTTGATAATTTTATATACTTCTATCATATCATCCCTTATCCAATTCACCTGTTACCCAAATCCTTTATGTAATTTATGTAGTAATGAATTGTAACTATTTTGGCCATACTCATTTGCATATTTTCCCATTCTATAATACCTTCTCTGTGAAATGAACAGATACATACAGTGTCCTAAATGAAGCCTCACCACATATTTATATAGCCATATATCTATATTCCACAGTTGGCTCTAACATAACATATGCTTTGCTCTTCTTAAAAAAAACAATCATCATCACTTTAATGCAATGGTTAATCTGATGGACCAGGAAGGGATGAGACTGAGGTTCTAGTTCACCCTCAGCCATGGAAAATTCCTTGTTACCTTTGAGCCAGTCACACTCTTACACCCCAAAATACTATACATTTTGATTTTGTAGGAAAAATATAAGGGGAAGGCATGCACTGTTCACCATCTTGAGCTCCAGGAAGAAAAATGGAATGTGCAGTTCTTGGTACTCTGTAATCATGTTATCCAGTTCAGAAATAAAAGGTCTGCAAACAAACAACCAAGCTCAGAGAGCATCAAGAAATCTATAGCTACTTAATAGCTAAATAAAAGATAATCTCTCTTATTTTTTTAAAAATGGAAGGTAATGGTTAGGATTTTAAAACTATCAAAATGATAAATGCATACAAAATAGAACGAAAATGTCATATAAATGCAGCACATATGGTAAGGAGATTGACCAAACCCCCCCCCCCCAACAACCCACTATTCATCTACTCTGTACTTTTAGGAAACGTTCTAAACATGTTGACATTGACTCAAAATACTTTGGGAGTGTTTTTATAAAATATCCAGGTTGTGGCTTATGTTTATTCATACTCAGTATAGTAATCTCATTCACTGAGAAACTGTGACTGTTTTTTAATAGCTTGTAGCTAATGCTGAGTGATTAATACATCATACTCACAAAATACACACAGACAAAATTATCAAAAGGTAGTAGTTTATTGCTACAGAAAACAGGAAACAGACACTACACGTTTCTAGCAGCTGCTCAAGAGCAGTTTTCTACTCTGCAAAATAAGGCATTGCAAATACCCTTAAGTAAACCAAAAAATTACAGCTTATTATTAAAGGTGTGATAATACATCAGACTAGGTTAACAAATTATGCTAAGTTTAAGCAAATCATGGTTTGCTTAATAAGCCATTTACATGGACTCATACAAAGTACAATCATGCGGTTAGGCTCATTCAAGATATCAAACCCGAACTAAAAAAGCCTAAGCATAGTTCATGGATGTGTATGTATAAATCTAGCTAGCATAGACACATCAAACAGATTTATTATCAATAAGCAATCCCCTATTATTTCTTCAGATGCCACCAGAAGGTCCCTTTCTGATATTATAAGGAACCTCTTCAAGGTTAATCAGAACTGGCAGGATAATCTGAGCAGATGTTCATATTGCACAAATGTGATAAATAAATATGCCAAATAAATGTATATAAATAGTGTACCTATTAGGTGGGGCATGACCCTTCTCTCAAGAAGATTTGCCCATCTCAGTAAAATACAGAATAATATTGACTGATATGATTTCATGATTACTATTCATTATAAATAAAAAAGCAAAGATTGTACTGAAATATTAAAACAAAAAATATTCATGTGGAGAATATTAGTTTTTCTGTGTTTAACAAAACTAAGCAAGGAAGAAAATAAGATAATATCACTGCTATGTCATTCTCTTGTTTTTATTACACTGCTGTCATGAATCTTCTTACATTTATAACATGAGCATAATTGAACTAATGGTAAGGAAATCAATATCCTATAGGCCCTAATAAAAATAACTGGGAATGAAAAGTGCTTTGGGGATCCTGTGAGCAAGATAGTCTCTTAATTGATTTACAATAATATGATAGTGACAGATTTTATTTTCCTGGGCTCCAAGATCACTGCAGATGGGGACTGTAGCCAAGAAATTAAAAGACGCTTGCTCCTCGGGAGGAAAGCCATGGCAAATCTAGACAGCACACTAAAAAGCAGAGACGTCACCCTGTCAACAAAAGTGCGTATAGTCAAGGCTATGGTCTTCCCAGTTGCAATGTATGGCAGTGAAAGTTGGACCATAAGAAAGGCTGAGCGCCAAAGAATTGAGGCCTTTGAACTGTGGTGCTGGAGAAGACTCCTGCGAGTCCCTTGGACTGCAAGGTGATCAAACCGGTCAGTCCTAGAGGAGATCAACCCTGACTGCTCTTTAGAAGGCCAGATCCTGAAGCTAAAACTCAAATACTTTGGCCACCTAATGAGAAGGAAGGACTCACTGGAGAAGAGCCTAATGCTGGGAAAGATTGAGGGCAATAGAAGAAGGGGACGACAGAGAATGAGATGGCTGGATGGAGTCACTGAAGCAGTAGGCGTGAGCTTAAATGGACTCCAGAAGATGGTAGAGGACAGGAAGGCCTGGAGGAACATTTTCCATAGGGTCGCAATGGGTCGGACACGACTTCGCAGCTAACAACAACAACATGATGAGTTTTTGTTCTTAAATCATAGAAACAATAGGAAATAAAGAACCCAGTAATGGCTGGATTGGGTAGGTTTAGTGAATCATGACATGTGTGATGTCATCATGGCTCACTAGCACCCAAAACTCAAACAAACCCAATAAAGAACTTAAACTTGGAAAACAATATACAATTCAGAAAACTCTGTTAGTATTAACTAGGTAAGAATAAACACTTCAGTAATAAACTGACAATCTTACAAAATTTTCTCCCCTTTCTATTTTTTCTATATCTTTTCCTGTTTTGGAGATTACAATTTAGGGGTCAAAGTAAAATTATGTCATATCAAAGAGTCTATAGAGTCTAAACTGTGAGATTAGTCTCTGAGTGAGTCAGATCTTTACATCCATATGATGTCACTGCAGGAACATCAAGGAAATATAACTCCAAGTTTAATACTACAGTTGCTCAATGCTCATTGCTATCAAAGAAATATGAAGATTAACTATATTCTATGCTCCCCATTCAGATTTGGAAATTATCTAAACGAATGAAGCTTTTGTGTTACCTAATTCATTTTTGTTTGCAACTGTACAAAACAAGCTCAAATACAAAGAGTGAATACAGCTGCAACATCCGTTTAGTTATCAGGCACAACCACGTTGGCATATTTCATGTCTAGCTATGGCAATTCAAAAGAAGCTGGAATGGATTCAGAACGCAGCTAAAAGGATTTAAAGGGCATAAAAGAAAAGTGCTGCTTGTTATTATTTCATTATTTTAGTTTTTTTAATGTATGCATCATTTGCTGTCTCAGTAAACCTTACAGTACATTAATCAGAATAAAAGTCATCTAACATAAAATTCAGTATTTTTTTAAAAAAAATGTATATGAAGCAGTACTTGATAAAACAGTATCTGCCCTGTTTATCTTAGACTTAAGCCTAGTAAGCAGCAGCACATCAAACTGAACTAAATGAAGTAATTCAAGTCTGCAAACATGTGCCTGTATCATAATCTGATGGTGGTCATGAAACCTGCAGCTACTTTGACAGCACCCAGGATATTAAAATCATAGTTGGAGACTCACATATACCAAACCCAACTCAATCTCCATTACTTCTAATAGTGAGGCACTTCAGCAATGTGGCGAGTCCTAATCTAAACGATGCCTAACCTGGTCCAAATGATCCACACAAGACACCAGCACTAAAGACTGGCAAAAAGTCTGGAATTCCTATGAGTGTCCTGTTCTCCCAATGGATTTTCTTTTCCAAACTGTCAAAATTGTGTTTCCACCCCGCACCCATTTCTTCCTTGTTTTTGACTGACTGAATTCTTTCATTTTGAGAACTAGACCCTTGTGCTAAGAAAAAATTAGAGACACCCCCCCAAAAAATACATGATTTGGGAGAAAATTTGAGGGTGCAAGGAAGGGAGAAATAACACTAGCAATTTCTAGAAAGGGGTATAATAGCCTGCCTGCAGCTAGTACACACCATATTATGCACAATATGTTATGTCATATATCATAATAACTCCCAACCTTACTGTCAATCCTTGCTAGTAGCTTGAAAAGAACCTAGCTTTATTTCTTATAGAAAGGCAAGATGCTGGTTTACCAAACTCTTCTAATTGGTAATAAATCTTTAATAAAAGAAAATTTGTACTTCTCTAATCTGATGTTAGCTACGCGGAAGAGGAAGAGGAAAAGGAGGCTTCATTAGGATTCTCCCATTGATCATGATGGGAGGAAATGATTCTGAGACATACTGCATAACTCCATTTCCAAAAGGGATATAATATTTGGAAAGATTATTCCTTCTGCAGAAAACCACTCCTTAAGCCTTTAAGACAATTATGTTAATTGATCTTAGACTTTCTGTATAATTTGGGTATAGCCATGTTATTATTATTATTTTGCAGCTAGGTGCACAGGTTAAAATTAAGTTCTGAGGACCAGTCAGGGAGAAAGAATATGACATCACTCTTCAAACACTTTCTTATCTATTTTAGTTGACAGCCGATTCTGACTATAGTGATTAGTATAACAAACATGCGAAAAAAGATTGTGCAATCAGCTGCAACTCACTTAACAACTTTGCTTAGCAATGGAAACACCATTACCAATTTGGGAGCACTTCACCCTCTATGAAGTTATAGAAAGATATTTCTTCTTCTCAAAATCCATTGCTTATCTGTAAGCAAATCCATAAGTTATCAACTTTAAATCCTGGTGTCAGCAAAAAGTCTGTACAGGTACTAAAATTTCATTAAAAAACACATTTTAAACTTGATAAATTAAACCAGCTTTATATTCGTTCCTTTCACCTCTAAAAATTTTAACCTTTAATTTATTCAAATATTATCATAGGATTTGATCTCTCTTTAATTTTTGTTATGCTTTTTCAAGGCTTTAACAGGTCATTTTATAAATCCAATAAAAAGACATCATTCTCTTGATTTATCTTTTGGAGGTCCCTTTAATTTTTAAAACTTCAACCAGCTTGTTTTGTATATCAAGTAAAGTAGGAGTCTTCAAACTCGGCCCTTTTATGACTCATGGACTTCAACTCCCAGAATTCCTCAGCCAGCATGCCTGGCTGAGGAATTCTGGAAGTTGAAGTCCATGAGTCATAAAAGGGCGGAGTTTGAAGACCCCTGGAGTAAAGAATCCTTATCCAGGACATTTACTTGGTCTGACATTTGTATTTCCATTTAAATATCTTCTTTGTTTTGTAATCCACACTTTTAAAATACAGTATTTCTACTTCTACTATTTCTGCACCAAGCAAGATTTGTTTCATATCTTCATTCCTTCATTAACATCCTTTAAGCATAGTCTAATCCACAGAAGCAGATCTTGTTACGACATTGCTGATATTGTAGCTACTAATTTCTGGATCCATTTTTAGAAGAACTCCTTTACCATTTCAAATATTATAGGGTAGTATATCATTTTGTAAATTTAAGGTAGTTGTTAGATTCTTTTTGTCTGAAATCTTTAATTGCCTTTATTGTCCAATTTTAATTAGAAGGTCTCTAAGCTCTGCTATGATGTACAGGAGGCAAAATAATTTTGGTTCCCACAAAAAACTGTTTATGTTATATAGTTGGAAACAAAATCTTAAATTTCAATATTTAAAATTTCTCTGGACCCTTAATTATTTTAAAACTTTCTTGTTTCAAAATCTTATTTAGCTTAAAATACAGGAGGATCTGGACAGACTCGAACACTGGGCGCTATCTAACAAAATGAAATTCAATGGTGAAAAAAGTAAGGTTCTACACTTAGGCAGGAAAAATCAAATGCACAGGTATAGTATAGGTGGTACCTTGCTCAATAGTAGCAACTGTGAGAGGGATCTCGGAGTCGTAGTAGACAATCAATTAAATATGAGCCAGTAGTGTGCTGCAGCTGCCAAAAAAGCCAACACAGTGCTAGGCTGCATTAACAGAGGGACAGAATCAAGATCACGTGAAGTACTAATACCACTTTACAATGTCTTGGTAAGGCCACACCTGGAATACTGCATCCAGTTTTGGTCACCACGATGTAAAAAAGATGTTGAGACTCTAGAAAGGGTACAGAGAAGAGCAACAAAGATGATTAGGGGGCTGGAGGCTAAAACATATAGGGAACGGTTGCTGGAATTGGGTATGTGTAGTTTAATGAAGAGAAGGGTGAGGGGTGACATGATAGCAGTGTTCCAATATCTCAGGGGCTACCACAAAGAAGAGGGAGTCAAGCTATTCTCCAAAGCAGCTGAAAGCAGGACAAGAAGCAACGGATGGAAACTAGTCAAGGAGAGAAGCAACCTAGAACTAAGGAGAAACTTCCTGACAGTTAGAACAATTAACCAGTTATTATTATTATTATTATAGTTACATTTATATACCGCCCTATTCCCTGAGGACTCAGGGCGGTTTACAGGAAATTAAAAAATCCACCATACAAAAGTTAAAAAACCAAATTAAAAAATATTAAATTGACCCTGTATACTTAAAACCCCAATTAAAATTTCTCCTCAGCCTGGGCCCGAGAGCTCAAAGAGCCAGGTCTTCAGGCCCCGGCGGAATGATCGGAGGTCGGGGGCAGTCCTCAGCTCCACCGGCAGCTGGTTCCAGAGGGCAGGCGCTCCCACTGAGAAGGCCCTATCCCTGGGTGTCAATTAACAATTAACAATTAACAACCTGCCTCCAAAAGTGGTGAATCCTCCAACACTGGAAGTTTTAAAGAGGAGACTGCACAGCCATTTGCCTGAAATGGTATAGGGTTTCCTGCTTGAGCAGGGGGTTAAACTAGATGACCTCCAAGATCTCTTCCAACTTTTTATTTATTTATTTATTTATTTATTTATTTATTTATTCATTCATTATTCTTTCAGTTGTTGAACTTATAATTTTCATATGATTTAGAAATATAGACAGACTCCCCAGATGGCTTTTCAAATTTGTTCCAAAGTTCTCCAATAACTTTTACATTATTACACAAGCTTGTTTATTGGATAGAAAATACAATAAGGTTGAATGAACATATGAAGAGATAGGAATGTAAAAAAATTGAAGGTGTCATCTACAATAATATGATTGATGTTTCAGCTCTTTTTTCTATCTGTCATAACCTTTGATTTTTCTAATGCCCTACCCTGGGGAATTAGAATTCAAATGAATTCAACAAATGCTGTGAAAAAAATAAACAAATATGGTTCTGCCAACAATAGATTTTCATTGAATATACAATTAAATTAAGACCATTTATTCATAAAACCCAACTGAATTAAATGCCATGTTTGAGATTTATCCAGGTAGTCTCTGAAAATTGACACAATTGACCAGAAGGGAAAAAAGTGATGTAAATAGCATTCACAATGTAACTTGTAAATGGAAATCTTAACTACCTGAAAGTAGACTTCTTTCTTCATGGGAAAAAAATCATTTTAATAACATTCTCCTCCCTTGAAAACTAGTGCTAAATGTTCCTAGAAAGCAAAGGAATATATTCTTTGAGTCCTCTGAGCTCTCTTTGACCAGCAATTGTGAACTAGCAGCTGCATGGTGTTACCTTTTAGAGGTAGGAAAATCAATGAAAACTGTAAAATAAGCTTAATTTATTTGGATAAAGGGGGGGGGGGAAGGAAAACAAAAACAACCCCAATATCAATACAATGTCTTCTCACTGACTTTGCATCTTCCGTTTGACAACAGCACTCCTCCCCCCCCCCCCCGCCTCTCAAAGTGTAACTGTGTGTACCTTGCCAAGGAAATGTCTTAGGATTCCATAAAGAATAAATTGAGTCAGCTTGGAAGAATACCACAATACACCTCTGTGATTAATACATCTCAAAGTTGCTAACCCATTTATTTAGGTGGTGCTGATGATGAAATTAACTGCAAAACTATTTCCTCTGCCCGGGTTTTCCCCCAGCGTTAAGCCTTTTTTTCCTTAGTTAAGGAAATATCTTAAATAGAAACCTAATTCAGAAGTGAAGCACTGCGGGATGCCTAGATGTAACAGTAAACTGGATTGACTGGTTATGCGGCTATCTTGTTAAAGAAGCCAAATTCCCTTCCTGAAATGGATTGTTTTCAAAGCAGTACAGGAATCTTGTCCATCTGGATGTAGTTCTATATTACTAATCTACATATAGCAAGCCTAATCCTGTAACACATGAACCATCTCCTGCCGTCTGCCAGTACCACACTGGAACAATTATTAAACAACTAACAGTATAATAATCCTCTAACAGCCTGAAAATGTTAGCCAAGACCCCAGCTCTTCAGACCTTAAACAGGGTAAGCAGCTTTTGGGGGCTGTAATTCTGCGAGTATATAATAGGTTCCCATAAAATGGCTAAAATATTAACAGAGCACTTCCTTGAAAAGGTAGCTTATCCTTTAAGTTGAACTGCCTGATGATAATGATATGTCCAGATAAGTCTTCTTGTGAACAACAGTAAGAAATCTGCCACTGTTTTCTTCTGTGTACATCCATTCGTTTAAGGACTAACTAGGACTAGGAGTGATCCTGTTTAATTTCCAAATCCAGATGAGGTTGACTGGGTACTGCCTCTTTTCCCTCTAAACTGAGTAAGTTTTTCTGCTGCTGCTTTTAGACTCTCATTGCCCCAGAATGCTCCCTACCAGCTAAGCTCAGCCTGTTTGTTTTTCTGGGGAGGTGACATTTCTAAACAAAGGTCTGGACTGCAGCCATGGCCATTTATACATCCTAAGACTCCTACGGCGCCTCTGTGGGATCTAGAGACATTCTTGGAAGTAAAGATAATAGTGGAGGCTATCATGTTGCTCTGAAGCATGCCAATTCCATCAGTATTTAATTTTAAAGAATTAACATATGGTGACTTTAGCTAACTTTTACTTTAAATGCTTTTTATTAAGATGATCAGTAGATACATACTGCAGATGCCCCAAGTATTAAACCAGTTTTCTCCTGGTTTATATTAACTCCTTCCAAACATTTCCATATGTAATACAGCAGACTGTCTTTCTTGCACACAATTTCTTATGAGAACAAGAAACCAAAAAATAATAGGCCTTTATTCAAAAGATTATTTAATATCATTTTCCTTCTTCTTTAATGATAGAAACCTAATTTTTATTCCTTAAATATCTCTTCCTTTCAGCACAGTCAAATTTCTCACTCTGGCTAAATGTGCAAATTTCTGCAATTCCATGGTGTGGATAAAGATGTATTTATGTTTACGTATATTTATATTATGTTTTCATACCGATGACCCCACTGATCTTAAAGATTAGGATCAAAACTAAGTTTATTTGCATTTAAATATTAATTGAAATTAAGTCCTTGGGACTTATTTTGTAGCTTGCAAATAAAAAATTGTCACTTCTGATTTTAATTAACCACAATCTCAGATCTGGAAATTATGCAAACTTCAAAACCCATGATTTCACATTGATTTCTCTGATGCTGTTACTACCAATGAGCATGCCAACATGGTATATGTTACCTTTACTTAAGATTAAAGACTTGCCAAGTGCACAGAAGAAATAGGACAACATCAGCTCAGGGTGTACTGAGGCTTATTTCTAGATATTCACAGCTTCTACTAAACCATTTAGCATGATTTGTAAATAAAATTTTTACGTAAGTCAAATCAACTATATACGTAGGTGAGGAAAGTAGGTGGGAATATGTAAACCTGCAATTAAGGTACATGTTGCCTTTGAGTTGTCAATATCATTAACATTTATAGTTATCTGATCTGGTAGTTTTTCAAAGACGCTTGTGGAAAACTGCAAGACCACTCCCAGAATAATAGGATCAGCGTCGTCCAGATGAACCAAATATGAGGGTAAAGGTTCGTTCTCCGTGCTTGTGGGTGGTTTTCTGAACGTTTTGTTACCAGGCTAGGTAACATCTTCCCTGAACTTAGTTAAGGAGATTTTATTGTCTTTGAGATTTGATTGTACAAAGTGAGTCAGACCTCAAATTATATGTTTAGGTTTCAAGCAATATAGAGCATTACAATTCCTTGACATCATCTGGAGGATTACTTTTGCCATATTGAACTATGTACTACTGGTTTTTCTTGGTTGATCTAGAATACAAATAATATGTATCATTAATATATTCAATAATGTTTCTTTATATATTAAAATACAATTTATTGGCTTTCATAAATTTGCCAAATTTATTCATTATATTAGAGCAGGGGTAGGCAACCTTGGCTCTTTTATAGATGATGATGATGATGATTTAATAATAGCTATAGAATTTGGCTGTTAAAAATTAAAGACATGTACATAATCTCAAATACATGATCACCATTACCACAGGAGCTAGCAATCAAGAAATCTATAGTTTGTCTCAAATATGATAAGCTTCTTTGTTATATGGTAGATGGGATGCTCGAGTTTCACAAACCACAAAAATGAAATATAAATCACAAAGTAGATTATTTTTATCTAGATACAATAAGTGAAATTAAGCCTGCACACTAAGATTGCAGTTTGGTACCACTTATCTAGAACAAATTGATGTATTTTAAATTGTGCTGAAGTTGTTCTAAATAGAAGAACAAGAATTTTACAACACAGTGGGGAAAAATTGAAAATCCCCATTTCAGATGCAAATAATAAGGAAGAATAACAAGGCATTTGTCTTATTTCTGTTTTATCCCCATCCTCTACAGAGTTGCCACTCCTTTTGGTGGTTTTGAAAGAGCATCAAAGCTTATCAAGTACAAAGTCCCAGATTTTAACTTTCTGCTGCTAAATGATCCACGATTTATGCTCCTTGCTAACCCACTTTCTACCAGGAGATCATTCAACAGGACTCCTAAAGGTTGGACCTCTGAGAATATTCCCATAATGATAACTATACAGTCTACAGAAATCAATGGTGTTCCAGAAACAGATGATTTGTGAAAAGTAAGTGCACCACAAATCAGATTCAGCCTGGCAGTGTTTTAATCTTTTAATGCTCTCTACATCTGTTCCAACATCCTATTTTATGTTATTGAATGTAATATGATCTGATGATGCAGTTGTATTCTGGGCTTAACTAATATTGATATTGATTCCTAATACAAATAAAACTATGTGGCCAATGCATTCTTAAAAAAAACTACATTTGACTTTTTCTTCCAACCTTTACATTTTATATATTAAATATAATCTGAATTGATTCTCACTGGTCAATTTTTATATTAAGAGGTCAGATAATGATTACAATTTCAATGATATTACAAATTTATCTATCAATTCTAGTTTTATAAGACATGCTACTGAGTTGTTGTTGTTGTTAGCTGCGAAGTCGTGTCCGACCCATCGCGACCCTATGGATAATGTTCCTCCAGGCCTTCCTGTCCTCTACCATCTTCTGGAGTCCATTTAAGCTCACGCCTACTACTTCAGTGACTCCATCCAGCCACCTCATTCTCTGTCGTCCCCTTCTTCTATTGCCCTCAATCTTTCCCAGCATTAGGCTCTTCTCCAGTGAGTCCTTCCTTCTCATTAGGTGGCCAAAGTATTTGAGTTTTAGCTTCAGGATCTGGCCTTCTAAAGAGCAGTCAGATGCTACTGAGATATAGTAGCAAATGTTAGGTACTCTTGGTTAAACTACATATTTCAATGAACCCGACTGACCCAATGTGTACATGATATAAAATTAAACATGACATCATTTTGTGAATCTGAATGCATACTTACTATTTATGTTCAGATTTGAACTGACCAAAATAAAGAAAGTCTATACTTTTGTTAAGTAGGTATGCCACTAGGAATCTGAAAAAAACAATCCTCTCTGGAAACAATAAACTTTTTGCAAGTTGTATTTTTTAGAACAGCATAAGGAAATTGCAATTTAATATAAGTCTTTCAGTTTAAAGGTTGTCCTTGACTTATGACCATTTCTTCTGCAGCTATTGGAAATTACAATGGAGCTGAACAAAGGGACTTACAACCCCTACCTACTTATGTCCGCTGAAGCGCTCCACCTTGCAGTCATGTGGAAAAAAATGAATGCTCTCTCCTCCCACCCTGCTGGTTCTCTCAGGTTTTGGGCCTGCCTCCCACACTGCTTGGTCCTACAATCTCCCCTCCATCCTCATAATTTCAGTTTGTTACCTTTTCCATAGATCTTCTTGAGGGAGCAGTCGATCTGCCATGTGGCCTTCCTAAACAGAAACCGCATGGGACCATCCAGATAGCAGATGCCATTTGGGGAATGGCTACAATGAAGTGTGGCCATTTGGGAATGGCGCCCACTTCTGGAATGGCAAATGAAGTCTCAGTACTGTATAGGGGGGCCGAGGGACAATCGTGTTTGGGAAGGAGCACTAGCTCTTCCCCAGTCAGCCTCCCTATGCAGTTCCCAAGGCCTGTGGCATCCTAGCAGTGTGGGAAGCAGAGCACAGGGTACCACAGAGGTGGGGGAGACCTGGGGAGGCAGGAAGCAGGCCATGTGTGAACTCAGGAAGGGCTGTAATGTAGGCCTGGAACTGCACTGGGACTCCCAAGGCTTCCTCCTCCATCACTGAGGCACCCCATGGTTCATTTGAACCATAATGGTTGACAACCACAATGGTGAGAACAGGGATTGAGATTGTTAAATGAGACAATCACATGGACACCTTGCTTATCAACTGTCACGATTCATGACTGTAATGGGCAGGCTCCATTACAGTCATAATTCAAGGACTACCTGTATTAAACTGATCTTAAGTAGTTCTACATATTTATGCACCTAATTTCAATTCTGAAAATATATGTAAGACACGATGTCATGTATTGTTTAAGATGTTTTCAAATGTTATGATCACATGTTGCATGACTCCTATGAATTTTTGCAGTTGTTCATGGTAGGGACCCATTATGTCTTGTATGACTGTAGATTTATACAAGAAATGTCCATCTGTTTATCTAAAGGCAATCTCCTTCATGAACCTAACCACACTATAAAATGCATCAAATGTAAGATAGACAGAATTAAGCAAATTTTTCACAACCAGTTTTGCTGTTTTGTGTACATTCATTTATCCACAGAAATCAGTCACTAACATTTTAATATAATAGAGATGACGTATTATAGTATGTTGCATATATTATTTCATTAAATGTATTTCTGACATGAGCTTTGTTTCATAAACTGCTTATATAAAGGCAATCTCCTTCTTGAACCTAACCTCACTACAAACATGACCTGGGAATCTCCTTTTAATGTCAAGTCTGTTGGACAACACATTCATCTCATTCCCCACTCCACTGAGGCAAGCTTGAATCAATGTTAGATGTACTGTTAAAATATTGTTTTCTTCCTTATTCTGATACTATCAAAGGGTAGCCTCAAGGCATATACATCTATTAACTTTGTCATATATTATCTTGGAACAAAGTCAGGCGATTGCAGTGACTTGCAGGGGAGCAAGATAAACATCAACAACCTGAGTGGAGAATTTGTTGTTATTTTCTCCCAAATTAGGGATGGGCGAATAGTATTCAACAGCAGTGGGAAAAGATTTTAAGACAGGCATCATTTGATACTAATGTGTGAAACAGAGCATGTCAAATGAGAACTCTTTGAAAGGGAAAGAATATAACACTGATTGCATATTTTCTCACTAAGTTCATTTCAACTGCTAGTATTTGTCATGGTTTAAGACATGGAATCAACATCATAAAAAATTAAACCTAATATCTTTGGATAAGAAGTAAAACTACTTTGATTAGTCCTGAGAAATGCAACAGGCTTCATTTAAAAAGTTTTTCATTTAGAGAATGAAACATTTCATAGAGTGGGAAGAGAGGAACAGAGCACTCAGATTAGGACAACTTCTTCAATATCCTTATATTCCATGGGAAGCTGTCCTGTGGCTGCCTACTTTTGGCAAGCACTCATTATCATCTCATAACAACACCTGATTGTCAGGGCATCAATAGAGCTACTCTAGTGGTTTCCATCTATGTTTTTGATCCCTTCTGTAGGGAATAAGTCATTCTGTTCCTTGTAGATCAAGCTATACAAGGTCTTTACTTCTATCATCCAAATTTCTGTTTCCCTCTTGTTAGTATTTCATATAAATCACTTTTTTTGTATAGTATTTTGCCAGATATTCAGCTCTAAAGAAGTATTTCTGAGATATTGAGGATTTCTTTGACTAATCCACAAACACTCTGTCTTTCTGGTTTGTTAAACAGACATTTATATATTCACCACATTACAGTATTGTGGTTTTTCAGCATACCAGTGTGACTCCAGCAATTGATTTTTAAAATAAGCCATAACTGACTGGGGTGTATAGAACTTTAAGCCACAAGTCCTTGATTACAAACCAATATCACTACAATAACATTTTGCACTAAGCCAAAATCAAGTTTAATGTTATTGGCTTAGTGCAATGTATGAATTCAAATTTACAGGACAGAGTGGGTGGGGAAGGGTGATTTTCAAGCATTTAAATGAGATTCACTTTGTAAAATAGTGAAGATACAATCATGTGCATATTCATTAGACAGCAATTCTAATACAATAACTTTTAGCAGACTTATCTAAGATTCTTTATAAAGGATACCATTAAATATGCTTATTATTTTTGCAAATGATAGATTATAGAAAATTTGAATATAAAGCTTGCCATCAAGTTTAATAAACATTTTATGAGAAGGCAAGATCTCTTTAGTTATGAAGCCGAATGATGAAAGTTAAATAACTTTATAAGTGTGATAAAATGACTAATACACAATCTTTAAAAATATTTTCAATCTTGAATACTTAATGTAACTTATATAGATAATCCAAATGCTTATCTGAGAATGTATTCTATTGATCTCAATGGAGTGTACATCTTGAGTGGAGACCTCACTGTTAAAGTTCACAAGTCTATTTTTTTCAGACATAAGTTCTGAAAATTGAAATATGTGTAATGAAAGGATCTTACTTACATGCCTGCAGACAAATTTGGTGATATATTTCCTAAAACAAAATATTATATTTTCTGCATAACAACTAATAATACTTTCCAAAAGCATCTCTATATAATCTTCAACAGGTGGATAAAGAAGGTAACTTCATTATTTTGCTGTGTTTATAAAATGTTGTTCAATAATATTACCTGCAGTGTTGTACATTGAATAAATTTTTCATTGCACTATTTATAATTTCAGTAATCCTATGGACATTGTGCTCATGTCCCACTTATTTCTATGTAACTATTTCTTCTACTCATCTTGGTGTTTGGTTAATGAAATAAAGATGTTTTCCCATTCCACACATAAATTTATTTCAAAGTTGCTAAAACTAAAAGTCAGATATTGGAATTGAGAAAAAGATGTGAATATTCCTCCCAAAAATAAGTATTTCAAACTATGATATGCATATTTCCAGGTTTTTCTTTATTAAAAATGCTTTTAAAATCTCAAACTGTACATAACAGAAAGTTTGACTGAATAGGAGCCCCCTCTCTGTAGAAGATATTTTGAGATTTATCCCTAAAACAGCCATGATTAATAGAACTTCTGGTGTGACATCCCTATTTTAAATAAGAATTTTGTGCTTAAGGTAATTTTTTCTGTATTAGTCAATTGACTGAAATTGCCATGATTTGTTAATTCACTGTAATGCTTTATAAAATACCACACAAACGCATACAGACAGATAAACTCTATTCTTCTGTCTTTTTAAATAAAGGATATATAGTAGAAATTAAAAAGTAACACTATTCAGTGGTCATCTATTATAATTTGTATAATTTGTCATCATTTATGATCCAACGTATTAAAGTTTTGAATGTTTTAGTATGATATATAGAGAGAGCAGCGTAGTGGCCTAGTGGTGAAAACGCTTGCCCCTCCCCCCTCATAAGGTTGAGAATTCAATCCTAGGTAGCAGCCAATATTTCTCTCCCAGGGCGCAAAGAAAAAATATCTGTTGCAAACTCCGCATGGTGTCAGGAAATGCTCAGTTTCATCTAGTAGTTGCCTCGACTCTACCTCGAATTAAAGAACTACAGGATCGTAAAAAAGGAGGACTATGACATACAGTGTGTGTGTGTATTAGTATACAAACATACCAACACACTTTGAGAATGTGTGCATGCTATAGAACTGTAACATTACAATGGAATGTAATTTTTCAATGATTTAAAAATTGCTTTCTGATCACCACTCATCTTGTTGCTAAAATCTCTGCTATAGGATTATGTAATCTACAGCTGTATAATACCATTCCACAATAAATTATAGCATAGTGGTATTTATAGCATAGGACTATTTAAGTTGCTTTTCCTGTTTAATGTTTAGATAAAATTATATCTTGATAAATCATTATTCTAATTTTAAAAGATATTAAAAGTCCATTGTAACCACTAAACATGGTTACATTAAATATTAAATATGTGCCAAACTGAAACTGGTCCCATACAAGTGCATAACTATTACTGTTAAAGACACAGAGCAAGGTGAACTTACAGAAAGAGTAATATTCCCAATAAAGTAAAAAAAAATCTTAAAAGTTTACATCAGAAAAGAATGAAAAAACAATTATTGATTAATGTTAGGAGTACCTGCCAAATAGTAGTCTTAATATCATAAGTTAGTGCAGCTGAAATTAACTGCAAACATATACAATTATTAGGTAATATGAGTTAATAAAATTGTTACCTCACAGCAACAATTTATTTAAACCTCATATTGACTCTCCAGCAGGGTGTTTTCTTGTTTCAATTATCTAAATTCATGTACAAAATTTTACATGGACTGCAAGTCTCATCTCCTCTTTGTAATTCTTACATTCTTCACATTTCCGCCCCCCCTCATCCTTATGGAGAAAAAAGCTGCTAAAACAAAACAGCGTAGCTCAGGTATTTTCATTGGTGGCAACCCAAGTCCCTCATCCAGATGAAGACTTTGACCCGATATGCTATCTGCGATTCACTCAAGGATTGGTGTACATATACTCCATGTCACACACTCCTTTATGTGCTTGACTTCAGTATTGATCATGATTTCTTTAAAGCAATGTCCTATTTCATTTAAATAAATTAGCTAAGCTTTGAATACAAAATAAGATGCGAGAATCAGATCAAAGTTTTATTTTTGAAGAGTTGGTTTACTAAGAACAGAGTGATTTTCTATGGCAACCTTCCATGCCACAGGCCACTACCACCAGGCCATGGGCTGTTCGAAACTGAGCCACAGGAGAGATGGGCAAATGCGTACATGTGAAGTTCCACTCTCATGAGTGGCAGACAAGCACACACCTGCATGAAGAGAGTGGAGGGCACTTGCACTCACATCTGAAGTTCCACTGGCATGAGTAGAGGATGCATGCGCTAGTGGACGAAGATCCACTCATGAGTGGAGAACACTTGCACTCACACGTGAAGATCCACTTGTGCAAGCGGAGGGCGCTTGCACTGGCATGCAAAGCTCCATTGGTGTAAGCAAAATTTGAGAACTAAAACTGTAGAGATAAAGATTCAAATCCCACTCAAACATGTACACCTTAATAACTTTAGTCCCTCACTCTACTAAGCTATCTGTTAATATGAGGTCAATATAACAGTGGAGGACCATGTACAGTCCTCGACTTATTACTGGTTACTTAGTAATAATTCAAAGTTATGACAGACACCTCAAATGTCTTACAACCAGGTTTTGACATCATCCTTCCACGGTCAGATGACTGCATTTTGCCTGCTCAGCAAGTGGCCTGCATATCTGACCATTTACAGGACTCTGCAGTCATGTGACTGCAATTTACAATGATTTTTTTGAAATGGGTGTTTATTTTGCAGCTTCTGGCAAAAGCAGACCCATAACAAAACAATGGATTCATGTAATGACCATGGTGTTCACTCTACTGCTTTTGCTTAGCTGCCACAAAAAAGGTCCCAAAAATGGGTCTGATCACATCATAACCCAATTTATGACTGTCATGACTTGACTATAATTGCCAGCCTCTGTTACGGTCATAATTTAAGGACTAACTGTACAATAATTAGAATTAAAAAGATAAAGGTTTCCCTTGTCCAGTCGTGTCCAACTCTATGAAAGTGCTCTTCTCTGTTTCTTAGCCGAGGGAGCCAGTGTTGTCCAAAGACGCTTCCATGGCTATGTGGCCAGCAGAACTATGGTATACGTTCACAGAGGACTGTTGTCTTCCTACTGAAGCGATAACTATTTATCTACTCGCATTTGCATGCTTTCAAATTGCTAGGTTTGGAGGAGCTGGAGCAAGTAACAGGAGCTCACCCCACTGCATGATGCTCAGGTCTTGAACCTGAACTCTCAGCTTTCCAGCTGACAAGCTCACCGTGTGTCATGCCTCCTTAATAACAAAGCAATATATTAATACTAAACATATAAACATAATTTCTAGGAATGAAAAAGTAACAATTTTTTAAAATTTGTTCTATCAATGAGCTAGAACAACATGCAAAATAGGAACAAGGGTGGAGACAAAACAAGAAAGTGCTTAGCAACCCTACTTTCTAATTCAAAGAATTTTAATTCCTCCACAATTTAAAATGTAAGATCTTACCGCATGATGTAACAATGCACAGTATTGCAAATCTGTGTTCCTAACTTAAATTAATCCTCTTCATTTCTTGCATCACCACAATAATTTTACTGATATACTCCAATTATTTCTATTATTTCAGCAAGCTTGAAATACTGAATATAGATAGTCCTTAACTTAAAATAACAATAGGGGCCAGAACTTCCTTGCTAAGCAAGGCAGTTGTTAAGTGAATCATACCTGATTTTGCGACCTTTTTTGCCACATTGATTAAGCAAATTACTACAGATATGTGAATCACATGGTCACTAAGCAATCCAGCTTCTCCAATTGACTTAGTTCATCAGAAGCCAGCTGGTGAGGTTGCAATAGCAATCATATGATCCTGGGACACTGCAACTGTCATAAATACAGGCCAATTGCCAAGAAATAAAATTTTGATCACTTGATTATGCGAATGCTGCAACAGTTATAAGTATGAGGACTGACTGTAAATGTTTCAGGGCTGTTATAACTTTGAATGGTTGCTTAATGAATGGTTATAAGCTGAGGGCTAACTATTGGAATGTGGGGAAAGATGCAAGAGAAGGGCCCAAACATTTTACCATAGAGTTCATAAAGCTTTGACCAATCGAATTAGAGGAGTGTCAAACTTGCAATGTCAGGTGACGCGTCATGACGTATCGTGACTTTTTTGCCATTGCCGGCAATGGGGTGGGTGTGGTTTCGCTATGTTGCATCTGGCCCGCGGGCTGGCAGTTTGACACCCATTATGAGGGCAGAGGCAAAAATCTCCCTCCAGAAGTTGCCATTTAACTACAAACTTTAAAGTGCAATGTGGGGAAAATACTGTTGTCTCTATAGTGCAACCATAAAGTTTATATTTAATTATGTATTTACAGATATTAAACACATAGGGAGTAATCCACAATTATACAAGCAGTAATTATCTTTACATTGGATGTAAAACTAATTATAGTATGTGCCCCGCTTGCATCTTTTGTCTTCCCCATTTTTTGGAATGGACACCATGGCATGCCAAGTCATAGGTTAAATATGGCCTTCAGCATTATGAGCTTCCTCTATTTTCCTTTTTTAGATATCCCACATTTAAATACCTTATTTATTTATGTGCCTTGTTCCAAATGGCTGCTATCTTCTACACATGCCTTTCTTCAGGGTTCTGTTCCATAACTACATGGATACTGTTTCTTCTACTATAACACAGTGTACATCTGGGCTCTCTGTATCTTGACTTATCTCCTTGGCCTTTTTCCAATTCGGCATTCTTTCCACAGTTCTTCCTGCCTGAGGTCTAGACTGCTAAGCCAGTCTTTTGTTTTCTTCACAGTGGCTTAAATTTTTAAAATCTCAGATTCATTTACGGAGCCATTGGAATGTTCATCAAATTTCCATGATGAAATCTGTATTTACTTCACGAGTACACACATCTAGACTTGAGCCTGTATTTACAAATGAGAACAGCAAGTTTCCTGAGTTTTATTCCACGTTTTGAAAAAGAAAAGACTAGCATTGAGGCACACAGGAAAATGAGCCTTCCACGAGGATCAAATTATTTCACTGTCCAAAGAGAAAGGATTATCAACTGCCTCCAGAACTTACTCACTAACAAGCAACGGATAATGTAGCACCAGGAGGAGCAGCATCCATCTCAGCATTTTGGATGGCATAGTTATGACTCACATTCTGTCTGCTGTATCTTTCAGGGAAACAGCTAATTTCTAATGCTGCTGCAGATATGTATTTGTATCACCTAATGGTGGAGAAGAGGGCAGAACCAAATCCAAATACTTCCCAGAAAACAATAGTGAAGGCCATGTGTTCTATCCCCCACCATAATGTACAGGTCCACTTTTGGAAACAATGTGGGGCTCCTGTCCCCATCTTGTACCAGCTGACAAGGCCATCATAACTGCAATTTTAAACTGGCACTTGTTCTGAATTCCAGCCATACATTTAGCTACTTTACTTTACTTTACTTTTATTAAATTTGTATACCGCCCTTCTCCCGAAGGACTCAGGGCGGTTAACAGGGCATATATAAATAACAATACAAAAATTAAAAAGGAATTAAACAAATGCCCAATTAAAAATTACAATAGCAATAAAAAACCCATTAAAAAACCCTAACGTTCCCCATCAGGCCAGACCAGATAATTCAAATAAGTGGGTCTTCAGACCGCGCCGGAAGGAGCGAAGGTCCAGTGCCATCCAGAGCTCAACCGGCAGTTGGTTCCATAGCGCCGGAGTGCCCATAGAGAAGGCGCTGTAGTTCACCTTGATGATACATGGACTCAGATTCTCTGACTAGTGAAAGACAGCTCCTGTTATTTTGTAACAGTGAAATAAAAATTGATATTTATTGACTTCTCCAACACTGTTCCAAATGGAATGGTTCTGCTGAAGCTTCCTAAGTATAGGAAATGGTGGAAATGCTAGAGCAGTGATGGCGAACCTTTTAGAGACCGAGTGCCCAAAAACTGCCACTCCACCTGCCTGTGGAGCCACCCACCGCCTCCACAGCCCACCGCGGATCAGCCATGCGGCCCAGCAGCGCCATGGCAGCCACCCCCTCTGCCCGCGCCCTGCAGCAACAGCTGGTGCAATGGGTACAAGGGCAAAGTCTTGTCCCCACTGCTCGGCTGCCATGTCCTTCCTTGGCTGTGCTGCTCCACGTGGGCTGCGCTCGGGGGCAACTCTCCTCCGGGGGAGGCTGCTGGTGAGGAGGGGGCCATGGGGGAGGCGGGTCTGGGGCAATGGCGTGCGTGCCCACAAAGAGGGCTCTGAGTGCCACCTCTGGCACCCGTGCCATAGGTTCGCCACCACTGTGCTAGAGCAAAACCTTGTGAAACGTAAAGGAAAACTATTAGCTTTATTTACATACTCATTTTTGGCTCAATTACAAAAAATGACAGCAAGTAGTAGTTGTCTAGTGGATAACTGTTCTTCCCCCCAAACCCCCCCTCCAATTTTATGTATTTAAACAACACATTGAAGCCAAACTAGCTAACCTGTGTGAATCCAGGCTGTACAATTTGTGATGTGCCAAAACTGACTTGAATAAGACATAACTAGCCCCATGCAAAGCAAGTCAACAGAAGCAAAATACCTGTGCTCAAAACATTAAAGCAGTTACATGGTTTGGAAATTCATGAAGTGAATTCTAAAGGTCTTTCACTAGAGATTCCCATGAAAGTTTTTTCTGGGTATATCAACAATCAGCCAGGAGTTGCCTATTTTAATGTTTTAAGATACTTATTGCTAAGCACATTGATTTGTGCTTTAAATTGTAAGCCGCCCTGAGTCTTCGGAGAAGGGCGGGATATAAATGGGAATAAAAAAAAATAAAAAAATAAAAAAAACTTCACAAAATACGTTAGCATCAGTGAAGCATCTGTTTTTAATGCTTTCCAGCTCCATTAAGCACATTGTGCAGATAGCCTACAAGCATACATCTAAATCCGGGACGGAAGGAAAAGATAGTTTAGGTTAAGCTTATGCATCACCAAAGCCAACCAGAAGTTTGCTTGTTCATGGGCTTGCATGTTGCATTATCCCAGGTTGTGGGTTGTGTATAAATCATGATGCTTAGGCACACTACGGGAATCTAAACCCTTGTTGAGTCATTCGGTAAACCAATTTTAAGCAGAGCAACCACATTCATATACGAACACATTCCCAATCTCATTCTCCCCATCTTGCCTGTTCTCCTTCCAACACGCAAACCAACCTAGCGCACCGACCTAGCCTAGCCGCCCAGCGTCCACTTCCGCAATTCCCCGCCGGGCGAGACAGAGAAGTCGGGGGGAGGGGGGGCAGGTGTCAAGAGATCCGAATTGGCTCTTCCGGCAGCGTCCTCCCAACCCCGCACTTCCAATCGCTTCCCGCGTACCTTCTTCGTGGTTTTCCTCTCCCTCCAATCGGAAGCCGGCCTCTCGCTGGCGTCTGAAGGAGGCCTGACCCCTCCCGCCAGCTGCTCCTCCGCTCCCCCCCCCACCAGCGCGCGCGCACGCACGCACGCACGCACGCCCGCCCGCCTTCCGAGCGCTCCGGGACGGTGGTTTCTCCGCCCCGCCCCTTCCCAGCGGCGGCCGCGCGTGCTTGGCTGGAGGCAGGAGGAAGAAAGTTAACTGAGAGTCGAGGGGGGCGGGAGCAGGGCGATGGGGGCGGGGGAAGGAGCTCGGTCGCTTCAGGCGCAGCCGGATCGTCGGCAGGAGTCGCGGTCGGGATGGGGAAGAGCGGTCGTCGAGGCGGCCGGAGGTAAGCCCTCCGCGGGGAAAAGCAGGGATTGAGCGTTTATCTCCAGGCGACCCGGCTAAGTTCTATTGCCCCGCGAGACTCGGGCGGCTTCTTCTGACGCCCAGACGAAAAGCGAGAAGGGCAGAGCCCGGCCAGCCCAGAGGGCCCCGGCGCTGCTGCTGCTCCTGCTCCCTCTGAGTCGCCAAGTGGGAGCGAGGGAAGGAGAAAGGGCCTCGGGTCGTGCTCACACCGACCCGGAGCTAAAAGGCTTTCCTTGGGGCGGCAAGGTGGGGAAACCTCCGGTGGGCGGGGTGGGAAAGAGTCGAGGGTGCCCGGTGTAGGTGCGGCGGCTTTTCCTTCCTTTTCCTTCTGGCTCGCTTGGACGCAGCCTCCTGGAAGCGTCCGCGGGGTGCTTGGGCAAGCTGGGTGAATGACGAGGGTCGAGCCAAGAGAGTCGGCTTCCTATCTTTTAGTAGGGCATCCCTTGCTGAGTCTGCTAGGAAAAGAGGAACGGCAACTAAAAAGCCTTTCCTTTGGTTTACAAACCTCCGCCCTTCTCGGTTCTGGTTGCTGCGCCGTCCAGCTGCCTTCATTAACTCTGCTCCTTCTTGTTTACCTACGTGCGCGGCTTCTTCCGTAAGGCTCCACAATTAGTGTGTTAACTCTTAGCAACGTGGAAAATGACACTCCTCCCTCCCCCTCTGCCTCCTTGCTCTTTAACCTGGAGGCTTTTGTAAGTGTGTAGACCAGGGGTCGGCAACCTTGGCTCTTTTATGACTTGCGGACTTCAACTCCCAGAATTCCCGAGCCAGCTATGCTGGCTCGGGAATTCTGGGAGTTGAAGTCCGCGAGTCATAAAAGAGCCAAGGTTGCCGACCCCTGGTGTAGACTGAGGAATAACAGCACAGGAGTATCCCTCCCAAAGCCCATCTCCAACCCTCCGCAGTTCCAAGTGGCTGGCTAACTCAGTAGGGAAAAAGAGGAGGGAAAGTACCGGAAGGTCTAGTTTTTTTTTTTTAATTTATTTACAGTAAGAATTGAGGTCCGTCAAATGTAGGATTGTTAAAACGATCGGGTGTTCTATTATTTGTGATTCGCTTGTATTTGCAGAGCTTTAAGCCAAAGCAGATATCCTGTAGATTAGAATAGTCGAGACAAGTTAAGCCTATGAAAGTTTTCAGGTTGGATGGACACTTGGGCACTTTTGAAATTGGATGTGCAGTGAAAAATAATAAACTTGGTTTGTATAAAGACTAATTGGGGTATCTATCAATATTCACACTGAAGGGATAAAAAGATTCAATTTCAAAATGAATGATAATTTTGGAAAGTTATATAACTGGGTTGCGTTTTAACCATAGATGTCTATATTCAGGTTCAAGGAAAGTGTATGAAACCTGTTCTTTGTATTTCTTGAAAATGGTACATATTAGTACAAGTAGGCATAGATGTGTCAGATATCAAATTCTTAAAATGCTGTTGCTTATAACATAGGAGTCAGGAACAGACTTTAATGAAGTTTAAACATGTTTTAGTAATTTTAGAACTATGAATATATTTCCAAGCCTAGAACTTAACAAAAATTTAATTAACATACATGTTTTAATTTCATTATATGTTAGAAATATTTTAACAAAATACATTTTTCTCTTAAGAATAGTTAGCTGAGATTGTTATTTGCTAATTATGTTGATGCCTGATGAAATTTGTGTTTGATGTAGGGTTGCCACATTGTAAATTTAAATTTAACACATAGGTTATCTGTGCTTGTTTCCATTCTTATAACCTTCTCTATCCAATTATTAAAAAATACAAGTTATTAAATAAAACTATTCAGCTGCTTCTCAGTTATGGATCAGTTTCCACTAGAAACATGTGAGTTGAAATTGGAGTCTTTTTGGGGGGTTAAATTAAATTATTATTTGAAAAATGGATGCATAATCCCTTATTGAATACATTCATATGCTGTATAATGTACAGATACACATTATTTTAGCAGTAAACAAAAGTGCTCATTTTCATTCTCTTTATTTGGAGAACATTAAGATTTATCTGCAAAATCGTGTGTGTGTGTGTGCGTGTGTGCGCGTGCTTTCACAGCATCAGTGTTTCATGTGCATCTAAAAAAATCTTGAAATAAAAATGCACTTTCAAAATGATAGTAAAATAACCAAGACTTTTCTTAAAATAATGAATATAATAATGAATGATTATAGATATTTTACTACAATGTAGCAATTAAAATATTGATTGAAGATAGCCAAAGGGCAGGACATAAAATTTAAAACCAGATTGAAAAAGTAAACATGAGTTGAATATTATTTCATTGTTCTTTTAGTGGAAATTGTTATGATAGTGCTGATACATTTCATACCAGACAAGATAATTGCTCTCAATATTTATTAAATTTATATACTGCCCATCTTACTATCAAATGACTCTGGATGGTTTAAAATGCCATAAATAACAGTATAAAACAATTAAAAGTTGAAAACATATTAAAATTAACAACAAAATGGATTAAAAATACTAATGTGTAAACAGTAGAGGTGGGATCTTTTCCTTTTCTATTAGCCATCTCCAGAATGGGATGCCTCCATTAGGACTGCTTTTATTATTGATAATGGAATAATGATTGACATGGCAGAGATTACATTAGGGATGGCTTGCTCAAATGGCTTGTTAATACTATCTAGGAACATAAAAGTTACATTAATCATAGAAAGGGTTCTTTATTGGCATGCTGTTTTCAAACATAATTATCAAGTGTTTCCTGGAAGTCAAACAGTAAAAGGGTATAGGCCAGGGGTAGGCAACCTTGGCTCTTTTATGACTCGTGGACTTCAACTCCCAGAATTCCTTAGCCAGCCAAGGTTGCCTACCCCTGGTATAGGCAATAGCCTTTCTACATTGTTCTGCTCCTGTTTACAGCTGTGCTGTAGTGTCTGTAAATGTGCTGTAATGTCTTCACTCATTTTCTGAAGGCTAAGTATACTCACCTCTTCAGTCTCTCTTAATAAGATTTTTTGGGTCGTGCCCTGAACATCCTCTTTCCCCACTTCTCTGAATCAGTTCCATTTTTTCTGAACACTTCTTAGAAGATGATGTTCATAACTGCAACCAAGTCTGACCAAAGGAGAAAAAATGTCTGATTTGGAAATTATACTTCTGCTAATGTAGCTTCATACCACAATTGCTTTTTTTCTAGCATGTCATTCTGCTAGCAGCTAGCTCATACTCATGTAACAGTGTGCACTCAACTATTATTCAATATCTTTTTCACTGCTGTCAGGTTAAGTATTCTATCAATGAAGGAGAAGTATTCTATATTTTGAGTTTTGTTTTTTAAACTTCTGCATTTGTCCCTATCAGACATCACTATTACTTTCAGCTGATAGCTCATCAAGATAATTTTGAAGTTTATTTCTGTCTTCTACATTATTAAATACTGTATCCCATTCCGTGTTATATCATTTCCAAATCTCATAAGCTTCCTTTTAAGTCTTCATATAACTCCATGAAAATACTGAAAAGTAGAGGCTCCAGGACCAGGAAATTCCAGGTTACCTATTTTTTCTTGTTGACCTATCATTGTATTTGTTTCCTATGATCTTTTTGTTTCATATTTTTAAAACATTCTCAGTGTTTATCTGTTTCTGCTAATCTTCACTTTTTCCATATTGTTTGCAGTTAAAGTTTTAGTATCTCTTAAGCCTGATTTCCATTAGTTTCTTTTGTCAAAGTCCCCTACTTAGCAATGCTCTGAGTTTATTAAAAACTGCTTTCTTGATGTATAAGATACACTTTTGCTCATGCATTTATACTTAATTAAGTATTTCTTAGTATCATGTTAAGGCTAGCTGATTCTCTTGTGCCTTCCTCCCTCTGAAGGAAAAAGTTATCAGAAACAAATTTCACAAATTCCTAGAAGCAGTGAGCTGATACTTAGTCTTCCAACAGATGATAGGGTAGTTAAAGCTTCTTATACGTACAGTTTTGTTTGTTTGAAAGGTCTACAATTTGCATTATGAAGATTTCAACTATATCTTGTTGACAAGTAATAGTAGATACCAACAGTACTTTTTATATCATTCAGATGATTTTACAGTTTTATTAAGTTTATTTTTAACTCCCAAGATATTTTTTAACATATAGTGTAATTCCTTCTCTATTTCTATTGTTTCTGTTTCTTCTGAACAAACTGTGTCTTTTTGTTGCTCTAATCTAGTCATGAAAAGCATTCTGCCAAGTTTCAATTATTATATTTTATGTTCTATAGCAAAACCTAAAGTCATCATATTTCTCATATTGTAAACATTAGTGTAGGGGGACACACTGGCCTAGTGGTTGAGAAGCTGGGCTTCTCAAACTGAAAGATTTGTAGTTCAAAACACAAATACTGTGTGACAGGGTAAGCTTGCCCCATTCTTGCCTCATCTGCTAACCTAGCAATTTGAAAGCACGCAAATGCAAGTAGATAAATAGGTATCTCTTTGGTGGTAAGGTAACAGTGTTCTGTGCACCTTGGCGTATAATCATGCTGGCTACATGACCACTGAAGCATCTTCAGACAACAGCTGCATCCTTTGGCTGGGAAACGAACACTGCCCCCTAGAGTCAGACATGACTGGAATGGGGAAACATTTACCTTTAAACGTTAAGTGTATAGACAGTTTTATGTATCAATAATCATACAGTATATGTATTTTTTACTGAATGGTTTAGAAACCTCTACTTCAACACCTTCTCTTTCTACAGTAAACAGCTCTTTATCCAAGATCCTTATTTGAGAAATTTTCTTTTGACTTTTCAAGCCTTCCTAATGAAAATTACCATGCTGTGATACAAAATATTTCTTCCAAGCCTTCTGAGGAATAGTCTGTTTAATACCAATAATATACCATCTGAATAATTTCAATCATAATTTGGGGAGACCCAAATCTCTCCACTCACTTCATTTGTGTAGTTAGTTCCTTCATTCCTTGAGTTACGGTATTCTTTCTCTTTCTTGTCTTCCATGGAATGAAAGAATGGATGAAAATACAACCAAAGACTCAAGAGGTCTTAAGCTTTTTTCCAGCACCATCATGATGTAATTATAGCTGTTCTTTGCAATCTAAAATAATTCTTTGCTGTTTAGATCAGCTGATGTTAAAAAAAAAAACTATACCCCACAGTTTAGAATCAGTTAATTTTTAAAAAAAACGTAGCAGAACCAAATAGAACCTGGTAAGGATTTAGGTTTTGTTTTTTGTTTTAATATAGTATGTAGAAAAACACTGCTCTGACTGTACATCAGTCATAATAATATAAAATATTTATGAGATTACCATAGGAATTATAACTGAATCCTGAAATAACTTGAAATATTGATATTTAAGAATAAGCTTCTTGCATATGCATTCTTAACAAGTAACTAACTAGATGACTAAATCACTGACTTTGTTCTAGGAATTAATTCAGCAGTATTTTAAAAAATGAAAGATATAACTTATGAACAAAAGAATACATTCTCTCCGAATAAGAACTTAATTACTAGAATGTCTTAAATTTTTTTATTACTTTTGTAATTAATTACATGCAATAAGCACACACAAACCTCCCTTCCCTTCATTTCCCATTAGTTCTTAATTTGAATTAAGTATAGCCTACCTGACTGTCAGCCCTTTGAGATAGAATACTCGTAGATGATATGCACTATTAGAACTCTATTGTTACAAGATATTACACACACACATTCTACCTGTTTTATACTAAATATAGCCAAGGTGGTGGGACAATCTGGAGTTTTTTCCTTGACTCTTCTTATGTATCCAGTCTAAGCTGATGTTTACTTAACAATTGTTGAATTCCTTCTTTATAATCCTCTATACTAGGGGTCTTCAAACTTGGCCCTTTTATGACTTGTGGACTTCAACTCCCAGAATTCCTCAGCCAGTGTGCTTGGCTGAGGAATTCTGGGAGATGAGGTCCACAAGTCATAAAAGGGCCAAGCTTGAAGACCCCTGCTCTATACTGACCATTTGCTCATTCCTCTCATCTTTCTTGTGCTTTCGTTTATCACAGCTGACCAATTTACTCACTTCTCCCATGGCTTGCTTTCCTTTATCTTTTGACTATTAAGCTACTCAAACAGCCTTGCCTTTTTCCCACTGTCTGCCATTATTAACATTTTTATCCAAAATATGTATCTGGGACTGGATCTGTCTCTATTTGATTCTGAGCAATTTCATTGGACTGATTTTTAATTATTATGATTTTCTTACTGTTTCTTTTGCAGCATGCTTTGATAAGAGAGCATAATAATACATCATTATCTTTATATGTTATGGAACAGTCTTCTCCCAATTTCTTCTGTTTAGATAGGTTACAAATTGCTTTTATTGATTTTGTGTAAACTTACAAGCCTCTTTGAATCAGAACAATTCACATAATTCAGTTCTAAAAGCTGACCAGCATTTTTAGTTTGCTGATTATAAAAAAGATACTTAGTATTCTGCATATTTTTTCTAAATTTCTTCGTTATTAAGGCATTGTTGCAGAATTATCTTTGTAGTACGTTATCCAGAGAAAAGAGGAAGCTGAGCCAATTCTTAATCATTTTATAGACAGTAAACAAATGCTATGAATAAATATTGGTACAACTGCATATAGGTAAATATATATATAGTTCAGTTACTTCACTGAATCCTAAATTATACCATGTTAAAACCATTTTCAAAAAAATCATTTTTATTCATTCTCTTCTACATTTTGTGTCTGCTATATTTAGCCTTGCACATTTGCTTTATATTAAGGTTTCCATATTTTCACTTTTGAAGCCCATGGATGGGATTATTATGTAATTAAACCATACTGTTTTATTTATTTAGACCATTCAGCCATCAACATATCTATGGGTGATGAACAATAATTATAAAGATAATATACAAACCCATAAACTATTGAAATAATACAGTATAATGAACTGTACTTTCCTGAATTTATTTATTTTTCGTTCCTTTAAAATATGTACTGCACATATGTCAAACAGTTTCTTTAGTCACTATCAATAGGGTTGACTGAACCTGAGGAATGTTTCAAAATCAATATCCTTTGCTCTTTATTGCTCTTTATAAACCACTTTCTGTTATAATTCTTCTTATGCCATTACTTGTAAAACAAAATCAGAAGTCTCTGCCACTTGTCAACCAGTGTTTTTGGATTCAAAGTTTCCTACCTCTGGAAACAGTTCTGTCATTCAGGTCAAACCACACTCACAATTTTACTGACATTGAAAATGTATCTTAATTGATTGCAGATTACTAGCATCTTTTCTTAATATCTGGTCCTGCCTTAATCTCAAGAATTAAAATAGTGATATTCCACTGATTTTGCAAATTACTCATTTATTGATTAGATGTTCTATAAACCAAGCATGCAGCTTTCTATTTTCTTCAACCACATCAGCTGAGATTTGTCATCATCGTAATAGAATAAAATTCAAATATTAAATTTGTCAAACAATGAAAGTTCACCTCCTGACATTTCTTCCCCTAATAAGGTATATCTGCTTGTTAAATAATCTCTTGCTACATAATTTCTCTTACACACATTTTTTCTCTTTCTTTGTGACAAATTGGCAGAAATTGAAATCACAATTTGATTTCTGCCTTGCTATGCTACTGTTTATGGCAAAAAGTCCAATAATACTATAATATTCTTCATATGATATAAACATATAAGTCTGTAGCTTGGTAAACCAATGTTTCTAACTAAGATACTAGTTCCCCACCCCAATTAACTAATCCTAATTGATTTGTTTCTAGTGTTACTTAAAGTTCTCTGAAGAAAAAAAAATTAAGTGACAAACAAGAACTTTTCCAAAATTGCAAAACTCATTCCCAATAAACCAGTGTTTGTTAAATGAGAGAGACAGAGACACAGAGAGAGAGTTATGCATCTTTGCCAATTAAATCAGTCTATGTGATACGAAATCACATGTCTGGCAATTTAGTTAGTGTTTCTTGTATGAATTCATATCTGTTTATTAAGTCAGTGTCATGAAAACACAAGGCTCTTTCTGATGAACCTACAGTAACTTTATTAAAGGCTAACAGCTTTCTTCTCTGAAGCACTCAAAGTACTGTATAAAATTAAACTCTAGCTGCAGTGGTGCTTTTAAAAAATAGTGGTTACCTATGCCTATCAAATAAAGTTTAATATTTTTCTCTGAAACAGAATTAAGAATGAAATCCAAGCTCTGTTACTAAAACAACATTTACTATTTCATATTTCATATGAAATCATAGCGTTACTTAAATCAGTGTGATAATAAATTAAAAGTATCTGTCCTAATAAAACAGCATTCCTAGCAAATCACAAGTCTGAGTAAACAAGGTTTGAAATCAAAAGACTCCCCAAGGTAAAAGTCTGTGTGTGTGTGTGTGTGTGTGTGTGTGTGTGTGAGAGAGAGAGAGAGAGAGAGAGAGAGAGAGAGAGAGAGAGAGAGAGAGAGAGAGAGAGAGTGTTTTCATATCTAAACCACAGTTTGTGATAGGAAAGTATGAGAAGTAAATAAATACTGAATTTAAAAAAAAATCTACTTGTGTTTAGGTAATAGCTGAAGCAAACAGCAACACAAAACCTGAAGCATGTTTTCGACATTTTGTTGCCAGCAGTCCTTTTATTTATATGCTTACTGACCACTCCCTTTCTTCTTTTGCTCACTAAGTAGGCGGTATCAAGCAAAGTGTCTGTCCCAGGGGCTGTAACTGGAAGCGATGCTCATGTGCTTTGTGACTTTGGTGCAGGCCTCTTTGATACTGTTTCGGTCTTGGGTAGTTTTTTCTCTGGGTGGAGGCAGAGAAGATTATAAATGGTGAAAAAGTGTATAATCATAATTCCCACTCCCGTTTTTTTCAGACTTTGAAAGATGATATGAAGTATACATAGAATTATTTCAGCGACACAAAAGAAGAAATGTGATATATTTCCAATATTGAGAGAGAAGAATCAGCATAAAATCCCTGCGTACAATACGAGCTAAGAACGTCTGATTTTTGATAGTTGCTATTGTATTTTTTAAAACTTTTGACAAAGTGATACTACATTAGAATGTAAATAAAGAAGACTATTATCAATAAGTATCTTTTACAGTTTACATCAGATTACATCAACTTTATTCACTGGAATTTCTGATATTC
This sequence comes from Vipera berus, assembly GCF_964194415.1. Lineage (NCBI taxonomy): Eukaryota > Metazoa > Chordata > Lepidosauria > Squamata > Viperidae > Vipera > Vipera berus. The sequence continues at coordinate 40,705,359 of NC_138209.1, read as the reverse complement.
TTATGCTCTATTTTGACCAGATTTTAAAAACTATTTTCATAAACCAAATAGAGCATAACCACGTTATTGAAGTACAAGCTGAAGACTTGGAGCATGATCACAGTGCCATAATTTTTTAAAGGCTACTGTCTGAATTGCCTTGTTTAGCTCAGATTACTTACATCTTCCTTTATATAAATCTATATTTGTTTCCTAAATAATGGCATGGGTAAAATTCTTGAAAAAACCTGGAGGAAATCTTGGAAAAGTATATCAGCCTGGAAGTGTGATGTCCTTGGCTCCGACCAAAGGCTTGTTAAATGAACCAGGACAAAACAGCTGCTTTCTTAACAGTGCTGTACAGGTAAGGAATAGCTACACATCAATCCCAAAGAGCTCCATGAGTTGTGAAAGAACTGAAAGATACATTAATCTATATTCCTGTAACTATATGTCAAGTGTTTTCCATTTCATACTTTTGATTGTTTTGATAACCTTTGTAAGAAAAAAGACTTTCTAGTGACAACAGAGAGTAAATTATTACTCTGACTAGTCATAAACTCCAGTACAGTGTAATTTTTATTTGGTTGTCTATTTAAGACGAAATAATAATCAAGGGAAAAATTATAGACCAGACCAAAGAAATCAAAGCAGAATGAATGAAATATCAGAATGAAAGAACTAATTTTATAGGATGCTAAAAAGATATTTTTTTTAAAAAAAGTACAATAAGTTCTTCATCAGTGCAATGTTTAATTTTATTTATGTCCTACTTTTATTATTTTTATAAATAACTCAAGGTGGTAAACACATGCAATTCTCCTTCCTCCTCTTATTTTCTTCACAACCACAACCCTGTGAGGTGAGTTGGACTAAGAGAGAGTGACTGTCTCTGGTTTTTCATGCCTAAGGCAAGACTAGAACTCACAATCTCCTAGCCTCTAGCTGGATGCTTTAACCACCAGACTGAACTGGCTCTCATGTATAGAGAAAGATCACATAAAATTCAAAATATAGCCAAATGCTCTTTAAAACAAAATAAAAATGCATATATAAAAGCTGCTAAAATTATAGTAATTGAAATCAAGACTGTATTCGATACTTCTATCAAATTGAAATGAAATTTATAATATAAAATACTTTATACCAGGCCTGTGCAACATACAGCTCTCAGGATGCCAAGCAGCCTGCTAGTATTTTTTGAAAAAGTAATAAATTCACCACTGCCTTGAAAGTGGACTGTCAAGCACTTCTATGCCTTGTGGTCACTGCCACCTCCAACACTGCTGCTGCTCCACTATCTTGCAGACAGCTGATTGGCACTCCAGGTGATGCATGATTTTTAATTTATCAATGCAGTCCTTTCCCCTCTACAATTTCTGCAAGCCTGTTTTATACCATAATAATATTTCCCAATTCTATAAACAACATTTGCAAAGTATTTCATAACATAAACATTCAAGGTAAACTTTAACTTATGTGAAAGGTTTCTGTGACTTGATAGTGACTGATCAAGGAAGAAGCGAGATTGTTTTTAAAAGCTTTGTGTTTAAATTCTTCCAACAGAAGAATCCATGTTTGGGCATTTTACTGCTTCTCCAAGCATGTTTTTTTGCTATAATTGTGGCATTTTATCTCTTTTAATAAAGACCATTCTAAGTATCTGTTTCTGACACAAACTGATCACAAGGAGTATCTAGATAAATACTGTTTGACATTATGTCCAATTAGCATTTTTTCCTCCCTTTTTTGTTGTGTTCCAATACACACAAAGGGAATAAACCTGTGTATAGCAAAACATGTGTTCCTGCAATACTTTTCTGTGAGAAATACTTGATTTTCTAGAAAAATTTCTGGGGTGCCAACAATTTCAGCCATGACTGTATATATGAAGTGACTGCATATATGGTTATTTGATATGAATCATAATTTAGAATTAATATATCCTCATGTACTACATATTTGTTCCTAGCAGAGAGTAATGCCAAGTTTTTTTTTGTTAAATGGAATCTCTGGTTTATTTTTGCCCTACCAAGCCAAATCTATAATATGTTCTTAGGTTAAAAAACTGCTTAATTACTGTTTCTACTTCCAAACAGTACAAAATACTGTATGGAACGATGGGTTTAATTATTTTGAAATATGAAGTGATCAAATATTGCCCATTCTTTTTTAAATCACAGTTCTGAAGGATGTTGCTTCAATATGATATATGAATATAACAATAACTATTACAGTGTTTGTGTTCATTATTTTTTATGTTCGATGAAATGATTATGATTAATTAAATGTATGGTTACTATGATATATAAAATTATATATACACACATACGTATATACTATATACATTAACTATATCCTGTATAACCATAATCCAAGAAAATTACTAGGTAAAATATTGTGTAAAATTATACATTGGTTTAAACAGTAATAGACTGAATGAAAGAAAACAAGTTGGATAGGAAACAATTGCTTTTCATTTAATACCTATTCAAAATTATTGCAGGTTCCACTAAAGTTAAGAGCATCCACACAGAAGCAATGTACATGTAGTAATTCATGTTATCTTGGTGTATCTGTAGCAAAAAAAATAGCAATTAATTGTAGACATTGACCTTTGAATAAAAATAAATCTTTGGCAAAAATGGATGTTAGTATTTTCTTCTTTGTAGGTTTTATGGCAACTTGATATATTCCGTAGAAGTTTAAGAGGTCTTACAGGACACGTTTGTCAAGGTGATGCCTGCATATTTTGTGCTTTGAAGGTAACCTTATCATTTTCTTATTTACCTTGTATAAATGAAAATTAATTTTGGCAAATATTCATGAAAATCTCTGGTTCATTGACACATATCTAATAAGTTAAATTGTAGGAAAAAAAACTTAAAAGTAGGATTTGTTAATTGTTTTAATTGGTTTGGATCAATATTCTGTACATAAAGCAGTAATGGGCATTTTTTTTTCTTTGAAAGGACTTGTTCTTTCTGTTATAATTTGTTGATTACCATATAATAATGGTAGCATTGTGAAATTGATTAGAACATCTACATTTTTATGATACTCTTTATTTCCCCAACTAAAAGATAATCAATGGCAGATGTCTGTATTGATTCTTTGTATGGGTGTTTTGAAATTGGGTTGAGAACTGTATGAATTGACTTAAGGGATACAAATTGTGTCCTCTTTGTCTAAAACAGATGTAGCTTAGTAAAGGAAAAGAATTAGATAAGAAAAACAAGTGTAATTGTTGGATACCAGTTTTTCATTTACTACTAGGAATATTATATTGATTTATTTTGTTGCTATTCTTATGTAGAACCCATGCTCAGAACAAAAGCACCAGTTACTAAAGAGAGGGTAAAGTTACAGCTTTCATGCCATGGTTAGCCATTGTGGGAATTGTTACAGTATACTGAGTGTGGATCTTTTAGCCTTTTATGATTTCCTCATAATTATAGCAGAACCAAACTGTGTCATTCTGGCTCAACTTTTCGGATTTTCAATGAGTTCAAATGTCAAAAAAATTCTCTTGGTGGAAATTTTTTATATATATATTTCTAATGATGATAACAACATGATAGTCCACTTCACATATAATTCTCTCTTATTTGAAAGGAATAAGCACAAATATAGCAATAGCACATAGACTTATATACTGCTTCATAGTGCTTTACAGCACTTTCTTAGCAGTTTACAAATCAGCTTTTTGCCTCCAACAATCTGGGTCCTCGTTTTACTGACCTCAGAAGGATGGAAGGAAATGGACAGAGTTAGCCTGCAATACTGCATTCTAACCACTGACCCACCATGGCTCATGATTGTTTATTTCATACACATTGTGCCAAGATTCCAGATTCCTGGCTTACTAATTTATTTATTAATGAGATTGGTTAGAAGAGAAAACAGCAGGATTCCAATTCAAGCATATTGTAAACTGCCAAGGATTTAGATTTTCGATTCTTTTTAGCCTATCAACTTGTAGGAGGAACAAAGCAAAAGTGAATTATGGTGTATGGTGAGTAAATGGTATTGTGTATTGGATACCTAGGGATGCGGTGGCTCAGTGGGTTAGGACGCTGAGCTTGTCGATCAGAAGGTCGGCAGTTTGGCAGGTCGAATCCTAAGTGCCGCATAACAGAGTGAGCACCTGTTACTCGTCCCAGCTTCTGCCAACCTAGCAGTTCGAAAGCACGTAAAAATGCAAGTAGAAAAATAGGGACCACTATGGTGGGAAGGTAACAGCGTTCCGTGCGCCTTTGGCATCTAGTCATGCCGGCCACATGACCACGGAGATGTCCTCGGATAAGCGCTGGCTCTTCGGCTTTGAAACTGAGATGAGCACCGGCCCCTAGAGTTGGAAACGACTAGCACGCACGTGTGGGGGACCTTTACCTTTACCTTTACCTTTACTATTGGATACCTGCATTGTGTTCAAAATGGCCATTGTTACAGAACAGTGTTCTATACTGTATAGGGAACAATTTGACTTTTAGTTGCTGAAGGTCAACTTCCAGAAGTCTTAGCCAGCTAATAGTGAAAAATCTTCATTCTAGTTCAGTAGCATCTGGAGAATCACAAGTTCTCAATGCTACCAAATGCTAGACTTTGTTTTAATGTATTCAAGTACACTATAGTGTTCCCAATCATTTAATAGATGAAATATTAATATTGGTTTCCAGACATTATTTTCCCAATTCCAACACAGTCGAGAAAAGGCTCTCCCATCAAATAACATGAGGCATGCTTTGGCTGAAAGTTTTAAAGATGAACAGCGATTTCAGCTTGGTTTTATGGATGATGCAGCAGAATGTTTTGTAAGTATGATATAACATTTATTTTAGGTATTGTTTTGATTCTTGGCTTCTTCTTGCCGAAGAGCCATATTCAATATTTCAGTGAAAAGTCAGAAAAATCACTTTAGGGAAGTATGCTTTGGGATTCTGAAAAGGACTATAACAACAATGATTTTTTATTGTTATTTAAAAGACTGAGAATAAAGGTAATTTGTAATACAAAAATATTTATTTGAGCTATTGTATATACCAAGTTATATAGAGTTTGGTAATCATTTCATTTGCTACAAAGATTATAATTCTGAATACAATGGGGATTTTTTTATCCAGTCACTATTGTCCCTTTATTCTGCGCATAGGAACATAGAGCAAAGGAGCCTGGTTTATTTCAGAATGAAAGAGAAATTGTTCTTGTGAGATAAAAATGACCATATTGAAACATACATACAAGCCATTTTGAAGGTTCAGTTGGTGAAATGTATTGTGTGAAGAGCAGGTTGGGGACAGATAATGTTTGCATATGAGGCCTCTTATAGTCAATACCAACTTGATGGCATATCATTATCATGATTAAAATAAAACCGTTACTTGTTTAGGAAAATATCCTTGAGAGAATTCACTATCACATAGTACCAAGCAGTGGAACAGATATGTGCACTTCTAAATCCTGCATAACACATCAAAAGTTTGCTATGACATTATATGAACAGGTAAGATATTTATTCATATTGATTTTACTTCTTTAACATTTAACATTACTTCTAAAAATTTTAAAAAACTTTCTTTTATTTATAGTGTGTATGTCTGAGTTGTGGGGCATCCTCGGACCCTTTGCCTTTTACAGAATTTGTACGTTACATTTCAACAACAGCATTATGGTAAGGAAATGTATTTTTGTTGTGATTTGTATTTTTTCCTCCATTCTCATAAGTTAACAATTTTAAATTCAAGTTGTAAATAGTGAGACATGGGTTAAAGCAAAGATTCTAGCTTTGATTAATGATCCAATTACCTCTTTATCAAGTTAAAACTGAAGAATATTCACATCCGAAAGTGTAATCAGTTCCTAGGAGAGATATATATTTATGTTCTAAAAATTCCATTGTATTTGTTGTCAAATGAGAATGAAATATCTATTGTAAGGTGATATTCTATTGATAAAAACACTGATGAATTGAACACAATAACATATATTACATGCTCAACTTCTGGTGACTTGATGGACAAGTCTACATAATTTTTTTCACAACTGTGCAGAAATGGTTTCGAATTGCTTTCTTGGATGTTTTTCAAATGCATTACAGCATTAGTATTTTCTGATAGTCCTTCATTGAAATAGTAATTACAGTGAGGGGAAAAAGTATTTGATCCCCTGCTGATTTTGTATGTTTGCCCACTGACAAAGAAATGATCAGTCTATAATTTTAATGGTAGGTTTATTTTAACAGAGACAGAATAACAACAAAGGAAATCCAGAAAAACGCATTTCAGAAAAGTTAAACATAGATTTGCATTTTAATGAGTGAATAAGTATTTGATCCCCTATCAATCAGCAAGATTTCTGGCTCCCATGTGTCTTTTATACGGATAACAAGTTAAAATTAGGAGCACTTTCTTAAATCTCAGCTTGTTACCTGTATAAAAGACACCTGTCCACAGAAACAATCAGATTCCAAACTCTCCACCATGGCCAAGACCAAAGAGCTGTCAAAGGATGTCAGGGACAAGGGACAAGGCTGGAATGGGCTACTAGATTATTGCCAAGCAGCTTGGTTAGAAGACAACAATAGTTGGTGTGATTATTTGCAAATAGAAGAAACACAAAATAATTCAATCTCCCTCAGTCTGGGGCTCCATGCAAGATCTCACCTCATGGAGTTGCAATAATCATGAGAACAGTGAGGAATCAGACCAGAACTACACGGGAGGATCTTGTCAAAGATTCTGTCTCTCACTATTAAAATAAAACTCATTAAAATTATAAGCTGATCATTTCTTTGTCAGTGGGCAAACATACAAAATCAGCAGGGGATCAAATACTTTTTTCCCTCACTCTAAGTCTGAGACTGCTTAGGTTTTTATTTACTATTTATTAATCAAACCTTTTAGCCACCCATTTTGCAAAAAGAACTCTGGGCGGTGCACAACAATCAGATAAAAACAACAGATATAAAGGTTTTAAAGTTCAGAAGTTGTGTCAATTGGCAACTTCTGACTGATCAAATCTTTCTTAAGGTTACTAGATCAGCCATTATTTTACTTCTTTAGGAACTAACATAACAGCTTGAACTAATAGGAAGTTGCTTCCTCCCAGATGATGGAAATCAGAATTTAACTAAAGTATTTCACAAGGCACAGCAGAGGAAATTATCCTATTCTCCTACATGGAACGATTTCCCATCAGTCCAAGCTGTAATCCTGCTTCCAAGTAGAATGGACATTTATAGGTAAGCTAGATGTATCCATTTAACAAGTTATTGTGATGGAATGGAATAGCAAACATAATTTTTAGATATCACTACATTTGCCAAATTTTAAGCCCATAAATAATGCTTTCTACAAATGAAATGTTTAGGGAATGTTGAAATTATAGCAAATTGTTTTACTTTGTCTTTATAGCCTGATATTTTTAATTACAATGGAGAAGTTTAGTGAGATATATTCGCCTCATATGATCAGAAATGGTCAAATAATTTTTTCCAAAGTGTTTTTTTAAGAAATTCCAGTCATAAGAACAATAGCAAAGTGCTGAAGTTTTGACCAGAGCTCAGTTCATAGGCTGTTGAGGTGCCCTGTGTGGTTTTAAGGTCCAAGCATCTTTTGCTTTTTTCCATCCTTGAAAATATTTACATTCATATTTATATAATACATTTTCTTTTCATGTACCTTTCTGTATTTTTAATATCCTGTAAGAGTTGCATAGCCCTAAATAGATCTAAATCTGTAAAAGAAATAACTGGGTTTTTTTTTTCCTAAACTTTCTCACCAGCTTTAATGTAAACAATAAAATGCTCACCTTCAAACATGGAAACTCACTAGGCAAATGCCAGTTATGATCTCATCTCAGTCTACCAAACAGGGTTATTGTGTGGAAGAATGGGACAAATTAGTGCATTTGTGCTATCTTGTACTCCTTAGTAAAAATCAGAATATAAATGGAACAAATATAAGAACATTCTGTTAATTGCAATAATAAAATGGACTAAATCAAATTACTTCATTTACAGCAATGAAATTGATAGAATGGTGGAAAGGAATGAAAGACTCAAGCCAGAAATGTTTGCTCAACTCCTTCAGGCTGCAAATACTACAGATGACTTCAGGAACTGTCCTGTAAGTTTACCAAAGAAATATTGCTCTTCTATTTTGGTGGGGGATGGTCCCTTGTAGTGATAAATCCAAACTTTTAACATTAAGTGAAAAGTTATTTTTAAAATTTGTCTTGGCAGGTCAATGTAACCTTCAAATACTTAAATCATAAATCAGATTAGTACATGTTGGCATACAAAATTAAGACAAGATCCCAGGAAAAGTAACCCCTTAAACAATTATTTGGTTTTGGCTCTTAGATAAAATAATAGCTATTTGAAAAAGGTTACTTGTGTTTAAAACAATATATCAAAATTTATTATACAGAAAGTCTTTATATTATCAAGCATAAAAATTGTTATATTGGAGAATTTAAAATGACAATGGTGATGTGCACATTTTTAGTAAAAATCATATAGCTTATTGATAAACAAAACAATTAATTGCAATTAAACACTTCAGTGACCAAAAAATAAAATTACAATAATTTGTTTTAGTCTCTAAAGAAACCTACTTTTTAAAAAACGTGGTAAGAAACTCAGATGAATTGCTGCATTATTGATAACATATTTAAGTTTTTAATTGACCATTTAGATCAGAAATAACGGAATTTGGGATGTGAATAAATTGGAGATATTGTCTTGCAGTGGTTCTCCTCCTATCTCCTGGGACGTTTGCAGTCGGTGTTGACGGGGGCAGAGGTCGACCTCGAGGTCTCTCGTTTGTGGAGTTCCTCAGGGGTCGGTCCTCTCGCCTCTCCTGTTCAACTATATGAAACCGCTGGGTGAGATCATTCGTGGCTTTGGAGTTGGGTATCATCAGTACGCTGATGATACCCAGCTTTTCATTTCGACCCCAAACCACCCCAGTGATGCCCTCGACGTGATGTCCCGTTGCCTGGAGGCGGTTCGGGTCTGGATGGGGAGGAACAGACTTCAACTCAACCCCGACAAGACTGAGTGGCTGTGCATACCGGCATCCCGGGTTATTCAGGATATTCAATCTCTCTCTATGGGGGGGTGAACTATTACCCCCCATAGATAGGGCTCGCAACTTGGGAGTCCTCCTAGATTCACGGCTCACTCTGGAAGACCACATAGTAGCGATGACTAGGGGGGCCTTCGCCCAGGTTCGCCTGGTGCGCCAGTTGCGGCCCTATCTAGACCGGGATGCCTTATGTACGGTCACTCACACGCTCGTGACCTCTCGTCTGGACTACTGCAACGCTCTCTACACGGGGCTGCCCTTGAGGACCACTCGGAGGCTCCAACTGGTACAGAATGCAGCCGCGAGAGTTGTGTTGGGAGTTTCCCCGATACTCCCGTTACACCTCTGCTCCGTGAGCTGCATTGGTTACCAGTTGTCTTCCGGGTGAGATTCAAGGTACTGGTAATGGTGTTTAAGGCCCTACATGGCATGGGTCCAGAGTACCTTAGGGAACACCTGCTGCCGGCATCTACTTCCCTCCGCCCTGTGCGTTCCCACAGAGAGGGCCTCCTCAGGGTGCCACCGATCAGAGAATGTCGATTGGTGGCCCCCAGGGGGAGGTCCTTCTCTGTGGGCGCCCTGGAGCTATGGAATCGGTTACCGGTTGAGCTCCGGATGGCGCCCGACCTTCGCTCCTTCCGTCACGATCTAAAGACATTCTTATTTGAACAAGCCGGCCTGGCCTGATGGGGGATGGGTGGGGTTTCTTATTGTTATTTTAATATTTGTATTTACTGTTTTTAGTGGGCATATATTTAATTCCTTTTTAACTTTTGTATTTTTGTATTTTTTATATATTTGCCCTGTTCACCGCCCTGAGTCCTTCAGGAGAAGGGTGGTATATAAATTAAATTATTATTATTATTATTATTATTATTATTATTATTATTATTATTATTATTATTATTATTATTATTATTATTATTATTATTATAAAACATAGCCATCTAAGTGAATTTTATGTGGTTTATATAAAGATCTTGACACTCAAAAGCATCTAGATCATACTGTTTGTCCCCTCTTTTTTTTTCGGTAGAGCAACTGTGGCCAAAAAATTAAAATCCGTCGTGTTCTAATGAATTCTCCAGAAATAGTTACTATTGGATTAGTTTGGGATTCTGAACACTCTGACCTAACAGAAGATGTCATCCGAAATCTGGCAACACAACTTTATCTTCCAGGGGTATTGAACATATTAATATATTTAATTTTCTGTGTCTCTCAACATATTAAATGAAATTACTAAGAACAGAGTTCTCTGTTTTGTCTAATACTAGAGTTCTATTCTCAGAAGAAATTCAATCAAATGAAGTTGGAATTTCTCCCTGAAAAGCTTACATAGAATTCCATGCTAAAAGGATTTTTTTAAACTTTATGACTAGATTGCACATGAAATGTTATTCTTCATCATTTACCACTATTTTAATAGACCTATATTTCTTTATTTTTTTAAAAAAGATACGATGCACCTAGTCTTGGATGTGTAAAACAAAACAAAATACAACCTTTAAAATATGTGCTTCAACTAATAAAATTTCTCAGGTGACCTAGAACAAAATAGTACAAATGTATAATTGAATACACAATAATGTGCATATTTACTTATTATATAATGTATAAAGTATTTCAGTTTTAAAACAGCAGAAACAGAAATTTAAAAGATAACTTAAAATTCAGTAAAATAGTTAACATAATACAAAGGTACATTCTGAAAAGTCAAGGTATTTTTTTAATTTGGTGATTCCTACTTACAGCCTGGAAGTCTTAGGCCATTGATCTAAGTGATAATAAATGACTCAAGTAGAACATAAAACTTTTAATGAGGGAATCGGTTGTATAACGATTTATTCTGAAAAAGGCGTCTCTAAGATTACAGTATTATTTATTTATTTATTTATTTATTTATTTATTTATTTATTTATTTATTTATTTATTTGATTTGTATACCGCCCTTCTCCCTAAGGACTCAGGGCGGTGAACAGTGACATAAATGTCAAAATGCACAAATACAGAAAGAATTCAGATGCTTTATTTTATATGCTTTAGTAAATAAACTGCACGAACTCTTTCAATCTGGCTATGTAAAATTGTTGTAATTTATCCTCAGCTCTATTTCTTACTAGTTTACCTATTGTTTTTACAGTTGTTCTATAGGGTTACTGATGAACATGCCAAAAACAGCGAGCTTTTCCTTGTGGGGATGATATGCTATGCAAGCAGACATTATTGTGCCTTCGCCTTTCATACCAAGAGTTGTAAATGGGTGTTATTTGATGATGCTAATGTTAAAGAGGTAAGTTATGATATTGCATTTTATATAGAGGCATCCAGATAGCTCCTAAAAATAATTAAAGATACTTTATACAACATTCTGCCATCTTTAATTTTGATAACAAGACATGAACTAATGTATTGATATCAAAATCGAGGCTGTCAGAATATTTTCTAATCATGCATATGACGTAAAATGAAAGATTTAGTTTTTGTTCTAAGTCATGCAGGGAATTTGCTGCTTTACTAGCATGCATTACACAAAAGGGCTGTAGAGTTATTTTTCACATGTCTAAATTATTTAAAGAAGTTTTGATTTGTTTGAAGGTATACCAGTTTAGTTTTAATTAGATTGCCATTTTTTTAACTGAATTAAATGTTTACTTTTCTCTTTTAGGTTGGAACAAAATGGAAAGATGTGGTATCCAAGTGCATCCGGTGTCACTTTCAACCATTGCTACTATTTTATGCAAACCCAGATGGTACACCAGTATCAACAGAAGATGCACTGCAGCATATAATTCATTGGTCACATTATAAAGCCTCTACAGGAAACGGTGAAGAATTTGGTAATAGAAATTCGAATATTTACAACTTCATATTTATTTAGTAAGATGAGATGCTTAATATGGTGCATATAACCTGAAAGTTGGCCTGCCAATATATTCATAATCCACCTTTTTCCCCACTCATTATACATGAAAGTCTGTCCTAGTTTTTATTCTCAGACTGTGTGGCAAGTTGGGGTAGAGACAGTAACTCGCTCAAAATTTTCCAGTGGACATGTTTATTTTTATTTTATTTGGCAAATTTATATAGCGACCCATCTCACAAACATGACTTGGTGGCCCTTTAAAACAACTATACAGCCATTTTTTAAAAAAATCACCATAAATACAACTAAGAATAGACCAACATCCTAAATACAATATAACCACTTTACAGCATCCCTGTTCCCATGGGATCCCTAAGGTGCTAAAAAATGTTTTAAGAAATTTTTGAAAGGCTAATAAGCTTGTATTAATGCTCAATTTTTGAGGTCAATGCTAGATATAGGAAAGTTGTGGGATCTTTAGTTATTAGGAAATTAATAAATTGAGTCTGAGACTTATTTAATTTTTCACATTGGATGGAGTAATATATTACATACAAAATAGATACAGGATTTGTTGTTTTTTTTACCAAGAATCAGAGAATACATGTAGCTCATTGTTGAATTGGGCGTCCTTCTTACTGAACTTAGTTGTTTTCTTGCTTGGTTGTTTTTTTGTTTTGTTCAATAACTAAATATTTTTAAAATGTGGATTTTTAGTCTGAAATGGAATTTTACTATGTATTTATTAGTAAAGGGTGAAGTTTGAACATTCTTCAAATATTTTTCCTAATAAATTTAAACTGTAGTGTGCCCACTATATCTTTTATTCAGGCATTTATTTTTTAATTTTTTTAGACAGGTTATTCATCGGAAAACCAATTTCAGAGATAAAATGAGTAAATGTCTTCTTCTTAAAAGTAGGGTTTTTTAACATTTCTTTTTTCTAGGATTTGAGAAATATACTTTTCTTAAATCAGATTATGTAAAGGAGAATGGATTTGAAGAAACCTCTAACCAGAAGAGTAAAAAAGTGCAGCTAGAAAACTCTGCCTTTACTAGGAACTTTTCTCAACCTACTAATGTCAGAGGGTCAAGTATGTATCATACACTTTTTTTAAATTACTGGGTTGAATTATAATTAGGTTAATTGCAAGGTTAATCATATATAATTTTGTTTTGCTCTTAAAAATGTTACCTACAAGTAATTAAACATTATATAAGCTAATTATATAAAATGTTTAGCAAACTACCACGTTACAGTGGTGCTCAAATTTTGTGAATCAAATATCTTTTGAAGTTTCTATATTTCTACATAAATATGATCTAAAACATAATATGTTCTCCACATAAACCCTCAAACTAGATAAAGAGAACCCAGTGAAACAAATGAATAAAAAACAATATTTGAAATTACAGTACAGGTAGTCGCTGACTTACAATCATTCATTTAGTGACCATTCAGCGTTACAATGGCACTGAAAAAATGACTTAGAACTGGTCCTCACATGACCATTGCTGCATCCCCATAGTTATGTGATCAAAATTTGGGCACTTGACAACCAACATGTATCTACAGTAGTTGCAGCATCTTGAGGTCATATGATCACCATTTGCGACCTTCCCATCTGGCTTCCAACAAGCAAAGTCAGTGGGGGAAGCCAGATTCGCTTAATGAATGAATGATTCTCTTTATCAACTGTGCTGATTAACAACCATGACAAAAAAACATCAAAAAATTGTGTGTTACTCATTTAATTAACCACCTTGCATAGCAGTGGAAATTCTGGTCCCAATTGTGGTTGTAAGTTGAGGACTACCTGTAGTTTCAAGAGCCTTGGTGGAGCAGTGGGCTAATGCCTCCTTAAGTAACACCAGCTGCCTGCAATTAGTGCAGGTTCGCATCCCACCAGGCTCAAGGTTGACTCAGCCTTCCATCCTTCCGAGGTAGGTAAAATGAGGACCCAGATTGTTGGGGGCAATTAAGCTGACTTTGTAATAATGCCGCTTAGGGGGTGTGTGAAAGCCCTAGTAAGCAGGCATATACATAGAATGAAGGCTACTGCTAAGCTTGTAAGCCGCCCTGAGTCTTCGGAGAAGGGCGGGATATAAATGGAATTAAAATAAATAAATAAAAAATAGTCTGGTTATTCCAAATCTGGTTGAGTATGGAGGGATAGTATATTTACAAATGAATGGACTTGTTTTAGAATTATTGAGTTCTTACCACAGAATCTAGAATATAGTTTCTACTTTCTCCTGGAAGCAGTCTTGTTTCTTTCCTCATTCCTGTTCTGATTAAGCTTTGGAAAAGGGAAGGTATGAAAATGAACCTATATATGCTGCTTCTTAAGATTTATCATTTTCAGCACCTTCTTCAGAAAAAAAAAGAAACCTCAGAGATCCAACATTTTTCTAATACCACTGAAGAAAAATTAGAGAATTCCCCCCAAATACAGGATAGTAACCCACTGCTTTTTTAATAATTTAATTGTAATCTGCTAAGCATTATATGTTGCAGGAGATAAACTTTTTTATATTTGCTGAAGTTATTTTCTTTTGTTGGTCTATCCAAAAAAATTAGGGAAAGCTGAATCAGATTATCTTTTTGTCTGTTCCATTACCATGAATGTGTACAGCATAATTGCATTTATTGCTGCAGGTAAATTGGGACATAATGATCATAGAGAAAAAGCAAAAGATCTTTCCAGAGAATGTGCTCAAAAGGCAGCTGAGATGAAAAATTACCCATCATCATTAAGAAAAAACCCTGACAGAGGATCAAGGAAAGAATCTGGAAAACAAAAAGGTAACAGAATTTTCCTCTGGCTAATTCCTCCCCAATACACCAAACCTACCTAAGTTTGCCTTGAAATTCTAAGGAACTAAAAGATATTTTATTCAAAGAATAAAGTTGAATACTATAAATAATTTGTTTTGGTACTTTGTTTAAGATCTATCAGGAGAAATACATACTAATCTTAAGCCAGGATCACCACCTTCTGGAACTGGATTTAGGCATCATTTCAGTGAACGTTTGTATGGTAGTCAAGGGAGAGGATCTTATCGACATGAGAAGGTGCACAATCAAATTAGACCCACTGTACAGACATTCAGCTCAAATAAAACAGAAGACGGGGAGAAGATGAACCGTATGAAAACTGACAACACAGCTGGTTATGAAACAGATAGTAGCCAAGATTCCAAAGACAAAGGAAGTATCAGTAGCAGCAGAAGTCGAAGCAGAGGCTGGAAACCCATGCGAGAAACACTGAATGTTGATAGCATCTTTACTGATTCAGAGAAAAGAGAGCATAGCTCAAAATGCAAGCTAAATGCAATCAATAAACCAAAACATGAAAAGGAGCAGAGTTCAGTAAACTACCCGAAAGAAAATCAGAGTCAGAAGGGTCTGATGACTATCTATGAAGATGAAGCAAAACAAGGAGGAAGCCACAATTCACTGGATTTGGGAAAGAAAGGAAATAGAGGAAAAACAACAGGATTTATAGAGAGAAAGATTCATCCTGATAATCGGCAGACACAAAGGACTGAATGTGGCTATGACAGCAGTGATCATATCTGCAATGCATCTGCTAATTTGGATTCACCAGTTACTGAAGGAAATAGCCCAGTTGACCCAAACACTCTGAAAGAAAACATTTTGTGCAGGTAATGATGTTAAAAATATATTTGTGATTATACAAAATACATATGTATTGTTATATGTTGTATTGTATACATGTTGTATTGTTATGTATTGTTATACCATAGCACAAAACTCTCTCCCAGAAATTTTATCCTTTAAAATAAAATACATTTTTAACATAATAGATTTTGTGGTATTCCAGTTCTATTGGTAATTTAAATCTTGGGAGAAGAGAAATACAAAACTAATTGTCTAGTACAGACATGTCAAACCCGCGACGTCAAGTGACTTCGTGCAACGTATCGGGACGGTTTTGCCATTGCCGGCAATGGGGTGGGGACGGCTTCCGCATGATGCATCCGGCCCATGGGCCGGCAGTTTGACACCCCTGGTCTAGTATGTAGAATTGCTTGCATTGATATTTTATTTATATTTGATTATCAAGATATAAATTGTCAAATGAAAATATTTGCTTATTTATCTTTATTACGGACATTATCTGTGTAGATTTCCTGTATTTGAGGGGGGGAAACTTAACACATTTTATTAAGAGCCATGTGTAACATTACTTATATTTAAATGGCAGTATTTGAATAATGAAGCTGGGTTTTGTAAAAGTACTAAGATTATAATCATGTAAAATATTGTTGCTTCTCTTTATTCCATTTAACTTTTCTTTAATTGGATATGTTCTCTTGATGTTTCTGCTTTGTGTTGCCAGTTATAATAGTGGATGGGAGGGGTTAGAGAAAAGAGGAACGAGGTTTGACTTTTTTCTATAAAATATATTTCTTTGTTGAATTTCTAAATTCCTGTGTAGAAACATTTAGGTGTTTTGTAAAAGTTTCAGTAGAATGTTTCAGGATTGGTGAACTCTGTTATACTATTTGTACAGGCTGTTGATAATTAGTGTATCCTGTTTCATAGTGACCAAAATCTATCAGTCAGATATTCTGGAAATGTCTTGCAGTCTTTCTCCCAGCCGAACAAAAACTCTTTTGAAGGTAAGGATAATATATGTGTTACATCAGCTTATTGAATTGTTAATTGGTATTTGACTGTGAACAATGTACTGTTTAAATGTTAGAGCTATTACAACTTCCTATCTACAGATTCTTTCTTGATACTTTTGGTAGGTTTTCTGTGCAAATTATTTGTTGCTTTCCAACTCTTGTGAAAAAAAATCATTAGTACCCAATTTGTGGAAATTTATAATGTGCAAATAATAAAACATTAAAAAAATAATATAAATGAAATTTATTCTCAATTTCTAAAACATTGTTTCATTAATAGTAGCAATAAAAGTGCAGTCCTAACGTCAGACATACAGTATTAATTGACTAGAACGTAGAGTCAAAATTACTTTCAAGTGTGTCTGATTTTAGCCATGCATGGATTGTCATGTCAGCAGAAGAGAAAAATAACACATCTATTTTTACATTAGTTGGAATTCTGAAGGCACATCAGCCAGCTATTCTCATTGAATGTTTGCCACAGTGCTACTATACTGGGAGTATTTGGTTGCAAGCTTGTACCGCCACCTCCTGTTCAAGATAAATAGTAATAATTAATAGTACTTTCATGGTGTTTCAAGATACTTTATTAGAGAACCTAGGCCATGCAACCTTAAATTGCATGTGGCTTTTTTTTTGCAATCACATTCTACTACTAACTTCTGTACGGTTCACTGTTCAATATCTTTTTTGTAAGTACTGTTATCACGTTAGGTATACAAATATCCCCTACCATTTATCTGAGCATTTATACTGTATTTTGTATTCAATGGACACAACTTTGAATTTATTCTATTATTTTCAGTTGGTTTCCCTTAACTATCAAAATATTTTTAAAAAATATTTATATCTTCTTAAACTCCATCCATCTTAAATTTGATAAGTACTTTGCCCTCCTCTTCATCTAATTGATTAATAAAATTGTTGAAAAGCAAAGGGATCAGGATTTACTGTAAATGTGTGGTTTCCCCTTTGATAACTTTAGTCCAGTTAAATGAAAAGTCACTGATGATCTCTTGGCACATTTTTCAAATCAGCTAAGTATCTATTTAATGATTATACAATCAACTCCACAGTTAACTTGCTTACTAAATGATAATGTCATGGGAGACTTAATCAGATGTGTTGCTTAAATTTATACATTTAAAATTGTTACAATCTACTGATGAATTAAAAAGGTTAGTTGGGTAAGATGTATTCTTTTAGTAATGATCACATTGTTCCAAAAGGGCTTATTAATTTTTTCTATCAATCCACTATAGAATCTTTCCAGTATTGATGTCAGTCTTATTCTCCTATAGTTCCTTTTTCTTTTCCTTGGAGTTTAGGGCAATATTGTCTCTATTTCAGTAGTCTAGTAATTCTTATTGGGAAAGACTGAGCCAAAATAGAAATTTAATACAGGTAGTCTTCAACTTACGACCATTGAACCCAAAATTTATGTTGTTAAGTGAGAAATTTAAGTGAGTTTTGTCCCATTTTGTGACTTTTCTTGCCACATTTGTTAAGTGAACCATTGCAATTGTTCAATTAGAAACACGCTTGTTAAGTGAATCTGGTTTCCCCATTAACATTGCTTGTCAGAAGCTCCCAAAAGGGGATAACATGACTCCAGGACACTGCAACCATCATAGAAGAGAGTCAGTTGTCAAGCATCTGAATGTAAATCACATGACCATGGGAACGCTACAATGGTCATAAGTATGAAAAACGGTCGTAAGTCACTTTTTTCATTGCTGTTTGTAACTTCGATCACAAAATGAACTGTTGTAAGTTGAGGATTACTTGTAACTGTCTTTTCTTTATTTTTAAATCTAAGATACACATTGCAGTACACATTTGAAATTGAGAGCTCCAGCTTTTCATTCTTTCTTTAGTCTTTCCATTTCCTTACTTCCTTCAAATCTAGCTGTGTTTATAGTAATAATCTAAGAATGTTGAACCCATAGCCTTGCAGGTGTTGCCGACTTAAAACTTTCAGCAATTCCAGCCAACATGGTAAATAATAAGGAATGCTAATATTGTAGTTTGGCAAGATCTTTTCTGGGGATTCTCCACTGCAGCAGAAAAACCAGCGACCAGTGACAAATAAACCTGTTTATTTTGAAAAGTTCCATAGAGCATGGAACTGAAAATGTTCAGTGAGCTAAATATTATTGTCGGCCTTTATCTGCATCAAATGCATATATGTTTTTCCTGTTGAAACACTGGGTTTGAAGGAGTTTATGTTAGGTTGATTTCCTTAGGTCTAAAAGGATCTTTTGAATATCTTGCTTGTTATTCACTATTAATTATGGAATTTCAAACGATAAATTTAGAAAACATGTGAACAAATGTTGATACTTTCTCCTTGGATTTTAAAATTATGAGTGTTATGCTGGAAGGCTTTGTACCAGTTTAACTTGAGTAAATCTTAACTATAAAGAAATAGGTTGAAAGTAAATAACAAACACTGTTTTTCAGCACTGAAGAAAGGTGAAGTTAATACGCATATTAACAACAAGCCACCTAACTTATCATCAACTTCTTATCTGCAGATACAAAGGTAAATTTTAACTATGCATCTTGTAATGTGTAGCAGGGATATGTAACTCTGTATGGCTATATAGGTCTCCAGACATTCCTTGAAGTTCTGAAGTTACTCTTTATAATTCTAAACAGAATGTACATTCTGTTGTAACTGCATTAGTAACTGTGACTAATGGCAAATGCCTTGCTTTCAATTTAGATTGGTAGCAAGTTTTTACATTGAGGATGCTTAAGTTTCAATGAGTTCTATAAATACATATAGGCAATCCTCAACTTACGACCAGTCAAAATTGCTATGGACCCCCTCCCCAAAAAGATACTTATGACCTAGTTCCAAAGTTCTGAGGGTTGCTCCCCCATCACAATACCCCATTTGGGTGCTTAACAACCAACCTGAGCAGGCTCCATTACTGTCATAGATCGAGGACTACTTGTGAAATGTGGAGTCTTCAATTTTTTCAATACCACATAAAATCAATGTAGCACATGTGAATATTTGAACAAAAGAAAAAGATGATGTATTGTAACCTACCATTTTAGAGATGTTAAATACATATAAAAAAGGACTGTATTATCTATATCATCTTTTCTTCAACCATGAAAAAAATCAGTGTGGAAAAGTAAGTTTTTATAGTCATGTAGGTTAACTAATGCTCACATGCTGCACTCTCTGTTACTATCCAGACCATTCAGTATCACAGATAGGGGGCAGCCTATGTTCATAAGTGTTTTAAGATTGCATTCTATTGCTTTCCTCCATAAATATAAACTATTTTTTTTTGTTCAGACAAAAGGGTCATACTAAAGCGCTTTATTAGGATGGGATTTATATCTGTGTACAAACATTTCCTTTGGAACAGATTTATATTAATCCAGCATTTTGTTTTTCATAATGACCAAACTGTGTCCATGCTCACAAACGAAATGGAGACATATCCCTTTACTGCTTTTGTTGTTTTGCATTTAGTATTTGGGGACACGCTACCCCCATCTTAGAGATAATATTTACTCTTTAAGACTCTTTGATAAATTTCCATGAATTTACCCTTTTAGGAACTATCAAAATCAGTGGCCATCATCATGTCCTGTAGAAATGAATTCCACAAATTAATTATGTTTTAGAGGAGGGGTTCCCAATCCCTCAGACGTGGCCTGGTACCGGGCCGTGATCCATTTGGAACTGGGCCACACAAGCAGTGGGCAAGGCGTTTGAAGACCCCTGGACTAGTCAGATGCATCAAGGTGTTAGTGAAATTAGGGGTTTTTGCCTGAGGGTGCATCACTTCATACTTCCTAAATTTGAATTCCTTTCTTGCTTCCATCCATTGAGAAACTGCCTATTCACTTTTACTTTGTTTTCTGTATTTTAGCCAGTTAGCTGTTGACAAAAGCACAGATATTCACAGCCCATGGCCAGTACATTTACTCAAAAGCCTTTAATTAGAAACTTTTAAAAAGGCTTTCTTAGGGCTTTCTGATTATTGGTGCTATCAGAAAACACTAAAAGTGGGTGAGGCAAGATTTATCTGCAAAATTCATGCCAATTTTTCTTCAGCAAATCTTTCTCTTTGTTCTTAGTTCCTTTTAATTTGATTTCTCCTACCACTTTCTCTGAAACAACTGTTAATATAACTGGCTTATAATTCCTTTTTTTAAATGGCTGGCTTCTACTCCTCTGGGACTGAGTTTGATTTGAGCATTGGTAAATTAATGAAGCCATTGTGAAAGAATTCCATCAACAGCTATTTATCAAATGCTTATAATAAAAGCAGTGTTCATGTTTTTGGACCTTTTCTCTTGCCTGTGCAGTATAATGGGCTGAAGCTACTCTATTTTTGGCATAACACCTATCTTGTTTTTTTGAAACCAAACTAGTGTGGTTTCAAACTGCTTGACTATAGCTTTCGCAGAAATTCCCCCATTATCAGCCTTCACACTTTCAGAAATAACACAAGTGACAGATTGCTGGAACTGAAAATGTACCAGCAGCAACTTTTCACTTAGGTGACTCTTGCCTGAGATTACCCAAGTCTATGCCACCTCACAGTAAATCGAACAATTGATAATTTTTGTCCTGCTGGCTGATGATCTTGAATGGATGGAATACGAACACATGGAAATCTACCAATCAGTACTCTTATATTGTCCCACAGTTAATTTGTAAGAGTGAGATCACTCGCAAACCTTGTTATTTAAGCAGATTAGAACTTGGCCATTGGACAATGCAGATTATATCTGATGCCTAGACATACACATAAATATGAGGCATGAAATAAACCAGCAAAGAATCTATTATTTTGGGAATAGGAATCAGGTATTGTATCCTAAAACATCTTTTCTAGAAACCTCTGGCTGTGTAAGAATTTTCAGTTCATTCAGGGGATTTAAAGTCAGTAGTATTTTGCAGGGGGTTTTAAAACTTTTCAGGCCATGGAAACTGTTAGCTAAAAAACTAAACCTGGATCTACTGATCAAAAATTAAAGCTCTTGTGATAGAAAATTGACTGTTTCAGCAAACTTTTTTCCCTTATTCTTTTGCTCTTAGGATCTCACAAAACTCTAGAGTTCTATGGAATAATTTGAAAAACATTGGTTTATTGTATCAAACAGTATGCATTGTTCATGGCAAATGTCATATAGACATATATTTGACACTATGCAATAAAATGCAGAAGCATTCCCATCTTTTGATGACTTTCTGTCTTTATACCAGTTATCATTGGAATTTTTGTAAACATTATCTTTTCACTGAGCCTGAAGCATTGGCTTCATCTGGCAACTAGACATTTAATGCCTAACTAATGAAGACAGACAATCTGAATGTTTCTTCCATAACTTCCCTGTACCAGTTTACTGTCCATATTTTCTGGCTGATTCTTTTCTTTCCCAAGAGCATTTGCTGCCTTTACTAATTTCAGTCATGAATATAAAGCCTGCTCATACCTGTATACTTGTTCACAGAATTCTGATTTTTACTAGATTCTTAAAAACGTATAGGCTTCCCCCATCCCACCATGAAATAACAAAGATTATTTTATTTTAATGATTGCAAATAGAATTGGATTATATTTACTGTTTTGCAATAGTTATATTAATACTTACATCCTTAAATACCGTACTTTGCTTTCTAGGACTGACGTACCAGATTGCAATAAGAAGTCTTTACCTACATTAACAGTGCAGACAGCTATAAAAGATCACATTGAACAAGAAATAAAAACCAGTACAATCAATGAGCAAAGCTCTTTACCATGGTCTGGTGAAAATGTACCTATTGAGACAAATATCTATAGTGCTGATAGTTCGGTTTTTTCTTATATTGGTGAGAATGGAATCATGTCTGAAAAAGTTCAAAACAACTGTGAATCTTCATCTACCCATTTGCAAGCCCCTTGCCCGGTATCTCATACCAAGACTGTTAATTCCACTCCTACCCTTGCATTTTTCTTACAACAGAATAAACCCAAGCCTTGCTGTACTGAATCTGCTCCTTCTACTGGACATAAAACCAGCATGTACAGTAATAAGCATGATGATGCAACAGAAACAGTTTACCAAAATCTTCCACCACCTTTACCACCAAAGAAATACACTCTGG